>NW_024870716.1:2385000-2985000 GCF_019054845.1 Dipodomys spectabilis | reverse complement strand
CTTCTGTTTAAAGATCAGCATTGTGAAAGACAAGCCTGGAATCTGTGTATAGAAGATACTAGAAAGTGAGAAGCAGAACAAGATTGTTTCTTGTTTCAGAGGAGGAGGGATGGAAGTGTGAACTTGGTGACGCCATTAGGAATAGAAAGATGGCACCAGGCACTGAAGAGGCGTGCATCTACTTACCTGATGTGAGGTTGGGGAGTCATCAGGCATGGACATCTCTTAGTCAGAGTGAGCCTGGAGGTTTGGCCCTGGCCTTGCAGATGTGAGGAATTTGGCAAGAGTTAGCAAGATTTTCATCAGTTGGACTTTACGATGGTAAACTCAGAACTAAGTGTTACCCGTGTGTACAAACTCACACTTACCCCTTCTCAGGAAGTCATAAATTATACTCTTGGAACATAGCTGGTTCTGAACTGAGCACGTACAACACTGTCATTGTTCATGCAAGCACAGGCCCAAAAAATCTCTAGAGAGCCGTTGGATATCCAGCTGCAGATGCTTATTTATTTATCTATCTATTTATTTATTTATTTTTCCTTTCATCCATTTATTTATTTTTTTTTGTCAGTCCTGGGGCTTAACTGGGCCTGGGCGCTGTCCCTCACCTCTTCAGCTCAAGGCCAGCATTCTACCACTTGAGCCACAGCACTACTTCCGGTTTTCTAGTGGTTTATTGGAGATAAGAGTCTCAGGGACTTTCCTGCCTGAGCTGGCCTGGAGCCGTGATCCTCAGATCTCAGCCTCCTGAGTAGCTAGGATTACAGGCATGAGCCACCAATGTCCGGTCATTTTTTATTATTATTATGAAGGTGATGTACAGAGGGGTTACAGTTATGTAAGTGAGGTAATGAGTATATTTCTTTTTGGCCAATGTTACCCCTTCCCTACCTCTCTCTTACTTTTCCTCCCATCTCATAAGTTGTATACTTCATTTTCAACCTAGTGTCCAGTGAGTACCACTGATACATTTGTACATTTGTCCATTTCTGTGACTTCCTTTACCCTCCCAAAGACAGAAAAATGAACAAACAAGACAAAAAGAAAAAAAAACCAGCCAACAAAGGGGAAAAAAGCCTTGTTTCCATTTCCTGGAGATCCTTTTGATAAATATTATTTTATATGATCAGAGACACACAGTCATTGTACATTTGTGTTCTTCTCCTAAGAAGATCCTCCTTTGGCCTCACTGTGTGTGAATGCCTAGAATCCTGTATAATTGATCATGTCCCAGTGTACATTTTTGTTGTTTTTAACCATCCAATGTGTTTCCTTGTAGATTTACAGGCACATTCTAGCTTTCTTCTTTACTTGTAGATGTATAGACACATTCTGGCTTGCAGGTGGTTCCTTGGAGTTAAGAGTCTCAGAGATTTTTACTGCTGAGGATAATTTCAAACCATGATGATCAAATCTCAGCCTCTTGGGCAGGTAGGATTACAGGTATAGCCACCAGTGCCAGACTGTCTTTGCTTCTCAGCTCACTTTTCTGATTATGCTTCCCACCATACTCTTTGTGTTATTTCCAAATAATGTGAAATTTTTAATTCTATAAGTACTGTGTTTTCCAGCTGCCCTCTGAACACCAGTATTTCCAGGGGAGTGAATGAGGTGGATTATTAATGTACCAGGAAGAGAAACCTTCTTGGTACCCTTATAAACGTTATCTGTCATTTGGACACATATTTTTACCTTCACTGATCTCCTTGATTCTTTACCTCCATTTTTTACCTGCTTCTCCTTTTTCCCATCGATTGTTTGCAACCAAAATTAATACTATCTTAAGTATTATGTTGTTTTGATGATGGTGGTAGTGGTAATAAAATTACGACTTTGGTTAAGTTTTGATTTCAGACTTTTTCATGAATGATAGGCAATGTCTGCCATGACTTCTCAAGAACAATACAAATCTTACCAAAAGTAAAACATTTCCAGCTGAGCTCCAGTGCCTCACACTAGTAAGGCACTACTCAAGAGGCTGAGATCTGAGGACTAAGGTTCAAGACCAGCCTCAGAAAAGGAAGAACCATAAGACTCTTATCTCCAGTTAATTACCAAAAAGCCAGAAGTGGAGCCATGACTCAAGTGCTAGAGCACTAGACTTGAGAACAGTGCCCAGGCCCTGAATTCAGGCCCCCGAACTGGCGTGCGCATGCATGTACACGTGTGTGTGCGCGCGCACACACTCACACACACACACCCCCACACACACCATTTCCTTTGTAAATAATCATTTAATTCTCTTAACCATTAGAGTCTTCCTATCTGCCTCGTAGAAAGCACATCAGAATCCTTCAAGAGTGAAATGTTGAAGTGCTTCTTGATTTCTTTCTACACAGATTTCATATGGTGATTATCCCATTTGCCAGCCTCTGAGCTAACACAGGTTAAAACAACTCCTCCTCCTCCTCCTCCTCCTCCTCCTCCTCCTCCTCCTCCTCCTCCTCCTCCTCCTCCTCCTCCTCCTCCTCCTCCTCCTCCTCCTCCTCCTCCTCCTCCTCCTCCTCCTCCTCCTCCTCCCTCTTCCTTCTCCTCTTCCCTTTTCCTTTCCCTCTCTCTCTCTCTTAATCCCTCTCTCCTCCTCCTCCTTCTTCTTCACCCTCCTTTTCCTTCCTCCTTTCCATCTTTCCTCCTTCTCTTCCTCCTCCTCTCTTCTCCTCTCCATCCTCCCTTGAATCATCACCACAATATAGCTTTTTTTTTTGACACGTATCACAAAACTTATCCAACCTGTGCCATTACTTGGTTCCAAATCGACTTTTGTTTGCCCTTTTAGGTAATTGTCCCAGCCTTCTTAATAATCACAAAACACTACCAAAACAACAGAAATCCATTCCTCTTGGATCTTGAAGTCTGGGGGATTTGGTATGCGCAGAGGGCCTGGTTCTTAGATGGTCTTTTCATAATATCTGCACACAACAGTAGGCCAATGATTCTGGAGCTTCTTTTAGAAGAGCACTCATTCTGTTGATGAGGCTTCACCATTGTAACCTAACCGCTTCCTGAACTCCCCCCTCCTCATGCTGTGGCTTTTGGAGTTAGGGTTTGGACTCTCGGATGGGGAGAGGGGCACCGAGAGATTCTCCGTGGGGGAGCAAGGAGAGGAAAGGAGGCGGTGTAGGGTTCTGCCCAAATTAGCAACTGGAAAAAGAGGGTCACCCGAATTGCTGGTGCTGTAATGCCAAAATCTCCAGATGAGGAATTCAATCCATGTTGCAGCTGTTTGAAACCAAATGCCAAATATCTCCATTAGGGAATACCCAGTCATGATTGGGTGTTTTGTTGTTTTTGTTTTGTTTTGTTTTCACTTTGTTCAAGCCCATTTTTGCCAAGATTAAGAGCCAAAAGCTCAGCAGTTTCTGTCTAAAGTTATCAGACTAGTTCTACTCTACAAAGGGTGTGTGTGTGTGTGTGTGTGTGTCCAGAAAAATGTATATTCTTAAGTGATTTAAGGGATGGCATGGATCAAGATGCCTTGTACTCATAAGCAGATGTACTCATTTGAAACCCCTTTGTACAACTACTTAAAGATAATTTTTTAAAAAGTAAAGCTAATTTTAAAAAAAATTTGTATTTTTTCCCCTCTCAGAGTATTCTTCAAGCAGGAACTTTTCTTTCTCACTTTCAATACTTAATTTCATCAGCTCAGCAACAACAACAAAAGGTTCAACAACCTGCAAATCCTCAGGAATTACTACAGAAATAATCATGCATTCCTAAAAAAAAGAAAATCTATTGACATAATTTCTTTTTTTTTCAGTTGTGGGGCCTGATCCCTGGGCCTGGGCGCTGCCCCTCAGCTCTTTAGCTCAAGGCTAGCGCTCTACCACTTGAGCCACAGCACCACTTCCAGCTTTTTTTTTCTTCTGCTTATGTGGTGCTGAGCAATCGAACCAGGGCCTCATGCATGCAAAGCAAGCACTCTACCACTGAGCCACCTTCCCAGCCTGGCATAATTTTTTTTTTAACTTAAAGTGGATTTTAGTGATCTTAAGGAAAAATTATAGAAGCAATAAGAACTTTATGAGTTAAATTTCCTCATATCAACATATTAAGTTTTCAGTATCATGATCTTTCTAAACTCTGGTCTATTTAAAGAATGATGGCAGTTGGCCTCAGCTACCTCAGACCTCCAGCATCTGACACCCTAATTCCACAGTTTACTCTAGTTCCCATGCAACTTGAACTGGGCATTTAGTTCATCCCACACAGCCCTGTGTGTCTGCCATGCTGGGTCACTGACCACACCTGCAGACTTACAGTTGTTGTCTTCTCCCTTACCCTATCCCAATCAGCAATGGGTTTTTCCCTCAGATTTCCTGATCTTTTCCTCCCACCTGAATCTCTGGGAGGAAAAAGAAAGGCAAAGAGCAAAGAGTCATCATCTCTGCTTTTGAAAGAGTGAGGGTTCATTTAAATCATGAGACTATGTTCCCTAAAAACATACATAGCATATATGTGTAGTATGTCATATATATGTGTATATATGATATCTATTTTGTGGGCCTGGGTGCTATCCCTGAACTTTTCTGCTCTACCACTTGAGCCACAGGTCCCTTTCCAGCCTTTTTTGGAGGTTAATTAGAGATGAGAATCTCACGGGCTTTCCTGCCTGGGCTGGATTCAAATGACAATCCTCAGATCTCAACCCCCTGAGTAGCTGGGATTACAGATGTGAGCCACCAGCTCACATAGATAATAGATTCTTATCATTACTCTGATTAACTAGACAACCAAGTGTTAATTCCAAGATGCCAGGAAGCGATCTTAATCAAATGTCCACATTTCCTCTGACAATTAAAAGATACCTGACCTTTCCAAAAACTTGTTTCTATATATTGATGGGGAGAAAAAAGAAAGAAAAAATATTCAAGCTATCTTCTATACCTAAAACAACCTTTGAAATCTCCCCAGGGATAGCCACAGAGGCTTCTCTAGCTACTTGGAAGAGGTAGAGATAGAAATATCATGGTTCAAACCCAGCATGGTTAAAAGAAAAAGAAAAAATGCTAGCAAGAGAGATCCAATCTTGAAAACCTACCCAGGCATGATGGTGCATGTGTGAAATCCCAGTGATGTGGCAGGTGGAGGTATAGGAAGATCATAGTCTGAGGCCAAATCCAGACAAAAAGAATGAAATCCTGCCAAAAACAAAAAAGAATGAATATAGTATGTCACAATTTTTTTTTTTTTGGGTCCGGTCATGGGGCCTGAACTCTGGGCCTAGGCACTGTCCCTCAGCTATTCAGCTCAAGGCTAGCGCTCAACCACTTGAGCCACAGCGCCACTTCCGGCTTTTTTCTTTTTGCTTATGTGGTGCTGAGGAATCGAACCCAGGGCCTCAGGCATGCAAGGCAAGCGCTCTACCACTGAGCCACCTTCCCAGCCCCAGTATGTCACAATTTTTAAATAAAATCTTATGCTTGAATTATAACCGTTCCCCACAGGAAAAAAAATTATAGCTTGACCAGGCTAACACACACACACACACACACACACACACACACACACACACACATCTTTCCTTAGTTATATACTATAATTTCTATTTTATGTTACACCTGAGCTGTAAGTAAGAGTTTCAGCATTGCAGGAACATTATTCAGATATCCATTTGGGGACAGACAAGCCTCTTCTCTCATTCTGTCTTGCAAATTGCTTATACTTTTAATTTGATCACTATAGTCAACAGGTCAATTAAATTACTTGCACATATATATATATATATATATATATCCATCTGAGGAAAAAAACAATTAAATTTAAAAGGGCCAGGATGCTTAAATGGTAGAGCACTTGTTAGCAAGTACAAGGCCCTGAGTTGAAATGACGCTACTGCAGACAAACAAATGAAGAAAAATCTAAATAGCCCTTGAAACATTACAAATATTGTTTAGAAATAAACTTTATTTTCTAAAAGAAAAAGGAAGAGATGGGCACCAGTGGCTCACACCTGTCCTCCTAGTTACCCAGGAGGCTAAGATCTGAAGATTGTGGTTCAAAGCCAGCCCACCAAGGAAAGTCCAAGAGACACTTATCTCCAATCAACCATCAGAAAAGCTGGAAATATCGCTGTGGCTCAAGTGGTAGAGTTAGCATCCCTGAATGAAAAAGCTAAGGAACAGCACTCAAGCCCCGAGTTCATACTCCAATAAGGGCATCAAAAAAAAAATAGTGGGGGAGATACTGGTAATAAGTATATTTATTTGGTGAATACATCGTGAAAGTTATCAAATCAAAAGCAACACTTAGTCTTCCCCAGGTTAACTTGGTATAAGTAAAAATCTATTTATATACCTTTGCCAGAAACGATATGTTTCATGGAAAATCCCTGGTACTTGTCAAGATCTTTACTTGCCGTAATATGTTTTAACCCTCAGGGTTAGGTTAATTAATTGAAGGCTAGAAATGACATGAACGTGATAAAGTAGTATCCGTTGCTTGCGCATGCACCATCATATTCTTCTAGTCTTCTTGTCCCTTCCTATGGTCCTTCTCTGGACCCTCATTCCATGGCTTCTCTTTTCTTTCTAGATTTATTTTAGCTTAGTCTTTTCTTATTGCTTGTTGAAGCATATGCTAATACTATCCATATGCTAATACTATCCCAATCTACAGCTCTCATCTAGAAACTTCTCCTTTTTTTTAATTCTTTTTTCTTTTTCTTTTTTCAGTCATGGGACCTGAACTCTGAGCCTGGGCGCTGTCCCTCAGCTCTTCAGCTCTAGCACTCTACCACTTGAGCCACAGCGCCACTTCTGGGTTTTTCTGTTTATGTGGTGCTGAGGAATCGAACCCAGGGCCTCATGCATGCAAGGCAAGCGCTGTACCACTGAGCCACCTTCCCAGCCCCAAACTTCTCCTTCTTAAATACGATTATCATTATTTTCCTTGCATTGTTATTGGTGGTGGTGGTTCTGGGTCTTGAACTTAAGGCTTCACATTTGCTCATCAAGTGCTCTACCACTTGAGCTCTGCCTACAGTCCAGTTATTTTGGAGAAGGAGTCTCTTGGACTTTTCTGCCCTGCATGGCTTTGAACTGTGGTCTACCACATCTCAGCCTCCTTAAGTAGCTTGGATTACAGATATGAGCCATTTGGTGCCCAGCTATTTCCCTTAATTTTCCTAATGAATCATTAAAATGTTATTTACTACATTTACATATCAAACATTATAATCACCCGCACTTTTCATGACATTTAGAGTCTTGATTTATCTTATGTTATTATTGATTTTGTTAAGGAAACATTTTATTAATAAGCATTTTAAGAGTTTTAACCTGACCAGGCACAGGTGGTTCACATCTATAATCATAGCTGATCAGAAGGCTGAGATCTGAAAACCAGCAATTCAAAACCAGCCCAGACAGGAAAGTTCATGAGACTCTTATCTCCAATTAAGCATGAAAAAACTGGAAATTGAGCTCTGGCTCAAAGTGGTAGAATGGTAGCTTTGAGCAAGAGCTTAGGGACAGTCCCTAGGCCCTGGGTTCAAGCCCCAAGACAAGAAAGAGGAGGAGGAGGAGGAGGAGGAGAAGGAGGAGGAGGAGAGAAAGAAAGAAAGAAAGAAAGAAAGAAAGAAAGAAAGAAAGAAAGAAAGAAAGAAAGAAAGAAAGAAAGAAAGAAAGAAAGAAAGAAAGAAAGAAAGAAAGAAAAGAAAGAAAGAAAGAAAGAAAGAAGGAGAAGAAGGAGGAGGGGGGAGAGAGAGTGAAGAGGAATGAGGAGGGGGAGGGAGAGATGAAGGAGGGAGAGGAAAAGTCCTATCTTCTTAGAGATTATCTAAAAAAAATCTTGAAAAGACTTTTGGCACAAACATGGATGCTAAGTCCTTTTCAAGGAGATCCAAGATGGAAACGAGGGACAATGGAGGGAAGGCCATCTTTGTTAGTCACTGGCAAAGAAATTGAGGTTTGGTTTTTTTGGGGGGGGTGGGGTTACTGGTGTTCACAGCCAGAACGTTACCAGTGCTATACTCCCAAGTTGAAACAGAAAATCTTTACCTCTTTCCAGCTCCTTCTTGTAAGTTTCTATTGAAATCATCTAGAAACTTTAACTCAGAGGATATGCTATCTTATTCTTAGTTGTAAATCATACAAAGCACGTTGTATCCGTTCGGGATTGTAAAGTGCTTTTTTGGGTGTTTTTGACAAACAGATTTTTTTTATTATTGTCTTTAAGTAGTTGCACAAAGCCCTTAACAACGCAGTTTATGAATGCAATGCATCTTGAACAATTTCACCACTTGCAACATTCCTACCCATCCCTTCCCCACCCACCTCTTCCCTTACTCTTCTTAATTTTATAGGATAAACATTGAACTGAACACTTCAAAGTGTCCTGTGTCAAGTTTGTGGTACACATTTTCACTTGGCATGTTTTTTGACTTTTCATAAGTATTTCTTAAAATACTTAATTGTAGAGAACTAATAAAAGTAATTCTTCAAAAAAAAATACAATGCTACTGTTACTGCATAAAGAAATTATAAGTGGTTTTATATGTTAACATGCTGTTCCTTGTGACACTGTTTTACACAGTTACAATTTAAAAGAGAGAATTTGAAACGGATCAAGTTCCCATGATGGTATAGAGACAAATGCATGGACATCTTGCTCTCTGTGGGAAAGAAAAACAATGTGAGAAGTTTCCAGAAAACTGAAACATGCCACTCAAAGACGGGAGAGGGGAAGACAGTGAACATGAGCAGGGAAAACAAACCCCTCATGATAATGCCTGCTGCCGAATTCAGAAACAGACTAAAAGAAAGTGCCAGCTTCCAGCGCTGAATAATCATTTTAACACTTTGGAAAAAACCAACTTCCACTTTGACATCAGGGTAGATTTATGTAGATATTTATCTACATAGATATTATCCGATGGGGGGGAAAAACAGAGGCTGAAATCTGAGGTTTGAGGTTTGACTATAGCATGGGCAGGAAGCTCTAAGAGACTCTTATCTCCAATTAACCAGCAAAAAAAAACCCCAAAAGTGGAGCTGTGGCTCAGGTGGTAGAGCACCAGCCTGCCTGAGGCAAAAAAGCTCAGGGAAATCCTAACTCCCAAGGTAGTGGTAAAGTAGGAGGTAGATTTTTTTTAGGAGGTAATTAGGTCATAAGGGTGAGGCCTTCATGAATGAGATTAATGCCTTTATCAGAGAGACTGCAGGGAGCCAGCATGCCCCTTCCATCCTCTGAGAGCACCAGGAGTGGTGCTTATCAGAGAAGCAGGTCGTCAGCAGGCCTGGGATCTCTCCGCTCTTTGATGTTGGATTGCAGCCTGGAGGACTGGGTTTGGTTGTCATTGCTGTGGGTTGTGCTTTTTGTGCTGTGGTTTTGCTCTTGTGCAGGTATGAGATGTTGAACTTAGGGCCTGGGTACTATTCTTGAACATTTCCACTCTGGGACTTTACCACTTGAGCCACACCTCCATTTCCAGCTTTTTGCTGGATAATTGGGGCTAAAAAAAAATTCATGGACTTTCCTGCCTGGGGCTGACTTTGGACTGTGATCCTCACATCTCAGCCTCCTGAGTAGCAAGGATCACAGGCATGAACCACCTACACCTAGCTCATGGGAATCTTTATTAACAATAGAGCTATTGATAAACAGAAAATAAAGAAAAACAGCTTCTCTTCCTAAAAAGAGTTCTCATTCACTTTATTTTTAAAAGGGATTTTAAACATCGAATTACTGAAGCTTATTAACTGTTATCATTGGCCACAATTTGTTGTACATTGAATGATGGCAAAGGAATCTTCCCATTAAGGCAGACTCTCAGGAACTTTTTAACTGCTAGGAGCAAATTAGCCACACTTGTATAGGACACAAGACAGAAACAAGTTTTAAGCCTGGGATAAGCAGACTCAAAACTAAGCTTGTAAAAGCAGAAAATTTACTGAGAGAGAGAGAGAGAGGGATGGAGAGAGGGAGAGAAAGATCATTTGGGAAGGTATGCATAGAGGCAAAAGTTCTAGCTTTCTTTGAGTTCATCTTATCCCCACCGACAAGCTATCATTGATTGTTTTTAAATCTTTTCTGAAATCATTAAGACATCGAGTTTTAGAAAGAGTTACTGTTTAAAATTCAACTTGCAGTTAAAATCCAGGCTATGGTCGGGCGCCCGTAGATCACACCTATCATCCTAGCTACTCGGGAGCCTAAGAGCTGAGGATCCCAGTTTGAAGCCAGTCCAGACAGGAAAGTTTGGGAGAGTCTTATCTTCACCTAACCAATAAAAAAAAAAGTAGAGCTGTGGCTCCAGTGATAGTGAGAGCAAAAAGCCGAGGGACAGCTTAGCCTGGCTTTGAGTTCAAGCCTCAGTACCAGGAGGGAAGAGAAAAAAGAGAGAGAAAGAGAGAGAGAGGAGAGACAGAGACAGAGAGAGACAGAAAAAGATAGACACTGACAGAGACAGAGAGAGCCATCGAGGATACTAATGCCAGGAGCCAGTGGCTCACGCCTATAATCCTAGCTACTCATGAGACTGAGAGCTGAGGATCACGGTTCGAAGCCAGGAAAGTCCCTGAGACTCTTATCTCCAATTAAGGGCCCAAAAACTGGAAGGGGTGTTGTGGCTCAAAGTGAGAGAGCTCTACCCTTGAGTGAAAAAGCTCAGGGACAGTACCCAGGCCCTGAGTTCAAGCCCCAGGATCTACTAAGAAAAAAAGAAGTAAATTAATGTTTGAAATGAGTCAATGAGAGCAAGCTACATACCGTATGATTCTATCTACTGTATATAACATCCTGAAAAGAGAAAACTTCAGAGACAGTGAAATGTTCAGTGAATGGCAGAGGTTGGGGTGGGAAGAAGGGAAAACAAATGGGGCACAGAGCATTTTTAGGAGAGTAAAATTACTTTTAATGCACAATAATAAAAATATGTGTTACTCTGTGTTTTTCCAATCCTAATAGAATGCAAAGTGTTCTACTGGTTGGGTAAGAGTAGCGTACTCACCTCAGGCAGCAAAGTCCATGAGACTCTCATCCCCAATTAACCATGAGGGAGAAAAGGAAGAGGGAGAAGAGCAGAAGAGGAAGAGGAAGAAGAGGAAAAGGAGGAGGAGTATCAAATGCATCAGTGGTACTCACTAAACACTACGTAAAAAATGAATTATACAACTTGTGGGTGAGGATGGGAGGAAAAAACTGGGAGAGAGTAAGGGAAGAGGTGACATTGTCCAAAAAGAAATATACTCATTACCTGACTTATGTAACTGTAACCCCTCCGTACCTCACCTTTATAACAACACTTAAAAATTTAAAGAAAAAGAAAAGAGCCAGAAGTCCACAGTGCTGGAGGACAATACCCAAGTCCTGAGTTCAAGCCCCAGTACCAGAACAATAAAAAAAAAAGAGAGAAAGAAAGAAAGAAGAGAAGAGAAGAGAAGAGAAGAGAAAAGAAAAGAAAAGAAAATGCAGGAAGTTTACTACCGCAAACTGAGCTTTTCATCCTTTACCAGTCTGGTGGGAGATATTCATAGTTTGGAGACTGGAAGACCAGAAAATATGTGGAAAATGTCCAGATTTTCCATTCCGTTTTTCTGTCATACTAAGACTGCTCTAAGTGACAAACTCTATTTTAAAAGATGTACATTTCATATAATAACACTTTTCTTTCGTGACTTTCAGCATTCGAGATTTTCTTTAGAAATACTACAACAAATAGATGCATCTAGACCTTGGAGAAGGAAAACACTTAGTGGGCAAGATTTTCAAGTTATAATTCAACATGTTGCCTGAGTGCAGGCAGTTTCTTCTCTTCATTTCCAAGAGAAAAATCTGAGTTTCGTAACAAATTCATCTAGTTGTTGGCTTTAAAAATTTTTTTTTTCTTACACGTGTAGATTGTCCTTAAAATGTTGCCATTGAACAAAATAACCTGAATTCTGCTTATGCCGAAACAGAGGAAGCACATAAGCAGGGTTAGTGCCGCCACCTACTGTTAGAAAGAGGGAATGACCTGGTAGGGCGCACAGCGTCTGTTAGGGCTGGGAATTGGGGGGGACTTTTCAGAATAGGAGAAAATGGAGGAGAGCATCAGTCAAAGCTTCACTATCCTGCAAAAGAAGGCAAAGCATTCATTTCATATTTTTCTAGAGAAACATATTGAAGAATCATGAGGCCAAAGATAAACTCATGTCAACAATTATTTCCAAATGTTGCATGTGGTTGTGCAGGTACTAGGGCTTAAATGCAGGGCCTAGGGTGCTGTCCCTGAGCTTTTCCACTCAAGGCTGGCACTCTACCACTTGAGCTACAGGTCCACTTTCGGCTTTTTGCTAGTTCATTGGAGATAAGAGTCTTACGGACTTTTCCTGCCCTGGCTGGCTTTGAACTGTGATCTTCAGGTCTCAGTCTCCTGATTAGTTTCATCTAGTAACCCAAGCGCTGACCTCTTTAACAAACTTCCAACTGTTTTCCCCCTTGGTACGTTAAGGTTTTCCAGCTACTGCTGGGGGAGGGGGAAAGAAGGGCACGAGAGAGAGAGAGAAACAGACAGAGAGACAGAGACAGAGAGAGTCAGAAAGTTTCCCTGACCTTGGTCTTTCTCTGCTGAGGGACATTGCTATAGGTTATACATTGCTTATCTGTTAGTTATCATCATCTAGAAACACTTTCCACCCCAAGTGAGGCCATTGCTCTTCCATGATGTCAGTGTGCCTATTTTAAGAGCTGTATATCATGTGAGGTACCAACTTCATCGCCTCACAGTTCCTTCTGGGTCTCCTGAATAGAGCTATTACCTAGACGGGTGCGAAGAGACCCACAATGCTCCTTCTTGTCTCTCCATTGAGACATAGAACCCGGCAATGACCAATCAGCAGTGTGGCAACTGTTGTGAAGCAAAGACTTCTACCCAAACTCAGAAAGGCCGTGTCAGCACCTGACACCCATTCGTCCTTCTCAACCCAGGTCAAGATTGGGGGGCCAGAAAACTGGGGAGCTTTGTCAAGCTCTCCAGCATGAGGGTTCTGTTGGGGTTTCGTGGTCTTGCTCTTACGTTCCTATGATTGATTCATGCCACTTCTCTTTTCTGTGCAAATTTCCTGAGAACAATTTGCTTCTTTCAAAGAACTATGAAAGACTACGCCTCCACACGGGATCAGAAAGCCCACACTTTTGCCCTCCTGTTCACTTGCCTTCAAAGCAGCTCAAATAGGTTCATTTGACTGTCACTTAAAAAAAAAAAAATCTTCTGTATTTTTTGCAGTAATAGAAGTGCTTAAAAGGGGGCTGGGAAGGTGGCTCAGTGGTAGAGTGCTTGCCTTGCATGCATGAGGCCCTGGGTTTGATTCCTCAGCACCACATAAGCAAAAAGAAAAAAAGCCGGAAGTGGCACTGTGGCTCAAGTGGTAGAGTGCTAACCTTGAGCTGAAGAGCTGAGGGACAGCACCCAGGCCCAGAGTTCAGGCCCCACGACCGGACCCAAAAAAAAAAGAAATGCTTAAAAGGGTGTGTGTGTGTGTGTGTGTGTGTGTGTGTGTTGTTTGTCTTGGTCCTAGGGCTTGAACTCAGGGCCTGAACATTGTCCCTAAACTTTTGTGTATTCAAGGTTAGTGCTCTACCCCTTGAGCCACAGACCCACTTCTGCCTTTTTGCTGGTTAGAGAAAAGATTCTCATGGACTTTTCTGCCTGGGATAGCTTCAAACCATAATCCTCAGATCTCAGCCTTCTGAGTAGATTGGTTTACAGAAGTGAGCCATCAGCATCCAGCAGGATGATTCGTGTGTGTGTGTGTGTGTGTGTGTGTGTGTGTGTGTGTGTGTGTGTGTGCACTGTCCCTGAGCTTTCTCACCCAAGGCTGAAACATTCTACTACTTGAACCACAGCTCTACTTCTAGCTTTTTGTGGTTAATTGGATATAAGAGATTTGTGGGCTTTCTTGCCTGGGCTAGCTTTGAATCTTGATCCTTAAATCTCAGCTTCCTGAGTAGCTAGGATTTACAGACATTCTTTAAAAGAGGATTTCGTGGTAGATGACATTCTTCAAGGAAGAGCTAGAGAGGCTTAAAACATCTTTGGAAGTAATATCATGAGAGCACTTCTTTTGTTCATACAGATATAGTCAAAATACTCTTTGAACAACTGTTTTCATTGGCTGGCATTATGGGCCCCACAATATGATTTTTTTTAAAAAAAAAAAAACTTTGTAAGAATCATGTAGGACCACAAGCTCATTTCTGTAATCCTAGATACTCAAGAGGCTGAGATGTGAGGGACTAAGATTTGACACCAATGCCCAGGACAAAAACTCAGTTGAGTCTTGTCTCCAGTTAACCAGGCTGGAAGTGGAGTTGTGACTCACATGGAGGAGCACAAGCCTTGAATGAAAAGCAATAGGATAGCATCCAGGCACTGAGTTTAAGCCCCAGTATCAGCACAAAATAAAACATAGCAGAAATCAATTCTCTCAATGTTCTTGGGATTTGAAACCTGAAATCAGGGTGAGAGGGGTTAGTATAAAAAGCAAGCAGTCAGGGAATTATGGTCTATACAAACTGCAGATGGAAAAATAAGCTTATAAACCAAAACCTGCCTTTCTGACAATGGATGAATGAGGAAGCCAGAAAACTGCAAATTAAGGACAAAAAAAAATGAAGAAATATTTTGATGCCAGAACCTTTCAAAGAACAGAAAGCTGGCTTCGAGGACCCCAGTTCTTTCTATTTCATCACAAGGTGGCTGAGATGGACTGATAGACTGAAGAGTTTTCTTCCTGTGGCATGTTTATGCCACGTGCTTTTTGTTGTTGTTAGTCATGGAGCTTGGTACCCTCCCTGAGCTTTTCTGCTCAAGGCTAGCACTCTACCACTTTAAGCCACAGTACTACTTCTGGTTTTCTGGTGCTTAATTGGAGATAAGAGTCTCACAGACTTTCCTGCCTGGGCTGCCTTTGAACAAGATCCTCAGGTCTCCGCCTCTGAGTAATTTAGGATTACAGGTGTGAGCCACCAGCACCCAGCTTGGACACATATATTTTATTCAGCAATCCTTGCTTTATGTTTTCTGAATCCTACTTCACTTCCTACCCTGTTTCTCCAGACCTACAGGGAGGAAAGCAACGGAAAGGGACAACTCTTTTGCCCATTCAGAGGGTCAAACACTTGAGTCACACATTCAAATATCCTAGCAGTGATAGGTTGTTGGCTTAAGTCTGACCTATCAACTCTGGGCAAGACACACTCTGCTTTTCTTTTTCTATTTTGTGACATTAATGATTGACTTTCAGCTAATAATTTAAATGAGAAAATAGGACTGAGAGCTAATATTGAAACAGGAAAAGAGAGCTGCATAATGACTGTAGTGTTTACATTTCTCAAGATTGAAACCATAGCACCAGGAATGTAGCGCTTTAGGAATTAGTGAAGATCAATGAAAGAGATTTATGAAGAACTCCAGGGATTTGGAGAACTAGTGTCCAGCATTAAGGGAAAAAATAGACAAGAAGAAGAGGAGGAGGAGGAGGGGGGGGGGGGAGGAGGAGGAGAAGGAGGAGGAGGAGGAGGAGGAGGAGGAGGAGGAGGAGGAAAAGAGAAGAGGAGGAGGAAAAGGAGAAGGGAGAGGAAGAGAAGGAAGAGGAGGGAGAGGAGGAGAGCAAAACAGCTCATTGGTGCTCTAGGCTGCTGTAATTTGTGGAATTTTCCACTCAGTAGCATGGATTCAGGTCACATTCACAGTGCAGTTTCCTGCAGTGTCAGTATAGATTTAAAAAAAAACAACAACAACTGTGCAGCCTGGTGATAATTGTGCTCCATTTCGGCATACCAGGAGTTCATGGGTTTTGTTTTGTTTTGTTTGTTTCCAGCAATTGTCTCAGAAGCATGCAGATTTGGGGCATGGATTCATTGGTTCCTGGAGAACAATGAGGAGCTTTCAGAAAGCTATTTTACCAAGCAGTAAACACTGGCAAGCCTTCAGAGTCCATGTTCTTATAAAAGTTGCTAAGGAGTGCTTATTTCCTTGGGCAAATTCAGTAGTAAAAGCACCTTTTCCTTATCTTCCCATTTTCTAGGACTGGTTTTTTTGAGTCTGATAACCTAATTGTCTAGTTTTCTACCAATGGGAGGGCGGAGGGGGGGGAGCGGAAAGGCTAGAACAAAAGGTTTAATATTTTCTACCCAGCGAAGGAAGGGCTGAGTAAGAAAAGGAATGTTGTAGAAATAAAACTAGGTAACTTGAGAGGAGATGGGTGGGGTCAGGAAGGAGGGGAAAGAATGATAGAAGGGATGACATTGATCAAGATGCAATGTATTTATAAACTGATCATTGAATTGAAACCCTTTTGTGCAACTACTTAAAGATAATAAAGATTTTTTTTTAATTAAGCAGGGTGTTGGTGGCTCATGCCTGTAATCCTAGCTACCCAGAAGGCTGAGATCTGAGGATCGCAGTTTAAAGTCAGCCCTGGAAGGAAAGTCCATGAGACTTATCTCCAGTTATGTGGAGCTATGGCTCAAAGTGGTAGAGGGCTAGCTTTTAGGGAAAAGGAGTTCAGGGACAGTGCCCAAGTTCTGATTCAAACCCCATAACTAAAAAAAAAAAAATAATTAAAAAGGAATATTAATGCTTTCTCATTTTAAATTCAACACATGACCTAACATCAAAGATGAATGATGGGACCCGGAATGTGGCTTAGTGGTAGAGTGCTTGCCTAGCATGCATGAAGCCCTGGATTGGAGTCCTCAGTACCACATAAACAGAAAAACCTGGAAGTGGTGCTGTGGCTCAAGTGGTAGAGTGCTAGCCTTGAACAAAAGAAGCTCAGGGACAGTGCCCAGGCCCTGAGTTCAAGCCTTCAGTTCAAGTCCCAAGACTGGCAAAAAAAAAAAAAAGAAAAAGAAAAAGATGAATGATGACATGTAAAATAAATACCTGTGGTTCTTTCTGCCCCTCATCCCTCATCCCTGAGCATAAACAAGATGTAAGCATTGGCGACCTATCTGGTGGACTTTCAAGTCTTTGTTGGGAATAATCTCCGGTAAGCAATTCTGTGTTTGTGGAAGCACTGGGTTTTTATTTACTGCCTATCAGCAAAGCTACATTGGGGCTACACAGACTTAAAGGAACACGTTCAGACGGGTGCAGTAGGCCATCAGCAATCGCCAGAGAAGGGGAGATAGAAATGTTAAAGCTTAAAAAAAAAAAAAAAAAAAAGAAATGTTGAAGCTTATCAAGCTAGCAAAATAGGTCTTGAGAGGAACAAGCTAGAAAACGCCTAACAAAATCGGATCCATAATAGCAGTGATCAGCCAGAATATTTCCTTTGCACTCAATGTCATTATTAAAATTTCATGTAAATTTGACAACGCAGGAGGAGTCACACAGCTGAAATATACCGAAGAAGACTTGGGAGGAAGAGGGGGTATGTAAATTTTCTTTGGAAAGAGAGAGTGCATCGTGAACTAGCAAAGAAGCCTAAGGAATTACTGGAGACCTGGCTTCTGGCCTTACCTTCAGTCTCACAAGCTATGAGTAAGTGCCATAAGGAATAGAATAAGGAGAATTTTTGTGGGGGAAACATGAGCTAGAAATAGAACAAAATTAGAAACTAAAACAAGCTAGGGAACCTCCAGCCTGCTTCTCTGTCTCTGTCTCTTTCTGTATCTCCCCTCTCCTCCCTTCCCTTCTTCTTCCCTCCCTTCCCCTTCTCTCCTCTCTTCTTTTCTCTTCCCTCATCCATTCTCTGCCTTGGCCTTTACCTCCAATATCTACTTTACTTCTGAGCCTTGGCTTTTAACATCTCAGGTTCTAACACCATCCCTCATCTTTTCAGCCTCCTCTTCTCTTCTACCCCTAGTCTCCTGTTCATTAAGCTCCAGAGTCCTGCGCCTCTGCTTCTGTCTGGAATATCTTCAAGTTCACACACCCGAGGATGTCTCTGGAAGAGGACGGAGAGGCCTAAAAAGTCCACACAAACAGGCTCAAGTCTCACCGCTGAGAACTGCAGCCGTGTGTAACTGGACCATGATGAATGCTACTGGATCCCAGGCTGACATGTGTGTGTGTTTGGGGCCGGGTCAGGGAGAGGGCATGCACTGGACTTTAAACACAAGGTCTCAAGCTCACTCAATTTGCTTATTCATCTGGTGCTCTACCACTTAAGCCACGCCTCCAGCCTGACTATTTGACAATTATTTTGGAGTTACAGTCTTACAGAGTTTTCTGCCTGAGCTGGCTTCAACCTGTGATTCTTTGGATCTCAGCTTCTTGAGTAGCTAGGATTACAGGTGTGAGCCTATTCAATGCTTTTGTTTTGTTTTCTTTCTGGTGCTCCTATAGATTTTGTCTTTCTTTCCAGTAAACCTTTTTTTTTTTTTAATAGACTAGGTTGGAACAACATTTAAAAATATTATCCACCTATAGTTTATAAGTGTAAAAAAGGTTTTTCAGCACGCTTTGGTAACAGCAGGAGACAGCCACAGGGAAGAGAAAAGCCAGCATGTAGGTCTCCCTGCAGTAATTAAATGATTAGAAACAGTCAAGGGCTTCCACTTCAGGAATTTAGAGGAACATAACAAGATAGCTGAACATCTCAAAAAGTTCTGGGCAGAATAAAAGTGAACGTTTTTATGGACTGAATTTTTCATGTGTATGTATGCTGGTACTGGGGTTTGAACTCAGGACCTGAAGGCCGGCACTCTACCACTTGAGCCGCAGCTCCACTTCCAGCTTTTGGGTGGTTCATTGGAGATAGGTTTTCTAGATTTTCCTGCCCGGGCTGGCTTCACACTGTGATCCTCAGATCTCAGCCTCCTGAGTAGCTGGGATTACAGATGTGAGATACTAGCACGTGGTTTATGGTTTGAAGTTTTAAAAGACGAGGCTTGAACTAGCTGTTGTCTTTCCTTGGGCAGCTGAACTCCCACAAGGCAGTGACCACTTTGAGAAGAGCATGAATAAGCAGCCTGCCTTGCCAGAGGCTGTAATTGAAAGGATCCATCACATCCATCCCAGGGGACCACGCAGAGGCAGGCAGGCACAGGAGAAAGAAGATTACAAGGTTTATTGGAGGAGCCATATCTGCCTCCTGCCCCCACCTCAAGAGAGAGCACATGGTGACCTCGCCTAGCTAGGTAGCAGCAGGGTCTGAGGGTTAGGAAGTGAGGTTGATAGGCGTTCAGGTGGATCTGGGCGGACACTCGAGGGAGGGGCCAGCCATATGGCGGGAACTCCAGGGCAGGGAGGAGCTCAGGTCTGGGTGGAGCTGAGGACCAAAGATGGGCATAATGCTTACATTAATGACAGATTTACATGAGATGAGACCTTAGTATTTCCAAACACATACCTATATTGCTCTTTTCTTCTGAGGTGCATGCTGCTTGTCTAATGAACACTCTCCTAGCTTGATGTGAGAAAACTCGACGAGGAATTTGGAATTTGTGTCTTTGAGAAACACAGACGTGAAAGGAAAGGTGGGCAAATGCGGCCATACTATTCAGTGCACACATGGGAAAATGGATGTGGGTACTTGAAAGGAGGAGTGGGGCTGGGAGAGATGGGAGGGAAGGATGGAAGGGGTGACATGGATCAAGATGCATTGTGCTCATAAACTGACTTGCTGAACTGAAACCCCTCTGTACAACTCCTTAAGGAGAATGAAAACAGAAAAAGGAAAGCACAGACATACCTCAGAAACATCTATTTGCAGAAACTATCACCAAAGACTCCACCAAAACCCCAGCCTTCCACAAAGACCACCAGAGCCTTTCATTAAAAAACAAAAACAACACAAAACACCCTACATACAGGCCACTTCTGCAAAGATACCCGGCCAGTGACTGCTTTCTCAGCCTTGAACTCATGACACCATTGGTTATCTTTGTAGCCAATGAGAATGGTTTCCAAATAATTTTCCTCATTTTGTCATTAAAACTCCTGCCCTTGGTGGGGCTGGGGATGTAGGTCAGTGGTCGACCACTGGCCTACTATGTACAAGACTCTGGTTTCAATCCACAATGTAATGTGATTTGATGTGATGCTGGAGCACAATGCCGAGGAAGGAAGGAGGGAGGGAAGGAAAGAAAGAGGGACTAGAGGGGAGTGGGAAGAAGGAAGGGAAGGAAAAGAAAGGAACAGAAATCTTTCCTGTCCTTTGCTTCCCTAAACACACCTCCCTGTATCCCATAACTATTGCCTTGCTGTGATAAATATTGCAATCCCCTGTCATTCCCAAATGAACTTCTTTCCTTTAGAGAACTTCTCTCTGTGTTGCTTGCTCATTTTTAGGTCAACCAAACCAGGTAAACTGAATTATGCATGTCCATGCCATGTGAGAGGTGGGATTACCTCGGGTTTGGGATCAGTGCATTTCTATTATGGAAACCAGGCTGGTGGAATGTCAGAATTGGTGCTTATTACATGTACAATTGACTTAACTAGTTCCCCTTGTTTTGTTTCCTTTCCCGCTGAGAGGATGTCTTACATATTTTGCACTGATTAGATTGACTTGGACATGAGGTCTCCTTGACATTAACATCTCTCTATTTCTCTTTAATATTTAATAGATTGTCATCTTGTATTTCTGCCTCATGATACTTTTTAGGAAGAAAAAGAGAAAGAAAGAATGAAGGAAGGAAGGAAGAAATGGAATGGGGGGGGGGGGGAAGACTTGTTCATACAGCCAGAATGTACCACTATACCACTGTGACTTAAAAAAAAATTAAGGATGGGCTGGGAAGGTGGCTCAGTGGTAAAGTACTTGCCTTGCATGCGTGAGGCCCTGGGTTCGATTCCTCAGCACCACATAAGCAGGAAAAAAAAGCCGGAAGTTACGCTGTGGCTCAAGTGGTAGAGCACTAGCCTTGAGTTGAAGAGCTGAGGGGCAGTGCCCAGGCCCAGAGTTCAAGCCCACAACCGGACCCTAAATAAATAAATAAATAAAATTAAGGTGTATTCTTGGTCACTGAATCTGTTGGGATCCCAGTCTTGAGCTGCCCAGCCTCTAAAACTACTCACTTGACATGAATCTGCTACTAGTCTGAACAGACTCAGACAAGAGGCTGTCTGCCCTTCTGACATGGTTCTTGGGGAAGCGATGGTTGAGCTAAATGCTTCCTCACACGGATCTTCTGGGCAGCCGCCAGCCTTCTCATGCACCGAGGGGTGCCGTGGCATCTTTCAGCCAACCTCAGAGAGAAGGGCATGGCTCCTGTTTTTTTCCTCTGAGAAAGCTTCTAGTGCTTCATTTAGCAATCACTGCTTTCCAGAAAGCCCTGTGCCACATTCCATGGATAGATGGAAGGATGTTGGCCCAGAAAGGAGAGAAGAAGGGGGGTAAAAACAGCCAGTCAACCCAATAGAAAACTCTTCTCTAGTGATCTATAGGGGAAAATGATCAGAGCACTTTCCTGGCAGTTTTGTGTGTGTAGATAACTTCATCGTCATTCGTTTATAGAGTACTTTATTTCGAAGAATTCATCAACTTCAATGTTTCTTATTCAACCCTCAGGCTTTCTTGGCTAACCCAATTCCATAACTGTCATACCAAATTCATCTTTGAGAGTGAAAAAATTCAACTATTCAGAGTTGCTTTTCTCAAGGGAAAAAAAATTAAAAAGTGACAGAGACTATCACAAATTGTCATTGTTTCATTAGAATTTGTCTTCCCAATTCAGCTTTTTGTATGGGGCTAGAAAATATTTCAAAATGTTAAATGTTTAAATTAACCAGATACCAGTGGCTTGTGCCTGTAATCTTAGCTACTCTGGAGGCTGAGATCTGAGGATTACTGTTTGAAGTCAACCCAGACAGGAAAGTGTATGAGATTCTTCTCTCCAATTAAACATCAAATGCTGGAACTGAAGCTGTGGCTCAAGTGGTAGAACACCTGAGCAAAAATTCTAAGGGACAGCACCCAGGCTCCTGAGGTTAAGCCCCAGTACAAGAATACATGCACACTCATGCACGCGCATGTGAGCACACACACACTTTTAGGAGCTGGATTCAAAAACTTTGTCTCTTTTTTTGAGACTGGTTCTTATATGAGCCACATTTGATCTTTCAGAAACGAACATTTCTCCTATCAATGAGGAACAAAGCCTCTGCTTTCCTCTGTGGATATACTCTCACACCCCTACATTCAGAATTCAGGACCACCTCTCAGATTTCTTGTTGTTGTTGTTGGTAGTGGGGCCTGAACTCTGGGCCTGGGCACTTTCCCTCCACTCTTCAGCTCAAAGCTAGCACTCTACCACTTGAGCCACAGCACTACTTCTGGCTTTTTCTGCATATGTGGTGCTGAGGAATGGAACCCAGGGCCTCATGCATGCAAGGCAAGTGCTCTACCATTGAGCCACCTTCCCAGCCCATAAATGTTGGTGGGTTTTTTTTTTTGTTTTGGTTTGGTTTTGGTTTTGTTGTTGTTGTTGTTGTTGTTTGCCGGTCATAGGGCTTGACACCTCTCAGATTTTGTCCTCAAAAACTGCTTTGATGCCTGATGCTGGTGGCTCATACCTGGAATCTTAGCTACTCAGGAGACTGAGAGGTGAGGATTGTGGTTCAAAGTCAGTTTGGGCAGGAAAGTCCAAGAGAGATTCTTTTTTTTGGTCTAGTTGTGGGGCCTGAACTCTGGGCCTGGGCGCTGTCCCTCAGCTCTTCAGCTCAAGGCCAGTGCTCTACCACTTGAGCCACAATGCCACTTCCAGCTTTTTTCTTTTTGCTTATGTGGTGCTGAGGAATCGAACCCAGGGCCTCAGGCATGCAAGGCAAGCGCTCTACCACTGAGCCACCTTCCCAGCCCCATCCAAGAGAGATTCTTATCTGCAGTTAGTCACCAGAAAACCAGAAGTGACATGGTAGCTAAAAGTGGTAGAGTACTACCTCTGAGCAAAAAGAGCTCAGTAACAGTCCCCAGACAGTACCCAGCCCCATGACCAAATAAATAAATGAATAAATAAATAAAGCCTCCTGAGTTACTCCCATTCAGTTGAGAAATTACTAGAAAGAATCCTTCACTCATTACTTGTTATCTCTCACATGAGCCTTATCAGCAGCTGGCTGGAGCTGCTAAGAAAGAATGCCATTCCAGAGCCACAATTCAGATCAAGCAATACCATGTGGTAGAGAACTTGCACCAGTGGCTCACACCTGGTGACTCGGGAGGCTGAGGCCTGAAGATTTCAGCTTGAAGCCAGCCAGAGCAAGAAAGTCCATGAGACTCTTATCTCCAATTAGCCATCAAAAAGCTAGAAGTCGAGCTATGGATCAAGTGGTAGAGAACTAGCTTGGAGTAAAAAAGCTCAGAAACAGTGCCCAGGAAGACCCTGATTTTAAGTCCCAGGACTTGCAACAACAACAATAACAAAAGAGCAGTGGTAGAAGAAAGAAATGCTTAGAAGAAAGACATTGAAAGTTGGTGAGGGCTACGTAAGGATATTTGGCAATCAGGTCTCATGTGCTGTAACTGAATACGTCTATCACTGTTCTTTTCACTCACATCACCTGATACTTCCAAACTAGTGACTTCAAAGTTAAAAATGACCTTGTCAAAATTTGCATTTAGTTCTGTTTCCATATGCCATGAAGTGAAGATGGAGCAATACAAGTGGCGACAAATTCTCCATCAGTGCAATGAAAACACTGGAAACATGCTGACCTTCACAGGTCATGTGGGGTCAAAGATCCCAAACAGTCCCTGTGCATGTCCCTAAGATCTAGCCAGTGTGACTGCCTGGTGCCTTTGAGGGCTAGGTCCATTCCAAGTTCTAGAAATAGAATTTCAATGTGCTCTGCCAGATGCCTTGTGCTGGCAGATTTTCCTCTTCTTATTCCCCTCAACTAACAGGGAAGAAACTTCTCAACACTGAGCAGGTCAGTGGCTAGTCTATCCAGCACATCAATCACAGAGTCAACAATTGGCTTTTAGAAATTGGTTTCAGAGTGAAAGTGTTTTCAAGGGGATGTCATTCAGCCAAAACTACCAAGGGTACATGGAAAGGGATTTAGATCATTCCCAATTCCCATTTCTCCATGACACATTGCATGAGTTATGTTTGGACAAGCCAAAAGGAATTGGGGATATTCTTTAGAAATTCATGGTGAGCATTCCTCAGAGTGATTGTGTCTGCATAGCAAATTTTCTCTGCATTGTGAAAGTGCCCTCCACTGCTCCCAGGCCAGGATGTCCATACCCAGTGCCTCATGGACTCTTTTCCTATTTGTATCCATGACAACTACTAATCATCCAATGTGCATTTATAGCTAAACCCAACTACAGTGTGTTCTCAGCCCAACATTCCAAGAATTCTGCTGGTATTAGTAGTGAAATGAAATTCATTTGCTCACATCAAGGAGCTCCAGCTTGGAGATACTCTGAAATGGTTCCCATAAGAAAGCTATATTTAGGGCAGGATTCCTTTGTTGACCCCTGGCATGCCCTGAGGAAGAAATTATATCTCAGGAGTGACTTATAAACCAGCCCAGAAACCAGGTTAGTGCTGACAGCTCACACCTGTAATTCTAGCTACTCAGGAGGCTGAGATCTGATATCAGATTGTGGTTGGGAGCCAGCCCAGGCAAGAAAATCCATGAGAGTTTTATTTTCAATTAGCTACCAGAAAGCTGGAAGTGGAGCAGAGTGTCAGCCTTTAGTTCAAAAGCTCAGGGACAATACCCAGGCACTGAGTTCAAGCCCAAATACTGGCATACACACACACACACACACACACATGCGTGCACACACGCACATGCACATGCGCGTGCGCACGCACACACACATACACACACACACACACACACACACACACACACACACACACACACACACACACACTCGAAAGCAAACAAAGAAAGATCTAACCGGGCTGGGAAGTTGGTTCAGTGGTAGAGTGCTTGCCTCGCATGCATGAAGCCCTGGGTTCAATTCTTTAAGCACCACATAAGCAGAAAAAAGCCAGAAGCAGTGCTGTGGCTCAAGTGGTAGGGCACTAGCCTTGAGCTGAAGAGCTGAGGGACAGTGCCCAGGCGGAGTTCAGCCCCCACAACCAAAAAAAAAATATCTAACCTAGGTTTTCAGTAGATGACAGGATAAATAATGTGGAAGGTCCTGGTCTTTGTTTGCATCAAACACAGAGATAAATTTATTTTCCAGAAAAGAAAAATGCTAACCTAAGAGCCTGCATTCAGGTTTTACCATCTTGTTTGAGATTATTTTGGAACCAAGTTCATAATTTCTGTTTTAATGAAAAAGATGTTTTTTCTGTGACTAGCTATTGTTCAGTAATTAAGTGAAGAATGCATTAAAAGGTTTCCTCTTCTCTTGCAGTGATTGAGTTTGTGCAAGCAGGCGCGATGAGGAGAAATTTTATGCATAAAATATGGCTGTGAAGATAACAACATTAATTCAACATCTATTTAGTAAGTTCCAGGCACTGTTGTAACCTCTCAAAAGAGAAGAACTGGGCATAGGTCTTGCTTTTCTAGATATGGAAGGTAACAGACAACCAATGTGTAATTCCAAGTAGACAATAAACACCACATGTAAAGCAGTTATTCTGGGAACACAAAGGAAGAAGTACATATAGGTACACTTCACCAAGGAGATAAAGCTATTTAACACACATTACTGCCTTGTACTAGACATTCTCAGACAACTCAAAAAAACCCATCCTATCCCTCACAAAACCAATAGCTGTGTGTGTGTGTGTGTGTGTGTGTGTGTGTGTGTGTGTGTGTGTGTGAGTTGTGTGAGCTCTGAGGCATGAATTCAGATCCTGGACACTGTCCTTGAACATTTTTGCTCAAAGCTAGAGCTCTACAATTTAAGCCACAGCTCCACTTCCAGCTTTTTTGGAGATAAGAATCTCCAGGACTGGGCTGGGAAGGTGGCTCAGTGGTAGAGTGCTTGCCTTGCATGCATGAGGCCCTGGGTTCGATTCCTCAGCACCACATAAGCAAAAAGAAAAAAGCCAGAAGTGGTGCTGTGGCTCAAGTGGTAGAGCGCTAGACTTGAGCTGAAGAACTGAGGGACAGTGCCCAGGCCCAGAGTTCAGACCCCACGACCGGACCCCCCCCCCCAAAAAAAAAATAATCTCCAGGACTTTCCTGGCTAGGCTGGCTTCATACTGCAGTCCTCAGATCTCAGCATCTCGAGTAACTAGAATTGCAGGCAGGAGCCACTGGTGCCCAGCAACTGGTGGCATTTAGAATAAAGTCTGCCATTTGGTTCTATAAAAGCTTATAGCCAAAGACTAGGGGTTGGTTTATGAGCAATGTGACCCTGGTTGGATATTTCCAATGAACCTTGTTGACAGCTTTCGGGGTCAGTTTTATTTTCAGTTTTGTTGTATTCCCTTGCAATATCACATACTCAGGTCATGGAATAGCCTGGTCTAAAAAGGAAGGCGCCACTGGTTTTGGAAAGCACTGAAGGCCTCTTAGGAACCCGTGGGGAATAAATCAGCAAGCTGTCTCCATGGCCTTTGCTCTTGGCATCTCAGTATTGCAGGCTCGAAGAGCTATTCATGGTCAGCTCTGGCAATGGTATCTGGAAAGCCTCAGGAGTCACTGGGTGGGTCGCTCAGAACTTCCATGGGAACAGCCAGAGAGGATCCTGATTTAGTAGTTTCTACTTGGAGGGAAGACACCAGGCCCTGGCCAAGTATTCAGCGTGGCAATGTCGTAAAGCTGTTGTGGGCAGGTGCTCAGACAGGGAGACAGCTGCCAGGGGAGGGGAGCCTGCCCAGCAGTCCAGGGCCTCCAGGGCCAAAAGCAGCTGGCACCTTGTCATGGTAAAGGCTTTTCACAAAAGTAGGTTTTTCAATCTATTTATTTCCCTGTCAGCCCAACAAGTCAAGGGGCTTTGGTCATTGCACAGCCTTGAGGAGCTTCTGTGGCTCATTTTCTCTTGGCTCAAAATCATCTAGCCTCACTGCTCTTCAATCTGCGGTCACAAGATTTATGTGTGCTTTATCACTCAGTAGAGCCCACCTAACATAGGAATTCTTTCCTTGCTTTGTAGTTTGTGCAAGAAAAAAGTTGGTGGGTGGGTGTGTGTGTATATACACGCGTGCACATGCATGCATGCACACATGCACCACTTCTAGGACTTGATCTCTGAGTTTGGACATCCTCCAATAGCTATTATTGCTCAAGGCTGGTGCTCTACCACTTGAGCTGCAGCTCTACTTCTAGAACTTGGTGGCTAACTGGAGATAAGAGTCTCATGGGCTTTCCTGTCTGGGCTGGCTTTGGTCTGGAATCCTTAGATCTCAGCCTCCTGAGTAGCTAGGATTATAGGCATGAGCCACCAGTGCTCTGCTACTAAAGGTTTTGTAATGGGAATCTGAAGACTTAGAACTTAAGCCACGTATTACCTGTATATCTTTGGGCAAGTGATTTTACCTCTCTGAAACTAAGTTTCCTTGAATGTAGAAAGTAGAGAGATTAGGCTGGTAGTTAAGAGGATCTCTGTCTGAGGCTGACCCTGAACAAAATTGTGAGACCTTATCCAAAAAATAACTAAAGGAAAAAAGGGCTGTGGGCATGGCTCAGAATGGTAGAACCACCAGCCTTGAATGAAAAAGCCAAATGAGAGCTTGAAGCCCTGGGTTCAAGCACCAGTACTGGCACAAAAAAAGAAAACTCAGGTGCCAGTGGCTCATGCCTGTAATCCTAGCTACTCAGTAGGATGAAATATGAGGATTGTGGTTCTAACCCAGGCAATAAAATCTGTGAGACTCTTATCTCCACTTAACTGCCCCAAAGATGGGAGTGGAGATGTGGTTTAAGAAGTAGAACACCAGGTATGAGCAAAAAAGCTAAGGGATAGTGCCCAGGCCCTCAGTTTAAGCTCCAGCACACACACACACACACACACACACACACACATTGTTTCTCTCTCTCTCTCTTTCTCTCTCACACACATACCTACACACACAATCCCCAAAGAGCAAAAGCATCTGTACACAACATGGCTAAAATACCAACAACTTCCTGAGAGCAAGATTTTTTTTATTATAGGCAAAGCCCTGAGCATCAGCCCTGCTGGCATTTCCATGCACTCCAGGGAAACAGTGCCCTTCAGAGCCTGGAATGGGTACTGGCATAGGGGGCTGGCTATGCCAACTTCCAGGCAATGTTTGGGAGGAGGAAACAGGATTGTATTGTGTTTAGGATGAGAATTGGTGAAGCAGTAAAGACAATGATCAGCTGCGTTGTTTTAATAATTAAGCAGCACAGAGAGAGGATTAGAGTTACAAGACAACTTGGATCTTAAACAGATTTTTCTCCTAAGACAGAAACAGAGTCTGTAAAAATCATACAAAAAGAAGAGTCAGTAGAGAAACAAGTAATCCAGCAAGAGAAATGATAAGGGGTGAGTGACATCTAGGAAGAGAAGGCAGGAAGGAGTAGAAGAGTTGGGGGTCTTAAAATATTGGCAGGGAGCTGGGTGCTCAAGGCTCATATCTATAATCCTAGCTACTCAGCAGGCTGAGATCTAAAGATGGCAGTTCAAAGCCAGCCCGGGCAGGAAAGTCCACGAGCCTCTAATCTTCAATTAACCACAAGAAAACCAAAAGAGGCACTGTAGCTCAAGTGGTAGAATGCTAGCCTTGAGCAAAAGAGATCAGGGACAGTGCCCAGGCCCCGAGTTCAAGGCCCATGGATCAACAAAAAAATAAAAATAAAAATATTTGCAGGTAGTTAAAATAGCTACAATGGGCTTTACACCAGAATAAGTGAGAATTCTTCTTGGTGAATATCTATTTGATCATATCAGAAACTGACATAACAGTAGCGTTTGCAGGAAATCATTTATGTCAAAGCTCCAGGGCTATGTTGTGCAAATCTTCAGGAGAAGTGCATTGATTTCAGGACAGAGGTGAAGCCGGAAACCAACTGGGCCTGCTTCATCTTGATGAGGTTTCCACAGCATTTCTTTCTCTCTTTAGACTGGCAGGGAGTAAGGCCACTCCATAATTCCCCCAATATGTTAGCACAACACATGTCAAATGAAAGGTCCCCAAATTCCCAGAAGAAACAATTGAATTATATTTGAATTCTAACCAACTATAAGAAGTGAGCAGGAGCAAAAAGCAGGAACAAGTAATGGGAGCCTCACAAATCTAGGTGGAAAGTAAAACAATTATGAGAGAGATTAGAAGCAATTCCAGTAGTAGAGCTTGGCAAAGTGTGTGTGTGTGTGTGTGTGTGTGTGTGTGTGTGTGTGTGTGTGTGTGTATGTGTGTGTGTGTGCTGGTTCTAGGGCTCAAACTCAGTGCTGTCCCTGACCACTCAAGGCTGGTACTCTACCACTTAAGCCCTAGTTCCACTTCTGACTTCTTGGTGGTTAATTGTTGATAAGAGTCTCACCAACTTTCCTGCTCAGGCTGGCTTTGAACTTTGATCCTCTAATCTCAGCCTCCTGAGTAACTAGGATTTCAGGCATGAGTCACCACCACCAGCTAACACTAAGCATTGAAAGGTAAAAATAAATCATAATCACACCGCTCCAGGTGGCTAGAAAAGGAAGAATACTTTAACAACCTCCAAATAATTGTAATAATAACTTCAGTGATACTTTTATACGCATCCCCTAAAGCCAAGTCTTGCATTAAGGACTTCCTAAGCTGTTTTGTATACCACAGTTGATTGTGTTTCTTATTCCCAGGTGTCTATTTTGATTGATGATCAGCATCTTTGACCCAAGGGATCCTGTGATACTCATGACCCCTCTCCCCACCTACCACCTCATACACTGGGATCATTCTAACATTCCCCCATCCCCGGCTCATGTTCTAAAGTCCTTTGCTTCACCTGCATAGTCTTGAGATCACAGGATGTTTCCTGTGGTGATACCCAGGATAAAGAAGACTGGCCTGTTATTGCAAATAGCACGTGTGCTGTATGTCACAGACACAAGTGGTCCTCCTGCTCCATCCATATGCAGGGATTCCTCAGCATCCACAACTCCCAGAAACAGACAGGCAGCTCCAAATGCAAAATGTCTTATGTGCACCTTCCTCGGCTAATCATGGGATGCCTTTGTGGCAGTGGACAGGGGAGGTAGTGCCATCAGTCACAGTTCAAAGGCATTCCTTAACTGTAGGATGGTGATGATAGCTTTGTGTCTCTGTGTCTCTCTCTGTGTCTCTGTCTTTGATCTCTCTCACACATACATATACATCCATTTTCTGGAAGGTCATCTGATTACAGACTTAGAGACCGGTGATTACCCTTGAATGAACTCAGTCTCTGGGAGATATTTTGAGAATCCAGAAGAGGAGAGAGGTCTCTTGTTCTGTCTACTTCCATTCAGTTCCTGAAGAAGGAATGTGTCCACAAATCTTTGTTCATATCATTCATTGGTCTACTTAAACAGACATCCAAGGGCATTATTAATAAATATACAATGTAATCATGTGATTCAAAAGAGATTAGCAAAATAAATTTTACTCAAATAAGTGGCCTCATGTAATTGGTATCCACATCACCTTCAATAACTAAGCAGATGATATATATGATGCTATCATACTCTTCTTTAAAATAAGAGCAATAACTAGGGTTGGAGGCAGGACTAGGTGATAGAGCACTTCGCTGATGAGCAAAAAGCATCAGATATTAAGTTTTGAGTTCCAGTCTCGGGCAAAAAACATTTAATAAAAAATAAAATAAAATAAGAGCAACAAAGCAGCTTTATTTCTCATACCCTACTAAACAAGATTGCTAAACAAGAGCTGATAAAAAAATCATATGGCCACAGGATGTGCAATAACTCATTTCTTACTTTAGATAAATCTATTCTTGTTATAACATTTTCTTGAAACTAAAATGTAACCAACACACTAGGGCAGGAATAACTCAAGGTAGCATTGAAGCGTTCCTGGAAAGTTACTTGCATAAAACCCATGAAATTTCACTTGAGAATAGAATACATTCACAAAGAAGAGAATGCAAATGATAACATAATCATAACCACCATAGGTCCTTTTTTTAAAATGTCTTTAGAAATGTTTTATTTAAAAAAAATAGGCACTAATAGTTCACACATGTAATCTTAGCGACTCAGGAGACTGAGATCTGTAAATCATAGTTTGAAGCCAGCCTGAACAAGAAATTGGTGAGATTAAACACCAAAAAAGCTGGAAGTAGAGCTGTGGCTCAAGTGGTGGAGCACTAGCTTTAAGCAAAAGAAGCTCAGAGACAGCACCCAGGCCCTGAGTTCAAGCTCCAGGACCCCACATAAATAAATTACAAACAAATAAGGGCATGAACACATATAAAACCCTGAAGTGCTAGCAAATAAGATTTTTTATTTTGTGACATTTATATATTTATTGCTGGTGTGAGGCTCTATATTGGTTGAGTGATTAGCACTATCTATATTCTAGGGTGAAAAGTAAGATCTTTCTAGAGCCAATTTGATCCTAGATCTGTAACTTCCTGTTGTTTGGGGGAAGGGAGGAAGTCCCATGGAAAGCCCCTTCCTAGTATAATGCTAGTAAGGCAGATGTTTCCCTGGGAGGTGTTGAACCTGCTGTTGCTGCTGTGGTTTTCAGCCATGTCTCTTAAAGTGAGCTTGTGGTAGGACTAAGCCTTGGCCGACTCAGAATCACCATGGAGAGCATGCAGATCGGGTTCTGATCTAATATGCATGGCCAAAGCCAGAGAAGTCAGCCAGCATACGTCTCCCTAGTCTTTCTGGAGAAAGGATGCCTTGTTATAATCTCACCTGAGTGCCATACAGGGAAGAGGGCCCAAGAGATACTGTGTTTGCCACAAGCCTATGTCAAGAAGGAATTAGAAATCAGATCCAAGCTTCACCTTTTCCCAGATAAAGAAGAGGATATCTACTGAGGTTTATTCAGAAATCCCTGGGCTGATTTGTTACATAGGTATGTTCAGCTGAATGATCTGGACCTGAGGAAGTAGGCCATCACTGTTGAGAGTGTCTTATCTAAGCAACAGGAGAGAAGAAGGCCCATATAGGATAATCTGTGGGAAGACACAGACAATGGACTTCAAAATAGTCATCTTTCATTGGGTGCCGGTGGCTCACGCCTGCAATCCTAGTTACTCAGGAGGCTGAGATCTGAGGATCATGGTTCAAAGCCAGGCTGGGCAGGCAAGTCCATGAGACTCTTATCTCCAATAAACCACCAGAAAACCGGAAGTGGTACTGTGACTCAAAGCAGTAGAGTGCTAACTTTGAGCAAAAGAGCTCAGGTTCAGTGCCCAGGCCCTGAGTCGGCCCCATGACAGGCCAAAAACAACAACAACAACAACAAAACAACAACAACAACAACAAAGCCCTCACCATTGGAGAAAATTTTCTCAAATTATAATCCCTTCAGTATTTTTCAAGTCTCTAATGAGGTGTTTTGTTTGTTAATCTCAAACTCCTAGCCACGCGCTGGTGGCTCACGCCTGTATCCTAGCTCCTCAGGAGAATGAGATCTGAGGATTGTTTGAAGCCAGCTCAGATAGGAAACTCCATGATACTCTCATCTCCAGTGAACCACCAAAAGTCCAAACATGGAGCTGTGGCTCAAGTAACAGAGAACCTGTTCTGAGCAAAAAGACAGAAAGAAAGAAAGGAAGGAAGGAAGGAAGGAAGGAAGGAAGGAAGGAAGGAAGGAAGGAAGGAAGGAAGGAAGGAAGGAAGGAAGGAAAGAAGGAAGGAAGGAAGGAAGGAAGAAAGAAAGAAAGAAAGAAAGGAAGAAAGAAAGAAAGAAAGAAAGAAAGAAAGAAAGAAGGAAAGAAAGAAAGAAAGAAGGAAAGAAAGAGAAAAAAGCTAAGGGACAATGTTCAAGCCCCAGTACTGGCATGCTGTGTGCACATGTGTGTGCGTGCGCGCACACACACACACACACACACACACACACACACACACACACTCAAACTCCTATAGCTATAGTTTGAAGAAATAATGATCGGTAGAATGCAGTTGTAAGGGAGAATGAAGAAGAGAGGATGGAACAGTCTGGAACAAACTGGCTGAAGTGTTGTACAGAGAGGACATATACTTGTAGGGTATTGAAGCATTCCTTGAGGATGCTTGGAAATGTTTCGTGAAGGAAATCAGATAAACTGACCAAAAGCCATTATTCAAGTCAAGATCTTAATTAAAGTTAATTGGTGTTAAAGGAAAAATTGGCCCCAGAGGATCATGGGAGCACATGAGCTATCCAAGGGGGAATGGTTGGTTGGAAGGGAAAGGAATGCCATGTGGGGTAGTTGCACCGTGGTTCCACAGAAACTTTTCTCCTGGCCCTTAACAAGAAATGCTGACAGCTCCATTCTTAGAAAGGGAAAGGCCTGGGCTGGGAAGGTGGCTCAGTGGTAGAGCACTTGCTTTGCATGCATGAGGACCTGGGTTTAATTCCTCAACGCCACATAAGCAGAAAAAGCCAGACGTGGCACTGTGGCTCAAGTGGTAGAGTGCTAGTCTTGAGCTGAACAGCTGAGGGACAGCGCCCAGGTCCAGAGTTCAGGCCCCATGACTGACAAAAGAAAGAAAGAAAGGAAAGGAAAGAAAGGGAAAGGCATTGATTGTTCTGGTGTGACTGAAATAATAATTTTGAACATTTATGAGGAAGAATGTATATTCAGATATTGGACTTAAGAATTAAGTATTTTGCCAGGCACTGGTGGCTCACGCCTGTAATCCTATCTACTTAGGAGGCTGAGATCTGAGGATCTTGGTTCAAAGCCAGCCCAGGCAGGAAAGTCCATTAAATTCTTTTTTGTTTTTGTCAGTCATGGGGCTTGAACTCTGGGCTTGGGCGCTGTCCCTGTGCTCTTCAGCTCAAGGCTAGTGCTCTACCACTTGAGCCACAGCACCACTTCCGGTATTCTAGCTGTTTATTGGAGATAAGAGTCTCACAGACTTTCCTGGCTTTGAACCATGGTCCTCAGATCTCAGCCTCCTGAGTAGCTAGGATTACAGCCACTGGTGCCCAGCTTCCATTAAATTCTTATCTCCAATAAAACTACTCAAAAAAAAAAAAAAAAACTGGAAATGGTGCTGTGGCTCAAGTGGTAGCGTGCTAGCTTTGAGCATAGAGAGGCTCAGGGACAGAGTCCATGCCCTGAGTTCAATCCCCAGGACTGGAAAAAATATTTTAAGAATGTAAATGTAGTCCTCTCACATACATACAAATAAAGAAAACTTAGGTTTTCTGATTTTTTTCTCTATTACCCTTTTTGGAGGCATTGACTGGTTACCTACATGTTTTCCTGTCTTCCAAGGACTTTGTTTCAGTTGCTTACAGAAAAATAAAACACAGCAAAATGTCCTATGCTCTGTGTGTGCATGCACACACACGCGCACGTGCACGCATATGCTGGTACTGGAGCTTGAATTTGACATCTGGGTACTATCCCTTAGCTCTTTTGTTCACCACTTGAGCCATACCTCCATCTTTTTGCTGGCCAATTGGAGATAGGAGTCTCACAGACTTTGCTGCTTCAGCTGGCTTGAATGACAGGCTTTAAATCTGTCTCCTGAGTAGCTAGAATTACAGGTGTGAGCCATCAGTGAACAGCTAAAACTTCCTACACTTTTTGAAGTACATTTTAAAATTTCCCCTCAGAATGTTACACATCAGTTGATTTCAGATAAAAGTATGCACTACTTTCGATAGGATCAGGTCTAATCCAACTAGGAAAAAAAAATTACTAAAAGAATGGCCCAAGGGCTGAGAAAAAGACAAGATAGAAAGCCAAGAGGAATATTTATTCGAGAGAGGTACTGATGCTCAGTTTCCCTGGAATGCTAATAATCTAAAGTAATCTAAGAAGTATTTATTTTGATCTGTTAGCAACTTAATATTGATCTATGTTGATTTGAAGTGTTGAAACTGAGTTAATAAAAGAAACATCAGTAATGAGTTCATACATTTATTATTCCCACAGCAACTGGATAATGTGCAGAGAATGTCATTAAAAAAAAAAAAAAAAAAAGCACTCTCAATGCTAGATGCCGATGGCTCACACCTGTAATCCTAGCTACTCAAGAGGCTGAGATCTGAGGATCACAGATCAAAGCCAGCCAGGACAGGACAGTCTATGAGATTCTTATTCTTCCAGTTAACCACTAAAAAGCTGGAAGTTAAGTATGGCCACATACACATGAAAGAGTAGTAACAGCTAGTTTATATGGGAGGTGGTACCCTTAACTGCTGTGTCCTGGGACAAACCAAAAAGTCCTCAGTAAGGGTTTGGGCTAGCTTATGCCTGAATTCCTTTGACTTTAATAGTCAAAGAGACAATGTACTTGAGATTAGTCCTTGGAGCAGTATTTTGATTCTACTCCGACAAAGATCTAATTATTCTGCTTAATTGATCAATGCAACTTAATCAAATCAACTTGATATACTCTTAAACAGCTCAGATAAACTTTCAGCTTAACAAGGCAGCAAATTATCAATACCTTACAGATTTCCTTTTCATTTCCTCCTAAATATCCATGAAAATAGATTTGAAAGATGGAACTTAGGGGAGAATAAAGGAAGGGATGACATTATCTAAGAAGCATTGAACTCATAACCTGACTTATGGAACTGCCACCTCCTTATACAAACACTCAATAATAACAATTTAAAAAAGAGTCTTAGAAACCCTAAGGTGATCAATAATATAGCAAAAAAACAAACAAACAATAAAAACCCTGGCCACCCAATTGGCAAACTAATGAAAAGACAATGTGTCCAGCCCAGGTGGACATTCTACTGACTTCATCATTAAGAGAAGGACAGGGCACTGCCCTTTAAACAATGCCAGTAGGAACAACCCTGAAGTAGAAGGAAGACATGAATCTACACCACTGCCAGCCTGGAACTTCAGGACAAAGGGGTGGCACCAGTGAGGAAAAAAATGGTTCCATCCCCACTATTGAAACCGAATTATCATTTCTTCCTCAGCAGCACTTCTATTTCTACATTCATTCAGAGGCTCCAGTTACCAGTAAGCAGCAGCCAGGAGTAGACAGGCCTGGATAGCAGTGCAATGAGTTCCAAGCAGGGGTGGGGTCAAGGAAGGTACTACGGTGTCTGTGACAAGGGGTAGAGACAGGGTAAAGCAATGTTGTCCTTCATGCTCTACAATTCTATAAGAATTGCACCTCAATCATTGTCAAAAACACCAACTTCTAGCCAGCACCTGGTTCCGGTGGCGCATGCCTATAATCCTATCTACTCAGAAGGATGAGATCTAAGGATTGAAGTTTGAAGCCAGCCCTGAGCAGAAAAATCCATGAGACTCTTTCTCCCATAAACAGCAAAGAGCTGGAAGTGGAGGTGTGGCTCAAGTGGTAAAGCACCAGTCTTGAGTGAAAAAGTTAAACAAGAATGAAAGGCCCGGAGTTTAAGCCCGAGAACCAGCACAGGAATAAAAAACAAAAAAACTTTTGCCAGCAGACATATGCTGTGGTGTGTGTGTGTGTGTGTGTGTGTGTGTGTGTGTGTGTGTGTGTGTGTGTGTGTGTGTGTGTGTGTGTTCACTTCCTTTAACTTTCATTTTCTAGATCTTGGCAGCGCTCAAGTAGGCAATTAAGTAGTCTATGGCTACATCACTTGCCCAGTCTGTTGATAACTCAATACTGGACCTAGAAAATAATCCTGTAACATTACAGAACAGGATAATCATACTGAAAACTCAAGAAGAGCTTATTTTTAAAATTATCACTAGAAAGACCGTAGTTCAGTTATTTATTTAACAGAAATAATTTTAACATCGTGACTACTTTTAAAAAATTCATAGGGTCTATTAGTGCTCAGTAGACACTTCCTGCTTATTTCTGCTCACATTTTGTGGGGGAGGGATGTTTTGTTTTGTCTTTTGTTTTGTCAGTCATGGGGCTTGAACTCAGGGCCTTGGCACAATCCCTGAGCCATTTTCTCAAGGCCAGTGCTCTACCACTTTGGGCCATAGTGCCATTTCCAGTTTTCTGGTGGTTAATTGGAGATAAGAGTCTCATGGGCTTCCCTGCTGGGAAGTCCATCTGGCTTCAAATCAAAATCCTCGGATCTCAGCCGCTTTAGCTAGGATTTCAGGTGTGACCCACCGGTGCTTGGCTATATAGGTTATTTTACAATTTAATTTTATTGTCAAGGTGATTGTACGGAGGGGTTACAGTTATATACATAGGTAGTGAGTACATTTCTTGTCAAACTTGTTACCCCCTCCCTCATTTAGGTTCTTTTGATCAGAGTTTTTCACCAAAATTTTCCCAGAGGAAGTGGAGGTGTGGCCCACATGGTAGAATGTCAGCCATGAGCAACAAAAAGCTAAACCAGAGCATTTAAGCCCCACTACCGGCCTACTCTGTCTGTCTGTCTGTCTGTCTGTCTCCCTCTCCCCCAGATACTAGATTAACTGCCTTAACTATATTACCTTTAAGAGGTCTGTCAAGTGGAACACAGTAATTTGTCAATGTGTGACTGAATGAATCCTTAGTTTGAAAGTGAAACCAAATAGAATCCCAATCCATGTTCAGCAATGCATTGGGCACTGTGCACATTGTTGCCAGAAGGATTCCTTTTGCTTTCTCTTCCATGTCTGGTGTTGGAAGAATGACTATAATATTCTAATTGTCACACTATAGCAGTCAAAAGCTGGTGCTGCAGAGGCTTAGAGTCACGATGTTTCCTGGCAGAATGACAACCTGTGCCTCTTGCCATGGTTCATGCCTGTCATCCTAGTTAGTTAGGAGGCTGGGGTCTGAGGATTTCATTTGAAGCCGGCTAGGGCAGGAAAAGTCCCTGAGACTCTTATCTCCAATTAGTTGCAGGAAAAGCCAGAAATAGAGCTATGGCTCAAGTGGTAGAGTACTAGTCTTGAGTCAAAAAGCTCAGGGACAGTACCCAGGCCCTAAGTTCAAGTCCCAGCACTGGTGTATGCTCACACACACACATACACACAACCCTGCACATATGAAATGTAATGCAGAACTTGTGCAGTTTTCACTTTACCACTGTGGTAGCAGATAGCTGTATTGTAGATCTTCTAGAGCCTTCATTTCTCTCCTCAACTCTCACACAGAATTTAATACATAGACTGTTTGAGGTGTACAGTGGATGATTGAGAGCTATCCCTCCCACGACCTCTGCCTTTCGTATTTTTCATAATCTCTCTATGGGACATGAGCAGTAGTAGCCACCAGCAGCAGCCCACAGCTCACACCTGCTAGGCACACAGTGCCCTGTGGCACATCATCATCACAGCCCAGCTCAGTGATCTTTCCTGGAAACAGGTGCATGATTACCTTCCATCCTATCATAAAGGGTGCAGATTCCAGACATCCTGGAAATGTTCTTGCAGAGAAATCTGGAAGAGTAAAATGATGCTAATTCATAGAACACTATGCAAAACCAATGTTTTATGTATAGCCCCGAGAGTGTCCCTCAATGCAGTCAGCAAAACAGGTATTCACTGTGTGCCTCCTGTGACAGTTTTTTCTAAGCAACGAAGGCTTTATTTTATCTGAGTCATAAACACATGGTGGAGGCTCTCATCTGATAAGACATTGGCTTGGAAGAAGGAGGAAGAGGAAGAAAAAGAAGAAGCAGGAGGAGGAAGAGGAGGAAGAGGAGGAGGAGGAGGAAGGAGAAGGAAGAGAGGAAGGAGGAGAGGAAGGAGAAACGGAAGTGGAAACGGAAGAAGAAGAAGGAGGGGGGGGGAAGGAGGGAGAAGGAGGAAGGAGAAGGAAAAGGAGAAGGTGAAGGAGAGCAAGGAGGAGAGGAAGGAGAAGAAGAAAGAGAAGGAGGAGGAGGCGGAGGAGGAGGAGGAGGAGGAGGAAGAGGAAGAGGAGGAGGAAAAGAAGAAGAAGAAGAGGATGAGGAGGAGGAGGAGGAGAAATAACAACAACAAGAAGAGGAAGAGGAAGAGGAAGGAAGAGTTTCAACCTTTCTATGCCATCTGAAGGCACAGGTAGAAGGTAGCCACCTGTAATCAAGGGTAAAGGCTCTTACCAGAAATCATCTTGGCTGGCACTTTGATGTTGGACTTTCCAGCCTCCACAACCATGAGAAATAGGCTGAAAGTACTCAGTTATGACTGAGTACAAGCCAAGTGAAATGCCTTAGTTATGACTACCCAATAGACTAATACACCCCTCTACCTCACTGCACCCTCTTGTAGCATATCCTACCATGCATGGTCCTCATAGTTCTGCTCAACACCTCCTAGATCTACTACTGTTCCTTTTCTCCAACAGGTGGTTAGTAACGATGGGGTTAAACAATAGACAACAGGGTATGTTTCAAAGAAACAAGCTCTACCAAGCCCAGCTTGTCAAACATAAATTGAAATCATTATAGATTTCTGTAAGGAAACCATCTGCTTCATAAGATCTCAGACATCACAGTCAACATTTTTCCTTTTTGTTTTTCTGGGAATAAACAAATGCTTGTACTACTTGGGTAGATGGGTTGTCCACATGCAAAGCTTATCTCAGAAGAGTTGGCAAACCTTGTCAATTCCTCATAGCAAAGACTTTCCATGCCTTTGCTTCTTCCTTTCTCAGTGACCTTCCCACCACATCCCAAGGGCACATAGATGCTCTACTGACCCTGATGCTTCTTCCTCTTCTGCACGTTTGCCTCACATGACTGTAGCACAGCCACCGAGTCTCCTAACCACTCCTTACCCGCTCCCTACTTTGCCTCCTGCCCACTCTGGGAAGGTTGGATAGGCCACTCAAGGCAACGACTCAGTACATGATGGCTTTACCCTTGTGGTATCATGTTATCCCAGACTCCTAGACGCTTGGTCAACGTAAATGTTAAATTCCATACATTCCTCTACATAAAGAGCTCTTAAACAGTACTTCCTGTCTGCACGAGCCATTTGAAAGTGAGTCCTGAACCTTCTTGACTATCCAAAAGTGTGTGTGTGTTAGTGTGTGTGTGTTGATGTGTGTGTAGGTACTGGGGCTTGAACTCAGGGTCTAGGAAATAACCCTTAACTGTTTTGCACTCTACCACTTGAGCCATACCTCCACTTTGGGTTTTTTGGCCCAAAGTAAATTGGGGATAATACTCTCACAGACTCTCCTGCTCAGGCTGGCTTCAAATCACAATTTTTAGATTTCAGCTTCCTGTATAGCTAATATTACAGGCATGATCTACGACCACCTGGCTGTACATACTCCTAAGACATGCTGTTTATACTTTCCATGGTGTTTTTCTTTTCTTCTTTAGTGTGAACTAACTAAGAAGCTTCTAGAAGATCTTGTTCTGAAGGTGAGATATAAAACTAGGAAAAAAAGAAGACAGGTTTCAATGAGGATCTCTCCACTTATTCAAATGGTGCATTGAGCAAGTCAAGTTACTTTGCTCAGAATAAAGATCATCTGTTTGTTTGTTTGTTTGGTATTTGTGTGTGTGTGTGTGTGTGTGTGTGTGTGAGAGAGAGAGAGAGAGAGAGAGAGAGAGAGGCAGAAGGAGAAGGAAAGGGAGGAGAGGGAGAGAGTTGGTCCTGGGACTCGAACTCAGGATCTGGGCACTGTCCCTAAGCTTTTTTGCTTAGGTTAGTACTTTACTTCTTGAGCCACAGCTGCACTTCTGACTTTTAATTTTTTTGGTGGTTAATTGGAGATAAGCGTTTAACTGAGCCAGGTGCAGGTGGCTCACGCCTGTAATCCTAGCTACTCAGGAGGCTGAGATCTGAGGATCATGGTTCATAGCCAGCCTGGGCAGGAAAGTCTGTGAGACTCTTATCTCCAATCAACCACTAGAAAACTGGAAGTGGTGCTGTGGTTCAAGTGGTAGAGCACTCACCTTGAGCTGAAGAGCACAAGGACAGTGCCCAGGCCCAGAGTTCAGCCCCACGACTGACCAAAAAAAAAAAAAAAAAAAGAGTTTAACTGACTTTCCTGCCCAGGCTTGCTTCGGATTGTGATCCTCAGATCTCAGCCTCCTGAGCAGCTAAGATTACAGATGTGAGCCTCCAGCACCTGGCTGAGAATGAAGAAGTCCTTTCCTGGGCTGGTGTGAAGATCAGAGGATAAACTACCAATTGCACACATCTGCCTCCTGTTAGTCTTGTATCCTGTTCTTCCCAGCACCTTATGTGAATTAAACCTTTTCATTATTCATTTAAGTGGACCTGTGTATATAAAGAAGATTTAAGTGGCCCTGTAAGGCCTCTCCTAGCCCCAAATGACCCCAGTTATGAATTTCCTTTCCTAGTGCATCCAGATTCCCTGCACGGACAGAAGTGCTGGGTTGGACAATGATGCTCCTCAAAGCCACCGCTGCTGCATTGCTCGCATTTCTTTCATTGTTCAAACGAAATGGCTTGATAGGCCCACTGGATGATTTGGAATTCTCCCAGGTCTTATGAGCCTATTGTTTGCCTTTTTTTTCTGATTGGCATTCTGCAGTTACATGGAACTGAATGAGAAAGTCTGGAAAGTTCCTAGGAGGGATGGAATTTTCCAGTGGCACAGTAGAATCATAACAATTCAGAGAGAGACACCTCAATCCTGTAGATGTCACTGTGCAATCATGGTTACTATTGGGAAAAGATGTTACGGCCAATAATAATAACTGCTGAAATTATATACTTCTTCCCAGTTACCTTGGCTGGATGGGGCTGCATATAGACTCAAATTCATGTTTAATATAGGCGATCTGTACCAAAACAATGGACCCCAAGATTCTTCCCTCTTGATTTGAATTTGAATAGCATAACTGCTCTCTTCCTCTGTGGCCTGTGTTGATTCTACTGACACATGTGGTGGCCATGTTGGAGGCACAGAGGGAGGATAGAGAGATTTCAGGAACATCAAATTTCCTTTTCCTTTCAAATATAATCATTCCTGGCTTTCGTTCAGCCTAGTTTCTATGTTTAGAATCATTCTTACAGAAATATATTTTATACATTGTCTGCTAAAAATGGTGTCTATACACAATGCAAAATTCAAGATAAGCATAGAGGTCTAAAACATCGACAGTGTCCTGAAAAGAAGGAGGACGTGAACATTTAAAATCCTATTTGAAGCTGGGCCATGGTAGCTCGGGCCTGTAATCCTAGCTACTCAAGAAGCTGAGATCTCCGAAGTGGCGCTATGGTAGACCGCTCACCTTGAGCTGAAGACCACAGGGACAGAGCCCAAGCCCAGAGTTCAAGCCCCACGACTGACAAAAAACAAAAAAACAAGAAGCTGAGATCTGAGGATGGCAGTTCAAAGCCAGCCTTGGCAGGAAAGTCTGTGAGATTCTTATCTCCAATACGCTACTCAGAAAAAACCAGAGTGGTGCTGTGGCTCAAGCAGCAGAGGGCTAGCTTTGAGCAAGAAAGAATCTTGGGACATCACTCAAGCCCTGAGTTCAACCCCCAGGACTGGAGAAAAATAAAAAGTAAAACAAACCCTATTTGAAATTTTCATCTGGTGCACCCCTGTATTAAGCACAGAATCTTTTTTGTCAAACATCCTGAAAGCCAAAGTCATGTTTCTATGTTTCAGTTTTGCTCATGCTTTTATCAACAGCCATTGGGTTTTTGTTATTGTTATTGTTGTTTGGGTTTTGGTGGTACTCCTGTCTGAACTCAGGACCTTGCTCTTGCTAGGGAAGGGCAGTACCACTTGAGTCAGACCTCTTGTCCTTTTGGTTTAGTTGTTTTTCAGATAAGGTCTCCTAATGCTTGGGATGACCTGGACAATGATCCTCCTATTTACATTTTTCTACATAGCTAAGACTACAGGTATGCCCCCACTATGCTTAACTTTGTTATGTAATCTCAAAATCTCTTCACTCTAGCTGCTTTTGAACTGTGATCCTCCAAAAATCTGCCTTCTGAATAAATCTGTTCCACATTGTCATTTGGAGTCCTAAGAGGGGAGGCTCTATTACATTCCGCATGTGGCCTCTGAGATCGTGCAACTTGCACATGGAAGGGGGGAGGGAGAACAAAGAAAGAAATATATGTATCCTTATATAGAGACACACACACACACACACACACACGCATAGAGAGAGATTTAGAAAGAGAAAAACAAAAACAGAGAAGAGGACTGAGAAAGACAGAGTCTGAGAGATACGTTGAAAGAGACAACAGAGACAGGTACAGAGATAAGTGAGAAAGACAGAGAGGTAAAGACAAGGAGAGAAGAGAAAGGCAGACTCAGAAAGAGATTAAAGAAAGACAGAAAGAGAGGCTGAGATACAGAGGAAGAGCTTGAAAGAGAAAAAGCCAGAGAGAAGAGAGAGAGGTGTTTACCACTTGGTAATCATCTTGGCCAAGAAACAATACGTGGCTTTGGCTCTTCACCACCGATGCAAGGAAGGGCGGGGCCTGGAACTGTGGATGGAGAGAAGCCTCCAAGCTTCCAGCCACAAGCCTATGCTAAGGAAAGGCAGGCCGCCATCTTGGCTCCAGGAAAGCACAAGGGTAGAAATTAAACACACAGGCAGGACAGTGAGTAGGCTGGCCTGCAAAACCCATGAATTGGAGCTTTGTGATGGATGAGAACAGTTAAGCAAGGACAGATCCCCAGATAACTGGAGACTCGTGATCCCACTATTAGGAAATTCACTTTAAGAGACAGCTAGCTGTAAATCATACTTCTAAGAAGGATCCATGCACAGTGATTGCTGAAAGTAAATGCTGTCATTTCAAAAACTGTTTATTTCTATCTGAAATGACTCTGGGTTTCATTCAGTCATACTTTACTGATAGGGGAAAGCACCGCACACATTTTAAAAAGGAGGAAAAAACAACAACAACATATCCCTCACAAATCCATTTTGACCAGTATAGGTTCTGTTGCTTCCACTGTTCCCACAGGCTAGGTAATCTGCTACTGTGTTTATTCTCTACTCTGTTTTAATCGCTGCCTCTATGGTACTTGCTTCCTCTCCTTCCTTTGTGCCCAGAATCTCTATTGCTAAAAACCATCAACAGCCAGTGAGTTGTGAAGATTCTATTCAGAGAAACTCAAGGAATTACATCTCAATGATTTCTTCAGCTCATATATTTGGTGCAGTGAAAATGGCATAAATTTCTCTCAATTTGTATGGCATTGTAACAAGCTTGAAATGAATCTTACCCACCCAGCATTCAAGTTTTGACATTTTAGCAGCTTTTTCAAAATGTCAAAAAGAGGATTCTTCTTTTAATTATGTCAATACAAAAAAAATTGTTTCCGGGGCTGGAAAAGTGGCTCAGTGGTAGAGCGCTTGCCTTGCATGCCTGAGGCCCTGGGTTCGATTCCTCAGCACCACATAAGCAAAAAGAAAAAAAGCCAGAAGTGGCTCTGTGGCTCAAGTGGTAGAGCGCTAGCCTTGAGCTAAAGAGCTGAGGGACAGTGCCCAGGCCCAGAGTTCAGGCCCCACGACCGGACCCAAAAAAAAAAAAATTTGTTTCCCCCCATGTCATGATTTCTTCCATCTCCCACAACTTTCATTATTTTGGATAAGTAATTATAAACAAAACACATCTTTGACTTTATAGAAGACAATAGGAAAAGGAAACTTCAGCATGGAAATTTCCTGTATAGAAATTCTTATCTAGATGGCTCAGGCCTGTAATCCTGACTGTTCAGGAGGCTAAGATCTGAAGATTGAGGTTCAACCAGTTGGAACAGGAAAATCATGTGACTTGCATCTCCAATTAATCACCAAAAAAGCTGGAAGTGGAGCTGTGATTCAAGTGATAGAGTGCCAGCCTTAAGCACAAAATACTTGGGGACGATGCCCAGGCCCTAGGTTCAAGCACCCAAACAAGCACACACACACACACACACACACACACACACACACACACACACACACACACACGGAAGGAAGAGAAGGAAGGAAGGAAGAGAGGGAAGGAAGGAAGAGAGGGAAGGAAGGAAGGAAGGAAGGAAGGAAGGAAGGGAAGAAGGGAGGGAGGGAGGGAGGGAGGGAAGAGATATCTATAGCCAACTTTTTTTAAATTTTATTTTATTGTAAAGATGCTGTACAGAGGGGCTACAGTTACAATATAGTCAACTTTTTGATGCTTATATTTACTCAATAATAGAAATGTATGCTCCTAGAATGTTTTAACATTCCCAAGTGCTATTGTCTTCATCTAGAATATTGCTGCTTACAAGTTGTTATGTCGAAAACAAACTTTACAACTTTGGTGGGGGGGGGGGGGCGGAAAGAATTGGGGGTGGGGGAGAATGGGAAGGGATGGGAAGGGGAAACAAAGGAGGAGGCTACAATGCTTGATAAGAAATGTACTCATCATCTTGCCCATGTAATTGTAACCCCTCTGTACAGTATTTTCACAATAAAAAAAAAATTTTAAAAAAATAGAATATTGCTGCTGTGACAGTGCCATCTAGTGGCCCATGTGATAATATTTCCTATTCTATTGTGTCAGGGTTCAAAATACAGGCTGGTAGAAGGCAGGACAACAGGTACCACCTCAGAGGAAGTAACTATATGACAGAATGAAGATCCAAAGTCTCTATAGTATAATAAAATAATCTTCAAACAAAAATGACATATGAAAAGGCCATACATCAATTGTAGTGTGACACAGTGAGATTCACTCCTTGATACAATGCAGAGGTCAGATGATTTTGACTGGGCACCAATGGCTCACAGCTATAATCCTAGCTGTTCAGGAGTCTGGAAAGTCCATGAGACTCTTATCTCCAATTAAGCATCAAAAAGCCAGAAGCGGACAGAAGGGGCAGTGGTATAGGAGGGACAGTGCCAAGGCCTGAGTTCAAGCCCTAGGACAACACCCATGGACACCAGCATTCATTAAGTTCTTAATTCGTTCTAAGTGCTTTACTCCCAGAGTGTCGTTTGATCTTCTCCATGTGACAAAGTACACTCAAAGTTTGCTCATAAATGTAACCTCAAGTACCCTAGAACCATGGCCCCTAGCCAAGAGCAGGGCAGCCACGCAGACTCTCCTATTCTCCATAATCAAATCCATGGGAGAGAAATGTAAACAGTAGTTAACTCAGACTAGAATGCTACTCAGATTATAGAGTAGCTGGCCTGCCATTATTGCAGACAATCATTGATCCTTAAATGTCAAGATCGTACAGGTTTTGTCAGGGTTTCTTAGGAAAGTAATCATCACCACAGAAGAGTACATTTACTCCTTTGGGTTTTTTCTAAATGACCTACATTAAGGTCTTTATTCAGAATTTTTCATAGGCCCAGGACCAGCACCAGGAGTTTGTTAGTCCAAGACATCAGGTCAGTGGTTTGATGTAATTTAGGGTCCTCTTAATCCTCTTTAAAAAAATATATATATATGTGTGTGTGTGTATATATATATATATAAATGGACAGCTAGGTGCTGGTGGTTCATGCCTATAATCCTAGCTACTCAAGAGGCTGAGATCTTAGGATCGAAGTTTAAGGTCGGCCTTGGCAAGAAAGTCTGTGAGACTTTTTTCTCCATAAAACAACCAAAAGCCAGAAGTAGAGCTCAAGCGGCAAGGAGAAGACCACTGGCCTTGAGCACAAAAAGTCGGGGTCAGTTCCTAGGCCCAGAGTTCAAGTCCCAGAATTAGAATAGAAAAAAAAATCGAAATAGACCACAACCAATGAAGGCCAAGATTTCAAGGATAAATTTAAATTCAGTGATTATGTAAATCTTACAAAACTCTTATTCATATTTACTGCATGGTAATTGGACATAGTGCTAAGCAACCAGTGTGACAGATTATAAATAACTCATAGAACATCCACACCTTCCACCAAGCTTGTGAGGATTTGTTGAAAGCCTTGAAAGATCATTGTTCAAGGGCTTAGTGACAGGTGTCTTGTGTTATCTTTGATTTTGTACACGTGGTTGTTCAAGTCTCTTAGGGTAGCAGGTGCCAATCTGTAGGCTAGAAATAAATCAGAATTGTTCTAAACATCATGAGTAATTTGTGTGTGTGTGTGTGTGTGTGTGTGTGTGTGTGTGTGTGCATGTGTGTAAGTGTGTGTGTGCGCGCGCACGCGTGCGTGCACATGCCCGCACTAGTCTTGGGACTAGGTCCTGTCTCTGAGCTTTTTCACTCAAGGTTGACACTCTATCACTTGAACCACTTTTGGCTTTTTACTGGTCAACTGGAGTCTTGTGGACTTAGAGATTTGGGCTGGTTTCACACCTGGATCCTCAGATCTCAGCCTCCTGAATAGCTAGGATTACAGGTAGGAGCCACCAGTGCCGGCCTGAAACTTCATCTTTTAATCAGCTAGGTCTGTTTACCATGAACCCTGTCTTCCTGTATCCTCACTTCCATGCACATCCTGACACTACAGTCTCCCCCCCCCCCCGCCCCCAAACTCCTGGAAGTCTCCCAAAGGTTATTATGCACTTCATAGTCATACTTTGCCTTCGGGCCCACCTTGTTCTTTGTGTTTGTTAGTTTGTGGGAGTTTGTTGTGGTTGTTGAAGCAGTGTTTTGCTATGTCGGACAAGTTGGACTTAAACTCATGAGCACTCAGCCTCCCTTGTGCCCAGCACAATGCTTGTGGTGCCTCACTATTCTCAGTCTCTATTCCAACTCCATTTTTTTCCACGTGGATAATTTCTAGTAGTCCTCTAAAACCAAGAAGTTGGGAAGCCCAACATGAGCCACTTGCTCATTGAGCCTGCCCATGCCATGTCTTTAGTTATTTTATAGTCAAGAAACCGTCCATAAAAATGTAGCCACTAGATGGCCCTAAAGCTCACCTTTCTCTATACACACAGATGGGGGGAAGGAAGGGGAGGGCAGACTAGAAGCAGAAGAAGGAAAAATCTGGTTGTTTGGTCATGAGTAAAAAACAGAATGAAATAATCCATACAAAGACATAAGCTCTATCTTATGCTAAAGAGAAGCCAGCCCTATTCCTTTAGTGCAGTAGCATTTTTCTAGGTACCTATTATAATCATTTCAACCTCAATGATCTTTGCAGGGGATAATGTGAAAATGGTTTGTTTTCCAGGGTTCACTGAATTATTAGAGCTAAGCAGGAATCCCAAGGTAGAAGAATACAATTTATTATAAGAAATGATTGAGCAGGTGGGTGCTGGTAGCTCTTGCCTGTAATCCTAGCTACTTAGGAGGCTGAGATCTGAGGATCAAGATTTGAAGCTAGCCTAAGCGGAAAATTCCATGAGAGTCCTATCTCCAATTAACCAGGAAAAAGCCAAAATAGGAGCCGTCGCTCAAGTGTTGCACATGCATTTGATGCTGGAAACCACAATGGGGAATGGGCAGGCAAGATTCAGTGAGAGAAAGGCTCTGGGTAAATTGGCTCTGGGGCTTGGTTATGTTGAAGGAAATGAAAATTTCACTGCAGACAGAGGAGAAGGCAGCTAAGGAGAGACAGATTTGTAAGAATGACCTTTCTCCCAGCACGCCAGCAACCCAAGTCACCCATCCGTACATCCTTGAATAAAGCCAGTAAGGTCAGGATTGAGCATTTCTTCATCAGTCATTGTTCCAGATCCTTGAACCTACAAATGCCTAGATTTCACTGAGATACTAAAGCCCTGTTGTGTGACTGAGCTGCGAGGCTAATAAGGAGAGAACATTTCTTTCGCCCTTTTCTGTTCTGTGGTTGCTCCTACCTTCTCCTATTAAGATGAATTCTATGTCCCAAAGGAGCATCTAATCTCATTATCCAGGAAAAATGTCTATGTTCTATTGATTCAGGAAGTTCCGTTTTTTTCATAATACATTCGTGAATAGTTAAACTGAGGACTCATGTCTATACCCTCAAGCTGGCTGAAGATGGACTGGCTGAAGTACTGTCTTCCTGTTATACAGGGAGTCACTCATGGGAAACAGTGAAGCCACATTTTGAGAGGTCGAGTCGGGAGTCTTTATTGGAGAGCTGGGACTGCAAGTGGACTCCTGTCTCAAAGAGCTGCAGCTCAGAATGGAGCTCACACAAAGCTTTTAAAGACAAAAACTACAAGTTTGGGTGAGGGACTCAAACCCAACAAAAGCAATATAAGGGAATACTCAGAGGGTAGCAAAACCTTCCATATAGGGGAACAGTCAGAGGTGAGCATTCTCTGTAGCAAAGCTCTCCTGGGGCTAAACCCACAATTCAAAGAATGGCTTATCTCTCCTTTTCAAAACTAGGTGGAAAGTCCCCTCTATCCAACAAAGCACCAGGATGGCTGTGAGGACAGGGATTGTTACTTAGACCTCTCCCCCTCCCCCAGTCTTCTTATTTCAGTCCTATGGCTGCCTCTGTCTCATGCCTCCTTGATTGGCCCAGATGGTTGCTGCCTATAATCCAAGCCACACAGGAGGTCATACATAGGCAGATTATAGTCCCAGCCCAGCCCAGGGGGAAATGGAATATCCTAGTCAGAAAATAAAGAAAGCTGTAAGGTATATTAAATAGGTAGGTTTCATTAGGTAGCCAATGAAGAGAACACCACACACCATTCATGCAGGAAAAGAAGTTTATTTACCAAACTGCTGCCTCCATCGTGCATAATGGAGAGGCATGGCTGAAAAAGAAAAGAGGGCGACCCACCCCTGGGCCTGGACTTATCTAGGCCAGGGACAGGAAGAGGTGTGGCCAAGTGGGGAAAAGGTGTGGCCACACTGGATCCAGATATGACCTCAGGGTCTGGGACCCTTCTAAGGTCAGACAGGAGGCCTGTGACCAGAGGTGGCCCAGGATGTGACCTAGCAGGAGGGGAAGGTGACTGCTTCCAGGTCTGCCAGTTACCTAGGTAACAGATACTGGGCAAGATACTTAGCCAAGAGGGAGGGAGGTGTCCCTGTGCAGACTTTACATTCCAGCCTTTTGATAATTATGAAAAAGGATGAAGATTCTCTCTGGCTACTTCCTGCTGGCCAGGGGTGTCGACAGTAGGGATAAAAGGCTGAGATGTGGTCCCCTCTGGGAGAAGGCAGCAGGCAGCAGCTGTCACTTGGGCATTGAGTCCTTAGATGAAGTCTGGAGGAGGCAAGTCTCTTGGATGAGGTCTGGAGAAATCTCATGAGGCAGAGAGGGGTTGAGCAAAAACAAACAAAAAACTAGAGAACAAACAAATAGCAAGAGGAAGGGTTTGGGGCAGAAAATTATCTCCTGCATTCCAGGTTGTCCTGAAGTTGGTAGAAATGTCCCTAGCTACTTCTGACATCTGGCGACTAGGTGAAAATGTTGGTAGAAATGTCCCTTGCTATTTCTGACATCTGGCAACTAGGTAGAGAAGTCAGGTAACAAAGGCAAGAATATAAATTCCTGTCCAGTTAATAGGTAGACAGGTATGGACATTAGAGGGTCAAGGCTTCTCATTTCTATTGACCTCCCGGCTCTGGTTAATTTTGAAAGGGCAGGCACAAAGTGGCTGATGTGACATCATCTCCTCTTACTCCTCTCCATGTTCCCTTGTTCCCCATACTGGCTGAGTCTAGGTGCTCGGTGCTGGGATGGCTGGTCCCAGTTGGTATTCAAGGAGGATTGAACTCAAGGCCTGGGCACTGTCCCTGAGCACTTCTGCTCAAGGCTAGCACTGAACCACTTTGAGTTATAGTACCACTTCCAGTGTTTGCTGGTTAATTAGAGATAAGAGTCTTCAGCCATGCTTCCAGCCTGGCTCTTTGCAGGTTAGTTGGGAGATAGAGTCTTAGGGATTTTTCAGCCCAGGCTGGCTTTCAACTGCAATCTTTGCCACAAAAACCCTTTATTATTTCCAATGAAAGCAACAAGGAGACCAAGTAGAATAAGTAGCGCTTACCTGGTTCAAGAATTGACCAACAAATATTCTGAAATGACAAAACTCGTTAGATGTGATGAGAATTTTAGCACAGATATCGTATTGATTTCTTTCTGGTAACCCTAACAGTGCTTAAGTTAACCAAAGTCACAGAAAGAGCCTTAGCTTTTACAAATCCAAAGCAATCTTTCACCAGGAAATCAGCAGCTTGTGATAGAGCCAAGTGAGACTCCAGTCTACTTTTACCATGGTGGAGGTAGTCAGGATGGTCTAGGCAGGAGTGAGGCCTGTCTTCCAGGTTGGAAGAGATGGACTGGATCTGGACTACATGTAGACTGGCTGGCACTGAACTACGAATCCAAACTGAACAAACTTCAGGAATCTCAGACTATTTAAGCCAAATAACTTGATTACAATGCCAGATAACAAGTTTACACACACACACACTGTACACATTAAGTTTTATAGCACCCCAAAATGAATGGCCATAGACTCTTGAATTCCAGCATGACATATTGAATTCCAGATGATATATTTTGCCCAATATCTAGAACCATGTGGTCAGTAGTAGAATATACACCACCAAACACAAAAGGCAAAACTCAAAACCTAAAATTTTTGACAACAATGTTTAGACATCTTTGCTAACAAAGCACATCAGGTGGTTGGGCCTCAGTTACCAGGGTCTATGAAAAGGCAGCAAAAAAATGGCCAGAGAAGTAGTAAGCTCATGGAAGGTTAAGGGTCAGATGAGATCAAACCCTTAACCCACCATGTGGCCAAGATGGTGAATTTCTGAAAAAGTGCAAAGAAAACCTGAACAAATGGAAACTCTGACAATTTTCAAACCTAGAGTGGCTAGCCTTTGGGGGGAGGGTCCCTGGGACCCAGCCTGTATCGCACTCTTCAGGGCACAAGCCAAAATGTTGTACAAAAGAGAAAGGGAGAGATAGGGAAAGTTGGACATGAGTGGCAGAGAGAGAGCAAAGAGAGCCTGAAAGTAAACAGACTCCTGACCATTTACCATTGCAGTGGCAAAAACTGTCTGCATCTGAGAATGGCATAAAAATGAAGCGCTCTGGCTTTCGAAGGGGGCGCAGGAGGCATTTCAAAGGGGTTTCATGGCTCAGGCGTGACTCACAGCACCCCATTAAATGAGTAGGAGACTCAGTCTGGTGAGTGAAGGAGAGCTGACCAGGCAGAAGCCGGGTCCTGACTGCCCCCAGAGCCCTCTAGAGAGAAGTGGCCAAGCCCCCAAAACTAGAAGTGACCGGCCTTTTGGCTAAAGGCCATAAGAGCTCTCTGGCGCATGTCTGGAGCATGGACAGAGACGGAGCAACAGAGAAGTGTAGAGAGTAATTTCACTCACCAGAGTAGAGAAGTGGTGTGGACGTGGATGTGAAGTTTAGCAATGGTATTGGTGAAAAAAGTCTCGCGTGGTGTCTCAAGGCAGTTCAGTTCACAGTAAAGGGGTGGTTAAGAAATTCTATCATTTCCATTTCAAAAACCCCATCTGAGTCATGGCACCATATGTAAGGTATATTAAATAGGTAGGTTTCATTAGGTAGCTAATGAAGAGAACACCACGCACTATTCAGGCAGGAAAAGAAGTTTATTTACCAAACTACTGCCCCCACCGATCATGGTGGAGAGGCTTGGCTGAAAAAGAAAAGGGAGCAACCCACCCCTGGGCCAGGACTTATCTAGGCCAGGGATAGAAAGAGATGTGGCCAGGTGGGGGAAAGGTGTGGCCACACTGGATCAGGATGTGACCTCAGGATCTGGGACCCTCCTAAGGTCAGATGGGAGGCCCAGGATGTGACCTAGCAGGAGGGGAAGGTGACTGCTTCCAGGTCTGCCAGTTACCTAGGTAACAGATACTGGATGGAAACTTAGCCAAGAGGTAGGGAAGTGTCCCTGTGCAGACCTTACAAAAACAAAAAGAGTTGGACATGTGGCTCAAATAGATGAGCACTTGCTTAAAAAGTGTGAGGGCCCACGTTGAAGTCTCATTAGTCTCAACAAAGTAAAGAGTCCTCAAAAATCAGTAAATGGCTGAGCACCAGTGGCTCAGGTCTATAATCTTAGCTACTCAGGAGGCTGAGGCCTCAGGATAATGGTTCAAAGCCAGCCAAAGCAGGAAAGACTGTAAGACTCTTATTTCCAATTAACCAGCTAAATGCTGGAAATGGAGGCATGAAAACAGCTATGAATGAAAAGACTATGGCTCAAGTGATAGAGCAACAGCCTTGAACAGAAAAGCTAAGTTCAAGTCCCAGTACTGGCATACGAAGGAAGGAAGGAAGGAAGGGAGGAAGGGAGGGAGGGAGGGAGGGAGGGAGGGAGGGAGGGCCGTAAAAGTCTCTAAAAGCCGAGCTGTGAGATCCAGCTCAAGTGGTAGAGTGCTCACCTTGAGCTGATGAGCTGAGAGACAGTGCTTAGGCCCAGAGTTCAAGCCCCAAGACTGACAAAAAAAAAAAAAAAAGAGTTTCATGGGCCAAAAGGAATGGAGATTGGAAGCCATTCTTCAACAAGAACTCAGAATGCTGAAAGTTTCCCTGGAGGCATCAATCTGTTCTGGCAGAACAGAGTTTCAGATTTCTATCTGACCCCAAACTGTCTGGGACCATAAGACAAAGGATTATGCAGATTGCAAGTTGTTTACTGCTTACCTCCACTTCCTAAGATAAGGAAGTCATTTTATCACTTGTATACAAAATTGTATCCCATGTTGGTGTTTGTTACTTCAAAGATATTGATACCTTACTTTCTGCACTACTCAATAAAAAAAAAAAAAAACCTTGTTAATGGGACCTTGAGGATCTGAAGCTGGCAGATTGCTTCAGGTCTCCTAGTGCCCCCAAACCTCATTTCCATGGCTGGTTTCTGTGGCGCTTGGCCACAAGGAAGGCAGGCAGGAAGGCAGGCAGGCAGGAAGAAAAATAGGAAGGAAGGAAAGAAGGAAATAGGGAAGGAAGGGAGGGAGGGAAACAGACAAGAAACGAAAGTGGGCCTTTGGATTTTTATAAAAATTTCCCTATGCCCTACTCAATCTCTGCCCTTCAGTTAAGTCTGGCTAAGTCCTCTATTGATGGCTACATGTGTCAATCATCCTGACAAATCTTCTAGCAGTTTCTTTCCCCATTGCCAGTACCTGTGGGGCAGCACAGAGCTCTGCATCTGACTGGTTACCTGATGGAAAGTGTAAGGTCCATTCCTGGACGGAGAACCTGCCCAGTACCTGCCTTACCTAGGCAACTGGGACACCTGGAAGAGGTCACATCCGCATCCGTTGAGGTCACATCTTAACCTGATGTGGCCACACCTTTCTCCCACCTGATCCCACTTCCCTTTACCTGGACACACCCTTCCCTGCCCCCTACCCTATATAAGGCCTAAGGGGGGGGGGGGGCAGACAGCCTCTTTTGCCAGCCGCATGGTGGGCCAACCTTGCCTGGTCCCAGCAGGTCTACCAAATAAACCTACCCCTTACCTAAATACCACGTGCGTGGTGCAGTTCTTACTAGGCTACCTCTTTTTAAAAAACCTAACAGAAAGGAAGTGTGGAAAACATAGCTTGCAAATTGATTTTTCTTTAAAGGCTAGCTAATGGTTCTCCTCTGCTGATAATCAGATGTGATCATGTTGTCAATTTTTTTTTAAATCACTCACAATAGCTCACAATAGCATCCAACAAAAAAATAGCAAATGTAACCCAGTGCTGGTGACTCATACCTGTAAACCTAGATACTCAAGAGGCTGAGATCTGAGGTATTGAAGTTTGAGGCCAGCCTGGAGAGGAAAGTCCACGAGACTCTAATTTGCCAGCAAGAAGCTGGAAGTGGTGGGGGGCTCAAGTGATAGAGCACTAAGACTTGAGTGAAAAGCTAAGAGAGAGTGTCCAGGTCCTAAGTTAAAGCATCAGGAAGATTGAGGGGGAAGAGGGGGGGAGAGATAAAGAGAGAGAGAGAGAAAGGGAGGGAGGGCAGGGAAGAGAAAATATTGTGGAAAGGTGATGAAGGACAATGAAGGAAGGAGTAACATTGATCAAGATGCATTGTAGTCAAAACCTGACTTGTGGAATTGAAACCCCTTGGTCCAACTACTTAATTACAGATAGATTGATTGAAAGATTATTATGGCCATTTCTATTGATTGATATATTTCAAAGTAGCTTCCATAAAGTAGGTAAGCATTTTTTTTTTAATTACAAGGAGCTATTTTGGGTGTGCTTCAACTGGATTCCATTCTGGAAAATCAAGTTTTATTCATTACCAGATAATTCACATTCATATATCATAAAAGCTTTGGAGATTCATTTATTGATTTTGTTTGGCAATAAAAAGTAAAGTAACCTAAAACAAATCCAGTATTGCCTTGGTGAAATATTCTATTAATAATTCTGTTTTATTGGGAGTTGGTGGCTCATACCTCCTAGCTAACTACTTGGAGTCTGAGATTTGAGGATCACCATCCAATGCCAGCTCAGGCAGAAAGTCCCTTGGATGCTCATCTCCAACTAACCACCAGAAAGCCAGAAGTGGAAATGTGGCTCAAGCAATAGAGCACCAGCCTTAAGCAGAAAAGCCAAGCTTGAGGTTGTAAGTTTAAGCCTCAATAGTGGCACACACACACACACACACACACACACACACACACACACAAGTCAGTTTTGTAAATAAATGCCACGGGAACATACCAGGCAACAAAATATTTATTAGGGTAATGGGAGGGGGAAGTTAAATCAGTCCTCAAGGCCCTCCCAACCAGGCTTTGAAGGAAAACCTTAAGTTGGGTATTGTGTTACAACAGTACATTTCACCTAACAAAAATGGAGACAGTAGACAGCATGCTTGGTTATTCTACAGAACACTAAGCATAGTTGTGAATGAAAACTTCAACATAGTAGTACTTTTTTCTCATTAATAAATACAATTGCATCATTGATAGAAATATGTATGAGACTCACAATAGTTGATTTCCAAGATCTTGCACTTCAATGAGCTGCAGGGTGAGTGGCTGCCTCGTGCATTTACACTGAAACCCAAGCTTGCAAGAACTCTGTGCTTGCTCTCATGTTCTGTTTTCACTGTCTGAAGATCCTATTCCTTCCTTCCTTTCTTCCTTCCTTCTTTCCTTTCTTCCTTCCTTCTTCCCACCCTCCTCTTTCCTTCTCTTTTCCCTCTCTCCTTCCTTCCTGAGACAGTTCTCTGATACAAACTAACACTCTGAAACAATTTTCCTTGAATGCTAACACCACCACAGGACCATGCACTCTTCTACAAATTCTCCCTCTGCCAGGCCTCAGCTTCTTTACAATGATCTCTCAGAACATAACTTGTATGACTAATGTTGTTTCTGTCATGAGCCCTGGTGAAAGTGGCTCCTGATTTTAAATGCTGCTAAAATGCATTTTCATCGGGACACATTAGGCCTCTCAATGTATTAAGTCAAGTGTATTTTGGGTTATAATGACACCTCCAGATTGGCTTTTTTTTTTCTTTTTTCTTTTTTTAATGGCTGCTAAGGCATCTCCACAAAGTAGACCCACAGGTTTGCTTTCAACAACAACAAAAATATTCATTTATTCATTTTTCTTGGCAGGAGCAACACTCTGTACCTACTTTCCTTTGTGTTCACCATTTGTAGGCAGTCAAACCACTTAAGATAACTATCCAGCATGTCTGTCACCAGTGACACAATTATTTTATACCTAATATTTGTTAGTTATATCCTTCTCTTTGATCAAAATTGCCAGAATGTATGGTCTTTTCAAATAAGCTTTTTGGTGTTGGTCATCTCTATAGATTTTATTTTATTAACCTATCAATTTATCATTATTATTTCCTTTGTTTTACTATATTGGGTATTATTTGGAGATTTTTTTTCTGCTAGATACTTGAGTTTGAAACCTAAAGACCATTCATTCTCTATTATAGATTTTTTTTAATTTTATTTTTTATTGTTATTATAAAAGTAAGGTACAGAGGAGTTATAGTTATATAAGTCAGATAATGAGTATATTTCTTTTGGAATAATGTCATCCCTTCCTTCACTTAAGATACCTTACTATATACATACTAATGCCCACATACTGCTTTAGGTATAGTCCATACATTTTCACAGTTGTTTCTGAGCAGCAAGCAAGGACTCTTGATTCAGGGACATGTGTGTGTGTGTGTGTGTGTGTCCGTCTGTCTGTCAGCAAGGTGGGCAGTATGACTGGGACCCCACGCAGGGGATAAAGACACATATTAGTGAGATTAGGTAGGGCCAGGGAGACTATGGCAGAACATTTTTAACTATTATTTTGAGTAAAATGGGAACACAGAGGATTTTGAGCAATGAAAAGGCATCATCTGACTTGCTTTAATAATCACTAGATGAGTCAATCACATACACAAATGTTACAGTAAAAACTAATAAAGAGCTAGGCACTGGTGGCTCATGCCTGTAATCCTAGCTACTCAGGAAATGGAGATATGAAGATCACAGTTCAAAGCCAGCCTGGTCAGAAAAATCCATGGGACTTTTATTTCTAATTAACCAACCAAAAGCCAGAAGTGGATATATGACTCAAGTGGTAGAACTCCAGCCTTGAGCAAAAGAGCTTAGGGACAGTGGCCAGACTCTGAGTTCAAACTTAAAGCCCCAGTACTAGAATCAAAAAAGAAAAAGAAAAAAAGAGAAGGTAAAAGAAGATATAATCTCCGCCACTTTGTCAAACAGGCCCATCAACTCTAGTAGGTCCTTTTAAAAATGGATACCTTAAGGTCTATATGTCAGGTTTTTACATAACATATGTATCGATATTAAAACTTAATGTATAAATTAAGCACAATAAAAGATCAACAATTATGACATAGAAAAATATAATAATATACTATAATAAGCTTTAAGAGTGTCATCTATCATTCTCTTTCTCTCAAAATATCTTACTGTTCTGTGCTTGACTGTCCCCTTCTTGGGGATGTGATACCATGGCAGCCAAGTGGCTCACAAATAGCCCACACAGCACAGACAAGTTGTCCTGAGCAAGAAGGAGCTGGACATAGACTTCATCAAACATTTTAAGCTTGTGAACTGTTCTGGAATGTTCTGTGACAACCTTTCAGCCTGTTGCATGATTGCGGATAACTGAAGGTATGAAGAGCAAAATATTGAATCAAAGGAGAGCAACTGAATTTTCAACATCACCTACTTCACACATGGGCTGTCTCTCAATCTGAGGACCAGTAGTTAATCATTCAAATTGGGACACTTCTGGGAATGAAAGAAGACACTATGGCTAAGTGGGCCAGAAAAACAAGTGTGAGACTCTCATCTCCAAATAAGCATCAGAAAAGCTGGAAATGAAGTTGTGGCTCAAGTGGTAGAGTATTAGCCTTGCACAGAAAAGCTCAGGGAGAGATTGCCCTAGGATTACAGCCTTACCTTCTCAATTGAGCAACCACTGTGGTTGGCCATGCATCACTGGACTGGGCCACAGAGCTCCCACTGAGGAGAGGAAGGGACCCTTAGCTGGGTGCTGGTGGCTCACACCTATAATCCTAGCTAATAGAGGCTGAGATCTGAGGATCATGGTTGGAAGCCAGCTTGGGAAAGACCATGAGTCTCTTTATCTCCAATAAACCACCTCTAAAAAGCCAGAAGTAGAGCTATAGTTCAAGTGGCAGAGCACTAGTCTTGAGCTACAAAGGACAAGGATAGTACCCAGGTCCTGGGTTCATTGGTTTTGCTGCATGTAAAACAATCTGTTTTCTTGCTGTAAAATTTACTGAAACATTATGAAGTCCGTGTTTGATTTTTTTCCCAAGGAGTTCAGTTACCTTTGGCACTTCAGGAGCATAAAAATAGTTTTGCATTCAGTGACTTGCATAGTTGGTTTCCACGAGTTCACATGGATAACTTTCTATGAGCCTCTCAATACTCAGCACATCCAGCAGCCCTTCCTTTTGTGGTAGATTAGCTTTCCAAGGACGTTTGCACAGAGAAAAACCTTGACAAATAGAAGTGATGCTTCCCTCTGAAGCACAGGGCAGGCACGTGTGCAGCAGAGGACAATACACTGACATGATTATAATGTCTCTGTGGAGCCAGCAAGCCTACTGTGCCCATGTGAGGTAAGCATGCCTACCACCCATTTTGAAAGATTAACATCAAATTTTCGGTTTAGCTACCCATTGCATGTTCTAGTATCATCTGCTGGGGGCTTGAAGAACTGAATATTAAATATTAACATGAACTATTTGTTTCTGACCTCCTTTGTTTCTCCTATTAGTATCCATGAGGTCAGGTCAGGTTAAGTAGTTAGCTTAAAGGTAAGTGAAATGTCAGCCCTTCGCTCTGTGTGTGTGTGTGTGTGTGTGTGTGTGTGTGTGTGTGTGTGTGTGTGTGTGTACTGGGACTTGAATTTAGATCCTGGGCACTGTCCCTAAACTTTTTCCATTCAAAGATGATGCTCTCTCACTTGATCCACAGCTCCACTTCCATCTTTTAGTTGTTAATTGGAAATAATAGTCTCACAGACTTTCCTTTCCAGGCTGGCTTCAAACCTCGAACCTAAGATCTCAGCCTTCTGTGTAGCTAGGATTACAGGCACAAGCCACTGGTGCTGAGCAGTTCTTGACACATACATGCAACTTGTATTTGACCACTCCCAGTGGAGCTAAGGAAAGACGTATCACCCTAATAAAATTCATGGGAATCGTGGGATGCTCTTTAATTCATTTAGCTAAATTCACACTGGGAGAAATGTCTCCTATCTATTTCTTTAATGCACAAGACCTTGGTAGAAAGCCAGGAAGAAAGAAACATGTAGCAAAAAAGTCTCTGCACATGGAACTGGAAATTTGGGGACTTAGATTCCAATTCCAGCTCTGCAAGAGGAGCCTTGAATAAGTAATTTAGCCACACAGCAATGGAAAGAACTCGTGTGTGTGTGTGTGTGTGTGTGTGTGCGTGCATGTGTGTGTTGGTCCTGAGGATTGAACCCAGGGTCTGGGTATTGTTCCTGAGCATTTCTGCTCAAGGCTAATGCTCTACCATTGAGCCAAGCTCCATGACAAGCTTTTTGGTGGTTGATTGCATGTAAGAGCCTGATCAGCTTTCCTGCTCAGACTGGCTTTGGACCACAGTTCCCAGGGCCTCAGCCTCCTGAGTAGCTAGGATTACAGGTGTGAGCCATTCACTCCTCACTTGAGTGAGATAACTTTTAAGGTCCCTTACAAGTGCTGAAATCTGTGATGATAACTGTCCATCTCTATGCTCTTGGACCCCTGGCTCCCTCTCATCTCCCAACATGCATGTTCCTTGTCTGTACTGCGGTTGTGCTTGATGCTCTGTGCATCTTTGGTGGCTTATCTTTCCCCACCAGATGATAAGGTCCAAGAGCAAAGTCATGTGGTTGGTTAAACTTCTCCTAAGCAACCTCATACATGGGGCCCAGTGTACCCCCCAAACTCCTTCTTCCTACAGTATGCATTTCAATTTACAGAATGTTTTCACTGATTTATCTCATGGTTGGTTTTGAAACTAGAAGGCCAATATTTCTGACTTTATGATACACAAATGTTTGAATGAGCTGCTGAACACTGAGCAAAGCAAATATTTCCTTTTCTGTAAGTCTTGTCAGATCACAAAGGGAAAACTATTGTCTTTCCTTCCTAAAAAACCCTACAGGGTCCTTTTTTAAAAGCTATTTTTTTAATTTTTTCTAATTTTTAAAAAATTTTAAATTTTATTTCTGTGTTTGCATCACAAGCCTAAGTGCAATGGCATTTCCTTTCATGTGTGTTAGCACTGGGTCTTAAACTCAGAGTCTGGATGCTCTTCCTTAACCTTTTGCTCAAGGCTAGTTCTCTACCACTTAAGCCACACCTCCACTTCTGGCATTTGGGTAGTTAATTGGAGATAAGAGTCTCATAGATGTTCCAACCCAGGCTGGCTTTGACCATGGTCCTCAGATCTCAGCCTCTTGAGTAGCTGGGATTACAGGCGTGAGCCACCAGCACCCAGCTAATTAGCCTAAAGTCTTTTGTTCACTCATCCTTGTATCACAGTGCTTTGGGGAAACTCCAAGCCTGTATGTCTTACTGCTAATGGGTCTCTTTCTCTACTCCTATACCCATACTCCTGGGCACTCCTGGGGGCAGATAGGGGAGGCAGGAAAATTACACAAATGTGTGTGGTGTTGTCTCTACCAGGAAAACCCTTGACACTCATTGCCTTCAATATATCAAAACTTCAGGACCTCCTCCTGCCTCTCCCCATTTTCTTATTGTGTTGAAAAGCTGGGTGCTCAGGGAAAGGTCTTCAACATCCAACCCCATCCTCCAAATCCTGCCATGCCTGCGTGCATCTTCTTTCTCTTAGAAAGGAAAGCTGGTCCTTTTCTTTTCCCATTGGCTCCTGCCCTTCTTCCTTCTGATTGGATAAGGCCTTTGCTTCCTTCCTCAGGCCCTGTATTTGCCAGGCCTCCATATTCTTGTCTATTGGATTGTCAGGCTTAGTGTGAGCGACGCCCAGATCTCCCAAAATCCAACAGCCCTCTCTGTGTTCTGTTTCTCTCCTCATACTTCTGGCTCTAGCCTGTATTTCCTGGCTTCTTTCCTTCTCGTGCATTCCTCAGCCCACTGCCATCTGCCAAGGTCACCTGTTCCTAAATCTAGGGACCATGTTTCTAGGTTTGCTCTTCTTTAATCTCTCTCTGAAGTATTTGGCCCTGGTTGACATGTGATTCTCTTCTCCTGTACTTTTCCTCTTGTCTATTTTGGCTTCTCTGTGTCCAGATCCTGATCTTCCAATTGCTTAAACATTGCTGTCTCTCTCCTCGTCTCCTCCCTTTCCCTTTCCTCCTCTCCCCTCCCCTCCTCTGCTTTGCTCCTGTTCTATGGGCATATATTCTCTGATTTATTTGACCACTCCAAGGGAATTCATTCATACGTACTGATGATCAAAATCTCCATTTCTAGCTCAGCTGTTTCTTTGGAGCCTTGGAGAACTTCCTTTTCCTTGATGCTAGATGTTTCTTCCTTGATGACCTATGATTTGTTCAAACCCAACATGTCCAAAAAATGAAACTCACTTTTTCCTTTCTCTAATATACTCCCCATCTTGGAACATGGTTCCAACCATTGCTGAATTGCCCAAGCAATGAGTCACGTGAGCCCTTTTCTGTGTTCTACCTTAGCCTATCCTGACACACTGAGTGTGTGATTTCCATGTATGATCCACCCTCATCCATCTCCCACATCGCAGCTCCAGCCTTTGTTATTGCTTCTTTGATTACTTTCTCCAATTCCTTCACTTGCTGGCCTCTTTCTTCTCTTCACGGAAACTTTTTCAAGATTATTCATGTAACCCAGGCACCCGTGGCTCACACCTGTAATCTAGCTACTCAGGAGGCTGAGATCTGAGGATCACGATTCAAAGCCAGCCCGGGAAAGTCTATGAGACTCTGATCTCCAATTAGCCACCAAAAAAAAAAAAAAAAAAAAGTCAGAAGCGGTACTGTGGCTCAAATGAGAAAGCCCTAGACCTGAGTACAAAAGCTCAGGGACAGCGCCTAGGCCCTGAGTTCAAGTCCCAAGACCCGCACACATGCACATACACACACACACACACACACACACCTCAGATAATTTGCCCATCTGAAAATAGATCTATCCATGTCTCTCTTACAGGGATGGCACACTTCTTGACAATTATTTAAGCAAAGAGCGTGGCTCTGTGCCAGGCACACAAATGAAATCTCCAGGGCCAAAAGTAATCACTCTTAGTCATTCCACAATACTGCTGCTCAGATACTAAAAAACTGGTTGTGGGTGTCCATAGTGGGACTTGAACTCAGGGGCTTTTATGCTCACTTGGCTCGTAGCTGTGTTCTCCACTCGAGCCACAGCTCCACTTCTGGCTCTTTGGTGGTTCGATGGAGACAAGAGTCTCACAGACTTTTCTGGGCAGGCTAGGTTCAAGCCACAATGTTCAGATCTCAGCCTCCTGTCGCGAGGAGTAGCTTGGAGCCACCAACACTTGGTGGTTGTATTTCTTAATGAAGCTAAAAGCGACAGGATCTCTCCCCAACACAGAGTAGGATCGGGACGCCTGCATCTGGAAATAGTAAATGATAAATTCCCAATGTAGGATATTAATAATGAATCACAAGCCAGTAGGCTTTCCCCAAGAATCGCAGCGAAGCTCTTTGAAGCCAGACACACTGGGGCTCTGATCTTGATGTCCTAGTTCCTCAGCCACGGGGCCTTGAGTGACTAATTAATTTCTTTCCATTCTCTTGGATGCAAATTGGGCAATAGGTCTTACTTGGGTATGTCATTGTTGACAATCTTGAGATTAAAGGAAGCATCTCATGTGAATCCCAGCGCTGTTGTTTCCCAGCTGCGTAACTGTCGACCCATTGCTAAATCTCTCTGGGCTCAGTTTGCTCTAATGTCAGATATCTGCAGAAATTCTTACTCGGTGTTGTTCTGAGACATACAAAGGTTAGCTCGTGGAATACATTTGAAACAGTTGCTAGTATGTAGTAAGTGCTCAATAAATGTTAACCACTCATTGTCACTGTCATGTTATCTGTGGTTTAATTGTTAGTGGTCAGAAACTTAGAAGTCAAGAAGTGGTGGTTCACACCTGTAATCCTAGCTTCTCTAGAGGCTGAGATTTGAGGACCTAGTTCAAAGCCAACCCAGGAAGGAAAATCCATGTGATTCTTATCTCTATTTTCACCAGCAAAAAGCCAGAAATGGAGGTATGACTCAAGTGGTAGAGCACCAGCCTTGTGCAGAAATAACCAAGAGAAAATTGAGACCCTGAGTTAAAACCCAGATACCAGGCATAAAAAAATTAACAATCTGAAATTAATTTGATGAATACAATGATAATAAATGCAATATTGATGATAAATACAACAGTACTTGGATTTGAACTCAGGGCCTTGTTCTTGCCAGGCAAGTAGTCTACAGCATGAAGCACACCTCCAACCCCAAAAGTGCATTTTGTTTCTGTGCTGGTACTAGGACCTGAACTTGGGGCCTAATCACTGTCCCTTAGCTTTTCTGCTCAAAGATGATCCTATGCTACTTGAGCCATAGCTCCACTTCTGGTTTTTTTTTGCTGGTTAATTGAAGATTAAGAATCTCATGAACTTTCCTGCCCAGGCTGACTTTAAACCATGATCTTCAAATCTCATCTTCCTGAGTAGTAAGGATTAAAGGTATGAGCTATCAGGGCCTGAGAAAAATGCATGTTTTAACAATATGGAGCATAGTTTGCTTTAAATTAAAAAAAAAAAAAAAAAAAAGGCCTCTCCTCCCTCTGAACAATCTTCTACATGGACTGTTATGGAAAGCAAAGGGATGTGGAGGTGAGGGCTGGAACAGTAGCAGCTCGGTAGAACCACTTCATAGGGACAGCTACCGCCTGCCACCAAAGCTGACCCCAAACTTAAAGACTGCCTCTCAGTCCTTCTCTCCCATGTTGCCCCAAGGAGATAGCAGTTATGAGAGTCCCCACCCTCCTATCACACACCGCCCTCCACCTGGCTTCCTTCTTTCTCTAGGATAATGTAACTTTCTCCTCCGAGCTGAGAAAACACGTTGCCATGGAAGTTGCTAGAAGTTGCTGGAAGTTTCCACATATTGGCAGGGTGAAGGGTTAATTGGTCTGCCAGACCACACAGCCTCCTCCACAGCGGTGACCTCTGGGGGAGCCATCCCCATGGCGGAGTGAACAGCAAATCTCAGCTGTTGATTCAAAGAAGCAGACAGAATCCAGCTCCTGTCAGAGCTAGATGCCAACAGACCGGCTCCAAAGGATGCAGACGGCTTATTAAATCTGTGTCAGGCCTACTTACGGCCTGACAGCATTTCAAACCCTGTCTGGATCCTTCTCAGGCCCTTGACAGGCGCTAATTGGCATCATTCTGTGGGTAGAGGCTGGCAGGGCCCAGACCCGGGGCTCCCTGCGTCTCCTGCAGCCACGCTGACACTATTTCACAAACACCAAATGGGACGACTTAAACAAGCAGGGGACAGAGGTGCCAGCCAGATACTCAGGTGTGTTGAGAAGGTTTATTCACCCCTCAGAATGGAAGACCTATCCCTCAGCTCTTGGGGGGGGGGGGGGGGGGGGGGGGGGCAGGGGCTGGAGGAGCATGTCACTAATAGGAGAACAGAGCAGAAAACATGTCCCTTGGAAGTCAACCAAGCCTTGGGCCTCGGCGCCTGACCTCACCTCAGCGTTCACACCAGCAGGCAGGCTCACGGCTCCTCTCTAATAACACTCATTCATTCCCTGATAAATAGTTATTGTTCACTGGGCCCATGTTCTACTTTCAACACTGGAAATGAGAAGCAAATAAAATATAGAAAATCCTTGCCCTTGCTGGGCACTGGTGGCTCATGCCTGTAATCCTAGCTACTCAGGAGGCTGAGATTTGAGGATCACAGTTCGAAAGCAGCCCAGGCAGACAGTCTGTGAGACTCTTTATTTCTAATTAACCAGCAAAATGTCAGAAGTGGAGCTTTGACTCAAGTGGTAGCACTCTAGACTTGAATGACAAATGTTAATGGATAGCTCTAGGCCCTGAATTTAAGTTCCATTACCAACACACACACACACACACACACACACACAAAAGAAAGAAAGAGAAAGAAAGAAAGAAAGAGACTACTATTTGGCTGAGATGAGAAAGGTCATGGGAAAGATTGAGAAGGCATTGTGGGATCAACTATAATGAAACAGTTGGCAGGACTCTTGGTGAAGTGCTTAGTTGCTGGCATTTTGAAAAGGCTCACAATGCTTTGAAGAGAGAATGTGGGGTGGGCTGGAGGGCCAGGGTCTGTAGCTGAGCATCATTAAGGTAGTTTCATAACAAACAATAAGCATGAGGCAGGTGTTCCCATCATTTTTCAGAAATAAGCAGAGGAAATGAAGATAAAGCCTGGGAAAACTTCCCAGGAATATCTCTGCCTATATCTCCTCCAAAGCTTATGAACCTGTGGAAAGAGGCTTCATTGCCTGGCAGGAATTATATTCCTAAATTAAAAAAAAAAAATGTATGGAAACAGGAGCCAGTGGCTCACACCTGTAATCCTAGCTACTCAGAAGGCTGAGATCTGAGGATCAAAGCCAAAATGGGCAGGAAAATCTCTTATTTCCAATTAACCATCAATTAACCAGAAGTGGAGCTAAGGCTGAGCAAAAAAGCTGGAGTTCAGAGCCCAGACCCTGAGTTTGTAAACCTCAAGATTGGCACAAACACACACACACAAAAGTATGAGATTCTTGATCAAGTGGGCAGCACTCATACCTCCTCCAGTATGCAATATGTGTGTGTGGTTTTGTGTGTGTGTGTGTGTGTGTGTGTGTGTGTGTGTGTGTGTGTGAGAGAGAGAGGGGGGGGGGGGCGGGGCAGGGAAGAATCAGGGCTTGAACTCAGAGCCAGGACACTGTCCTTTAACGTTTTTGTTCAAGGCTGTCATTCATTCTACCACTTAAGCCACAGCTCTATTTCCAGTTTTGAGGAATGAGTAATTGGAGATGAGAGTCTCGTGGATTTGCCTTTCTGGACTGGCTTTGAATCTCAATCCTCAGATCTGAGTCTCTCAGTAACCAAGGTTACAGTCATGACTACCATTATCCTGCTCCATGTACGATACTTAAAACCAAATACTCTGAGGAACAAATAGCAGAGGTGTTGAGCATCAAGCTCATCATTAATAGTTGAGAATCCATGCTGGGCACTGGTGGCTCATACCTGTAATCCTAGCTACTCAGAAGGCTGAGATCTGAGGATCCCACTTCAAAGCCAATCTGGGCAGGAAAGTCTGTGAGACTAATCTCGTAACTAATCATAGAAAAAAGCCAGAAGTGGCACTGTGTCTCCAATGGTAGAGTACTAACCTTGAGCAAAAATAAGCTCAGGGACAGCACCTAGGCCCTGAGTTAAAGCCCCAGTACTGGGGTGGGTGGGGGTGGGGGGGGAGGGTCATTGAGAATCTCTAGAGAGCAAAGAGTGACTTGGGTCTTTGCATGAAGAATCTGAGACCCTGTACAGGGCTATAAATTATTTCATTTTCAAAAACCTGCCAAATTCTTAACATGCTTAATGTTGGCCAATTAAATAAGAAAAAAGTGACCTATTTGTCACTCAAATCACTGTATACTATAGCCAATTAAGGTCCTATTTACAGGTGATCTAAGATAATTAATGGTAGGCCTTTCCAACCGAATCCTAAAATGAGTAAGATTTATTAACACAAAGACCTCCTGACAAACTTGGCCAAGGACCCAGCTCTCTATTTCCTCTGGGTTTGGGGAAAAGTCAAAGTTATTATAAATGATTGCCAAGGGGAGAAACTTTCTATGTTCTCCACTGAGGATTGAAGTAGGTCAAAATGAAAGCTGAGGGCCTCCCTAAGGTTGTAATTAAATATGAATATTAAAAACTTAGAACAAGTTTTTAAAAAGCCACAAACAATTTCCTTTAGATTTTCACATCACAGATACTTCATTGTGTTTCTGCCCCTGGCAAGGTATTTTCTTTGGCAAAATGGAATTCAGTTTAAAAAATTGATTTTTTTTCAAGTGTGCAATAGCTCTACAAGATGAGACTGAAAAAGATTTGCTCAAGCACAAATTCTTTGGAGAATGTATGTGTGTGCGCATGTATGTGTGTGTGACATGAGTGTGTGTGCTGATACTGGGGTTTGAACTCCTGGCCTTGGCACTGTCCCTTGGCTTTTTTTTCACTCAAGGTTGGTGCTCTACCACTTGAGCCACAGTTCCACCTCTGGCTTTGTCATGGTAAATTGCAGGTGAGAGTCCCACAGACTTTCCTGCTTGGGCTGGCTTTGAACCATGATCCTCATCTCTCATCCTCCTGAGTTGCGAGGATTATAGATGTGAGCCACTGGTGCCCATCTACTTTGGAGACTATTTAGCAAGTTTGGAAAAAATGCATCCAAATCTTTAGTATAATGTCCCATATTGTGATTTAATTTTATCCATCAGTGTGATATTTTTCCCCTTTGGGGGAAAAGAAAATCACACATTTCTCTCTCTTCCCATCCAAATCATTCATTCTTACAAATTGGCCTAGGCAAGTCAATGTCTGGCCTAGTAATATAAATTTAATTATAGTGAGGCTTGAGTATACTTTCACTCTAAGACATTTCTTGGTCCATAGATAAATGAATTAAAGAAGGATTATTTCATCATTACTGGGCTAATAGGCACATTGCCACACAAGATGAGCTAATATTTCTAACTCTTTTTTTTTTAGCCTAACAAAAATATACTGCATTCATTTGTTTATTGAGGCCAATATTTCTTCCTTGAAGAGCCATGAAGTAGGAATAGAAGTCACATTGTCAGGGCCAGAGGAACGAGAAATGGGGGAGTTTTACATTGGAGCACATTCAAAGGGCCCAGTTAATACAAGCCACAGCTGTGGACACCTGCTCCCTGCTGCCAGCCATGGTAGCCTGGATCCTGCTACACAACGACTGACCCATAGCACACCTGCCTGTTGAGCTGTGCAAAGCAACAGAGCTGTTGTCAATGAACCGCACTCCTCTGAGCCTCTGCTGTAGCATTAATTTTTTTTTTTCCAGAGATTTGGGTTTGTTTTGTTTTGGTATGTGTGTCAGTACTTGGGCTTGAACTTAGGACCTGCGTGCTATCCCTTAGTTTTTCTTTTTTTCTACTCAAGCCTGGCACTCTACCACTGAATCCCAAATTCTACTTCTGGCTTTTTTGTTACTTAATTGGAGAAAAGAGTCTCACAGTCTTTCTTCCATAGGCTGGCTCTGAAACATGATCCTAAGATCTCGGCCTCCTGAGTAGCTAGGATTACAAGTGTGAGCCACTGGTACCAGATGCAAGGATATATTTCTTGATCCCCTTATCTGAGCATTTCTATGCTAGGGTATTTTCTTTGTGATGAAACTATATTTCTGTCTCTCTTCAAATCTTGGGATCAGATTAATCATGGAGGATCTTTGGGCCAAGCCACAAGGACTGGCACAATATACTAAGTATTCAATACTGCTGGCTGAAGGAATAAATGAATGAGCGAATGACTACTATGTTCTAGGATCTGGATAAAGAAATAGAAGGCAAGTATTCTCTAGAAGTGGAGGGGCTAGGGAGGGGGACTATAAGGAGAAGCCAAAGATTGGGAGTGTGGCTCAAGTGATAGAATTGCTGCTTAGCAAGTATACGACTCTGAGTTCAAATCCTGGTACTGAAAAACAAAGATAAAAACAAAAATAAAAGCCAGTACTGCTGGGCACTGGTGACTCATGCCTGTAATCCTAGCTACTCAGGAGGCTGAGCTGTGAGGACTGCAGTTCAAAGCCAGCCTGGGCAGGCAAGTCCATGAGGCTCCTATCTCTACTAGACTACCAAAAAACCAGAAGTGGAGTGGTGATTCAAATGGCAGAGCACCAGCTTGAGCAAAAGGAGCTTAGGTACAGTGCTCAGGCCCTGAGTTCAAGCCCCAAGCCTGGCACCAAGACAGACAGACAAGTAGATAGATAGATAGATAGATAGATAGATAGATAGATAGATAGATAGATAGATAGATAGATGATATATGGATGGATAGATAGATAGATATGCCAATGCTGATTGAAAGGGCCAAAGCAGTGAGCTGCCAGGTCTGGGAAACACTATGATGACAAAGCGTAGTGTAATGCTGAAAACAAAGCCAGACTTCTGAAAGAAAGGCAGCCTCAAGCCAGATAAACGGAGAGGAAAGAGTGGACACCTAAGCAGTGCCCTCTTGTGAAAATAAGAGAACTGGGTTCTAGATCCAGACAAAAATGGGGTTCAAATCTTACCTCCTTTGCCACAGGTTCCTTTGGGACACTCATTAACTTTTTTTGTGCGTCTATACTGGTACTGTGAAGTTGAGCTCAGGGCCTGGACACTATGCTTTAGCTTCTTTTGCTCAAGGCTGACACTCTTCCACTTGAGTTACAGCTCCACTTCCAGCTTTTTGGTGATTAATTGGAGATACACATCTCATGGACTTTGCTGCTCAGGCTAGCTTCAAACCACAATCCTCAGATCTTAGCCTCCTGAGTAGCTAGTAATTACAGACGTAAACTTCTAGTGCCCAGAAGCAAATCAACTCTTAATCACAGTTGAATTGTTTTAGGTTTGTTTGACTACTCTTTCAAGTGATCAAACTTAGGTCTATAAAAGATAGACATCATTTATGGTCTCCATAACTGTTCAATAAACTTCTTCTGACCACTTCCAGCCATTTATTACCAAACAGTGGTAGCTCTTCATCCCATCATTCTGTAAATATACTTGAAATTTTGCTAACATATTACTTTATAATTTGAATCAAATAAGCTAGTCAGGCTTCCTTGTAGAATAATTCTAAATTACTCTGAGAAATCAAGTTTTAAATTTATTTGGAAAAATCTCCCACGAGCTTTTAATTCGCAACCAGCCTTCTGGAAATTTAAAACTGTGCTTCTAATCACCCCTAGATAAAACATTTTGCCCTGTAAATTTAGCGAATTTCTTAACTTGAAAAATATAGTAGTTCTAGCTACTCAGGAGGCTAGATCTGAGAACTGAAGTTCAAAGTCTGACTAGACAGGAAAATCTGTAAGATTTTTATCTCCAATGAGCTAACAAAAAGCCAGATGTAGAGGTGTGGCTCAAGTGGTACAGCTATGAGCAAAAAGAGCCCAGGGACAGTGCCCAGGCCTTGGGTTCAGGATCAGCACACACACAAACACAAATAAATTTAATTTAAACTAATCCTCACTACTCAGGAGACTGAGATCTGAGGACCATAGTTTTAAGCCAGCCAGGCAGGAGAGACTGTGAAACTCAAGTGGTAGAGTATCAGTATTGATTTTTTTTAAAAAAAAGGTAAGAGCTCAAGGCCCTGAGTTCAAGCCCCAGCACAAATATCTCCTACCAAAAAAAAAAAAAAAAAATCAAGAAACAGTATTCAAATATATTGAGAAACAAAGAAATTTGGTTCTCTATAGATGGAATCTGCCCTCAAAATCTTTAGAATACTTCCTTATCATACTATGATCTAATCAAATTTGAATATTTCAAAGTTCATTGTCATAAACCTAGCTACCCAGGAGGATGCGATCTGAGGGTTGCCATTTGAAGCCAACCCAGGCAGAAAAGTCCACATGACACTCTTATCTCCAATTAATCACTCAAAAACTAGAAGTGGAGCTACGGCTCAAAGTGGCAGAACACTAGTGTTGAGCTGAGAGAGAGAGAGAGAGAGAACTTCAGGGACAGTACCCAGGCCCTAGGTTCAAGCCCACAATCACCGAAAAACAAAAAAAAATAAAAACTAAATAAACCTGATCTGTTGTAGCCACTTTCAAACTAAAAGACGAAAGAATGAGAGATGCAGTCATCTCAAAGTAACAGATTTCATAATTTAGAAAACTACGAGTCACACATTATAACCAATAATTTTCTCTGGGTTCCTTTTGTGTCAGTATACCATTCTGTTTAAATGAAATAGAAAAAAATGTAGAGAACTAAAATCCTCCTTTTCATTCATAAATCCATAAGCAAGTAAGAATGACGTACATTGACACTGCCTCAAACTATGAAATCCTCCACAGTCCTACTTTTAGCAGGTGCTTCACTGAAACAGAATCCGAAATACATGGTAAAACATCACATCTGAAGTGCATGGCGAATTTTAGGGCTCTGCCAAAACTTCCAGAATTCTAGTCTCTGGTTAGGAGCATATGGGCAGCTGGCTGGTGAAAACCTTGTTTTATCATGCCTTGGTTGTAGGCCTGCTTACTATCAGATCCCCAGGTAAATCAGATTATACTGGAAGGTAACAAATAATCTAGCAGTGGGAATGTACCGAGAAACACCTAGAATATTGGAGGATGTTGGGCTGCATTTTATTTTAGGTGTTTATGGTGGTAGTGTTGGCTTTGGGCCTTGAACTCAGGTCCTCAAGCTTCAGAGAAAGGCAGGCACTAATCACTAAGCCATACATGCCTCCAGCCCTGCATTGTGTTTCAACAGAACTTATCAAGATGATTCCAATGTCTTTTCAGAATTTGGAGTGACAGTGTATCTGACACTTCCTCTTAGGTCTCTACACACACTAAAAAAATTCACCTACATCCCTTTCTGATGAACATTTGGGGGGGGGAATGTTTATTTACAAAAACAGAAATAATTTTTCTGCATAAATAATTCGAACAATTACAGCTGAAACTAAATATATTGGAGTGCACTTTAGCCAGCAGTTAAAGGAGTCAGGGAGAAGTTGAGCAAAAATGTGAAAATCTTGCTGGGCACCATTGGCTCATACCTATAATCAGGCAGCTGAAATCTGAGAAGCATGGTTCAAAGCCAATTCAGACAGGAGCAGTTCATGAAATGCTTATGTCTAATTTATAACCAAAAAGCTGGAAGTGGAGGTGTAGCTCAAGTGCAAAACCTAAGGCACAGTGTCCAAGCCCTGAGTAAAAGCTCCAGTATTGTCCCAGGTAAGAAAGAAGGAAGGAAGGAAGGGAAGAAGGGAGGAAGGGAGGAAGGGAAGAAGGGAGGAAGGGAGGGAAGGAGGGAAGGAGGGAAGGAAGGAAGGAAGGAAGGAAGGAAGGAAGGAAGGAAGGAAGGAAGGGAAGGAGGGAGGAAGGAAGGAAAAAAGGGAGGGAGGGAGGGAAGTTTAGGTCATCCTTTCAGTGTAAATCTTAACTATGTAAGATTAATTCCGACTCAAAATTAATTGGAGAATATGTTATAAACATACAGAAAATAGCAGTCCTGGCTTCTTCCTGATGGTGGAAAAATTCTCTAAGCCTGGGGAAATTTTGTACATGTGATCATTTCTTGATTTCTCCAATGTGACTTCCTCCTCTCACTGCTAGGTAATAAAAAATACAGAGTGGCTTAGAACAACTCAGTTACATAAACCCAGGTTAGTGCATGGAAGGAAAATTATATAAAAGTTTCAAGTGAGAGAAATTTATAAAGCACAAACTAATTGTGGTTCCTCTATTTAAAATACATGCAATCAGGCTCATACTAAAAATCTGATAAGAACTTAAGAATTCCAAACCATAACATTCAGTTCTGGGGGGGACGGAGGGGGAGGGTTTCCACCATTTTTCCTTCCTGCATTTGCTCTACCAGCAAATAAAACAGAAAAGGAGCTGTGTCTTAAGGGGTCAAGCACTGGGCTTCAGCCAAAAAGCTCAAGAGACAGCACGCAGGTCGAGTTTAAGCCCCAGAATTGGCACCAAAAACAAAAGAAAACAAAACAAAAAACCCTCCTTTACTACAACCCTGAATCAACCAGTGCCTGAATTTCCCTAGCAAAGGCCATCATCATTTCCTCAGATCAAGGACTGGGAGGGCTTTTAAGATCCTATCCAGAGAGGAAGCAAACCAGGGACCCCACTTAACCGCTTTTCTAAGACATGGTCTCGGCTCCATCACACTTCCAAAGTCATGGTGAAGGCAGCCATTCTCATTGCCCAAAAGCTTTCCTGATACAAGCTTTTCTTTGAGTCCAGAGATCCTGGGAAAATCACAGCCTCTGAGTCTGTGTATGTGTGGAGAAGAGATAACACTGCCAGAGGAGATACGAACTGCTGAGCTCTACCTCATCATGTCAATGACAGAAGCTAGGATACCATGCTTGTAACACCTTTCTTTGGCTCTCAGGAGGATCCTGTCTAGGGATGAGGGTCCAGGTAGAGGTAGACAATTTTATTTATGTATTTTTGTGTCGATACTGGGGTTTGGACTTGGGGCTTCATTCTTTTTTTTTTTTGGGTCCGGTCGTGGGGCCTGAACTCTGGGCCTGGGCACTGTCCCTCAGCTCTTCAGCTCAAGGCTAGCACTCTAAGCCGGGCGCTGGTGGCTCATGCCTGTAATCCTAGCTACTCAGGAGGCTGAGATCTGAGGATCTTGGTTCAAAGCCAGCCCTGGCAGGAGAGACTGTGAGACTCGTATCTCCAATAAGCCACCAGAAAACCGCAAGTGGCGCTGTAGCTCAAGTGGTAGAGCGCTCGCTTTGAGCTGAAGAGCTGAGGGACAGCGCCCAGGCCCAGAGTTCAAGCCCCATGACCGACAAAAAAAAAAAAAAAAGGCTAGCACTCTACCACTTGAGCCACAATGCCACTTCCAGATTTTTTCTTATGTGGTACTGAGGAATCGAACCCAGGGACTCATGCATGCAAGGCAAGGGCTCTACCACTGAGCCACCTTCCCAGCCTGGGGCTTCATTCATATGTTTGCTTGGCTTTTTTTTCCATTCACAGCCAATGCTCTACTACTTGAGTCACAACTGCCACTTCTGGCGTTTTGCTGGTTAATCCGAAATAGTCTCATGGATTTTTCTGCCCCAGCTAGCTTTGAATTGGGATCTTCAGATCTCAGCCTTCTGAGGAGCTAGGATTGCAGACCTGAGCCACCAGCACCAGATGAGTCACTTTTAACACCATACAATAAGGAAATAATCTAGGACTAGGATAAAGCAATTCTGTAGCCCATTTCTTAAAAGACCATTTCTAATCATTTGGTCCAGAACCCCTTGCTGACCAGAGTCTCCCACAAAGCCCAGGGAACTCTCACCACAGAGCCACAATTTTTATTACTGACAGTGTTCCCAGCATTCAAACCAGCATTGCCAAAGTCAGTGATTTATCCTAACACTTATAATGTGTGTCACTCCTGCCATTCCCATCTTTTAAGCATCTTGCCTTCACCCCATGCAGTGCATCCTTGACTCTCCCTTGCCATTGTTTGATTACTCTTGTCTGATTACTCTTATCTGATTGCTCTGGTTCCTTCTCCATGCTCACCTAGGCTACTGCTAATTCTCCATAGGCCTCTTCTCCAAGGCAAATGTTAAACGTGGGCTTTCCTTCTATCTCTGCCACTGATTATTCTTCTTTAGCCTATCCACAACTCTCTCTGAGCCTCACTCATTGATGAGAAAGGGGAAGACATAGGGATAGGAAACATAGCAATGTCTCTTTGAGCTCTACAATACCTGGCTCTCCTGTCTATCCTTATCCCAACCCAGGGTTGCCTCAGCAAACAGCACCAATGAAGGAGTTGTAACGACTCTCAAAAGACCAGGAAAACATCCATTCCAGCATGGGAAAGAACTTTAAACATTCCTGGATCTGAAACCAAGAACGTCCAGCTATTGTGCAATGACAGAAAGTTCAGTCAGTCCACTGGACTTGATCAACTCCCATCAGAGACGGGAATATCTTAAGGGGTTGAAGGGCCTAATGATATCAGAGTAAAATGTGATGAAATATGAATTGTTCTAGAATAGAACAAAGCCTTTCCCTCCCTCTAAAACTCTACTGTAGCAACAAGAATTTTGGAGAGGATGTGGAGCTGTGGCTCCAGTGGTAAAACACCAGCCATAAGCAAAAAAAAAATCAAAGGCAGAGTGTGAGGACCTAAGTTCAAGTCCTCACACCAAAATGAAAGCAATAAAAAAGAATTTTGGAGATATAATTTGCTATAGTGGATGCTTGACACAAAATAGCACAATCTAATCACATAAAACATCTTAGATTTATGGATTTTTAAGTAGTCAAAACAGAACATTAAGTCACGGATAACTACAAATATTTGCATTGATTTAAATATCTAAAGCCACAATACACTTGGGTCTATTTCATAGTTCATGTAATTTAAGATTTACAAATGAACAAGTATCAGTCAGCTAGAACAAAGGTTTAGGAAGTTACTAGACATTCTGATGTTGACACTTACATATCTTGACCGCAAATAATGACGACTTTGTCTTCCATGAGATATTTTGTACAAGCATACAGAGTAAAAAATAAGACAAACCCATGTACATTTCAGCATTAACATCATGAAGAACACAAAAATTATCCAACAAGTTTCATCCGTGAAGTTTATTTAAACTGGTCTGAGGAATTCCCAAATCTAACTTTAGGCTCTATAAATCATCACTGCTCAACTCTTTCTCCCTAAATCTTACAAAAATAAAATCAGGCACTACTAATACTTTTTCTTTTAAAAATAACTCCCAACTTTTGTCCTTGTAAGTTAGCAAAATCTCTATTTTAAACAACATGAATAATACGTGGATTTTTTTTCTTTTATGAGTTCTGAATAAGAGGATAGTATCAGTCATATCCCCTTCCAGGCCAGCTCTGAAATCATCAGTGATATTAAATACTAACTACTGAACTAAAACATTCAATAAGGAAATAATAATAATAATAACCCTAAACATTCAATAATGAAATAATAATAATAATAACCCTGGTTGGGCACCAGTGCCTCACACCTGTAATTCTACTTACTCAGAAGGCTGAGATCTAAGGATACCAGTTCAAAGCCAGCCCAGGGACAAACATCTGTGAAATTCTTATCTCCAATTAACCAACAAAAAGTCAAAAATGAAAGTGTGGCTCAAGTGATAGAGTACCAGGCTTGAGGGAAAAAAAAAAAAAAAAGATAAGGGGAAATTACAAGGCCCTGAGTAAAAGACCCAGGCTGGGCACCAAAAATAAATAAAGAGAAAAATAACCTTACCTTTGTCCCACACCTAAAGAACCAAAGTAATTTACTTCATTTCATATCAACCATGTGAAGATAGCATTTGGTTTTCCTCTCAAAAACAACAACAACAACAAAAAAAAAATAGCCAAGTGCTGGTAGTTCAAACCTGTAATCCTAGCTACTCAGGAGGCTGATACCTCAGGATCATGGTCCAAGGCAGGAAAAACTATGAGACACTTATCTCCAATTATCCATCAAAAAAAAAAAAGTGGGAAGTGGAGCTGTGGCTCATGTTGGTAGAGTGCTAACCTTGAGTGGAAAAGCTCAGGGACAAGACCCTGAGTTCAAACCCCAGGACTGCCACACACATGCACAAACACACACACACCACACACACACACAAACACACACACACATTCTAGCCTGTGATTTATTTATTTTTTGTTTATTTCTACGCTGCAGGACAAGTGAAATACGGATAGATTAGACTACAATGACACACAAATACAGGCTCACAATTAATTGGCTGCCACAAAGGGTGTGTCTGAGAAAACAGAATTGACAGAATCGGAATCAGATTTCACTCTGGCTGACTTTAGGATGCCCTCGGCAGCGATCACTGTCTCACTGGGGAAGAGCCTGACTTTCCCATTCTGCCCTGCTGCAGTTTCTTTCAGCGGCTCCAAAAACACTACTCTTTTACCTGCCTTGCGATCCTCTGCTGAGTTATCACTAGCCGGACCAGGACTGAGAATAGAGGAATGAACATGGCTTTGGTTTAGCATAGCTTTCTGTCTCTTGTTTTTACAATTGCACGGACATGGTGTGAGATACAGGTACAATAGGACCAAAACAATACTGGCCACACAGGCGGCGAGAGTGGTGAATGCAGTGTTAAATGCCTCGTGAGCATGGGATCTGTTGACAGTGAAATTGCTCACGTGGATGGTGATATCCACTGTTTCGTTTAACAGGCGCTGCCTGTTCATCGCGATGCAAGAATAAACCCCGGCATCCTCCAATCGGGGGCTTTCGATCACCAGACTTCCATTGTACAACACGTGAAAGTTTTCCACCTCTTTCTGGGGCTCCAGCAATCTGTTATCCGGACTGACCCAGATGAAATCCATATTCCCATTACCAATCTTGCTGTCACAGTTGACAATCAGCCTTTCTCCAACATGAGCCTCATGAATAAAGCCAAGGACATGGAAGGAGCTATTGATGATGCTGTCAGAGCAATTCATAGTGCTCTCTTGGATCAGAAGCAGCTGTCGGGAGTGCCTGGAGTCAGACCCCAGGTGGCAGGTGTAATCGTTCTTAAAATCCATCACGGAGCTAAAGTGCCGGTGATACCAAAAGATCAGCAAAGAGTACAGGGAACAGTCACAGACAAATGGGTTCCCATGAAGGTAGAGGCCCCTCAGCTGTTTTCCTGGCACTCGACTTAGTTGGTGTATGGGTAGGGATGGGATCCGGTTATAAGAGACATCTAGAAACACCAGTTCTGCCAGCCTGTACCTTCCAACATACAAATCCACAGGAAACTGTGTGAGAAAGTTTCCACTTAGGTAGAGTTTTTGTAGTTGGGAGAGGCCACCAAAGGCTGAAGGATCGAGACAGGAAATGTGATTGTTGTAAAGCAGGAGCACTTCTAGAACCTTCAGTTCATGGAACACTGAGCTTTTCACCGATTCCAACTTATTGGATGATAAATCGAGACACTTCAAATTGGGAGTGGTGGCGAAACTGCCCGTGGACACGTTTGTGATGTTGTTATGGCGTATAATTAGTGTGTTCAGCTGGATAAATGACACTGGTAGCCACTCAGAATCCAGGAGCCCAATTCTGTTATAACTCAGATCCAGTCTCTTAATCAGTCTGAAAAGGTTCCCTGGCACCTTGGAGAGGTTTTTGTTGGTGCAGCTGACAATATCTGTGGCACAAATGCAAGCAGAGGGGCACACCCCTGAGGTACCCCGGCTCACGGCCAGTGTGATCACCAACAAACACAACAGCTCTCTGCACCCGGGTCTGACGGCTCCAAGAAGGGTGGGCGGTGTGTGTGACCTCACAGACATTATGGTCGCCTGGAGTCTCTTCCAGGAGCCTTCTCACAGCTCAGCCTCCCACCAACCTGGCAGACAATATATTTAAGGGTGGAAAAGACATAAATATTTAATCAGTTAACCCTTACAACTCATACCGTATTTCCCCCCTCTCCTCTCCCCAGGAACTTTTGAAATGGCTTTCATGACACCCTGTGAAGCTCCAGATTGTCGTTTTACAGCGAAAAGCATTTTGTGCGCCTAGATCACTCCTGCTCACGGACATTTAGGGTGCATTCTCTCTCTCTCATTGAAAAATACATCCATAAAAAGTGGGCATCCCGCCTGGCACCAATGGCTCACGCCTGTAATCCTAGCTACTCAGGAGGCTGAGATGGGAGGATTGCAGTTCGAAGCCAGCAAGCCCCAGCAAAAAAAAAAAAAAATGTCCAACAGACTCTTCTCACCAATTAACCACCAAAAGTCTGGACGTGGAGCTGTGACTCAAGTGGTAGAGCGCCAACCCTGAGTGGGAAGGAAAACAAAAAGCTCAGGGACAGCACCCAGGTCCTAAGTTCAAGACTCGGTCCTGGCACCAGGCAAAGCAAAGGAACAACAGAATCAAGCCAACCACAGGCGTGCGTCCGGTGCGAGCTCTCTCCAAGGAACACGAAAATAGACAAACGCATGCTATAAACAACTAAACGGAAATGCTGAAGAAGTCCTCAGTCTTAAGAACAACTCACGGAGCTGGGAGGCTCCGGGGGCTCCGGGAATGGGCGGTGGCGGCGGCGGCGCGTCCCGCGGGTCCGTCGGTCTGTCCGGGTCCGTCCCTCCAGCTCCGGCCGCGCTCCTGTCCCCCGGGTTCCCGGCGGGCGGCAGCCTCCCGCTGCCTCTCAACTTCGGGGAGTTTCAAGCCGCCGCGGCGACCGCAGCGAGCCGGGGCGCAGCCACCCCCTCGGCGGGCTCCCCGCGGCTCCTCGCATGGCACGGCTGAAGGTAAATCAGGGGCGCGCGGGGCGCCAGGAGCTCTCGGAGCCCAGCCCGAGGGGCGGCGAGGGTGTGTGTGTTGGGGGGGGGGGTGCGGGCTGGTGGGTCCGAATCGGCCCCGCCTCTCTGCGATCGGGAGGCTCCGGGGTGGGGTGGGACCCCGGGGTTCCCGCGCCCGCCGTCTGCCTGGGATCCCCGCGCGCCCCGGGGGTCGGGTGCGGGCCGGGGAGGCGGGTCCCGCCCCTGCGCGTCCCCGGTCCAGTGGGCACCGCCGCGGGGAAGCAGGAGGCGGGGAGGGGGCCGCGCGGCCCGGGAGGGGGCCGCTGGCGTAGCCAATCGGAGCGGCGGCCGGCACTCCCCCCCCCTCGCTCCCACCCGCCGCCTTCCTCCTTCTGCGGCAGCGGGGGTCCGCGCTCCGAGGCCCCCCCCCCCCCCCCGGCCTGGCGCACAGGGCCAGGACGCATCCACCCCCTCTCCTGCCAGTCACGTCCGTTTGCCCAGCCCCAAACAGGTTGGGGGTGGGGTGGGGTGGAGATTGAAGGCTCAGGGGGTGACGCCCAGCCTGGGAGGGAGGGAGCGAGGGAGGAAGGGAGCGCACCCCTGGAGGGACCCACTTTGCATCTCTGTCCAACCAGCCTACAAGCCCCCAGCCTCTCGGAGCTTGGCTTTGGAAGGGAGGGGGCAGTGGGCCGAGGGGCTTTCTGGATGCTAAGTGCAGCTGTCCTCCAACGTTTAGGAAACTAGCCCAGTGCTGCAGCCCTGTCGTCTCCGCCTACATTTGGGGAGGGGGTAGTCGGGGAGAGGGGGAAGGGAAGTTGGGCATGATTCCTCCAGGCCTGACCAGGATCTCTGCTGGACGGAAGGGAAGAGCAGACAAGGCCTAGTGGAGACAGCCCGTCTGGTCCCTGAAAAAGTTCTATGCCTCAAAAGGTAGAATTAGGATGGTGCACCAAGTCAAGAAGCAAAAAGTCCCAGTGCTGGTGACACATGGACACACACACACTGACACACTGAATGTTGTGATCTGAGGATCAAGGTTCAAAGCCAGACCAGAGAGGAGACACAGTGAGACTCTTATCTCCAGTTAACCAGCAAAAAGCCAGAAGTGGAGTTGTGGCTCAAGTGGTAGAGCACTAGCCTTGATCAGGAAAAAACTAAGGGGTAGCGTCCTGGGCCCTGAGTTCAAGCCCCAGTATGGGCACCAACAAAGAAGAAAGAGGGAGTAGAGGAGGAAGAGGAGGATAGGAAAGGCTAGTAGCTCATGGCTGGAATGCAAAGATAAAGTTATTCACCTTTTAGGGGTGGGAGGATGTTGGGGAGGGGGGGTCTACCCCTGGATTAAGACTAATCCCAGAAAGGGGATGTCCCCATAGGCCAGGTGGCTCCCATCCTTCAGTTGACTTTGGTCCATCAGGCACAGGAAGGTACAAGCTGGGTAAAGCCACACTAAAACGAGGGGAGCTGATGAGGTTTTCCATTAAAAATCCATTTTTTGTTTAATTCCAAGATTTAGCGATGGGGTCTGATTGCGCCAAATGACCCATTTGGCCATTATATCCGGATTAAAGAAATAAATTACTGTCCTAACAAAAGATGTGAGCCAGAGCAGAACAGATAGGGAGACGAATGAAAGCCAGACTAAATTGAGAAAAAAACAGTTGGACTCATCATTTGAAATATTACTTAATAAATAAAATGATGACAATGGCAACCAGTTCCTACCCCTCACTCTCTCTCTCTTACACACACACACACACACACACTCAAGCAACTCTGAATGTATTTAAAGTGGATTCTAATACCCATCTATTAGACCAGGGCCTACTTTAAATGCAGCTGTGTGCACTGACAATCTTCCAGTTGTGGAATCAATATTGCATTAAAAATGGTAAATCTGGATGATTTCAGATGAGGGCAATGGATCAGATAATTTGTGCATTCCTGCAAAGCTGAATTTGAAGCAGGGAGCTGGTGGCACATACCTGTGATCAAAGCTACTCAGGAGCCTGAGATCTGAGGACCCAAGCTCTGTTCAAAGCCAGGCCAGGCAGATAAATTGAAAAGACTCTTATTTCCAATTAACCAGCAGAAAAACTGAAAGTGGATGTGTGGATCAAGTGGTAGAGAGGGAGATCAAGTGGTAGAGAGCCAGCCTTGAAAGGGAAAAAAGTCAAGCAAGAGAAAGGCCCTGAGTTCAAGCCCCACTACTGGACACACACACACACACACACACACACACACACACACACACACACACACACTGTATATGATCATAAACATATAGTCTAAAATGATTCATGAAAACATTCCCTCCCTGGAGATTAAATTTTTCTCATATTGGGCCACATCTCCTGGGATTGCAAAAACGTTGGTCTCTAGGCTTTCACTCGCATGAAGGTAACACAGCAAAACAGAATTAAAGTTACTGAGAGGAGTAGTTTTTAAATGAGTCACAAATTACCAGGTTTTTGCAGGGTTTTACTAAGTAACTAGCATCCTCCTTGGAAGGAAGCCATAGAGGAAAGTGCTATTTTTTTAAATCTCAAAATACTCTTGAAAAAAGAAGAAGAAGAAGAAATTACTTAAAAAATAGAAGGCTAGACTATGACTCTAGTATTGGAGTATTGTCTAGAAAGGGAAAGGTCCTGCATCCTCCCCTAATCCTGCAAGAACAAAATGCCAGAAAGTTGTAACAGCAGACATATCACAGAAACGTATACAAAAATGATTATATAAATAGGTAAGCTCCATGCATTCCAAATCCACAGATTAAGATATTTATCCATGTGCAGACCTGAGGTTTGGGTTCCCTGTATTTATTCAAGGGAAGAAAGGTGAACTAGGTAAAACTACTTGCTTGGTGATGAGAAAGGTTTCTTGATTGAAATCATGGTATAAAATATGACCTAAGTTTGTAGAAGAGCATTCCCTCCCTCCTTCCCTCCCTCCCTCCCTTCCTTCCTTTTCCTCTTTCTTTTCTTCTGTGCTAGAGCATGAACTCAAAAGACTGGGCACTGTACCTTAAAGGCTGGTGCTCTACCACATAAGCCATAGCTCTCCTTCTGGCTTTTGCATGGTTAATTGGAGATACGAGTCTCACAGACTTTCCTGCCCATGCTGACTTTCAACCCTCAGATCTCAGCCTCCTGAAGTAGCTAGGATTATAGCCAGGAGCCTCCAGTACCTGGTCTTGAAGGAGAACATTTTTATCTTTCTGACGTCCATTTAACATTCTTCATCTTCTGAAAGATCCCTTCCATATTAGTGCCGTTTCTGTGGCTGTAATAAAATACTTGAGGCCTTTTATTTTTTTTTAAAGGCTGATTAAGCTTGAAACTTTGGAGACTGAAAGCCTTAAGACTGGGTGGTCCCATCAGTTCTGTCTCTGGTGAGGACCTCTCCTCCCTCTTGGCTGTTCAAAACATGGTGGGTGGCCCTAGGACATGAGTAAGAAAAGCTGAGGTCATGTGATAGTACAGTATACCAGAGAGCATCAGAGTCCAGGCCTATTCAAGCACATGGGTCCTTCCAGAACTGCATGAATCCCTTCTCAGAGTGATCCCATCAAAACTAATTACCATATACAAGGCCTCATCTTGTGGGTGGTATGACCTGGACATTACTACATCTAGAACCCAGCTTTCAGCTCCTCAAGACATACCCAAGCCACAATACTCAATTTCCACCTGAAGGTAAATTCCACAAGGGCAGCAGTTTTGTCTGTGTTGGTCACTGCTTTATTCATGGCTCTAGAACCTTGCTTGACACTCAATAAAATTTTGATGAATGAACTGACTAGCAGGGAACCTACTCCAGGTAGCAAAGGTTTGTTTTTTTCCCCCTCAAAGTCTGCTAATTATTATCTTGCCCATTATACTTTATGAAGCTTGTCTAAAAATAAAAAAAATAAAATAAAACAGAACATTAAAGGGGGGTAATGGAAGAGCAGTCCTTTAAAGATCACTTAAGTCCTGGATCCAGTCATTCTTGAAAGCCACTACACATTTTTGCTTCTTTTTTCATTTGTCTGGTGGCATGGCTCAAGTGGTAGAGTGCCAGTCTAGCAAGTACAGATCTTGAGTTCAAGTCCCAGTAATTTCACTAAAAAAAAATGTTTTAAGAAATAATATTATAATTAATGATATTCTCTTCCTGCTCCTCTCACTTTTTGCTTAAACTATTTTGAATCGTGTTTATGTCATTTGTGACTGACAGAGGCCTAATACCTACAGTGAGGGATGTTTGTGCGTACATTGTTATCTGCTAGATACTGATATTTGACGTGTTATTTTGTTTACTGTTTATCAAAGCCCTATGACTTGATCTAATGCTGTAATTCATATGGTAAATATCAGTGCACCACAATCTTTGAAAATGGAATGCTCTAAAATGATCCAAGGGTTCCATTGGAAAGATGTAACCTAGGCAACATAAAGAAGTTCCTTCCTTGGGGCTGGGAATGTGGCTTAGTGGTAGAGTGCTTGCCTAGCATGCATGAAGCTCTGGGTTTGATTCCTCAGTACCACATACACAGAAAAAGCCAGAAGTGGCACTGTGGTTCCAGTGATAGACTGCTAGCCTTGAGCAAAAGAAGCTCAGGGACAATGCCCAGGCCCCAAGTTCAAGCCCCAGGACTGGGGTGGGGGTGGGGGAGAGAAGAACTGTCTTCCAGAATGGCTCCAACTTGGCATGAATACCAAAACAGATGGCTGAGTCGCCTTCTCATATAAAGTAAGACAGCGAGACGTGCCTTCAGTCCCTTCTATGAAGTGTTATCTGCTGGTATTTTTGATCATTTGATAATGACCAAAATGGGTAGCAGGAGGTAGTTTGTTCCTGGACAGGATTTTGAAGCTGGTGTGCTGAGATTAGGGTGGTCATGGGAGCATTTCTGGGTGTGAAAGCAACTCCCACGTGAGGTGGTGATTTGAGTAGCAGAATCTCTGGACAATCATATGGCCTGTAAGTTCCAGAATCTCTTAGGCTGAATTCAAAGATGTACTATATTACCTGGGCACGAGTGGCTCATGCCTTTAATCCCATCTAATCAGGAGACTAACATCTGAAGATTATGGCTCAAAGCTATCCCACTCAGGAAAATTAATGAAACTCTGATCTCTAATTAACTACCCAAAAGCCCAAAGGCAAACTGTGGCTCAAGTGGTAGAGGACCAGCCTCATTGGGAAAACTCAGGGACAGCACCTAGGCCCTGAGTTCAAGCTCTAGTTTCAGCGCTTGCACACAGGCATGTACAGGTGCGCATGCACGCGCGCGCGCGCGCACACACACACACACACACACACACACACAGAATTCAAAGCAAGCCCAAGCAGGAACTAAGACTCTCTTATCTCCACTTAACCATCAAAAAGTTCAAGTGGCGGGCTGGGAAGGTGGCTCAGTGGTAGAGTGCTTGCCTTGCAAGCCTGAGGCCCTGGGTTCGATTCCTCAGCACCATATAAGCAAAAAAGAAAAAAGCCAGAAAGTGGCGCTGTGGCTCAAGTGGTAGAGTGCTAGCCTTGAGCTGAAGAGCTGAGGGACAGCGCCCAGGCCCAGAGTTCAGGCCCCACAACCGGACCCAAAAAAAAAAAAACAAACGTTCAAGTGGCTCAAGTGGTGGAGCACACGCCTTAGTGAGAAAACTCAGGGACAGCTCCTAGGCCCTGAGTTCCAGCTCTAGTTTCAGCGCTGTACGTAAGCGTGTGCAGGTGCATTCGTACATACACACACACACATACAGAGTTCAAAGCCAGCTAAGGCAGGAACTAAAACTCTCTTATCTCCACTTAACCATCAAAAAGCTCAAGTTTCTCAAGTGGTAGAGCACTAGCCTTGAGTAAAAAAGCTTAAAGATAGCACGTAGGCCCTGCATTCAAGCTCCAGTTTACACACACACATACATACACATACACTCTCTCTCTCTCTCTAAAAATTTAAGATATTAAAACTATGAGACAAGACATTGTTAAAACACCATGCTGATGGTTCTGAGTCTATTTTTATTAATATTTAACACTTCAGTGGCAGTTTCTACCCTAAAGAGGTTTTTCTTCAGTTTCTACATTTGACCTGAGCAAGTGTCTTGTAATCCAGTCTGATTTGAACACTGGCAGATATCTATTACTGCCTTTTATTTATTTTATTTTTTGAAACAGGACCCACTGGTGTGCTGTGGACATGGATGCATTACTGTCCTGAGTTCTGTACATAGAAGCTTCTTGTGGCTAGCTCCCTGCTGGGTGGACAAAACTTTGGGTAGGGTTTTTACATTGCAACTCTAAGCATGGGTCCACAGGAAACAGCTCTGGCCATGTCTCCAGCCTTGGAAGCCTGTCCTCCTCTTGGCCTGCTCCAGGAAGTCTTAGTATATTATCCTAGATTGGTGATGGAACCCTGGAACCACTTCTCTTAATAAGTAGGGACATGTTTTCAGGGAATCCTCAAACTTGGGGCCTTGATTCTCTGACATTCTGGAAGTATACATCACCTGGCTTGTTTCTCTGGAATCTCCCTGTCTAGCAATGGTGGGGGTCTACCATCCCTCTCAGAAAGGGGGACCCACAGTGGAACAGTTCCAAGCAATCCCTATACCCATTTGCCTGTTTATTCTCTCCACTGTTGCCTTGAGGGTGTTGGGGGTTTATTTCTATTTTTCATTTAACTGTGATAAGATACATCGAACACTAGGTGCTGGTGGTTCACGCCTGTAATCTTAGCTACTCGGGAGGCTGAGATCTGAGAATCATAGTTTGAAGCCAGCCCCGGCAAGAAAGTCTGTGAGACTCTTATCTCCAATTGACTGTCAAAAAGCTGGATGTGGCTAAAGTGGTAGAGTGCCAGCCTTGAGCAAAAAAACTCAAGGACAGTGCCCAGGCTCTGTGTTCAAGCCCTAGGACCAGCACCAAGAAAAATCATCTAACATGATTTTAAACTGCTTAAGTGACCACTTTAGTGTGTTGTAATTACCTATTAATATTTTGGGTTACTCATGTTTTGTGTAGCTGCCACCACAACCTAATCAAGTAGTCCAGTAAGTAGTTACTCCATTGTCATGCCAAATCCGTCCTCCTGACCCTGGCCACCTTTCCTGAGCTCTCTGTCTTTGGATTGGACTCCTTCTAACAGTAACAAATGAAATCACACGGTCTGTGATATTGAGGGTATGGCTTCCTTCACTTGACTTTGTCAAAATGTGGATGGACTTTTTAGTTAAGGTTTATTAAAGCAGTAGAGATCACCTGGTTGATATCCCTTCTCGTTTTCATAGCTGCACTTGAACTTACCATGTGCCAGTGGGGCCTCAAAGCCCTAGTGACTCAGAGGCTTCCATTGTAAAAGTATTAGACCATTGTGTGATTACAAAACCTACCAGGTATAATGAGGTAAGAAGATATAAGTACTAGTCTTGATCAAAAATGCTTTTATCCCCAAGAGCTCACGGAGGGTATGTCAACTGATCATTTCTAAAGTTGCTTCTAAGTTTGAAACATTCACTTCATTTTTGGATAACTAGATGTCCTCAGCTGTAAAGCCAGGGATACTGGCTGTTAGGCCTGGGTTGAGGTTTTTCATCTTGATCAGTGGTGGCAGCCCAGGCTGATTCCTCCCTTTTCTCTGCAGTGAGTGATGCCAGTCCCATTCCTTCTTTAGGAAAGGCAAATTCAGGCACATTCTCTACAGTGAAGAGATTGCCTTATCCTATTAAGTGTTCATGTGATTGGCTAACACACTCCCATTGCAAAATCATTTCTAGCAAAAGTGAAAGGGGAGAGGGCATATTCATCCAGTGCTGGCAACTTGTGCCTGTAATCCTAGCTACTCAGGAGGCTGAGATACAAGGATTACAGCTTGAACTCAGTCCAGGCAGGAGCTGTGATTCAAGTGGTAGAACACTAGCCTTAAGCAAAAAAAGCTAAGGGACAGCACCCAGTTCCTGACATCAAGTCCCAGGATCAGAAAAAATAAAAAAATAAAAAAGATGGAAAGCAATAGAGAATAAAGAAAATATTAAGAGCCAGAGAATTCCATTCATAGTCTTGCTGGTAAATTATAGTTTCTGCTCAAATAATAAACCCACTGAAGTAAGAAAATTGAGATGTTTGTAAAAGGATCTTTTTTCTTTGCTATAATTATATAATGTATATTTATGTATGTATGTATGTATTTATTTATTTATTTACTTGGTCAATCATGGGGTTTGAACTCTGGGCTTGAGTGTTGTCCCTGAGCTCTTCAGCTCAAGGCCAGCATTTTACCACTTGAGCCACAGCACCACTCCCCATTTTCTGGTAGTTAATTGGAGGTAAGTGTCTCACAGACTTTCCTGCCTGGGCTGGCTTTGAACCTCCATCCTCAGATCTCAGCCTCCTCAGTAGCTAGGATTACAGGTATGAGCCACTGGTGCCTGGCTTCTTCTTTCCTTTTTCATTTTATGTTGTCATTGATTTTGTTGAGACAGAATCTTACTGTATAGCCCCAGATAACCTTGAACTCATGACCCTCCTTGCTTTGCCTTCCAGAGGCAAACGTTACAGGTGTGAACCATCATGCATGGCCTAACCTTTTCTTTAATACTCCAAAATTCTCACCCTTCAGATTAAATGCCCAAATCAGAATTGGCTTTAAAGAAAAGAAGAAGAAGACTCAGAAGTCAGGAGGCTGAGATGTAAGGATCATGGTTCAAAGCAACCTGTGCAGAGAAAAGTCCTTGAGACTCTTCTCTCCAATTGACTACCAGAAAGTCAGAAGAGGAGCTGTGGATCAAAGTGGTAGAAGGTAACCTTGAGCAAAGAAGCACAAGGACAGTGCCCAGGCCCTGAGTTCAAGCTTCACTTATCAATACACACACACACACTCCCTCTCTCTCTCACACACACACACACACATCAGTAGGTTTAAAGCAGACCTTTAGCTATATGGTAAGATCTTGGTCATAAGTGGCAGGTGCTTTAATTTTCATTTTTCTCAGTATTAGCCTGAGGAGATCATCTAATTGAATTTCTAAATGCTATCATAACTCTCAAAACTGGGGTTAACTTTATCTCTCTGATAAATACAGAGAACATTTTAACAAACCTAGTTTAGAGAAACTACATTAAGCATTCAGACTCCTGTTTTATGTCCTTCGAAAATTTGATTTCCTGGAACAGTAATTAATTTATCATAGCTTTATAAAGGTAGATCTGATTATTCAAAGTAATATCTAATTTGAAACAATTCACCAATCAGCATTAACACAAAACTAAAAGAAGGCAGAATTGAGAAAGGAAAAAGCTTGCTCTACAACCAACTCGAGCACAAATCTTTCAGCAATTATTTTCAGCAAATGCAAAGCTTTGTGTGACAGATGATGTATGGGTAATTTGCACTGGAACTTTGACCTTTCCATCTATCATAGTGAAAAGAGCGCATTCATCTAAAAGGAGGCAAGGAGGAATTCTGGAACAATCGCTGGAAGTGGCCTTGATAATTGCAAGTGGTCTGGCTGACATTGCCTTCACATTTCCTATCAGGGCCCTAAGAAGTGATCGTTAAGGTCCATATTTGCTAATGAAAGCCATGGGGCTCAGTGAGTCTGTGCAACTTTCCCAAGATAAGCTGTTTACTGCAAGAGCTGGATCTCTCCGTAAGGCTTCTCATTCTCCAGTTTCATGCTTAACCATTAGCTCTAATGCTTCCCATTTAGGGAATAGTAAGGTCAGCCATAATTTAAATTCCATTCAGCAAATATTGTTAGCCTTGGCCCTACTCCCAGAGCCATAAGGTGACTGCTCTTCTCTAGGAATTTGTAGTATGATTAGAAAAAAGTATACTATAGAAAGACACTATAGAAATCAGTTCCAAAGTGGAAGAGCCAAAATATATGCAACAGAAGGCATGCATACTTTGGCTATTAAAAAATACATAAACAGTGTCAGGTGCTTATAGGCTTATGCTTGTAATCCAAGCTATTCAGGAGGCTGAGCTCTGAGCATTCAGAGTTTGAATCTGGCCCAGGTGGACAAGACAGACTTCAATCTCCACTTAACCAGCAAAAGTCTTAAGCGGAAGTGTGTCCTAAGTGGTAGCGTTCAAGCCCTAGTTCTGGCACACACACACACACACACACACACACACACACACCACTCAGAATGTCAAACAAGATCCTTTAGGATTATGGTAAAGTAGATCTTAGTCATAAATGGCAGGTGCTTTAATTTTCATTTTGCTCAGTATTAGTCTGAGGAGATGACCTAATTGAATTCCCAAACACCTTGGGCAAAAACGTTAATCAAGAGCACAAGACTCTGAGTTCAGTGTCTGCATACACCATGCAAAATTCCAAATGCATGCAAAATTTTAGTTCTTGCTTAATTTACTGATCAAATAACTGATTCAACAGGGTGAATTTTACACAAGAAAAGGCACAATTTTGTGGAAACTATTAAGTAATCAGAGATGATATTTTATCTCTTAGAATTAAGCAGCGCCAACATGAACTATAGATTCGTCTTTTCCATGGCATTCACAATGACAGATTATAAACAAGCAAAGTAGTATCCTCTTGATATACACCAATGGCCTGAAAACCCCTCTAATTAAATGCCAAATGGCAGTGTGGGGGAAAATATTGGTAATATGGTAAATAGAGTTTTAAATAATATATAATTAAATGAATAGATTTTGAGCCTTCTGTTTATTCTTTTATTTCCTTCCTCCCTTCCTTCCTTCCTTCCTTCCTTCCTTCCAACTTTCTGTACTAGGTCTTGGACTTAAGGCCTAGACATTGTTTCTTAGCTGTTTTGTTTAAGGCTGGCACTCTACTTCTTGAGCATAGCTTTACACGTGATTTTCTGGTGGTTAATTGGAGAGAAGAGCCTCAAGGACTTTCCTGTCCAGGCTTGGCTTCAAACCTCAATCCACAGATCTCAGCCTCTTGAACAGATAGGATTACTGGCATGAACCACTAGTGCCCAGCTTAATCTATCTTTTTATTTGCATATTCTCTCAAACTATATACAACCACATGTATTAATGCTGGGATTTGAACTCAGGGCCTCATGCTTGCTAGGCTTGTGCTTTAATACTTGAGCCACTCTTCCGCTTGACTTCTGTTTATTTTCTGTGTGATATTCAGAAGAGAACTCTACCTTCTGGTTCTCGGCTTCTCCATTTGTAAAATGGAAATGCAGTACCAGTGTGTGGACTGTTTTACAAGGTTTGCTGAGTCAGAGGATAAAAGGGGCTTTGGGGAACTATCAGGCTATAGAAGAGCATTTCCTTATTGTCTTGGCCTTGGCCATGGCCTGATACTGCGCAGATGTTTAATAAATGTTGGTTGAAACTAATGGCTAGGTTTGTGTACAAAATAAACAGAGCTAGAGAGGTGTCTTGCCACAGTATGTTTATATTAATTATGTGTCTCCCCAGAGGCCTGCTGGACCAGAGTACAGCAGGTCCTCATTTGCTGTCCTGTCTCACCCTGCCAGCCTGGTGCTATCTCAATTGCAACAGATGGAATGAATCTGCTGATCTGTGTGTCTTCTAAAGCCCCTTGGGACTTGAAGATGGCCTGATATGCAGATCTCAACCAGTATCTAGGTATAGTACCATGCACCTGTTATCCTAGCAAATGCAGAAGCACAGTGGCTGGGTGCTCTGGCACATGCCTGTCATCCTTGTGACATTGGAAGAATGAAGATGGGCATTTTCAATATGTGCTGGAGGAGTACCCGAATAAGTTCTGAACTACAAGGGGAAAAAAACAGAATAATAATACCACTGATTATAACAATCACACTCTGTAAAGAGCAAGGTGTTGGTTTTGTGTCTGTCCTGCGGCTTGAACTCAGGGCTTGGGTGTTGTCCTTGAGCTTCTTCTTTTTGGTCAAGACTATACTGCTTGAGTCCTATCTCCCCTTCTAGATTTTTTTGTAGTTAATTAGAGATAAGAGTGTCATGGACTTTTCTGCCTAGGCTAGCTTCAAATCATGATCCTCAGATTTCAGCCTCCTGAGAAGCTGGGATTACAGATGTAAGCCACCAGCACCTGGCTTTTAAATTTTATTTTTTAAATTATCTTTAAGTAGTTTAATGAAGGGGTTTCAATTCAACAAATCAGGTTATTAAATATAATGCTTCTTGATCAATGTAAACTCTTCCATCCTTCCCATTTATATCTAGGATCCTAGACCCTTACTTAAGATTTCCATCCCTTGTCAGGTAGTATTTATAGGAACCTTGTCTATATTAACTACCTTGATATAAAAGGATATTTGACAGTAACTGAGGATTCCTTATTTCAGAGCCATGCTTTATCTCAGCAAGACTCATATAGGGGGGACAGGAAACAGAGAAGTCAGTTCCAGGATACCTCAAAGCAATATGTTTGTGCCTTGACTCTCATGCCTCCGAGACCCCTGTTTCTGTACAACCATTCCCCATCACTGGTCCAATTTTAGGCCCATCTATTGTCATTGCCATTTAGAGATTCTATCGCACATTGAAGATTGGAGAAGCATAACTCAGTAGAATAAACATTGTATAGCTAATTAAGCTATCTTGTTTCAAAGACCTATTCATCTTTGAGATTGATGTCACTTTATCCTTAGAACTAGAGGATGGATTGTTTTCTTAGTCAATATGTGTGCATGGTAATAGATTATAACACAATGTGTACTGCTATTCACATCAATTAATTCATCTATATTTATTTAACCTCCCCTGTATCTTGTCCTGTTTTAAACTCATAGAGGATGAAGATAATTTTCTCATATCTTGTTATTCTTTTCATCTTCTAACACAATACCTTACATAGTTGAGGCTCAATATGGATTGGATTTAATTGCAACCTCTATCCCTTGATTTAAGAAAAGGTAATATTTTAAAAATTAGACTTTTCACCAGGCATAAGGGCTCAAACCTGTAATCCTAGCTACTTGGGAGGCCAAGATGTGAGGATCTTCATTTGAAGTCAGCCTAGGCTAAATAAATAAATAAATAAAAGTTTACAAGGCTCCATCTCAACCAGTATCTAGATATGATGCCATGCACCTGTCATCCTGGCAAATACAGAAGCACAGTGGCTGGGTCCTCTGGCACACGCCTGCCATCCTTGTGACAAGGGAAAGCACAATAGGAGGATCACGGTCCTGGCTGACTGGGACAGCATCCAGGCCCTGAGTTTAAGCCCCAGGACTGCCACACCAAAAATCAAAACAAAAACAAAAAAAAAAAGGAAGAAAGAAACAGAAAAAAGAACAAAACCATGAGCTGGGTGCCAATAGCTGACACTTGTAATCCTAGCTACTCAGGAGGCTGATATCTGTGGATCTCAGTTCAAAGCCAGCCTGGACAAAGAAAATCACAAGACTCTTATCTCCAGCTAACCAGCAAAAATCCAAAAGTGGTGCTGTGGTTCAAGCAGTAGAGTTCCATCCTTAAGCCAAAAAGCTCAGTGGAGGGCAGAGGTGGCATTGTCCAAAAAAGAAATGCACTCTTTATCTGACTTATGTAACTGTAACCCCTCTGTACATCATCTTTATAACAACAATTTTTAAAATTACCGAATAAAAGCTCAGGGACAGCATCCAAATCCTGAGTTCAAGCCCCAGCACTGACACAAAATTAATAATAATAATAATAACCAACACAAAAAGGACTGGTGGAGAATCTTGAATGAAAAGCACTGGTCTAAACCCAGATGCCCCTCAGTAGATGAATGGATTAAGAAAATGTGGTATATATACACAATGGAATTCTATGCCTCCATCAGAAAGAATGACATTGCTCCATTTGTTAGGAAATGGAAAGGCTTGGAAAAAATTATATTAAGTGAAGTAAGCCAGGCCCAAAGAAACATAGATCCCATGGTTTCCCTTATTTGCAATATCTAGTATAGGTATGAGTCAAGCGGAAAATGTTAGATAATGTGATGTCAGGAAAATGAACCCTTAGATATGTATTTTAATGTTTTTTTCTTTCATGCATGTGTTTCTAACGCATTTATAAGATTATCTCTTTGTTGCTTTGTATGTCCCTCCCCCACAGTATAACCCCTGCTTTCACTATATTTGATGTCAGTATAACTTGTGGAGGAGATGGGGAAAAACCAGTTGTTTAAGGATTCAGGTGGACCTGTTGCAACAATGAGAAGTACAAGTTGTCATAGCCAAAACGAGCTTTACAACGTCGGGGGGGGGGGGGGGGGGGGGGGGGGGGGAAGGGGGGGAAGGAGAAGGATTGGGATTGGGGGGGAGGGGGGAGGCTGGGAAGGGATGTGAAGGGTAAACCAAAGGAGGAGGCTGCAATGCTTGGTAAGAAATGTACACATTATCCTGCCCATGTAATTGTAACCCCTCTGTACAGTATGTTCACAAATAAAATAAAATTAAATTTAAAAAAAAAAAAAAAGACAAGCACTGGTCTAGTATGAGGCCCTAAAGTCAATCCCCAGTACCACAAGAAAGAAAACAAATCAGACTTTTTATTAAAAGGGCATTATATTTATATATTTCTTACTTTGTTTAATAATTACCTGCTTTAAAGATACATTTGCTTTTTAAAGAATGCTGTAATTGGTTTCTGTTACACATTTCAGAAAATAAACAGAGAACATAGCTACTTTATAAGTTAACTGTATTATTTTTAAATATATTTGAGATGAAATTTGGTTTTAAAGTTATCAAAAATGTAAGTTTGTTTAAGATAATTTTAGTACCAAGGCCAGGTCAGTAATAATGGTTTTTCAATACAGTACTGAATTTATTCAGTCAAATGCAAACACTTTCTGCATCGTATTGTCTTGTTTTTAAAGATAGCTAATATTCAGCCTCCTGCTTTCCTTAATAACTTGATGAAGGAGGCAAAAAAAAAAAAATACAGATAAGTAAAGGATCATCAGAGCCACTTTTTATTGTGGAAATCAGGACTTAAACTCAAGTCCCCTGACATTTCTGGTATAAATTCTCTATCTGTAGCAACTATAAAAGTATCTGAAATAACTCATACATTTATAAAGATGAATGTGCCTATAGAAAATACTTCCCTCAAAACATACAAGTTAATTACAACCTCTTTATCTGATCAGCCTCTTCCTTTTTCCTTGGGCTCCTTATCGCTAGATTTTAAAAAATCAAAACTCATATAAATATCTGCCTAGAGTAAACACAGAATTTCCTGGAAGCTTGCATTAACCCGTGGAGGAAGGGTAGGCCAGGCTGATAATGTTTTGTTTATTTTAGTCCTTCTGCTTAGGTTTTGTTTCCAAGGACTGGATTGAACTTAGCTCCCAGAGCCAGGAAAAAAAAAAAAAAAGATATTGTTGTCTAGAATTTTAATTTATTGATACTTAGCTTTTAGAAAAATTTCAGTACAGTAGATTCCAGAAGTAGTTTTTAGGAACTTCTTACTGGTGACATTCAAATTGAGGCTCACTGGAAAGCCAAGAAGCAAGAACACAAAAACACAATCGGTTAACAGACTTTGGGGATATATAAGAGTCTAAATGTATGATGGTATAGATCCTTGCTAAAGTTAATTCAATGACATCACCAACTGTGACTCCACAATGCACCCAAAAGTTCTCTTAACTCCATTCATAGTGGTGGCCTTGTTACCAGCAGCAGCAGCATGTGTGTGTGTGTGTGTGTGTGTGTGTTTGTGTGTGTGTGTGTGTGTGTGAAATCTATAATAGAAGGATGAAGAACCAGACACCAAATACAAGTCCGTATTCAAAACATCTCCCTCTTTGGTTCTATGGCTTAATAAACAGCGTCTAAGAATGCTTTGTCCCCTGTCACGCTGCATTTGGCTTGGGAAAGTAGCTGCTCCTCTTGGGGACATTTGTGCTACTTCAGCACCTCCCTTTTCTGAGCATTCCTGCTGTTGGCAACTCTGCTGGGAAGGATAGACCCTGTGTGGTCCAGATGCCACCCTGAGTCCCTCCTTTCCTGTTCTGATGAGATCAGGGGGAATCTATCAGTTTCTCTCCACAATTCTGAGCAGTGTAGAGAAACTCCAGCCTGCTGTAGAAGAAAGCTAACAGCAAACCTTCAGGTCAGAGTCAGGGCAAGCCAAGGTCACATACAAAACTGCTTGGGAGCTTTCCTAAAGTAGAAGTAATCAGGGAAGCCAAAAGGAAAATTCATTCTTTCTCTTTCTTTCTCTTTCCTTCCTTCCTTCCTTCTTACCTTCCTTCTTTCCTTCCTCTCTCTCTCTTTCTCACTCTCCTCGTTCTCTTTCTTTCTTTCTTTCTTTCGTTCTTTCTCTCTCTGGCAGATGTCCTTTTGCTTTTTTTGCTCAAGACTAGGATCTATCCCATGAACCAGAGCTCTACTTCTGGCTTTTTTTTGGTAGTTAATTGGAGATAAGAATCTCATAGACTTACCTGCCTAGCCTGGCTTCAAATCAAAACCTCAGATCTCAGCCTCCCAAGTAGTTAGTATTACAAGCATGAACCACCAGCACGGGGCCTAGAATGCTCCCTTTTAAAACCAAATCACACACACACACACACACACACACACACACCCAAAAGAGGAAAATTTGAGTCAAAATTAAAAGAGACAGAAGGAAACAGAGCAGAGACTCACTAATTTGAGTGTCTGCTCCTTTCTTCCCTTGTGTTGGTGGCTTAGAAAGTCAAGCTGGACTTTGTTTCCTGCTCATGGAAGTCTGTAAAATCACTGTTTTTATCTTTACAGTGAGCTGCTCTTTTTTAATTTCAGTTAAGTGGAGTGAGACTTGATTCTTAGCAACCAACATGCTGTGACTAAGGGACTCCCGCTCTTGCCCGCACCCAGTGCTTTGTTTCGGGAAAGAATCTGAAAATGTCCACACGGTTAAATCCCTCATTTGCTGACATGCCCAGTAGCATTCTTAAAGAACCTAACAAGGAGAAGACAGTGTGAGATGCTGAGGACTATGAAGTCATGATACTTGCTTCAGTATATATTTCAGATGAAGCACAGAACACCTTTGCTTATCTCAGTAGTTTTCACTGCTCCAAATGACCACTTGCAACTGGGCCCTGGTAGTTCATACCTGTAATCCTAATTATTCAGGAAACAGATCTGAGGATCAAGGTTCCAGCCAGCCCAGGCAGGAAAGTTAGTGAGATTCTTATCACCTATTAATCACCAAAGAGCTGGATTGCAAAAGCCAATTGAGGTAAGAGGCCCTAAGTTCAAGCCCCAGTACTGGCACCAAAAAAAAACAAACAAACCAAAACCTACTGTCACTGTTTAACCTTTCCCTGCTCCTGACACTGTACTTGCCACATGCCCTGCAACAATTTTTATCCCTCATCAAATGCCTTAGAAACGGCGTGCTGTCTGCATTGTTTATTGTTGGATACTTAGTGTATTCCTGAAGTACCTGAGAATGAATCATTTAGTTGGTGGGCATAGCACATCCTCTTACATGGCTATATCATATCTATAGAACTGGACTTGAATATTGTGAGAACTTTGAGCCTCATATTCAAAACCCCTTTTTTTCCATTTTGTTCTTTCTGAGCTTTGGTCTGCCCTTGAACTTTTGTGAGCCCTGTTAAGAGTGGGTTGAAGTGCATAAGAAAGGCAGGAAATCATTATTAACTTTCACTTGGAAAAAAAAATAATAATAATTAGACTTGGACCAGTGACTTTCTAAAAACTGATTAAAGGAAAGATGATCAGGCAGGGGCTGGTGGTTCATGCCTGAAATCTTAGCTCCTCAGGAAGCTGAAAGCTACAGATTGGGGTTCCAAACCAGGAAAGCTTGTAAGATTTTTATCTCCAGTTAACCAACAAAAGGCCAGAAGTAGAACTGTGGCTTAAGTGGTAGAGTGCTAGCCTTGGATGAAAAGCTGAGAGACAGGGCCCAGGCCTGAGTTCAAACTCCAGTACCAGAAATTATTATCAACAATGGAAGGGGTTTCTGAGCCAATACAACCTCCCACTTGAGATCTCCAGCCCTGAATCCATCATATCTTTCTGAGGAAACCATGGTAGGAAAAGAGTACCAGTGCAGGTGTGCAGCCCATTGACTCCAGAGGCCCTGGCTGTGCAATGCCTAATAACTCACTGGATACAGGACAAGATCTCATTGCTGCCTAAGGTCAAGAAGGCTTCCGTAAAAGAAGCCCAGAGTTGAGCTGGGAAGGTGGCTCAGTAGTAGAGTGCTTGCCTCACATGCATGAGGCTCTGGGTTCAAGTCCTTAGCCCCAAATGAACAGAAAAAGCCAGAAGTGGCACTTTGGCTCAAGTGGTAGAGTGCTAGCCTTGAGCAGAAGAGCTCAGGGACAGCGCCCAGGCCTAGAGTTCAAACCCCACCACCACCACCACCACCAACAACAACAAAAGCCCAGAGCTATCCATAAATCCTGCTTTAGAAAAAGTTATTTTCCATTCATAAATGACTGCTTTTTCTGACATTCTCATGAACCTTTGTTTCCCTTTTCTATATGATCAGAGCCAAGAGTAATATTCACACCACTGAAAAGTCATATAGTGAAATAAAAGAAAATGATGTTTATGCCCTTGTCTTTTCTGATACAATAGAATTTATTTTCCAAATATTCCAGTGTTACAGCGTGAGTCACTGTGAATGTAAAAACCAGCAGAATCACCCATCTATCCATCAATCCTCTTGTTTTCATTTTTCTACTATATACTTTTCCTTATACTGATAAAGACATTACAAGTTCTCCTATTTAAAGCACTCTTCCTTCTTCAATTATTTGGTTTGCCTCACAGGTGATTCAGTAAAGCTATCATTAACCTTGTGCCAGTTCCAATTTTTATTTAAAATATTAGTTTGGAAGTCAGACATCTGCAGCTCACGCCTGTAATCCTAGCTACTCAGGAGGCTGAGATCTGAGGATTATGGTTCAAAGCCAGCCTGGGCAGGAAAGTCTGTGAGACTCCTATCTCCAATTAACCACCAGAAAACTGGAAATGGTGCTATGGCTCAAGTGCCTTGAGCTGAAGAACTGTGGGACAGAGTTCAGAGTTCAAGTCCTACGACTGACATTTAAAAAAAAACTTAGTTTGGAAACTGGACCTGAGAACAGTTTTCTAGTACATTGAATTCAGGGTCTTCCAGATGGGTGGCAAGCATTTAGAGAGTCTCATGATAAATCTGTAGCTTCTTTATTAAGTCTGTAAGTAAGCATCAACTTTACAAGCTATGTGAGTCAGGTACTTATCATTCTAGTGACTCAGGAGGCTGAGATCTGAGAAATATGGTTCGAAGCCAGCCTGGGCAGGAAAGTCTGTGAGAGTCTTATCTTCATTTAACTAGCAAAAAGCTGGAAGTGGTAGTATGGCTCAAGTGGTAGAGTGCCAGCCTTGAGCAAAAAAGCTAAGTTCAAGTCCCAGTACTGGCACGCGTGTGCACACACACACACACAACTTTAGACTTGCTTTGCACTATGAATGATTAAGTGCTGCCACGAGTTATGTTTCTTTGAGCTTCAATTTCCTATTTATTAAAAATGAGATTCCTTCAATGCCTGATAGCTCATTCTAATGCACACAAACTGAAGCTCTTTCCTATTATTTATGATTTCCCCCCCCAAACAACGTATCAGTCATTCAATCAACCAATCATTCTGCATTTAACAGCCTAGTGTCCAGTAGCCATTGAATATTATATATTCAATACAATGATTATTATTAACTACCCCCCTTAATCTTTCCCATTCTATCAATGGAGAAAATGGGAGTGAAAGGGGAATGTGATTCTTATGTATGATTTCTGAAAAGAGCTCAAAATAATGTGTCTTACATAGGAGCTTCTATCTAAAACTCCCAAGGTCAAGAAACTAAATTGATCTTTCCAAGGTATCTTTTGTTATATACTTCTAGGCTACCTGCTCATCAAAATGTGGTAAGAGCCTCATGCTCTTGCTTGGCATTTTTGCTCAAGGCTGGCACTTTATCACTTGGACTACAGCTCCATTTCCAGTTTTTTTGGTGGGAAATAAGAGTCTCATAGACTCTGCCCAGGCTGACTTTGAACTTCAATCCTCAGATCTCAGCCTCTTGAGTAATTAGGATTACTGGTGTGAGCCACCAACACCTGGCTAAATGTATGTTTTGAAGCCTAAAAGGATATTTGGGCATCATTAGCTTTTAGTACTTGAAATCATTTCACTGCTTATAAAAATAAAACAGTGTGCATGATTGTATGAAGAAATATTCATACTTATGTAATTCCTCTGTATATCACCTTTATAATAACAATACAAAATTTTAGAATATATAGAAAATATCAAAACATAGATATATTAAAAAACCTTGGACATGCTTGGCCATTTTGGGGTGTTTGTAATAACAATAATTGATGTTGAGGTAATAAATTGCATTTCCATTCTTCACTCCACCCCTCACCCCATAACCAAATTCCCCAATTATCCAATCAGCATGAAGCCTGTCTGCATAGAATTTACAAGTGATACCAGAAGATTCTGAACTTCCTTTTAGGGTCAGCCCATTAAACTATTAGACTGAACCAGAAAATAGCCATTTGAGGTAAGAAAAAATTGACTACTGGCAATTGTATTTGACTCAAGATAAAGAGCATGATTTGAGGGGCTGGCTCAGTGGTAGAGTGCTTGCCTTGCATGCATGAGGCCCTGGGTTTGATTCCTCAGCACCACATAAGCAGAAAAAGCTGAAAGTGGTACTGTGGATTAAGTTGTAGAGCGCTAGCCTTGAGCTGAAGAGCTGAGGGACAGCGGGATGTATATATATATATACACACACACACACACATATATATATATATATATATATATATATATATATATATATATTTTTTAAGACATGATTTGAATTCAAGCCTGGAATGTTAATTGTTTGTCAGCCTAGGCAAGGTTTCTCAAGAGTTGATCTTCCTTTTATTATTTTCTTTTCCTGTTTGGGCACAGAGACTTGAACTCAGGCCTTCCCACTCTGGTTTGTTTTTTTCGCTTAAGGATGATTCTCTACCACTTGAATCATGTTTCCACTTCTGACTTTTTGGTGGTTGATTGGAGATAAGAGTCTCATGGATTTTTCTGCCTAGGCTGGCTTTGAACCAAGATCCTCAGAGTTCAACCTCCAGAGTAGCTAGATTACAGGCATGAGCCACCAGTACCCAGCTTGAGATGGTTTGTGACTTACGGAGACCATTTATTTTGTAGAGCTGAGAGTTAGCAATGGCAGAGTGAAGAATTATGTCTAGAATAATAAAGGCCCAAGAAATAGCTCATTATACAACATTATTAGCAATATAAATAACTTAGAGGGTTCCCTTGCTTTTGTTCTAGCAATTTCTGCATATATGGTAAAGATGATGGTTACTGTAGTTGCAAGAAATAGAAAGTGTGAATCAAGTACAATCTTTAAAAACCCCATTAGCCTTTATAAGCCTTTCCATTCCTGAATTCTCTGGTATGTTCCAGAAAGGTTACAGATAAAGTATGACATACTTGGGTAGATGATCTAAATAGGAAATGTACTGAAACAAACCAAGAACAGAGTTTAAAAAAAAAATCAGAGCACTGGGAAAACATTCTGACCTTTTGGCAGAGAAATAAGACTGCCTGAAACTGCATGACTCTCAAGAGTTATTAATAGTAATTCATTTTGCCATATTTTGAGTTGAGATATAGTTGTCTGTCAGGCACTATCAGTGTAGAGAGACTTTCAAGACTTGAGGGCCTTTAGAGCAATGTGTTGTCCTGGAAAAGAATGGAGCAAGAAGATGTCCTTTGTCATCTGAGGAGCTCCTTCTACCATGTGCTCATGATGAGATGCCCCAGGAGGATGGGGTACTGTGGAGATGCAGGAAACACAACTCCCTCCCATCCACTCAGACAGAAGCTGGGATGAAGTCATGAGTTATACAACGGTAGTAACACACAGCTATTTATGACAATTTAATAGCAAAGGTCTAGATTAGAAGGATATGTTTACATGCCACAAGGCAACACGGTTCTATGAATTCTTCCCCCGTCACTAACATGTGGTCAAACCAATCAACTAAGCAGTTGGCTCTTGGATCTGTGATGAACAGATTAACAAATTAGTCTTTACTCTCCTAAAGCTCTTTTGCATATGAGATTAAATTGACTCCCACACCCTCCTTTCTCAGTCCTTCTTCAATGCCCTATGTCCTTTGCCAACTCAACCTCAAAATGCTCAGATATAAGCCAGGAATGGTGGCTCATACCTCTCTATAATCCCAGCTACTCAAGGAGGCTGAGATCTGAGGCTCATGGTTTGAAACAAGCCCAGGGCAAGAAAGTCTGTGAGACTCTTACCTCCAATTAACCAGCAAAAAGCTGACATGTAGTAAAGTGCCAGCCTTGAGTAGAAAAAAAAAAGCCACACAAGAGCTCAGAGTCCTGAGTTCAAATCCTAATACTGGCACAAAACAACAGCAAAACAACAACAAAAAAAACTCAGGTATCAGATAAATTGTTAAAAGCTCTGAAAACTTCAAGAAAGCCCACTGGTACATGTGATTCTATATTTTTAGCATGCATTTATTTTCTCCTTGTCACTGCTCCATTATGTGGCTTCAGTGAGTGACCCTGATAGCTCATTTGCATGAAGATCATTTGTCTGTTGAAACCGTCTCAGAAATTTTTGTTGATGATCATTTCCCGTCAGTCTGAAGGTCAGACTATTTCCTTTTGTTTTACTGGCTGTTAATCCTCTCATTAAGGATAATGATTAATTTAACATGTGCCATTTTCATATTTCAGGTAACGAGAGGCCTTTAGATCTCAGAGGATGTCAGGAGAGACAAAGGCTACAAAGACTCTACTTCCTGCAAACATGAGGATTTCCATCTGGCCTCATGGTACGAAAGTACCTGCAAAAAATGATGCAGGTACTAGTTGGGGATGGTCTGTAGCTCACTAGCTGTGTGACATGGGGCCTGTATGACCCCCCCCCCATAGGTTTTCTCCATTGTCCAGTGGGCATGACCATGGTACAGCCTCTTACCAGTGCTGTAAATATCAAATACAAGAATGAATGGATGGTCAGGCACTGGTGGTTCATGCCTGTGATCCTAGCTACTCAGGAGGCTGAGATCTGAGGATTGAGGTTAAAAGACACTGAGGACAGGAAAGTCTAAGAGACTCTTCTCTCCAATTAACCACTAAAAAGCTGGAAGTGGAGCTGTGGCTCAAGGAGGTAGAGCACTAGTCTTCAGTTAAAAAGCTAATGGATAGTGCCCAGGCCCTGAGTTCAACCCCAAGTACTGGCAAATTAATTTAAAAAAAAAAGACAATGCTTAGCACTGTGCCTATAACCCAGTCAGCAATCAATAAATATGAACTGCCTATTATCATTTCCATTATCATACAAGCCAGTACATCATCTGAGTGCTGTGGTTAACTGGCCCTCAGCCAAATACCCACCTGCACTTCACACTGATGTACCAGGATAAGGATCAAAGGTAAATTGTGATAGGCCCTAGAGAAAACTTCCATGTTTCCAGCCCATTAGGGAAGTCAACTTCTACCAAATCTCTTCCACTTACTCTCAAATGATTCATTGGAGGGTGGAGACTGTAGGAAGACCACAGCTGGTGAAGGAAGAATCCCCCCACTGCAGCTTCCCATGCAGTACCGACAGTCCGGGTACCATGTTAGACTTCATCACTCTGCCCATCTCCCTGCCTCTCCCCAAGGCCAGCTCACCTGGACCTTCTCAGTCCTCTGCTGTGGGGACCAGTGAGGGGACCCACCTTTGTACTTTGATTCCTGATTCATCTGATGATGTTTAGGGGACTCTTAAGCTAAGGCCACTTACAGTGGACTCAGAGGTGGGTGATGGTGACTCATGCCGGTAATCCTAGCTACTCAGGAGGCTGAGATCTGAGAATCACAGTTCAAAGCCACATCAGGTGGAAAAGCCCAAGAGACTCTTAACTCCAACTAATCACCAAAAAGCCAGAAGTGGAGCTGTGACTCAGATGGTAGAGAGCTAGTCTCCACACAAAAGTGAGGAGAGGTATAAAATAGAGTGAGTCTATGACTACTTGCAAAATAGGTACTGAATCAGAACTGAATCTGAAAATTTGTTGGTTACTACTCAAAACAGTCAATCCTAGCTGAATTTTTGTGGGAAAATATTTCACTTCTTTAAAGTAAGTTTTAGTAAAAAGTAACTTTTAAAATGTTCCTATAGTCAAATGCTGCTAGCTCATGCCTATAATCCTAGCTACTGAGATGTAAGCACAGAGGTTCGGAGCCAGCCTGGGCAAGGAAAACCTGTGATATTCTTCTTTCCAATTAACCAGTAAAAAAATCAGAAGTGAAGGTATGGTTCAAGTGGTAGAATGCCAACGTTGGGCAGAAAAAGTGAAGCTACAGTACAAGGCCTGAGTTATAGCCCCAGTCACAACACGAAAATAAAAAGTGTTATAAGAATGAAAGTCACAGGGAAAGAATAAACAGAATGTCAATGACTAAAAGTGAAGACATCTTTCAAATAACTCAACAGTGAATTGATGTTTGAAATGACAAGGGCAGGTTGTGTTTCCTGCTCTCATCAATCTGAGAAAGTCATTTCTAGATTTCTAGATCTTCCCATAGGAAAATGCAATACTCTCATGATGCAGTTTAGCCAAGTGTATAATTTTTAACTGGAGAAAAGAAAAACCTTTATATCACAGAAAACTAAATGTGGAAGATAATGTAAACATCAGCCTATCATTTTCCAGGGGAATAAACATGACAGATGAGTAAAGAATTCACCCAAAAGCCACCTGGCTGATGTGTGTTGAACCCAAAGGTAAGTCCAACTTGGACTCTAGTCTAGTGCTTTTTCTGCTTGGTGACAAGACTATATCCAGAAAGAAGATGTCAAAATTAGGGCTGGGAAGGTGGCTCAGTGGTAGAGAGCTTGCCTTGCATGCATGAGGCCCTGGGTTTGATTCCTCAGCACCACATAAGCAAAAAGAAAAAGGCTGGGAGTGGCACTGTGGCTCAAGTGGTAGAGCGCTAGCCTTGAGCTGAAGAGCTGAGGGACAGGTGCCCAGGCCCAGAGTTCAGGCCCCACAACCGGATCAAAAAAAAAACAAAACTAGAGGAGGCTGGTGTTCTCTATTTTCTCTGTCTGAAGTCAAGAACTTTTTTTGTTGTTATTGGATCCTTGGTCTTGAACTCAGGGCCTGGGTGTTGTCCCTGAGGATTTTGCTCAAGGCTAGTGCTCTACTATTTTGAGCCACAACTCCACTTCCAGTTTTCTGATGGTTCATTGGAGATAAGAGTTTCATGGGCTTTCCAGTCCAGGCTGGCTTTGAACTGCAATCTTCAGATCTCAACCTGCTGATTAGCTAGGATTACAGGTGAGAGCCACCAGTGCCCAGCTTCAAGAACTTTTTGATTAGATTATGTTCATTGCATTTTCTCACTACATTTTTGTTTGTTTCTAGAATAAACTGAGCTAACCTTTGCAGTGAAGATAGCCTTTACCAGGAAGGCAAGCTGCGTAGTGTGGAGGGAAAGGATACCATATGGGAAAAGTCTACACTTCTGACAGTTCCTACAGCTTGTCTTCAAGGTCAGGTGAATTCCTGAAGCATCAGCAAAAGCTATTTCTGATCCTGTATCTAGACATAGGAAGTCTCCTTGACAGGAAGGGTTCCTTGGCACTCCATTCCTGAATTTCAAAGGAGGCCTTTACCTCCGTGGCATTCACAGGCCTCAGTTCCCAGTTCTGCCTCTGTGGTAGTTTAAATGAGAAATGTCCTCATAGTTCAGCTTGAGAGTTGAAAAAACACTGGTATCCTCATAGTTTGGGAGTTTCAGGAAACTATAGGAGGCAGAGCCTCACTGGAGGAAGTAGATTGCTAGGGGGTAGCTCTCTGATCCCTTCCTGTCTTTCTAACTTCCTGGCCACCATGAGGAGAGCAACTTTGTTCTAACATATCCTTCCACTATGATGCTTTGCCTCACCATGGGCCCCTTGGGCCATGCAACCACCTAACCATGGACTGCAACTAGAAACCAAAAGTAAATCTTTCCTCCTTAACATTGTTTCAGGTATTTGCCATAATGCCAGAAGGTTATGTAATACACTCTCCTCCAATGTTGAAAAAAGAAAAAAAAATCAGTCTTGTCAAAGCACGTTTCTCTTATTTTTGTCCAACATGTATTCTTTTGTTTGTTTGTTTTGTACCAGTACTGGGGCTTGAATTCAATGCCTGATGTCTCTTGTTGTCCCTTAGCTTTTTTGTTCAAGGCTAGCATTCCATCCCTTGAGAGATGCCTCCATTTCCAGCTTTTTTGTGGTTAATTGGAGATACGAGTCTCATCAACTTTCATGACTTTGAACTGAGCTCTTCAGATAGTAGCTATTCTTGAGTAGCTAGGATTACAGGTGTGAGCCACCAGGGCCAAGCTCCCAATCTGTTTCTTCTCTGTCACTTTCTGCCTTTCATCCTGATAAAAATCACTTTTCTCCCTTTTGGGCAAACACAGTTGAGTGAGTCCCTGCTTTCTCTATCTCTAGGTCACAGCTTGCTCTCTGTAATAACTTCTCCCATACCTGTTTCTCTCTATATGGTAGGAACTCACTCTGTACAGGAGACACTTGAATACCACGCAAGGTTCTTGCAGATTCTGAAGCATCTCCGTGTCTCCATGGCCTGGCCTGACTCAAGCACAGGAAGTGCCTAAGTCAGAGGAAGTGTCAGAGCTTAATTAACAGACACTGACAGATACAATGTCAAGTATGCATAAAGCAAGAATGTGTGCAACTCGGTCATTGAAAGGCTGTAAGCTTTAGCACAAGCCAATAAAGTGCTCAAGCAGTGTGATTTTTCATTAGGATGCTGTTCCATTAAACTGAGGCCACTTAAGAGCTCTGTGGACTTCTAGCTGGATGGGCTACTCCCATTTTGAAATGGCATCAAATAGAAATACAGTGGACCATGGTAAATTTCCTAAGCTCACTTCTGCCCTTCATTTAATCTATGTGTTAATGCTGCAAACTTTTCCATTTTCCTCATTAGAATTTGGAGGCATTTTCCTTCCTGCCCATCTCACGGTTTTAATGTGTAGCTTATCACTTACTTGTTGAAATTGCATCTCTGCTCTGTGTGCTTCCTGGAAGGCCACGAATGACAAGTCTAGTTGATTCTTCTAATTCTCTAATTTTCTTTTCCTTTCTCACAGTCTTTCTTTCTTTTACCCCCCCCCCCCCACCCCCTCTTTCTTTTTCTTTTGGTTGGTCTCAAGGCTTAGGTGCTATCCCTGAGATCTTTGCTCAAAGTTAACTCTTTACCACTTTGAGTCAGAGTGCCACTTTCAGTTTTCTGGTGCTTAATTGGAGATAAGAGTCTTAGAGCGTTTCCTGCCAGGTATGGCTTCAAACTATGATCCTCAAATCTGAGCCTTCTAAGTAGCTAGGATTACAGGGGTGAGCTACGAGTGCCTGGCCCCCAATGTTTCTTAACTTGCAGTCGTGTGTGTGTGTGTGTGTGTGTGTGTGTGTGTTGGAACTGAGGTTTGAACTCAGGGCCTGGGTGCTTTAGCTTTTTTTGCTCACGACTGACATTCTACTATTTGAATCACAGCTCCACTTCTGGCTTTTTTTTCTGGTTAATTGGAGTTTAGAGTCTCACAGATTTTCTCACCCAGGCTGGTTCAATCCTCAGATCTCAAGCTCCTATGTAGTTTACAGGAATGTCTTACCCAGCTCCCTACAGACATCTAGGGCTGAGTTGTTCTGAATTTAGGTTCTGTTGGTTCTTCATTCAATTACTTGCTGGGTATGTTAAATGCTGACTCTGGCAGCAGTGTTCTGAATGTTGAGAAGACTGTACTAGATAAAAGTGTTTGTGGTATCACCTCATGAATTGACATTCCAATTAAGCAGGCAACCAATGATCAAATGACAATGTAATCAACACAGAATTAATATTGTGGTAAATGCGATGAAGGAAACATACGATTAATAATTTTAAATTTTAAAATTATTTTTAAATATTTAAATATTTTTCTTTTTGTTTTGTTGGTGTTTCTTCTTTTTGTTTTTTATTTTGTGTGTGTGTTTTCTGGTGGTACCTGAGGTTTGAACTCATAGTCTCAAGGTTGTTTAACTGGCTTACTTGTGAGACTGAAGATCTACCATTTGGGTCATGCCTCCAGTTCATCTTTTCACTAGTTAGTTTGGAGATAGGACTCTAGCAAACTTCTGTTTATATTGGACTTGAATCTGAATCCTCCAGATTTCAGCCTACTAAAGAGCTAGAATTACAGGTGTGAGCCACTGACACCCAGCTTAATAAACAAATTTCTTACAATTACAGTTTTAGCTATCTGACTTCTATGGATACATATTTCACACTATTAAAAAAATGATGTGTCAGGTGCCAGTGGCTCATGCCTGAATTTCTGAGCTACTCAGGAGGCTGAGAACTGAGGTAGTGGTTCAAAGCCAGCCTGGGCAGGAAAATCCATGAGTCTCCCATCTCCAATTAAGCAACTAAAAAGCCAGAAGTGGAGCTGTGGCTCAAGTGATAGGGTGCTAGCCTTGAGCAAAAAAGCTCAGAAATAGCATCCAGGTCCTGAGTTCAAGCCCCACACCAGCACACACAAAAATGATCATGTAAGTTAAATAAAATATATGGATATTTTATAAACATTTATTAGTTAGATAAAAGTAGAAAATCTCTTTTTTTATCTTCTACTGACAATTCCATTCCCCGTGATTTTTCTCCTCCAACACTAGGACCCAAGGCTTCTTCCTTACTAGGCAGATGCTCAACCATGTGAACCACTCTGCAAACCCCTTTGGAGTTTGGTTATTTTTGAGAGTCACGCTTGATGTCTGAGTCTGGGCTTCAATCTTCCTGTTTGGTCTTCCGCATGTCACTGGGATGGCAGATACATCCAGACATTATGCCCCCTATAGCTTGGGATGATAGACAAGCACCATCATGCCCAGCCATTTGTCAGACTGGAGTCTCATAAACTTTCATTGCCTGGGCTGGCCCAGAACCACAGTGCCCCTATCTCTACCTTCTAAGTAGCTAAGATTACAGGCTTGAGCCACTGTGGAGCCTAGCTTCCTTCACTTTGTGCTGGTAAGAAAGCTACTTCAGGGAGAGGCCCAGGATCCAAAACAAATCCCCAGAATTTCTCTAGCAAGGCTTCTGAAAGATTGAGCTTTTCTTGGCCATGAAGTAGAACAGAGAGGGGACTGGAATGTTCAAGACCATTCTTCCTTCCTGCCAGCTCCTCACAGACGCCTGAGCCAAGCTAGCAGGCAGAGAGAGGAGAGAACAATGAAGAGAATCCCAAAGGGAGAGAACAAAGCAGCAGCCATCCTCAGGACTCTTTATTCTCCATGGCTCTTCCCATGCTTGGAGTATAAGAGATTTTAAACTCCTACATCCAGATTCAATGAGTATTGAGTCCATTCCTGTCACTGCTCATAATGAATCCATATGATTACCAACAGCAAGCACTTTTGTAACTATTTCTTAGGGCAAATTATTACACATGGCTAGGCTGCCCCAGAGTATCTTCAAATGAAGCCACTGAAGTTCTGATTTTCCCAGTTCATTTCCTTGAGGCAATTCTTTCTTATTATATCAAGTACCCATGATTCTTTATTCCAAATTGAGGACAGGAGATGTCAGCTTTGATATTCTTCAGCATCGATTGCACATTCATGAAAGATTCTCCTACAAGTTCTGATTGGTGAATGTCTGGACCAAGTGTTAGGAGTCAAACGATGTACCTATGGCTGGTCACTGATGGCTCACACTTGTAATCCTATCTACTCAGGAGGCTGAGATCTGAGGGTCACAGTTCAAGATAGTTCCAGTAAGAAAGAGACTCTTATCTTCAGTTAACTACCAGAAAACCAGAAGTGGAGCTGTGGCTCAAAGTGATAGCGCACTACTAGCCTTTAGCACAAAAGCTTATGCACTGAGTTCAAGCCCCACAAATACAATATAAAGAAAAGGAAAAAAAAAATTGTCCCTACCATACTCTCCCTATCTTCAGGCCATTGTCTTACCTTTCAGGCAGGTCCTTGGAGCTGCCACAAGAAGAAAGGGATGGCAGCCTAAGGGGCCAAATTTAAGAGGGTAAATTAAACTTGTTCAGGTCTTCCTTATTTTCCCAGAGAATGCAGAAGGCATCATTTGTCTAAGTTGGAGCACCAAGGAAGGCCATGGCAGAGCTCCAGACACCAGTCTGGATGAGATCTCTATCTCCCCTAAATATGTGGCAGAGGGGACACAGCACCAGTTTGTCCCAGGCTGGCAGTGACCCTGGCAGGAGAGGAAGCAGAGCCTCAGAGATGAAGAGGGAGAAGCTCTGGGATTCCTGCTTCAGCGCTGCAGACACCATGACACCTGACTCAACCTCCTACTCATGAGCCAATTCCACAGAGATCTCTTCAGAGACACTGTATTCCAGAAGAGGAACTCGGAGGCTGAGCAATGTAGGCCTACCCATTCAAGAGGCTGAGATCTGAGGACTGAGATTTGAAGCCAGCATAAGCAGGAAAGGCTATAAAATTCTAATCCCCAGGGCCTTGCATGCATAAGGCCCTGGGTTCGATTCCCCAGCACCACATAAGCAAAAAAAAAAAGCCAGAAGTGGTGCTGTGGCTCAAGTGGTAGAGTGCTAGCCTTGAGCTGAAGAGCTGAGTGAGGGACAGCGCCCAGGCCCAGAGTTCAGGCCCCACGACCGGACCCAAAAAAAAAAAAAATTCTAATCTCCAATGGAGCTGGAGCTCTTGTTTTAGAGACCTAGCCTTGAGTGAACAAAGCTAAGCAAGAGTATAAGACACTGAGTTTAAGCTCCAGAACTAGTGTGCATGCATACACACACACGTACACACACACACACACACAAAGGAAACTGGAGGAAAGGAATACTTTCAGTCCTAAATCTTCTCTTACATACAGGTAATATTCCCAAACCAGAGCTGTTATTGCCAGTTACTTGCTCAATGTGCTCAGCAGAGCCATTTGTACTTTCTGGATCTCAGTTTTCTCATGTCACATGGGGCTAGGAGTAATCATTACTTCCCAGGGTTGTATGAGGACAAAGTCACAATGTAAGAAACTGAAAACCGGGCTGGGAAGGTGGCTCAGTGGTAGAGCGCTTGCCTTGCATGCATGAGGCCTTGGGTTCGATTCCTCAGCACCACATAAGCAGAAAAAAAAGCTGGAAGTGGCGCTGTGGCTCAAGTGGTAGAGCACTAGCCTTGGGCTGAAGAGCTGAGGAACAGCACCCAGGCCCAGAGTTCAGGCCCACGACCGGACCCCCCTAAAAAAAGAAAAAGAAACTGAAAACCAATGCCTTAACCCTATAATCCTAATTACTCAAGAGGCTGAGATCTGAGGATCTTGGATTGAACCCAGCCACAGCAGGAAAGTCCATGAGACTCTTAGCTCTAATTAACCACCAGAAAAGCCAGAAGTGGACCCATGTCTGAAGTGGTAGAGTGCTAGCCTGGAGCAAAAAAAGCTCAGGGACAATACTCAGGCCCTGAGTTTAAGCCTCAGGACTGGCACACCACACCACACACACACACACACACACACACACACACACACACACACACACACACACACACACACACACACACACACACACACACACACAGAAAGAAAAGTTTGTCTTCAAGCCAGTTGCTGGTGGCTCACACCTGTAATCCTAGCTATTTAGGAGGTTGAGATCTGAAGATCATGGTTCAAAGCCAGCCTGGGCAGGAAAGTCCGTGAGAATCTTATCTCTAATAAACACCCAGAAAATCGGAAGTGGCGCTATGGCTCAAGTGGTAGAACGATCGCCTTGAGCTGAAGAGCTAAGGGACAGCGCTCAGGCCCAGAGTTCAAGCCCCATGACTAACAAAAAGAAAAAAGAAAAAAAAAAAGAGCTGTCTTGATACCAGAGGGTACTCAGTAACTAGCAGGAGACACACATGCAGCAGAGGAGCTGGTGAGAAGTGACAGCCTTCTAGTCTTGTTCGCTGGCGCAGTGATGAGGGATTCAGGATGGAGGAATTCCAGGTTTGATATTTCAGGCCTGAGAACCCTGAGATGTGCTGGGTGGATCAGAAGCCAGCAGCAGGGATGGCAGCTCAGGTTACTGCTGATTTCGGCACTGCTCATCTACACTAAACTAGGACCTGAATATGTGCACTCAACAATCTGGCAGGAAGGTACAATGACAGAAATAATGAAAACATGAGCCTTTCCCAGCCTCTTCCTTTCCCTGAAGCTTTCCTCCCCCTGTTGCTTCCCCCTCTGCTGGTCCTAGGGCTAGAACTCAAAGCCTGGGCACTATCCCTGAGGTTTTATGTTCCATATTAGCACTCTACTACTTTAGCCACAACTCTACTTCCAGCCTTTGGTTGGTTCATTTTTTAGCTCTGCAAGCTTTGAACTGTGATCCTCAGATCTTAGCCTCCTGAGTGTCTAGGGTTACAGGCATGGGTCACCAGCATCCAGCTCACCCTGAAGGTTTTTATTCACTGCTTATTCCTGATATTCAGATTCTGTTTGGAAAAATGTAGTTCCCAAATGTGAACCTGATGACTCTCTTCCCCAGGTCATGGCCCAGCCTGGATGAGTGATATTTTACTTCTTGCTGAACCAATTCATTAAACTGTAGTTTAATTCTCATTTTCTTGACCACTGGCGAGACTGTCTTTTCATGTATTTATTTGTCATTTACATTTTCTTAAGGTTTCCCTTACTTAACTTTAGCAGCAGAATAGAACCATATTGAGAATACGGCTGAGTGCTAATAGTTTATAACCATAATCTAACTACTTAGGAGGCTGAGATCTGAGGATCAAAGTTTAAAACCAGCCCAAGCCATGAGCAAGAGCAAAAGGCCTGGATTCAAATCTCAGTGTTTGGACAGAAAAACAAAAATCTGTGTGAAGACATGGGTTGTGGTTCAAATGGTAGAGCTCCTGCATAGCAAGCTTAAGGCCCTGAATACAAACCCTAGTACCAATAACAACAACAACAAAGGATCTGTTTGAGGCTTGCATTTATTATTGCTACCCTATTATTTCCCTTTTTTTTAAACTTTTCCTCTTTAAATTTCATGCTTCTGCTTAATCTATTGAGTTTAGAATGATTCAGAGCACAGAGTGTACCTTCCTTTGGAAGATTCCTTGACATTGCTTTTATCATCTTTTGGATTCATCATGATTCACATCTGGAAATAAAAAACAAAATAGTCAGGCACCAGTGGCTCATGCTTGTTTTCCTAGCTACTCAGGAAGCTGAGATCTGAGGGTCATAGTTTGAAGCCAGCCTGGACAGGAAAGTCTATGAAAACTCTTACCTTCAGTTAAGCACCAAAAAAAAAGCCAGAAGTGAGGTCTTCAGATCTTCAGATCTCAGCTTCTTGAGTAGGTAAGACTACAGGCATGAGCCACGGTACCCAGAGCACTAGATAAAGTTCCTAGAATAATACTGGACGGCCTAAATCTCTATGGTACGAAGATACTCAGGTATATCCTTCTTGGATACCTAATGAGGATTTTAAGTCCAAGAAGAAGTTTATCTCAACTTTGATTGAGAATTACCTGGTAGCCTCCTGTGTCACCATTCAGGAAGAAGTCATTGGATGGGTCTAGGACTTGCTGCTTTGATCGTGAAAACATGACCTTTCATCTTTAGATCAAACTAGCATCTTTTTTCAGGTGATCATTGACTGCGCCCTTCTCTGCTTAGCCGATAACAGACATACACACAGAGGTTGGTCCACCATGGAACTTTATTTCCCAGGCCATAGATGGTGGTAAAACCTGAGGTCACATCACCAAAGGTTTGTGCTCTGCAGTTCAAAGACCACAGGCTAGCATGAAAGAATATTCTGGGTGCTCTTTGTGGTTTGATTTATATGACCTCACATTTCAAAGGGAAATATATTTCTCCACCCACTAAATTCAATTGCTTTAGAAGTCTGATTTCCTTAAACTCTGGTGTGATACTTTGCTTCAATTGATCGATGTTAGAACTGAAGGGTTATGGGGAGCCCATGGCTTCTGCCTGTAATCCTAGCTACTCAGGAGGCTAAGATCTGAGGATTGTGGTTTGAAGTCACTAGGCAGGAAGGTCAGTGAGACTCTTATCTCCAATAAACTACTACAAAACCAGAAGTGAAGATGTGGCTCAAGTGGTAGAGCTCTAGTCTTGAGTTAAAAAGCTTAGGGAAAGTGCCCAGGTAGTGAGTTAAAGCCCCAGGACTGGTACAAAAAAAAAAAAAAGAATGGAAGGGTCCATTTTTCATACCTAACATTTTAATAACATTAAATGTTTTTAATACAACATTTAGATTGTGATAATAGTAAGTCCAAGGATGTTATGAATCTCATGTTTCAAGGGCCTGTGTAGAGACACAAAAACATAGAAAGGACAATATCCCCCTTTCCTTGAAAGCTATCTTTCAAGGAAAACCAATATGTACAAGAAATATGTACAGCTTAGTTTTCAGGATGCTTCAAAACGTAACTGCCCAAGCCCAGCACCCAGTGCCAGTGGCTCATGCCTATAATCCTAGTTACTCAGAAGGCTGAGATTTGCAAATCATGATTCAGTCAGCCTTGGAAGAAAAGTCTGTGAGACTCTTCCAATTAGCTACCAAAAAGCCAGAGTGTAGATATGGTTCAAGTCGTAGAGCACAATCCTTGAGCAGAAAAAGCCAAGTGAGATTATAAAGACCTGATTTCAAATCCAAGGACTAGCACACATGCTGGTTTGCACACGCACACACACACACACACACACACACACACACACACACATACAGCATCTATCAGCCTTTAATGAAAGGACATCTCTGTAGTACATCTTTCTATACATATTATTTATATTTTTTAAAAATTATGATAGAGTATACATAACCTAAACTGTACCAACCTCAGTCTTTTTTTTTTTTTTAACTCGGTTATGGGACTTGAACTCTGGGCCTGGCCACTATCCCAGAGCTCTTCAGCTCAGGCTAGTGCTCTACCACTTGAGCCACAGCGCCACTTCCGGTTTTCTGGTGGTTAACTGGAGGTAAGAGTCTCATGGAGTTTTCTTCCCAGGCTGGCTTTGACCGTGATCCTCATATCTCAGCCTCCTGAGTAATTAGGATTACAGGTATGAGCCACCAGCACCCAGCATTCTTTAGCTTCTTTTTTTTTTTTTTTTTTTTTTGGTTGCTGGTTTGTTTTTTTTTTTTTTTTTTTTTTTTTTTTTTAATTTAATTTTTTTTTTTTTTTTTTTTTAATTGTAAAGCTACTATACAGAGGGTCACAGTTACATGAGTGAGGTTATGAGTACACTTCCTCTTGAACATTGTTACCCCCTCCATTGTTTTCCCCCTACCATCCCCTCCCTCCCTCCCTTCCCCGAGGTTCTTTTTTTTTTTTTTTTGATTGTGATTAAATGATTACATAATTTCAAAGTCACAAGTTCATTCTAACTTCCCTGGAGCAAATTGTCTACCACAGTCTGTAATATATAACAGTGTTCACATGTTATATACCATATTTGTGATCAGCAGCATGAGGATATTTAGTAGTGGTTCAACCAGATGAGCGGGAGTTCTTTGTTTCTTAAGTCCTGTTAGTTTTGTCGTATCACTAACCTTTTGGATTTAGCATCCACTTATGAGGGAGACCATGTACCGTTTGTCTCTTCGTTCTTGGCTTACCTCGCTCAACATGATTCCTTCTAGCTCCATCCATTTCCCTGCAAATGCCATTATTTTGTCATTTCTAATGGCTGCATAATATTCCATTGTGTATAGATACCACAATTTTTGGATCCATTCATCTGTGGTGGGGCACCTAGGTTGTTTCCATATCCTAGCTATTGCGAACAGTGCTGCAATAAACATGGAGGTGCACGTGTCCTTGTATATTGGTTCCTGTTGTTCAGGGTAGATGCCTAGAAGTGGTATGACTGGGTCGTAAGGGAGGTCAATCTTTAGCTTTCTAAGGACCCTCCAGACTGCTTTCCAAAGTGGTTGTATAAGTGTACATTCCCACCAGCAGTGTAATAGGGTTCCTCTTTCTCCACATCCCCTCCAGCATTTGTCGTTGGCTGATTTGTGGATGTGGGACATTCTGACTGGGGTAAGGTGGTATCTCAGGGTTGTCTTTATTTGCATTTCCTTCACCACCAGGGATGATGAACATTTCCTCATGTGTTTCTTTGCCATTTTTATTTCTTCATTTGAGAAGTCCCTCTTTAGTTCCCTTGCCCATTTAGTAATTGGTTTGTTAGGTTTGGGAGGGATTAGTTTCTTGAGTTCCCTGTATATACAGGATGTTAACCCCTTGTCTGATATATTGCTGGTAAATATTTTTTCCCAATTAGTTGGTTGTCTTTCTAGCTTAGTTGCGATAGATTTAGCTGTGCAGAAGCTTTTTATTTTAAGGTAGTCCCATTTGTCGAGTCTCTCTCCAACTTGTTGTGACCCTGGGACTCTGTTCAGGAAGTTCCTTCCTGTGCCTATTAGTTCAAGTGTCTCTCCTACTCTGTCCTGCAGTAGTTTCAGAGATTCAGGTTTAATGTTAAGGTCTTTAATCCATTTTGAGTTGATGTTGGTGCATGGTGATAGGCTGGGGTCCACTTTTAGTTTTCTGCATGTGGCTGCCCAGTTTTCCCAGCACCAGCGGTTGAAGAGGCTGTGTTTCTTCCATTGTATGTCTTTGGCTCCTTTGTCGAATATCAGCTGGCTGTAGGCCTGTGGATTTATATCTGGATCTTCTATTCTGTTCCATTGGTCTTCGGGTCTGTTTTTGTGCCAGTACCATGCTGTCTTTGTGATTATAGCTCTGTAGTAGAGTTTGAAGTTCGGCATGGATAGCCCTCCCATATTGTCTTTATCCCCTAGAATTGTTTTGGCTATTCTAGGTCTTTTGTTGTTCCATATAAATTTTTGGACTGTTTTCTGTATTTCAGTGATGTATGTCATTGGGATTTTAATAGGAATTGCATTGAATTTGTATATTAATTTTGGAAGTATCACCATCTTTACTATATTAAGTCGGCCTATCCAGGAGCATGGGAGGTCTTTCCATTTCCTAGTGTCTTCTGCAATTTCTTTCTTTAACTTTTTATAGTTCTCATTAAATAGTTCTTTTACATCTTTGGTTAGGTTAATTCCTAAATATTTTATTTTTTGGGAGGTTATTGTGAATGGGGTTGCTCCCTTTATTTCCCTCTCTTCCTGTGCGTTATCAGTGTATAGGAAGGCAACTGATTTTTGTGGGTTTATTTTGTATCCTGCTATTTTGCCGAAGTGACTTATGATTTCTAAAAGTTTGGGGATGGAGTTTTTGGGATCGTGGAGGTATAGTATCATGTCGTCTGCAAAAAGGGATAGTTTCACTTCTTCTTTCCCTATGCGGATCCCTTTAATGTCTTTTTCTTGCCTTATTGCCCTGGCTAAGGGTTCTAGGACTATGTTGAAGAGGAGTGGAGACAGTGGACATCCTTGCCTTGTTCCTGTTTTTAGGAGGATTGGTTGTAGCTTTTCCCCATTAAGTATAATATTGGCTATTGGTCTGTCATAAATGGCTTTTATTGTTTTTAGAAATGTTCCTTCTATTCCTATTTTCTCCAGAGCTTTTAGCATGAATGAATGTTGAATTTTATCAAAGGCCTTTTCTGCATCTGTGGCGATAATCATGTGATTCTTGACCTTGGCTCTGTTGATATGCTGGATTACATTTATTGACTTACGTATGTTAAACCATCCCTGTGTCTCTGGGATGAAGCCTACCTGATCATAGTGTATTATTTTTTTTATGTGTTTCTGGATTCTGTTAGCTAGAATCTTGTTAAGGATCTTTGCATCTGTGTTCATCAAGGAGATTGGCCTGTAATTCTCCTTTTTGGTTGGGTCTTTGCCTGGTTTGGGGATGAGTGTGATATTGGCTTCGTAGAATGAGTTTGGGATAGCTCCCTCCTTCTCTGTTTCTCTGAAGAGCTTGAGGAGTATGGGTATTAGTTCTTCTTTAAAGGTCTTATAGAATTCTGCTGTGAATCCATCTGGTCCTGGGCTTTTTTTTGTTGGAAGACTTTTGATAGCTTCCTGTATCTCATTATAGGATATTGGCTTATTTAATTGGTTAACTTCTTCTTTGCTCAGTTTGGGTAACTTGTATTTCTCTAAAAATGCATCCATTTCTGCCAGATTTTCTTCCTTTAGAGAGTATAGCTTTTGAAAGTAGTCTGTTAGAATTGTTTGGATATCTTGGGTACGTGTTGTGATGTTTCCCGTGGCATCCCTAATCCTATTAATATGGGTTTCCTCTCTTCTTTTTTTAATTAATCTTGCCAACGGGCCATCAATTTTGTTTATTTTTTCAAAGAACCAGCTTTTTGTTTGGTTTATTTTGGTTATGGTTTTCTGATTTTCTAATTGGTTAATCTCTGCTCTCAATTTGGTTATCTGGCTTCGTCTAGTAGCTTTAGGTCCCATTTTTTCTTGTTTTTCTAGCTGTTTTAGTTGCAACATGAGATTATTTACTTGGTCTGTCTCCATTCTCTTGATGTGGGCACTGAGGGCAATAAATTTGCCCCTCAGGACTGCTTTTGCTGTGTCCCACAAGTTTCTTTGTGAGGTGTTTTCATTTTCATTGAGTTCTAGGAAATGCTTTATTTCTTCTCTGATCTCTTCTGTTACCCAGGCCTTGTTAAGGAGTGTGCTGTTCAATTTCCATGTATTAGAGAAATTTCTGCGGTATGCTTTGTTATTGAGAGCTAGCTTGATTCCACTGTGGTCAGATAGGATACAGGGGATTATGTCGATCCCTTTGTATTTGCTTAAGTTCCTTGAATGAACTATGATATGGTCTATTTTGGAGAAAGTTCCATGAGCTGCTGAGAAGAATGTGTACTGTGTTGTTTTAGGGTGAAATACTCGGTAGATGTCAGTTAATTCCGCTTGAAGTATGGCCTCACTTAATTCGGTAGCTTCTTTGCCAATCCTCTGGTTGGTAGACCTGTCCTTTGGTGAGAGTGGCGTGTTAAAGTCTCCTAGTATTATCGTATTGGGATCTATTTTATTCTGTAAGTTTGAGAGCATTTGTTTAACATATCTGGGTGCACCGATATTTGGGGCATATAAGTTGATGATGGTTATATCCTCCTCTTGGATTGTTCCCTTTATTAATATGTAATGTCCGTCCTTGTCTTTCTGTACTGATTTTAATGAAAAGTTTATTTTGTCAGATATCAGGATAGCTACACCTGCTTTCTTATTGGGGGAATTTGATTGGTAGATCCTTTTCCACCCCTTCACTCTGAGTTTGTTTGTATGTTTGGCTGAGAGGTGGGTCTCCTGAAGGCAACAGATGGATGGGTCTTGTTTTCTGATCCAGTCCTCAGTTCGTTTTCTTTTAATTGGCGAATTCAGCCCATTTATATTAAGAGAAAGTATAGAGAGATGCATTGTTGTCCCTGCCATTCCGTTTTCCTAAGTTTTTCTTCTTTCCTTTCCTCCTGTGCTTGCTCAGTTAGACTTTGAGTAATGCCTGTTTGGGGCAGGTCCCAGTTCCTGGTTGCTTTCTTCAGGTTGTGTCCCCCCTCTTAGAATTCTTTGTAATGCTGGCTTAATGTTTATGTATTCATTTAGTTTTTCTTTGCTATTAAAAGTTTTCAGTTCTCCATCGAATGTGAATGCTAGCTTTGCCGGGTATATCAGTCTGGGTTGGCAGTTATTGGCTCTCAGGGCTCGTATGGTGCTTTCCCAGGCTTTTCTTGCATTCATTGTTTGTGTGGAGAGATCTGCAGTGATTCTAATTTTTTTCCCGTTGTAGTATAGCTCCTTCTTCATTTTTGCTGCATGCAGGATTGTTTCCTTATTATTCAGATCCATCATTGTTACTATTATGTGCCTAGAAGTGTTTCTCCTGGGATCTTGCTTGTTGGGTGTTCGATAAGCTTTTGTGATGTAGTTAAGATGGTCGTTTTTGAGGTGGGGAAAATTTTCATTGACTATCTTGTTAAATAGGTGTTGCATTCCCTTGCTCTGGAATTCCTCACCTTCGTCCACTCCGATTATGCGAAGGTTAAATTTTTTAGCATTATCTGCTTGCTCTTGAATTTCCCTTTGGTTTAATTTGAGTGATTTTTCCATATCTGTCACTTTTTGGTCCAGTTGGTGTATTCTGTCTTCTGTATCTGACACTCTACCTTCCATTTCATTCACTCTGTTGACCGTGGCTTCTATTGTGGTTTGCATGATGGAAATGGATCCCTTTATGGATTCAATGTTGGTTCTCAGAGTACTGATCTCACCTCTCAATGAGGTGATATCAGTATGCATTACCTCTAATTTGGCGTTTATCTCACTTCTTACTGAGGTTTGTGCAGCTTCTATTTTTGCATCCAATTTTTGTTTGATATCCTGTATATCTTTTGATAGTTCATCCTTGTGCTCTTTCAATTTCTGATCCATTTCTCGCTTTATTTCTTGAGTCATTGCCTCCAGCAACCCTTGGATGTAGTTTTTGTCTTCCATTCCTGCTTTGCTCCCACTGGGGCTCTCCCCTGCGTGGCTGCTGGCTTTTGAGGTGAGCTTGCTGTCCTGGGTAGTGGTAAACCTTGTGATTTTTCTCTGTGATTTTCGCATGGGGGTTCAGGAGACTGCTCTTCAATCTTGTTTTGGTGTGTCTGTCTTTGCTTGGTTGCTGATTCTCTATTGGTAGAGAGAGTCTGTGTCTGATCTGGATTCTGTTGGGAGCCTATTTCCAGCTGCTATTCACTTAGGATTCTCAGCTCTCTGCTGTAGCAATTCCCGCCTTTGGAAGGGTTGAGCAGCCTAGACTGCTTGTGTTTGCTCCTGCGGGTGCTCTTGGGAAGATCAGATGCTCTGGATGCACTCTCCCAAATACTGGAGTCTGCTATGGGCTCCTGATGTGTTTTTGTTTGTTTTGGGCTGGTTGTGGGCTTGAACTCTAGGTTTGGGTGCTGTCCCTCAGCTCTTCAGCTCAGGGCTGGCACCCTACCATTTGAGCCACAGCCCCACTTCTGACCCTTTTTGCTTTGTTCAGGCGCCGGTCCCTTGGCCTGGTTCCGGCCCCAGCCTGGAGCGCGCTCGTTAGGCCTGTGCTAATGTGTATACCACCTTGGTTATGCAGCCTGGAGGACACAGTTCAAATTTCTTCTACTGTTGGTAGTCTTGACCCAGGGGCACTGTTCCTGGCTTGAGCATTTAAGCTCCCTTCCCGGGGCGCTCTTGCTCTGGCCTGGCCAGCAGAGTGTGCTCCACCGGCTGGTGGGGCTCTCGAACAGTTCCCAGTTTTAGTGGGTCCTGTGGTCCGGGTGTTGGGGTAGGGAGTCTAGGTCAGGGTCTGGGGATTCCCTCCAGCTCTGGTCTCCCTTGATGGATTCCCTGTCCCCTGATGGGTACTCACCCTGTAGGTCGTCAGTTGTTGTTGCAGTCCGTCAGTTGTTGTTGCAGTCCGAGTTCAGTTGGGGTGGTTGCGGGCTGGGTTGGGCGGCCCCCCGCCGGGTCGTTGCGATCGCGACAGGTCCCTTTGTGGCGCTGCTGGTGCCGGGCGGCTTTGGCGGGATGGAGCCTCTCCGCTCCGGTGGAGAGTGATGGGTGGGGTGGGATCCTCCTGGAGACTCCCGGCTGGTAGGTTTCTCTGTTCCTGGCGATCCGCTGTTCTGCAATCCGGTACCTGGTGATCTGCAAGCAGCCCCCTGTGTCTCTGTGGCTCTGGCAGCCCCTGCCGGGCCGGCTGGCCGGCGGCTTGGCGCACTGCCGCGCGGCCAGTAAAGGTTGGGGGAGGGGTCTTCGCTCTTCTCTGTTCTGAAATTCTTCTTTTCCTCTCTTTCTTTTTTTGTTATTTTCCACCTCTGGTTTTTCTCTGAGTGTTCGTCTTTTTGTTGTTGTCGGTCTCTTGGGGAGATTAAAGGTTGGAACTCGAACTCTCTTTTTGGTTGGAGAGAGCTGTGGCGTTTCCCTACTGCCCCGTCGCCATCTTGAGAACTCCCCTCTCGGTTTGTTTTTTTTTTTTTGGTCAGTGGTGGGGCTTGAACTCTGGGCTTGGGCGCTGTCCCTGCGCTCTTCAGCTCAAGGTGAGCACTCTACCGCTTGAGCCACAGCGCCACTTCTGATTTTCTAGTGGTTTATTGGAGATAAGAGTCTCACGGACTTTCCTGCCCGAGCTGGCTTTGAACCGTGATCCTCAGATCTCAGCCTCCTGAGTAGCTAGGATTACAGGCGTGAGCCACAGGCGTCCGGCTTCCTTTAGTTTCTTAATTCAAGGTTGGTACTCTACCATTTGAATCCCCTGACCTATTTCCGATTTTTTGCTGATTAATTGGAGATAAGAGTCTGCCTGGGTTGGCTTTGAACTTCAATTCTCAGATCTAAGTCTCCTGGGTAGGTAGGATTACAGGTATGAGCCACGGGCACCTGGCCCATCCTAACCTAAGCACACCATTCAGGGACTATGTTCACCTTGTTTTGCTGCCATCACCACTATCCATCCACAGAGCTCTTCCTTGCCAAACAAGCTCCACAAACATTACATAGTGACTCCTAATCCTTAGCAGCTGCTTCTTCACTTCCTGTCTCTATCAATTTGACTTCTGTCCTCAAATCAGTGGAGTCTTCCTGTATTTGCCCTTTTATACTTGGCTTATTTCACTCCGCATAATGTCCTCAAGGTCAATTTTTGTCTGTTTGTTTATTTGTTTTGATGGTACTGACATTTGAACTCAGGACCTCATGCTTGCTATACAGGCACTATATAGCTGAGCCGCACTCCCAACCATTTTCAGCACTGTTTTGTTTTGTTTGTGTCCAGGCCTGTGTCTAGGCCATAATCCTCCTGGGATACATTTTCTGTAATAGCTGGAATGAAAGGTATATGTCACCAAGCCCAGCTTCTTTCACTGAGATGGAGTCCTGTGAACTTTCTCTGTTCTGGCAGAATCTGGCACAATCCTCCTGATTTCATCCTCCTGAGAAGCTAGGATGACCAGCATACGCCCAACTATTGGTTGACAAGAGATCTGTCATGTATGCCTGGTCTGTTTTGAACCAAAGCCCATCAGATCTCAGCCTCCTGAGTAGCTAGGTAGATTTTATTGAAATTTAATAATTTTTAAGTGTCTCAAAGGCAATCAATTACACTTATTCAAGTTGAAGTATCTCAGTTCCTTTGTAGAGCTTGTTAGATAGTAGCAGGTTCTGGTGATAAAGGAAGATGAGATGTCTTCTTATAAGTAATTATGGGAAGCTGGCATCATTTGCTTATTTATTTGTTTATTTTGTTGGTCATAGGGCTTGAACTCAGGGCCTGGGTGCTATCCCTGAGCTCTTTTGCTCGAGGCTAGTGCTCTTCCAGGTTGAGCCAAGGCTCCACTTCTGGCTTTCTGGTGGTTAATTAGAGATACGAGTCTCATGGACTTTCCTGCCCTGGTTGGCTTTGAACATCAATCCTCAGTCTCAGCCTCCAGAGTAGCTAGGATTACAGGTATAAGCCACCAGCATCTGGCTAAACTGACATTACTTATCGGTGGTCTAGACCCATCCTTGGCACAGAGAGCTCTCAAAAGCACCAGCATTGTCATTTCAACACTCAGAAGGCTGAACATGAAAAATGGAGAGTCCAAAATCAGCTTAGCCTACATAACAAAACCCTTTCTCAAACAACAGGGAACAAAAGCAATCCCCCCTTCCACCCCTCAGAACTATTTGTGGAGGCCACCAGCTACTCTACAAGAGGGCCAGCGTCAGAGAAGGCAGCCACACTGACTCAGTGCTGCCAGCCCCTGCCCACACTCGATTACTGGTGTAGATTACCATCTGGCATGTGGTTTTCAGGGTAAGAATGGGAGATGCTGCCTTTCCTGTCACATGTTGCTATTATTTTGCTTAACATGCGTTTTGTGGCCACTGTTGCATCAAGCACAGCATAAGATCTGGAATTTTTTGATCCATTGGTTGTCTCTTCCTGGAAAGTTTCTGCCCATGGCTTCAAGGTGATTTCTTCATCTCCCCAGTGCCTTACACATAGTCTTGGTGGTTTAACTTACGTGCTGTAGGTTTTGTTGTTGTTGTTACAAGTAAACATCTTTATAAGCAGCTTTATACAAATTCATGTACACTGTATTAAGTTCTCTGTGGTGTGCGTGTGCGTGTGTGTGTGTGTGTGTGTGTGTAGTTGGTGAGGTTTGAACCCAGGACCTCAGCCTCCTCCTTGTCTTTTTCACTCAGGCTAGCACTTTACCACTTGAATCACACGTTTACTTCCTGCTTCTTGCTGGTTAAGTAGAGATACAAGTCTCATTGACTTTCCTGCCTTGAGCTAGCTTTGAACCACAATCCTCAGATCTCAGCCTCCCAAGTAGCTAGGATTACAGGCATGAGCCACTGGCACCCAGCTTCGACCATTTATTTTCTGTATTATGTGATGACATGATGATCATATCAGATGAAAGGGTCCTTTATCTCTTGCATCTTCTTATAACCTTTTATATGTAAATTCTTTATGTGTGCATAAAAAATATTTGTGTGCAGCAATGTGAGCCAATGTGTTAGTCTCTAGCCTTAAGTAATTACAGAGATTGGTTTGGGGCACCAAAGAAGAATGGCGCTTTTGGTTCATATCAATAAACATTTGTTCCTTTAAATTAGCTCACTAGAAGTCTGTATTAATAAAAACAGTTAAAAGTTTAAATGTATGAGGACTATAGAAAAAGCTCCGCTTTAATCCCATGATTTCAATTAGTACATTTCACTAGTGTTTTGTTTCAAAACATAAATTAATTGTATATACATTTCTATTGTTAAATGACCTTCACTATGAAGATATTGTGCTGGGTCTACATATGTCATATTTCTGGAAACAAGAAGGTTTTATAATTAAATACTTGCAGACGTATGTATGCTCAGTGTGTGGAGCCTTGACATTGTACACCAATAATTATTTGTTCCCATTTGAGAGGTACACAGCCTGTCAAAACACTTGAATTACTTCTAGGCTGCAAATAAATCTAGCAGAGCAAATGCTTTTTAGGCCACAGTTTGGCAGGAGATGACATCATTACTATGAGAGGAGTGAAAGTCTAGGTTTTGATCTGTTTTTTTTTTAAAATAGATTTTCTTATATTTAACTCACTTTTCCAGTTCCTACACTGTACAGTTTATTTCACTTTGAGACTTTGATTTCCAAAATGCATAAACAGGAAAATAAGTTATTCTGAAATGTAAATTTTATACTAAGAAGATAGTATACAACTTTAAAATGATTTAATCTTGGTATGTATAAGGCTGAGGATTTTGGGTTGGTTGGTTATAGGGTTTTTTGGGGGGGGATGTGCTGGTACTAGGAGTTTGAACTCAGGGTCTGGACGCTGACAATCTACTTCTTGAGCTACAACTCTACTTTCAGCTTTTTGATGGTCAATTGGGGATAAGAGTCCCCCCAACTTTCCTGCCTGGGCTGGCTTTGAACCACAGTCCTCAGATCTCAGCCTCCCAAGTAGACATGATTATAGGCATGCACTACCAGCACCCAGCTGGAAGGGGGATTCTTGTTAGGACATGTGGGATATGAGCCAGCTCAGGCAGTTGTCTTGAAATTTCCTTCCAGTGTTTCCTGTGCCTGGTACCTGGTACCTCTCGGCTTCTGCTGCTCTCTCCTTTCCTTCCAGTGCTTCTGGTATGGTACATTATAATTCTCTTCACCTCAGGAGTTTCATTCACTGCCTTCTTTCTATCTCCTTGCTTCTTATCCCTTTCCATCTCAAGTTCAAATTCCCCACAGAGCAGATGTGTTTTTCAGAGCCAAGGGCCTCTCTGGGAAGAATTTCCATGTCAGGTCTCTGAAATACCAGATGAGGCCTTGTAGAAAGCTTTATTAAAGCAGGTGGTCCTCCTTGGTCCAAATACTTCTGGCTAGGTTGGGCAAAATCACAAGGTTCAAAGGATGGAGAAGCACCTGTTTCAGGCACAAAGTCTAAGAGGTCCCAGCAGGGGGCAGTGTAGCCAGCAAGCATGGAACATGGCCCAGCCCTACAGTGTAGCATATATTCCTTGGACATACTGGTTATCAAATGATGAGCCAACTGTGTCATCATGAGCCGAAGCTGATGTCTCCAAACAATGCTTGAGAAATGTTCAGTTAATCTCACTACCTAGGAAACCTTGTTAGGCCAATGTATAAAACGTTGTAGCATTGTCCCTGGTGGCAATGCTATTGTCCCCCATCAGGCCTAGCCAAGATCAGTCACTGTGGACACCACGGAACACAAAACCGAGAGGAAGAGAGGCACTGGTGGCTCATGTCTGTAATCCTAGCTTACACAGGAGGCTGAGATCTGAGGATCACGGTTCAAAGCCAGCTCCGGCAAGAAAGTCCTTGAGACTCTTATCTCCAACTTGCCACCAAAAAGCCAGAAGTGGAGCTTTGGCTTAAGTTTGTAGGGCTCTAGCCTTAAGTGGAAAAGCTCAGAGACAACCCAGGCCTTGAGTTCAAGCCCCTGAACCAGCAAAAAGAAAAAGGGAGAGGGAAGAATGACTAGAGGGAATAACATGAGTGCTTTACTCTCTGGGTCATTTCTAATGTCCTGGGAGGATTGACACAGTTATCATACAGGGGCTTTCACTTGGCTTTTTTTATTTTTGCCCAAGGCCTACGCTCTACTCTACCACTGGATCTAAAATTCACTTCCAGCTTTTATGATGATTAATTGGAGATAAAAAGACTCATAAAATTTTCTCTCTGGACTAGCTTTGAACCATGATCCTCATATCTCAACCTCCTAAGTCGCTAGGATCACAAGCCAGCACCTAGCTTGGTTCATATTTTAAAGGTGAAGAGATTGGAATGAAAGTTGATGTCCTTGGTAGCAACATGACTTGGAAAGTCATCAACGTCAAATAACAATGGTGGAAACATGGCAATTTTCCTTTTCTTTATAAACATAACAACTAGCAACCAGTATGCATAATAAGTAGTAAACTGCTCCTTTCCTTTCCATTTTTGTGAACTCTCTTATTTGCATATGAACTCCTAAACAAGTGGGTTGAGATGGAGCTTTGATTTATTTAAGTGGCTGTGCATCAACAGAGTTATAGGGATAAAAGCATTGGATTAGTTAATTTTTATTTCTATGTGTACTTAAGCCTGACAGGCCGGAGCTTTGATCTTGTTTATCTGAACTAAAAATAAGAGCTAGTATTATTTTAATAGGACTTGCTGTTCTTCCTTCTCAAGTCCAAATGACTCCCTTGCTAAACCTTCTGAGACAGCCTGCCACCTGGCTATCAATCTGAATAATAAAGAGAAGTTTGAACCTGGAAAACATCCAACTGATTCTATCTCCAAGTTCCTCCCGCCCCTGAACCCTCTCTCTCTCATACCCACACTAGGACTTAACTCAAAGCTGGGCTGGCACTGTATCACTTGAGCCACACTTCCACTTCTGGCTTTTTGGTAGTTAACTGGAGGTAAGAGTCTTGGAGACTTTCCTGCCCAAGCTGGCTTTTAACTGCAACCCTCAAATCTCAACTTCCTCAGTAGCTAGGATTACAGGTGTGAGCTGCCAGTGCCCAGCTTGTTTTTGTGTTTTTGTTTTAATGAAGGTCTATGTGTGTATGTGATGGTGAATGTTATATCATAGTATAGATAGACAGACAGATAGATAGCCATATATGCATATTTCAATGTATATACTCATATATGTATGTGTATGTATATACACACATTGAAATAACTATTGAATACAAAGCTATCCAAACTCATTCTGCTAGAGAGTGACTAAGAGCCCTGTCTTGAAAAGAAACATTACATTTCTGATTATATCCTTTGGAACAAGCTCCCAGAATGAAATAACCACCATATATATATTACTCTGTACTCACAAGGAATTTTGCTAATTTAATAAACGAGGTTTCAATAATGTATTGATGTTTTCTAAAAAGAACATTGCTTTGCTCCTGCTAATAATCATGTTCACAGAAATGTAATATCTTTCAACATTGTTAATATGCATTGCAACCAAGGTTCAAAAAATTCCATAATACATTTGAAATAAGCACAGAGTTTTAAGGTACATTTGTTTATAATCCTAGTTAAAAAGTGGATTTGGAGGTGGGAGCTCACACCTGTAATCCTAGCTACTCAAGAGGTTGAGATCTAGGACCATGGGTCAAAGCTAGCCTGGGCAAGAAATTTCATGAGACTTTTATCTCCAATTAATCACCAAAAAGCCAGAAGTAGAGTTGTAGCTCAAAGTGGTAGAGTGTTAGCTTTGAGTTCAGGAACAGTGCCCAGGCCCTGAGTTCATGCCCCACAACTGAAACAAAAAAAATGAGGATTTGGAAGCCCAAAGATTCATGCCTTATCTAGTCTCATGACCTTGGCATTTTAGGCTGTCAAAAAAAAGGTATATCAGTGTCAGGAACAGCAAAATATGTCGTCACCATCAACTCTGTTTTATGTATTAATATCTATACTTAAGCCTTCTCTCCTTATTGTTAGTGATACGATAGCTTCACTCACAAAGAAAAAATAACCAGGATTAAAACACTAATATATTACTTCACAACTAAGACTTTGGTTATCTCATAAGATAATGGAAAAATATTCACATATTGGACAGAAAAACAAACAGATTTTTCCCTTCTCTATGATTGTGTTCCTTGTAAATTTGTTGTAAGGCTTAAAGTTCTAAAACAGGAAAGTCTATCTCCAATTAGCCACCACAAAGCTGAAAGGAGCTGTGGTTCAAGTGATGAGTACCAGCCAGCCTTGAGTGAAAAAGCTAAGGGACTGGGCTAAGGCCCTGAGTTCAAGCCCCCAGTACTGACACCAAAATAAAAAGCTAAGAATTTTTTTCTAGAAATCTTACTTCCCTCATGTCTAGCTGGCCAAAACTGCTCTTCTGAAATCATCTCTAGCAAAGAAAATGAAATGTTCCCCATTGGGTTAGGATAATCAAACTGCAACACTTGAAAATGAAAGTGGAACTAGCTTTCCCTAAGGCCTATGGTTATGTGGAGAAGCATTGGTACTAGAAAACTTTTTAGAAGTGGCTAAGCAGGACTTGCTATCTGATAGGCAACCAAATGGATTGGTTGTCTCCGAACTCTAGGCATTGTAGCACAGCACGCAGCAGTATGGGACCTCCAATCCTCAGTTAGTCCCAGGGCTTGTTTGTTACTTGAGTGTCCTGGAGTTAAGTCATTCTTATGTCACAGAAGTGTCTTGCAGCTGAACGCCAGTGACTCACGCCTGTAATCCTAGCTACTCAGGAGGTGGAGAGCCAAGGATCATGGTTCAAAGCCAGCGAAGGCAGGGAAGTCCATGTGACTCTTATCTCCAATGAACTACCAAAAAGCCAGAAGTGGAGCTGCGGCTCAAGTGGGGTTTTTTGCTTTGTTTTGTTTTTGTCAGTCATGGGGCTTGAACTCAGCTGTTGGGCACTATTATAGCCAAGCTCTTTTGCTCTACCACTTTGAGCCACAGAGCCACTTCCAAAATCTCAAGTGGTAGAATGTAAGTCTTGAACAACACCATTCAAGGACAGCATCCAGATCCTGAATGTAAGCCTTGGGCTTTGTACTCATTGACTGATAACTTGGGCATGGTGCCACCCTGGCTCTTTTCATTAGTTTGAGTGGGAACCCAGGGAATCATGGGACGAAGAAGCATTTGAGAAAGAACTAAAGTATTATATGCAAAAGAAACACTATGATGGGCCATGTATTACCTGGTATATTTTATGTCCAACGCTTTTTAATCCCCACTTTTTATTCCCCCTTTCAATCAAAAACAAAGGCCTTTAGAGCCATCTCTGTAAACAACACAAACAATTCCCCCACAATTTGTCCAGCTGTTCTTTACAAAGGAAAGCACTCCATTCCAGAACAGAGCTGCACACGCTCTCTCTCAGTCATATTTGTCATTAGCCCAATGTGCCTATTCCTTCAGACTTCGGGACAGCTGACTTCAATGTCTCCTCTCTTCCCAGAGAGGACCAGAGAGCCCATCTCTGTTGCCTATGAGACTGTATCTCATAGGATTTTTCAAAATCAATACCTTCTGTTGTCTCCCTCTTCATCAGCCTCCCAATTTTATCTGTCCATGGTCTATAGATCTGCAGTGCTGGTTCAGGCAATGTCTCTGCCAACAGTCTTCCCCAGGATGCCCAGTGGAAGATTCCATTCATTTAATGGGATCTCTGGCTGTTTCTTGTCTTTTTATAGAAATAAATCTTGTTGTCCCTGCCAGAAACAACTGACTAGCTATTATTTCCCAGTTTAAACATCACTTGTTTTTCCTAATTCTCTACTTTGTCTCTAATTTTATTTTCCAACACTTGAACCCACATCTGACAATATCTTTACTTACCATTTATTTGTTAGTTTATTTTTGGCATCGGTTCTGGGTCTTGAACTCAAGGCCTGGGCACTGTCCCTTAGCTTTTTTGCTCAAGGCTAATGCTCTACCACTTGATCTGCAGCTCCACTTCTGACGTTAGACTTTCCTGCCTAGGCTGGCTTCAAACCTGATCCTCAGATCTTATCTTGCTGAGTAGCTAGGATTACAAGAGTGAGCCACCAGCACCCAGCACTTTCCTTAAGTGCCTCCCTTCCCAGACCTAGCCCCATCTTCAATGGGTTGAAATGCAGAAAGAGCTCTTGAATCCTCATGCTCTGAGAGCTAATTCCATTTTGCTTCTCCCTTTTCCTTCCCTTCCTTAAGTTCCCCCAGAGAACCAACACAATAGTGACCTCACATTCTCTGCTACCTCCTCTCTGCTGAGTATTTGGGATAACTGTCTTCTTATGGGCTGACTTACCAATATTAAATGTCCTATCTGTAGATACCGATAATGCTCCTGGATACTTTTTTCAAACTGATGATGCTTTCAAAGTTGATTCTGGCCAGGTGATGGCAGCTCACGCCTGTAATTCTATCTACTCAGGAGGCTGAGATAGGAAGATCACAGTTCCAAGCCAGCCAGGGCAGGAAAATACTAGGGATCCTTATCTCCAAATAACCACAAAAGCCACAAGTGGTGCTGTGGCTCAGGTGGTAGAGTGCTAGCCTGGAATGGAGAAAGATAAATGAGATCATAAAGTCCACACACACACACACACACACACACACACACATGCATACATGCATGCACACACACAGACAAGTTGATTCTAAGGCCTGCCACCACATAAAGGAATAAAGGACAGGGAGTAGTATTCTAATAATTCAAGAATGAGGGATGACTTATGCCTTAACTATGAGCTTATTATAAAGGCAACACTCACTGTAGAAAATTTAGAGGGAAACGGGTTTCTTATCTATAAGCACGGGCAACTGTCAGAAAAGATGAGAAGGCAAATGTTCTACCAATCAGTAGACCTCCATACCGTACTCTTGGCACACAGACACTGTATATGGATCCCTAGCAGGCATAGACTACCAGTGCTGGCAAATGTGGCAATTTATTATCAGTTGACTCTTACCAGAAACTAAAAATCCAAGATAGTTCCTAAAAGCAAAAGGAGTCAGGTTAATTCAAGAAATTGCTTGGCCAGGCATTGGTGGCTCCTGCCTATAATCCTAGCTACTCAGGAGGCTGAGATCAGAGAATCATGGTCAAAGGTAGCCTAGGCAGAAATGTCTATCTACAATTAGCCAGCAAAAAGACAGAAGTAAAGGTATAGTTCACATGGTAGAGTGCCAGCCTGGAGCAAAATAGCTCAGGAACAGTGTCCAGGCCCTAAATATAAGCCCCACTACTGGCACACACACACACACACACACACACACACACACACACACACACACACACACGTTAGACATTAATCATGAGGGAAAAAACCCACACTGAAGGACCCTTCAAAATACTAAGTTCATAGAAAATAAAGACTGAGGAATTGTTCCAGATGGAGGAAACCAAAGAATCTGGAAAACTGAATGCTACTTGGATCCTGGACTAAATTTGGAACCAGAAAGAGGACAATTCAAGAAATCTGAGCCAAGCACTGGTGGCTCATGCCTGTAATCCTAAGTACTGAGCAGACTAGGTTCTGAGGATCATGGTTCAAAGCCAGCCCTGGATGGAATAGTCCTTGAGACTCTATCTCAAATTAATCAGCAAAAAGTCAGAAGTGGAGATGTAGCTCAAGTGGTAGAGTGCCAACTTTGTAGGGGGAAAAAGTTGAGTTCAAGCCTCAGTTCCAGAAAAAAAAAAAAAAGGAAAAGAATTTGAAGTATGTCTAACTATTAGTACCATTATATCAGATTTTTTTTAAATCACAGTAGCTGCTAATTCATAAAAGTTATAAAGTAAATGCTAATTGCGTATAAGATTTAAATAGTATAACAGCTCTAGAAAAAAAAACAGGAAAATACTTAAAATTTAGAAATTCCAAAATTCAAGTTGGTGAAATTCCATACTTTAATCCTAGAAGGCTGAAATATGAGGACCGGACCACAGTTCAAAGCCAGCCTGGCAGGAAAGTCGGTGAGACTCTTTTCTCCAATTAACAATCTGGAGGTGGAGGTGTGGTGCAAGTATTAAAATGCTATGGGAAAAAATAACAACAAAAAAAAAAAACCCTCAGGAACAGAGCCCAGGCTCTGAGTTCAAGCCCAGGACCAGCATAAACACACACACACACACACACACACACACACACACACACACACACACACACACACACACACACACACACACACACACACACACACACACACACACACACACACACACAGAGTTCTTATCAATTTGCTATACAAAATTCCAGTTCCACTCATATTAAGCCCGGTGATTTTATCTCTCTCTTGCCCTTCTTTAAGTAAGAGGAAAAAGGAAGAATGAACTACTAGCTGTATCCAAAACAAAGGAGAGCATCCATGCATAAAAAGAAAAACATAAGGAGGCATTAAGATGTGGTGAAACAATAGAGAATTACCCAGCTCTTTCTAATCAGAGATTTAGGATCCTAACACACAGTTCACCCCAAGAGATTGACAACAAGGAAAAATACAAACAGATACAGAATCACAAGAAAAAAAATAGCTTAAATAAAAGCTTTCCATAGCTAAATTTTGGACCCTTGGATTGTCTTTAGAAATAAATCTTTCCAACTCTTTTCTTTTTATTCTTTTTCTGGTGGTACTAGATTTTTAAACTTGGGACCTCATGCTTGTGAATCTGGAGCTCAGCCACTTGATCCAAGCCCCCAGTAATGCTGGTTATTTTGGAGATAGAGTCTAGTGACCTTTTCTACCCAGGCCAGCCTCAAACTGAGATCCTCTAGATCTCAGCTAATCCTGATTAGCTAGGATTACAGGCTTGAGCCACCAGCTCCCACTACTTTTGAAATATCCAGTATTATTTTTCCCTCTGAATTTTGGAGACAATTCTCCAGGCTCTCTCACATTTGTTCACATCTGAAAGTGAAGATGGCTCCAAGCCATTTGACCTGGACTCCAATCCTGCCGGTCTCCCTTAACAGTAACAGGCTAACTTGTTGGCTTGCCCTGGCGGGGAGGAGGGTACGGGGAACCTCAGCTACCAGGGAAGTACTTGGCAGTTCTTTTCCTTTACTGATCACGTGTTATGTCTAGATTCAGGAAGTTTGATCCAGCCCATAATTTAGCATCTGAAGAGAATCAGGGTTTCATTTTGTTTGGTTTTTATTTCTCCTAAAGGTCAATGTTTCCTTTAATAGGAACAAGGCCAGCATGTGTTACAGCCACCAAATATAGTTGATTCTTTTTTTTTTTTTTTTTTTTTTGGGGGTCCGGTCGTGAACTCTGGGCCTGGGCGCTGCCCCTCAGCTCTTCAGCTCAAGGCTAGCGCTCTACCACTTGAGCCACAGCGCCACTTCCGGCTTTTTTTTTTCTTTTTGCTTATGTGGTGCTGAGGAATCGAACCCAGTGCCTCAGGCATGCAAGGCAAGCACTCTACCACTGAGCCACCTTCCCAGCCTCTCCCTCTTTTTTTTTTTAACCCAGAGTTTTAGCTGGGCACGAGTGGCTCACACTTGTAATCCTACCTACTCAGGAGCTGAGATCTGAGGATCACAGTATGATGCCAGCCTGGGAAAGAAAGAAAGTCTATGAGATTCTTATCTCCAATCAATCAGCAAAAAGACAAAAGTTGATCTGTGGCTCAAGTGGTAGAGAGCTAGCCTTGAGAGAAAAGGCCAAGAAAGAGCAAGAGAGAGAAAGAGAGAAGGAAGGAGAGAGGGAAAGAGGGAGGGAAGAAGAAGGAAAGAAGGAAGGAAGGAAGGAAGGAAGGAAGGAAGATTTTTTGGCATTTGATATATGTTAGCACCTTTGATTCTCAGGAAAGTGCCTCCCAGCCCACTTATAATCAGATTCTGTGTGTGTGTGTGTGTGTGTGTGTGTGTGTGTGTGTGTACGCATGCGCGTGCACCTCCTTTCCCTCACAGGTGACACCAGCACCTCTCTGGGTCCCCACCACCTGTATTCCCTTCGCATCTTCCTACTTCCTCCTCCCACAGTAAGACTGGCTCTATGATCAGCAGGTTTCTACAAGCTTGAAAAATTACATTCATTACATTCTTGCCTGCTTCTATTTTAGAAGTCACTTTGGAAATCAGAACTTAACTTCTGTTTGGTTTGGTTCTAGCAGAAACCTATGCAGCAGGGAGAAGAAGGTTGAGAAGTAGGGAGGCGGGAAGGGATGGTGAGTCCACATGAGGAGGAGGAGGAGGAATGACTGGAGGAATGGCTCTGTCAGGCCTGCTCTAAGGAAGAGATGTGTTGCTAGGTTGCAATAGTGCAGAGAATGACAGTAGTACACGGGGTATCTTATCTTCTCTGTCCGAGCTGTGGCAAATACAATTTGGCTTCTTCATTCATACGTGGGCCTATAAAATCAAACCAAAATTTCTAGCTACTGTATTTCATGTAATCTAAGGTTTCCCACCCATTGTAAGACACTCTGCTATCAACTGTCAAGTAAGACAGAAAACTCACTACCAATTAAATTATAAAACAGTATATATGAGCCAGGTAGTGGTGGCACACGCCTGTAATCCTAGCTACTCGGGAGACTGAGATCTGAGGATTATAGTTCAAAGACTGCCTGCCCAGGAAAAGTTCCTGAGACTCTTACTTTCAATTAATCACCAGAAAAGTAGATGGGGAGCTGTGGCTCAAGTAGCAGAACACCAGGCTGGAGTGAAAAAGCTAAGGGAGAGTGCCCTGGCCCTGAGTTCAAGTACCAGAACCAGCACAAAATAAAACAATGACAACAAAAGTTATGTTGTAGGGGCTGGGAATGTGGGTTAGTGGTAGAGTGCTTGCCTAGCATGCATGAAGCCCTAGGTTCGATTCCTTAGTACCACAAAAACAGAAAAAGCGGGAAGTGGTTCTGTGGCTCAAGTGGTAGAGTGCTAGCCTAACTCTGGGACAGTGCCTATGCCCTGAGTTCAAGGCTCAGGTCTGGCAAAAACAAATTAATAGATAAAAATAAATACACATACATATGTTGAAAGACACATCCCAGTTTCAAGGATATTCAGTTGTCACAGTATATCTTAAAACGTGGAATATGTAAACCAAGGATTACATTTTTTTGCGTGAATCATTTCATAGTGTTTTACAACTTGTATTAGAAATTTGAATATGGCCACAACCAAGCAATAGTCAAAAGACTATTGGCTCAAGTGGTAGAGTACTAGCCTTGAGCAAAAACAGCTAAGAGAGAGCACAAAGCCCGGAGTTTACTTCCTGGTACACACACACACACACACACACACACACACACACACACACACACACACACGTGAAAGGAAAGGTAGGGGTTGACCACTCCCCTCCTCCCATCCTCAAAATCATTACAGGTAGCATGGGCTATGGCTTTGTGAGGCAGCATCATTATTCACCTCCTGCCCAGACTACTCCTAGGAGGGAGAAAGCTCTCGACACTTTGCCTTGCTAAGGATGCTTAGCCTTTCAAGTGCCTGAAACATTACAGCTTCCAATTGTTACAGCACAGGCATAAAAGTATTCCTAGAACATAATTTAAAATCTATTCTTTCTTTTTCTTTTAAGTCTTCCCCCCAGTCAAGAATTTTAACTGAAGGCAATGTGTGTGTGTATATGTGTATGTGTAGTCCTAAGGTAATGTTTTATCACTATTTATTATTGTATCCAAAGAAAAGACCTTGACGAGGGTTGACTGCAGCTTGGTTGCCATGGCAGTAATCAGTCAAACAGGGATGGAAGTCCTTTTCAAACCAGCTTAACCCTTTTTCTTACCCCACAGTGCAGAACTGAAAGAATGCTATTTTATAGAATGCCAGTGGGTGAGACAATGCATCTCTGTGATGGGGCCCAGAATGGCTTGTGGCTCTCTAGATCCATGGGCTCCTTCTGGATTCCCTGAGCCACCCATGCTGGACCAGTTGCATTCCTTGAATGTGCCATTCTCATGGTCCTCTGAGTACAGGCATAGGTGGCTGTTTCTGCCTAGCAAGTGCTATGTGCTAGCCCTAACTCCTGTTCATGTTCAATTCCTGGAGGATACAACCTCCTTTAGGAAGCCCTCCATACTTTCTAAGTGCTGTGTGTGTGTGTGTGTGTGTGTGTGTGCCCTTACTGAGGCTTGAACTCAAGACCTTTAGCTCTTGCCTAGCTTTTTCAACTCAAGGCTGGAGTTCTACCACTTAAGCCATACCTTCACTTTCCAGATTCTTGCTGGTTAACTGGAGATGACAATCTTTCAGATTTGTCTGCCAGGGCTGGCTTCAAACCTCAATCCTTAGATCTCAGCCTCCTCAGTAGCTAGAATATCCTTGCTCAGAGAAACAGACAGACCTAGAACAAATCCTGTGAAGCAAGCCAAGCTCAGAAAGACCAATGGCACATGTTTTCTCTCATATGTGGAAGATACATCTAAAACACGACTGGACAAGATAACCTAAGGGGGTTTATGCATTTGCACATGAACAAACAGACTAAAGGAGGATACAGTGAAGGGAGGAACACAAAGGCGTAACTCCATTGAACATCTAAAATACTAGTTATCAAAACAAATTTCAGGAAATGGAAATACATAGTTTTTGTTGTTGTTGGTGGTGGTGGTAATGGTATTGTTTGCTTGTTGTTGCTATCTTTGGGGGGGGCAAAAAGAGGGTACAGGAATGGAGGGTGAAAGAGTGAAAAGTGCAGTCATGGTATTCAATATACACTGTGTAAAATATGAACAGGGCAACTTGTGGTCAGGGATAGGGGAGGGGGAATGGGCGAAAATAAAGGAAGGGGTGACATTGTCCAGGAAACACTGTATTCATTTGATTTATGGAGTCATAACCTCTTTGTACAACTCCTTAATAATAGCAATAAAAATAATAGAAGATAAATGCTTTCCATGAAAGAGAGAAAGAAAGAAAGGAAGAAAGAAAGAAAGAGAGAAAGAGAAAGAAAGAAAGAAAAGGAAAGGAAAGAAATTGAAAGGAAAGGAAGAAAAGGAGAGGAGAGGAAATCAAAGAGAGAAAAAAAAAAAAGATATCTTTGTTCAGCTCTCCAAGCACTCTAATTATTTGGTCAAGTAATCGAAGTCAGAGGGAAAGAATAGCTTTTCCTTCTACTTTTTTTTCCCCCCCTTTTACTAGCCATTATACCTTCGGTGGGAGTAAAAGGTCAAAGCAAAGAAAGTAGTTTCTGTGCTTTGCTTTCTTTTTTGGTGCCAGTCCTGGGGCTTGAAATCAGGGCCCAGGCACTGTCCCTGAGCTGCTATGCTCAAAGCTAGAGTTCTACCACTTGAGCCACAGTTCCACATCCAGGTTTTTGGTGAGTAATTGGAGATAAGAATCTCTTAGGCTTTCTTGCCCAGGCTGGCTTCATACTGTGATCTCAGATCTCAGCCTCCTGAGTAGCTAGGATTACAGGTGTGAGCCATTGGCGCCTGGCTTCGCTTCTTGCTCTTAATCAAGCTTAATAACAGCGTTCATCTCAGAATTTCCTGGCTGCTATTTTCCATGCATCATTTTCTTAGGTCTCTCTTGCCTCAAATGGAGTCAGAACAAGAATAGAGTCAATGCCATTTGACAGACTGGCATGTGGGCTAATGGTGAGCCCTGCTTTGAGAGGAGTTCCCAATATAAGCAAGGGCACTGGGACACTGGGAAGGGGGCGCTAGGTCCCCCCCTTGAGGAGATAGTGTGCTACCAGGAAATTGTACTGTCTGATAAGGCCAAGCTACATTGTCAGGCAGTAAACAAGTTAGAAACTGCACACAGTTTTTGCCACCATTTCAAAAATTAACAGAGAAGGTTAAAAAAAAAAAAAGTAAAATAATATGGCACCATAAAGGAGCAGTGTCATGATATGCACATAAGAATGATTGTCTTAGCTGGGCGAAGGTGGCTCACAACTATTAATCCTAGCTACGCAGGAGTCTGAGATCTGAGGATCATGGTTCAAAGCTGGCCCAGGCAGGAAAGTCCGTGAGACTCTTACCTCCAGTAAACCACTCAGAAAACTGGAAGTGGCTCAAGTGGTAGAGCTCTATCCTTGAGCTGAAGAGCTCAGGGATAGTGGCCAGGCTCAGCGTTCAAGCCCCATGACTGACCACCTCGCCCCACCAAAAAAAGACTGTCTTCATGCTGATGATATAAAAATGTACACACACATACACACATACTGGTTCTAGGGCTTGAACTCAGGGCTTAGATGCTATTCCTGAGTTTCTTTTGCTCAAGGCTAGTGCTCTACCACTTAAGCCACAGATCCACTTTAGCCTTTTGATGGTTAATTTCACAGACTTTTCCTGCCTGGGTTGGCTTCAAACCTCAAACCTCAGATCTCAGCCTACTGAGTAGCTAGGATTACAGGTGTTAGCCATCCAGTTGTCTTTTTTTTTTTTTTTGCAAAGAAGGCTTTAATTATATGTATTTGTATCTAGATAACATAATTTAGAAATAGAAGCATTGTTGTATCTTGTTTTGTGAAGTGCCTAAGTACCTATCAAGCAAGAAGCTGCAACAGCAGTGTAGAGCAAAATAATTTTATCGTCTCTCTGTCTTTGTCTCTCTCTTTCTCTCTCTCTGTAGCTCTGTGTGTGTCTGGTTTTTCTCTCTCTCTCTTCCTCTCTATACGTCTCTCTATCAGTCTCTTATGTATATATATATATGTCCATACATATCCATATGTATGTATGTATGTCCATACATACATTAATTGCATGTGAGACTAAACAATATCATATATATATATATATGTATATATATATACACCTAAACTATTTAAGTCATGCTTTCAGGAAGCTGAGGGTTCAGGGTAATAAACATCTATATTTTCTGAATTGGATACATTGAGATAGAAAAGCCATATGCAGAGCTGGTGGTTCACACCTGAAATCCTAGCTACTTGGGAGGCTGAGATATAAAGATCATTGTTCAAAGCCAGCCCAAGCACAAAAGTCTGTAAGATTCTTATCCCCAGTTAACCACCAAAAAACCCAGAAGTGGTGCTGTGGCTCAAAGTGGTAGAGTGCTAGCCTTGAGCAAAATTGCTCAGGGACAGTGCTCAGGCACCAAGTTCAAGCCCCACAACTAACAAAAGCTATATGTATCAGAAAGAATGTTACATCTCCAATTGTTTATAAATCAAGAATATCTTTTCCTCAGTCTAACTTACCTCCTCTACTAGAAAAAAAAAAACAAAAATAAAAGATAATTTAAAAAAGCATTAAAAGGAAACCAGCTCAGTTCTTTGTTTTGTGAGTGCTGAGCACAGGACGTTAGCAACCACTGCCGCCTTCTGTCACAAAAATATCTTGTCATTTTCCCCCTGGGAACCAGAGCTAAATCCAACAAGATTGGTGCAGAACTGGGTGCTAATAATAGTCCACTCCTACTGATAATGGAAAGATTGAAGTTTTCATAAACCTTTAGAAAGAACAGATTAATGTAATCTTTATTTTATTTATATATGTTTATTATTTTATTTTATTTTTGTGCTAGTCCTGGGGCCTGCACTCAGGGCCTGGGTGCTATCCTTGAGCTGTATTGCTCAAATGGAGCCATAGCTTCCACTTCTAAATTTTTACTGGTTAATCAGAGACAAGGGTCTCACAAACTTTCCTGCCTGGGCGGCATCCAACCTCCATCCTCAGATCTCAGCCTCCTGAGTAGCTAGGATTACAGGTGTGAGCCATTGACACCCAGCTAGATTGATGTCATTGTGAAGTCACAATTTTATTTCTCCAAACCAACTGTGCTCAGTTAGATATATCCGTCCACTGAAGATGGCCAGGAAAACTTGAAGATCATTCAGGAGAGAATGATTAAGATGAGTGAAAGCCTGGGAGATGATTGGTCTTGGTCAGTTTTCCCTTGCTATGATATGTATTTGAGGAAAACACCTTGGGAAAGATTTGTTTGAATGAATAGTTTCAAAGACTTCAGTCCATCCTGGCAGAGAGCTCAGGGCAGATCAAAGCAGTTCCCAGAATGGTGGTCAAGGGATGGTGCCATCCACATTCAGGGCAGCCCTCCCCCCCCCCTTCCCACCCCTACCCCTGCTTGTTTCCCTGGAAACATGCTCACAAACACACCCAGAGGCATGCTTCACTAATCTCTGCATTTCTCAATTCAACCAAGTGGACAACCAAAATTAACCACCACTTCCTCTCAGTGAGAAGATGATGGAGGAACCAAGTTTATTTGTCTGAATCAGTAAGAAAAGAGGATTTAGAAGATTTTCAATTGTTGCCTCCTCCTTGATAAGAAATGTACTCATTACCTTGCCCATGTAATTGTAACCCCTCTGTACGGTATTTTCACAATACAAAAAAAAAAGAAGAAGATTTTCAATGTGCAAGAAACAGTCACTGTCAGCAAGAGACCCAGTACAGTTATAGAAGACATAAACTGGTGTCTCATGCCTGTAATCTTAGCTATTCCAGAGACTGAGATCTGAGGATCAGCGTTTAAAACCAGCCTGGGGAAGGAAAGTCCATGAGACTCTTATTTCCAATAAACCACCAAAAGAAAAAATAAAAGCTAGAAGTAGAGCTGTAGCTCAAGTGGTAGAGCACTAGCCTTGAATAAAAGAAGCTCAAGAATAGTGCTCAGGCCCTGAGTTCAAACCCCAGGATTGGAACAACATCAAAAAAGATATATGAAGTTATAATAATATTATCTTGTAGGTAGGTGCTGGTGGCTCACACCTGAAATCTTAGATACTCAAGAGATTGGGATATGAGGATCAAGGTTCAAAGCTAGCTGGGGAAGAAAAGTCCATGAGATTATCTTCAATTAACCAGCAAAAAGCTGCAAGTGGAGCTGTGACTCAAGTGATAAAGCCCAGCCTTGAGCAAAATAGTTAAATGAGAGCATGAGGCCTTGCATTCAAGCCCCAGTACTGATGTATGTGAATGCATGTACACACATGCATGGAGACACACACACATACACAATTGCATTTGGCCTGCATCTATCATTTGTCTGTGATTTTTCCCCCCCATGTTGTTACTTTGACCCCATTGCTTTACTCATTCTCACAGCTGGGCCCAACTCTGGACTTGTCCTTACTTAGCTGCAGTGCTGGTCTTCTGCCTCCCTGCCTTGACTTTGGGTAAATATCACATGCATCTGAAGTGCTTTGGCTGTGCTCTGTTCAACACAACACATGGTTGTGTAGTGTAGATGTCCCTGCAGGTCTGGCCAATTGTTCCTGGCAGCCAGCATCCTTTCCCGTAATTTCCCTGCAGGTCTCTTTTAATTTTTAATTAAAAGGAAAACAAAAGTTGGAATAAAAATAATTTCAGCATATATAATGGGCCAAAAGGTTAATGCATTTTAATATATGATAAGCCTTAGATAAAAACAAATAGTAAAATTCCTTTTCACAGGCTAAGTGTATTTATAGGGACCGTGTGTGTGTGTGTGTGTGTGTGTGTGTGCGCGCGCGCGCGCGCACGCGCCAGGCCTGAGGCTTGAACTCAGGGGCCTAGATGCTGTTCTTCAGCTTTTTTTGTTGTTATCCATTGTGGGTCCTGAACTCTGTGACTAGGCACTGTCCCTGAGCTCTTCAGCTCAAGGCTCTACCACTTTGAGCCACAGCGCCACTACTGGTTTTCTGGTGGTTTATTGGAGATAAAGAGTCTCACAGGCTTTCCTGCTCAGGCAGGCTTAGAACTGCAATCCTCAGATCTCAGCCTGCTGATTAGCTAGGATTACAGGCATGAGCTACCGGTGCCCAGCAGTTCCTCAGCTTTTGTTTTGCTTAAGTATATATATATATATAAACATCTTACAGTCTTTCCTACGGAGGCTGGCTTCAAACCACAATCCTTGGGTCGCAGCCTCCTGAGTAGCTAGGATTACAAATGTGAACCACAGCTGTCTGGGTATAGGGATCATTATATAGGACAAAACCACAAGTGTCCCCCAGATAGCTACTTATTACAAACAAACACAAGAGAAACTTCTTCAAAGCAAAGGAAACTGATCATATTTGCAGATTGCTTAGAGTCAACAATGAAGCTTGTCAGAATATTAAGATTTCCTGCCTTCTAGGAACCCTGGATCAAAGTGCTCTATTTAATATTCTCAGATGGCCAGGTGCTGGTGGCTCATGCTTGTAATCCCAGCTACTCAGGAGGCTGAGATCTGAGGGTCATGGTTCAAAGCCAGCCCAAGCAGGAAAGTCCGTGAGACTTATCTCCAATAAACCATTAGAAAAGCAGAAGTGGTAGAGCTCAAGTGGTAGAGCACTCACCTTGAGCTGAAGAGCTCAGGGACAGCGGCCAGGCCCAGAATTCAAGCCCCATGACTGACCCAAAAAAAAAATCTCAGATGACCTGCCAAGAAGGTATCTCTGTTAATTCATCCATGAGTTAGTTATTTAAAGAACAGCGATTACTGCTGGGAATCAGTGGCTCACACCAAGAGTCTTAGCTACTCAGGAGGCTGAGATCTGAGGATCATGGTTCAAAGCCACCCTTGGGTGAGAAAGTCCCTGAGACTCTTATCTCTAATTAACAAGCATGAAGCCAGAAGTGGAGATGTGGCTCAAGTGGTTGAGCATCCAGCAGATCCCAGGCCCTGAGTACTGGCACAAAAGAAGCAGAAATGTATGGCCAGGCAGATGTGAAGATGTGGAAGGCGGCAAGGTGCAGAATAAGAGAATGTTTGTGGCAAGGTGCAGAATAAGAGAATGTTTGTGGTATATTGAAACAAAACTGGCCGTTTACTCTGTTTCCTAATTCCACTTAAAGGTATTGTATTCATTCTGATGGTGGTGAATTATTTATTAGCATTCTATATTTAACTTGTTAAATGAAGAAATGGGTTCCTGTATAGGGGAGGGAGGAGGCTTTTTGCAGATAGTTTTTAGAAATATTTTTGAAAGTTAGAGCTATGTCCCAAGAGAAGAAATTGTGAGAAAATGAAACTTCTCCCTATATTAGTTAAATTTGTAATTCACTCCTTCTAATAGTAGTTGTACGTTTATCCTTTTTCTTTTATCTACCCTCTTTCTTCTCCTGAATGTCTTTATTTATTTATTTTGGTGCCCACTGCTGGAGTTCGAACATAGGGCCTGAGCATTGTCTCTTAGGTTTTTCACTCAAGGCTGGTACTCTACCATTTTAACAATAGCTTCACTTCCTTGGGGGGGGGGGGGGGGGGGTTGTTTTTCTGGTAAATCGGAAATAGGAGTTTTTGACTTCTTTGATTGGACTTTGATGCCCAGGCTGGCTTCAAACTCAATCCTCAGATCTTAGCCCCCTCGGTAGCAGAGGGTAGCTCATATTTCTTTCTAATTTAGTAATCAATGCTCTCTGCTCACTGATTCATTCCATAACAGTGTCTGAAACACTGTAGCTCAATTACATTGCTCATCATTTCATTTTCATTGGTACTGAAGTCATGTGTAGATGCTGTAACATAAACTTACCTACACAAGTGTTATAAAAAAGGGAAAAGAAATGAAGGAAAGAAGGAAGGAGAAAAAGGAAGACGGATCATGACAAGCACTTAATGGATGCAGACCCTAATATTGTCTCTAGCTGGCATTGTACCTAGTGAGTTTTTCTCCATTTCTCACTCCTTGGTTATTCCTCTGTCTTATAGGCATGAAGCAAAATTCTCTCTCACTTTCTTCAGCCTCCTTGATTTTAACTGTTCATTTAAAAAGAAAAGAAAGAAGAGGCTTTTAAATGGCCAATCTTGTATATTAGAAATGAAACTGAGGGGGCTGGGAAGGTGGCTCAGTGGTAGAGCGCTTGCCTTGCATGCTCGAGGCCCTGGGTTCGATTCCTTAGCACCACATAAGCAAAAAGAAAAAAGCCGGAAGTGGCGCTATGGCTCAAGTGGTAGAGCGCTAGCCTTGAGCTGAAGAGCTGAGGGACAGTGCCCAGGCCCAGAGTTCAGGCCCCACGACTAGACCCCCCCCCAAAAAAAAAGAAAAGAAAAAGAAATGAAACTGAGGAGCTGGGCATGGTGGCTCATGCCTGTAATCCTAGCTACTCAGGAAGCTAAGATCTGAGGGTTGTGGATGGAAGCAAGTTCCGGCAAGAAAGTCCGTGAGACTCTTCAATGAATCACAGAAAAAGCCAGAAATAGTGCTGTGGCTCAAGTAGTAGACTGCTAGCCTTGAGCAAAAGGAGCCCAGGGACAATGCCCAGGCCCCAAGTTCAAGCCCCAGGACCAGCAAAAAGAAAGAAGAAAGAGAAAGAAAGAAAAGAAAGGAAGGAAGAAGGAAGGAAAGAAGACAAGGAAGGAAGGAAGGAAGGAAGGAAAAAGAGGGAGGGAGGGAGAGAAAAAGAAAAAAGAAAGAAAGAAATGAAACTGAAGAGTCCTCAGCTACTGTTCCCTGTGAGGGAACAGGAAATGCTCCTCTTTCATTTTCTATTTCTCTCTACTTTAACTCTGTTATACTAAAATAAGCTTGGCTAAAACATTTTCTTGTGTTTGTGCTGGTACTGGGGCTTGAACTCGGTGCCTCACAATCTCACTTGGCTTTTTTGTTCAAGGCTAGTACTCTACCACTAGAGCCAGTTTCAGATCAAGCTTTTCGGTGGTTAATTGGAGATAAAACTAACACGGATTTCCCTGACTGGGGTGTAAGGGCTGCCGAAAGGAGACCATGTGATACAGGCAGAAGAGAGTTTATTAGGAGAACCAAATGGCCAGCCTGCACCAGATACAGGTGTGCAGAGCAGAGAGCTAATGGTAGAGAGAGCGAGTATATAGGGAAAGGCTAGGAGGCAGTGTGGCTGCAGTGGATGTGGGGAAGTGACCTCAGAGGATGAGATCCTTTTGCTGACTCACAGTCAAGTGGTTGACAGTCAGGTTACTAACAGTTACAGGTGATTTCTGGTAAGGCTACATGCTGTCTTTCAGGAAGAAGAGGGCGAGAAAGGGGGCTATTCTCCTTGGCAGACCTCACATGGGGTTGGCTTCAAACTGGGATCCTCAGATCTCAGCCTCCTGCGTAGCTAAAATCCTTGCTAAAACTTTTGAGAGAGAGGAGGGGGGGAGGGAGGGAGGGAGGGAGGAAGAAGAAAGAAAGAGAGAAAGAAAGAAAGAAAGACAGACAGACAGACAGACAGACAGGAAGGAAGGAAAGAAGGAAGGAAGGAAGGAAGGAAAATTAAAAGAGAAGAGAGAAAGGAAGGAAGGAAGAAAGGAAAAGACAAAAAATAAATATAGGGGGCTGGGAAGGTGGCTCAGTGGTAGAGCGCTTGCCTTGCATGCTCGAGGCCCTGGGTTCGATTCCTTAGCACCACATAAGCAAAAAGAAAAAAGCCGGAAGTGGTGCTGTGGCTCAAGTGGTAGAGCGCTAACCTTGAGCTGAAGAGCTGAGGGACAGCGCCCAGGCCCAGAGTTCAAGCCCCACTACTGGACCCAAAAAAATAAATAAATAAATATAGCCTATTTCTACTTTCTACTTTGCAGGCCCAAATCCCTCCACCCCAAACCACATAAATGATGATGAGAGGCTTAGCCTACCCCCAAGTAACCTGGCTCTGAATAGAAACCAAAACTGGTCCCAACTTCCCTGTCTCACTTGCCCTGCTGGGAAAGGGGCTTTGAATCGGTGGTTAGCAAACCCAGAGCTCCAAAGCTCACTGGGAGCTGGGCACTGGTGGCTTATCCCTGTAGTCCTGGCTACAGAGGGAGATTGAAATATAAGGATCACAGTTCAAAGCTAACCCAGGCAGGAAAGCCATTAGACTCTTATCTGCAATTAACCAGCAAAGAGCTGAAAGTGAAGATGTAGCTCAAAGGGTAGATCACAGGAACAGCACCCAAGCCCCAAGCTTAAGTTTCAGTAGCAGAACACATACACACACAGTCTCATTAAGAAAGAAGTATGTTAAAAAAAAAATGTAAAAAAAAAAAAAAAAAGAGAGAGAGAAGTATGTAGAATTACCCTGGTGGCTAACTCTGAAGGATCTAGATGAAAGCCATGGTTTTCTAGGGAGAAAACAAAGGATCCTTGGCCCACAGTTGACAGTCTAAGGGCCAGAATAGTTGTAGGGCTTTGTTCCAAATGTGTAAAAACAAATTACTAAGACAAATCAACATTTTGGGTTTGGGTAGCCTGTTGGATTAGTTTAGAGGAAGTGCAAAGCTGGCATCTGTACCCGTGTAGAAGCCAAAGAAGAGCCGGGATTGTAGTAACTAGCTCTATAAAAGAGGAAGCCCTGACCACTGCCCTACAGCAGTCCGCGGTCACTGGGCCATGCCCTCCAGCTGCGCCACCTCAGCAAGCTGAGGGGAGTGCTTTCTCTCTCCTGATGGGACAAGAATGCCTCAGCCAATGAGCACATGACCAGCCAGAGCTTTCAACCAGCTACCTTTAACTTCTCTAAGCCTAAGTGAGACATGCCCACAGATCTCCCTTTACCTCCTCTTTTCTTCCACTCTGTACCCAACAAGGACAACACCTGACAACAGGAAATCTGCCTTGCACAGGGGTGTGAATATGCAGCCTTGCTCACCAGCTAAAGGCCCACACCTATAATCCCAGTTATTCAAGAGGCTGAGGTCTGAGGGCCAGAGTTCAAAGCCAGTCCAGGCAACAAATCTAAGAGACCCTTCAAACAACAACAAATTAGAAGTGGAGCTGTGGCTCAAGTGGTAGAGCATCAGCCTTGAACAGAACAAGCTAAGGGAGAGAGCTCAGGCTCTTGAGTTCAAGCTCTCGTAAGCACAAAAAAAGAAATGAAAAGAAGCCAGGCACTGAAGTAACCCAACTTCCCGGGGGCCGATGGGACTCGTACCCATCATTGGTGAAAGGAGTCACCAACACTCAAGTCAATCAGGCTAGGAACCTTTATTAGCCAGGGTGACTACCCTTGCATTATACAAATAGTGAAAAACAGCTGCCAAGCTTTCTTGCGGCAGGGTTTTAAAGGGGCAAGCAGGTCACACACAGGTGGCAGTGTACGTGATAGCAAGCAGGTTGACAGAAGCAAAACTAGCAGTTAGTGATCACAAATAACAATTACAATTTCAAGAAACAAAGCCGTAAGTCATCAAGGTAAAAGTTACATTTCCAGGCTCCCCCTTTGTTTCATTCCTGATAAGGGTTTAGCTGACATTTACCCAAACACATTCCAAACTTCTTACTTATCACATCCAAAATCAAACTACCTTCCAGGTTTCCTGGCTGTTTCTGAGTTTCACTGTTATTTACCACACTTAACTTGTCTAACTCCCTAATTTTCTGAGTCTTTACTTCTAAGAAGTTCCTTTAATAATTAACTTGGAGTTTCTCTCTACAGAGAGGTCCTGCCTTTAGTGCTTGCCCTATCCTTACAGTATGTGTTGGCAGTTCAAATGGAATGTGACTAGAATATATTTACAAAATGATGGATGATATTAATTGGGGTACACTTGGAAGCTTGCAGACTTACAGGCTACTGAGTTCTGGAATCATGAACTCCTCTTCTCCCAAGAGTAAGGGAAGAGTGTAAGTTCCCTTCAGCAAGAGGGATGGTGGCCAGACAGCAGGAAGGACTTCCTGTCAGTGAACAGTAGCTCAGATGCCCTAATTTTGGTGTGTGTGTGGTAGGGGGAGCGGGGGGAGTAGGTCATCTCTGGCACTAGTGGCTCATGCCTGCAATCCTAGCTACTTACTACTCAGGAGGCTAAGATCTGAGGATCTCAGTTCAAAGCCAGCCAGCACAGGAAAGTCCATGACTCTTATTTCCAATTAACTACCAGAAAACCAGAAATGGCACTGTGGCTCAAGCGGTAGAGTACCCACCTTGAGCTGAAAAGCTCAGGGACAGCACCCAGGCCCAGAATTCAAGCCCCAGACTGACAAAGAAAAAAGGAAGGGAGGGAGGGAGGGAGGGAGGGAGGGAAAGAAGGAAGGAAGGAAGGAAGGAAGGAAGGAAGGAAGGAAGGAAGGGAGGGAGGGAGGGAAAGAAAGAAAGGAAGAAAGAAAGAAAGAAAGGAAAGAAAGAAAGAAAGCCAGCAACATTTGGAGGCTATTTCCTTCTAAATTTTTCACTTAAAGAAATAATAAGTTCCTCTCACTTTTTTTTTTTTTAAACAGGCTAAACACAAGACAAGCTAGGCTTGCAGATTTTTCTGAGCCTATTTCCTCCTAAAATGTCAGTCTGTGGTTAACCTAGCGCTGGACGAGTTTCTCCTTCAGACTTTGTGGGCTAACAGCTGTCTGAACCCCTACAATTGTTAAGGCGTTTTGTTTTATGCTTTTTATCTGTTGAGAAGTATAAGCAATCCAAATAAAACTTTAAAGAAATGAGGTATAAAAAGTTTTCCTAGCATCCACTAAGTTTTCAAGGCCTCCCTGAACTTCCTTAGACACCTGTCTGTAGAAACTGAACCAGACACAGGCTGTTGACCTGGCATTAGCCCCAGTAAGTCCTCCAAATAAGAAGCCAAAAAAGCTTGCTTAGTGGCAATATTTTAATTTCTGAAGACGTCACCACTGTGGGAGTGGTTGTGGGTGCCTGTCTATTTGTCTGGGAGGTACTGATTGGGTGTAGGAGATGGACAAAGAGTGTGGCAGGCAGAGATAGGTTGATCCAGTCCTTGGTACTTCCTAGCTGATTGGAGTGAGGCAAACCCAGACCTTACAGAAATGTTGTTCCTCCTCTCATGTACTTCCTGGAGACAGTGACAACTACGGTGACTCCCAAGGTAATGAATGAATGAATGGATGGATGGATGGATGGATGGTGCCTGGGATAGAAAGGAGATTGTCAATGAATAGCAGCAATAATTATTACTGCAGATGTTGTTAAAAAGAAGTTATTTCATCTAAAATTTTCAGAACAGTAGGAATCTGGAGTTTTGGCTACTGCTTACAGGGAGTCCTGTGGCCTGGGGTCCTCAGGCTTAAGAGTTCCAGCTCTTGGTGTTTGGCTGGTGTTCCTGATTAGGGCAGAAAGGCTACTATCTTCAAAAGCATTTGGACATTGTCTAGATGGTCACATTCCTCCTTGTGAAGGCTAACATGGTGAGAGGTGTATCTTTGAAAGAGAAAAGACGGGAGGAGGAAAAGGACGTGTAGGATGTTGAGTTAAAGGAAGTCACAGAAGGATTCTAGATATGAATTAAGGTGGAGGCTGTGGGAAGGGAAGTGGACAGGCCACAAAATCTACCATTCTTGTGACAGATGATGGGGCAGAAGGAGCCACAGAGCTCTTGAGATTTCTGTTGTAGGGAAGATCCCGTGGATACAGTTTCCTTATTGAGAACATCCCTATTGAGCATCATTTGTTTAGAATTTATTTTAAATTGGATCCTTTTCACAGAGTCAATTCTATTGGCAGTAAAGAGTCAGTTTCTCTACTGTTTTTTTGTCATGAATTATTTATCTATGTACTTACCTATTTCACTTATTTATTTATTCCTTGTGCCGGTCCGGGTGCTTGATCTCCTTCATTCTTGTGCTCTACCTCAGCCTTTTCACTCAAGGCTGGTGCTCTACCACTTGAACCAATGCTCCAATTAATTTTTTTTATTTTTGGTGGTTAATTGGAGATAAGAGTCTCACAGACATAGACTTTTTCTCCTTAGGCTGGCTTCAAATCCTGATCCTCAGATCTCAGCCTCCTGAATAGCTAGGATTGCAGATGTGAGCCAGCCAGATTCCAGCTTGTCGTGAATTTTAAAATACTGGGTATAAAGCCCTGAGGCTGGCTGGGAGAATCCCAAGATGAATGTTTCATCCAAACGATAGAGTTATTTCTAGCGTCCTAGACAAAACAATTTCATGTTCAGGAATCTAGCTCCTAATAGTATTTTCAAAGGTTAGAACTTTTTCCTTATATATGTAGCATTGCATCCGAAATCCCACCATAAAGTAAATGGATATTGCTTTAGTTTTAGCAGAGATAAAGTTGCCACTGTTAATCTATCATCCCACTTAAAAGAATGAATTTTTTGAACACCCAATTCTTTTCCCTCCTCCTTCAGAGACAACGTTTCACTATGTAATCTAGGCTGGCCTTGGAGTCACTATGTAGGCCAGGTTAGTCTCAAACTCTCGAGTCTTCTGATCAAGCCTCCTAAGTGCTGGGATTATAGGTGTGCACTATCTTGTCTGGCTGAACATACAAATGTTTTATGATTATTTGTTTGTTTGTACCCGTTTGGGGGCTTGAACTCAGGGCCTGGGCACTGTCTCTTAGCTTTTTCTCTAAATCTAACACCACCGTTTAAGCCACTTCTCCATTTCCAACTTTTTGATGAGTTAACTGGAGATAAGAGTTTTACAAACTTTTCTGCCTAGGTTGGCTTTGAATAATGATCTTCAGGTCTCAGACTACTGAGTAGCTAGGATTACAGATGAGAGCCACTGGCAACCGGCCCCCATGCAGATGTTTTAAGTTGACAATATTTCCATAAAGCCCTCAAGTATCAAAGTTAAAAATGAAAAGTATTCAAAAGAGAACATTTTTAAAGTGTCCATCACAAGTGTGAAGGGTCACAGAAGATTTTCTCCCTGTTGCTACTGAATGTCACGGCATCCTAGTATTGTTTTCAGGTGTAAGGATAGAGCTTCTTTATGGGCATAGTTTGTGCTGGCATGGATGGAAGAAAGTAAAAATTGTTGCAACTAATAAATAGATGTAATATGACTGGGAACATCAAGCATCTGGCATGGAGTATCTAAGAGTTACTAGCCTGGGGTTTCACAAAGCTGTGTTCTAAAAGATAAGGTAGCCAGATGAACAGAAGACACAGAGTGGTGGAACAGAAAATTATCAGAAGTTGAGGGGAGGCAGGAGGGTGCTGCTTATTAGTAGAGTTTCAGATTTACAAGATGAAAAAAGAGCTAGGCACCAGTAGCTCACATTTATAATCCTAGCTACTCAGGAGGCTTAGATCTGAGGATCACTGGGGTTCAAAGCCAGCCAGGACAAGAAAGTGACCCTGAGACTCTTATCTCCAATTAACTATTCAACAACAACAAAAAGTGGCACAGTGGCTCAAAGTGATAGAGCACTAGCCTTGAGCAAAAGAGTTCAGGGACAGTACTCAGGCCCTTAGTTCAAGCCCCATGATTGACACCCCCCCTCCCCCCCCCCACACACACACCCCAAAAAAAAAAAAAAAAAGTCAAATTGAGAGCCAGGCACTAGTGGCTCACTAGTCAGGAGAAAGAGATCTGAGGATCTTGGGTTGAAGGCAGCCTGGGGAAGGAAAGTCTTGGGGAGAAAAGACAGGGAAAAAATATATATATAAAAGTTGAGGGGGGGGGAGTATAGTTGTGGAGATGGGAGGGAAGGGAGGGTTGGGGAAAAACAAAGGAGGAGGCAACAATGCTTGATAAGAAATGTACTCATTACCTTGCTCATATAATTGTAACCCCTCTGTACAGTATTTTCACAATAAAAAAACTTATTTAAAAAATAAATAAATAAAAATGAAAGTTAAACTGAAATGGTCCAATTGGTAGAAGACAGAGAGGAAGGGAGAGAGGGAGGAGAGAAGAAAGAAGGGAGGGAGAGGGTAGGGGAAGGGAGAGAAAGCACAGGGAGTACTGGAATCAGAAAATTAAGTCAGTGGTTTGGAATTTTCTCATAAAATTTAATATATTTAGAGATAAGGGACATCGCAACATAATATAAAGCCCAATTGCTCATGGTATTAAATGATCCTTTATGGAAAACTCTTTGAAATAATAACAAACTGCAGATGTGAGACTCTGGGGCCCGGACCTGGCATGTTTGGGGTGTAGCCCCAACTCAGTGTTGATGCTGTGTGACAGAAATATGTCTCCCTGAGCCTTGACTGAGCCCCAGGAGGAGATTCTGCTTTCTCCTGAAGAGTTGGGGTCCCACTAACCTACACAGCCTGGCCAAAAAGGGTACTTGCCAGTATTTGTGTTTTTTTTTGGGGGGGGGGGGAGGTCCGGTCATGTGGCCTGAACTCTGGGCCTGGGCGCTGTCCCTCAGCTCTTCAGCTCAAGGCTAGCGCTCTATCACTTGAGCCACAGCGCCACTTCTGGCTTTTTTTTTTCTTTTTGCTTATGTGGTGCTGAGGAATCGAACCCAGGGCCTCATGCATGCAAGGCAAGCGCTCTACCACTGAGCCACTTCCCCAGCCCCCCAGTGTTTGTGTTTTATTCCATGATTAGTCATTTGAAGTATTACTTTCTATTATTAAATCCTAGGTGTGGGGCTGGAAGGTGGCTTAACGGTGGAGTGCTTGCTTAACATGCATGAAGCCCTGGGTTGGATTCCTCAGTACCACATAAACAGAAAAAGCCAGAAGTGGTACTGTGGCTCAAGTGGTAGAGCACTAGCCTTGAGTACAAAATGGCTCAGGGACAGGGTCCAGGCCCTGAGTTCAAGCCTAGGACCGGTATATATACATACATACATACATACATACATAAGTAAATAAGTCCTGGGTATGCATATACCATTCAGGGCCCAAGAGAGACCATAAAAAGAGACAAAATGGATCCAGAATGCACGGAATCCAATTTGGATTATTGGAAATTTAAGGACAGAGGGACTGTCTTGGATAGCAGTGAAAGAGGATCCCTGCACCCCAAAGTGAGTAGAAGGGTGGGAGTGTTCTCCTCTAAACTGAGTAAAGGTAGAGCGTGCTCAACTGGAATGTGCCTAACTTTTCTCAAAACATGAGTAAAAAAAAAAATCCATCCTGGGTGTCAGCGGCCGGGCACGCCATGCTCCATGCTCGGCTGATCAGCCTAACAGCTTTGTTTGGAATGTGTGCTCGGATCATGTGATGACAAAATGTTGATTATGATCAAGATGAGTGTGGCCAGACCCAACAAGATGCTTCCACATAGAAATTTCTACAATGAACTGACCATTTACTGAATCCCAAGCACTATACTTAGCTCTCGGTATATTCAATCTCTGAAACTGATATGGGACAAGAAGAATTAGGTTTTAAGTCACCAAGTCACCAAGCATGCAGGGTTTTGTTGTTGTTTCTTCCTTTCTTGTTGTTGTTGTAGTGGTGGTGGTACTGGACATAAACTCAGGACCTGACCCATAGTTTTTTTTGCTCAAGGCTGGACCTTATCACTTAAGCCACAGACAATTTAAGGGGCTTTTGGGTGATTAATTGTAGATGGAGTCTCACTGATTTTTCTGTGCTAACTGGCTTCAAACTCAGCTCCTCAGAATTTCATGCTTCTGAGTAGCTAAGATTACAGATATGAGCCACTGGTGCCCCGCAAGGATATATAATCCTTAACCCAACTTCATCAAGCAAAATTGAGTCTCTAGCACAGGATGCAGACCTTACATAAAACATAAGAATTCTATGAGAGTTTGTACAAAGAGCTTAGGAATCCTGACCTAGCAAAGGGTCTTACATAAATTCACTTTTCTTGTTCCATGTGGAACTGTCACCAGGTGAAGGTTTGTGAAGTTCCCCTTTAAAAGTAGGGACTTTTCACTTAGAGTTCTTGGCTTTGATTGCAGAATAAGAATTTCTGGACAAGTCACAATGGTAAGAAAACTTGGAAGAGCTTTATTGGGTAAGAAAGCAAACAGGCAAGCAGACAAAAAGCAGGGGCACACTCTTAACAGATTATGGGTGTTCTCAAAGGGAGACACACACTTACACACATATGCACACAACTCCTCATCTGTTAGGGGTAAAGGCAGGGGGTCTGACTTTAAAGTTATGGAAAGCTAGGTATGTTATCTTTGCTCTGCTTACTGCTGGTGTTACCCTTTCTGAGTTTCTGGATGTTTGGGGCATTTTTTTCCAGGTAAGAACGCATCCTGCCATACAACAGATGCTTATCCTTGAGATAAGGAAGGTATCCTGTTATCTGCATTTTGGGTGGGAGGTTTTGGGGGAGCATTTCTCTCATGAAGGCATATGTCCTGCCAAACAAATGTTAATTCTTGGGGTGAGAAACGCATCTCTAAGGGAAGAATGCATCTTTGGAGCATAGATAGTGCTTCTATGTTTCTAAACACCATGTTTCTGAGTTGCCTTCACCAGGCCTCATTTTCTTGGATTTATCTGCCTGTCTCTCCCCTAAAATGACTTTGGTCCCTTGATCTTATGGGAAGTAGATGAATGAAAACCTCCTGTATTTGCTGTAAGCTTACCATGCCTTATTCCCTCTAATCTAGCCTGCCTCAGAACAACTGTTTGGACTCTATTTCAACCCTGACTTCCCAAGCCCTACCACTTCTAACTGTGCACACCAAAAATCTGCATGTACTGACTAGGACAAATTTTACTTCCATGAAATATTGTCATTCACGAACCTGAAATTCCTAATATGCTGTTAGAAAAGACTATGTGTCCCCAAAATAAATTATTCATTATTCATATGTATCTGAGAATGCTAATAGTCTTCCTTCCTTCATTCCTTTCTTTCTTCCTTCCTTCCTTCCTTCCTCTTTCTTTCTGCAGTAATGGGTCTTGAAGTCAGAGTCTCACATTCTTAGTTTTTTCCCCTCAAGACTGTAGGTGTACCACCTGAGCCACACTTCCACTTCCAACTTTTTGGTGGTTAATAAATCAAAAAAATCTCATAGACAGCCAGTGGCTCACGCCTGCACTCCTAGCTACTCAGGAGGCTGAGATCTGAAGATCATGGCTCAAAACCAGCCTGGGCAGGAAAGTCCTATCTCCAATTAACCACCAGAACACCGGAAATGGCGCTGTGGCTCAAGTGGTAGAACACTCACCTTGAGCTGACGAACTCAGATACAACACCCAGGCCCAGAGTTCAAGTCCCACGACTGACAAAAAAAAAAAAAAATCTCACAGACTAGGCATGAGCCACTAGCACCTGGCTAGAATGATCAATGTAAATGCTTCAAAGGTAAATTATTGAAAGCATATTGGGGGGCTGGGAAGGTTGCTCAATGGTAGAGTGCTTGTCTTGCATGCATGAGGCCCTGGGTTCCATTCCTCAGCACCACATAAGCAGAAAAAGCTGGAAGTGGCTCTGTGGCTCAAGTAGTAGAGTGCTAGCCTTGAGGTGAAGAGCTGAGGAACAGGCCCAGGCCCAGTGTTCAGGCCCCACAACCAACAAAAAAAGAAAGAAAGAAAGCATGTTGGTTGTTGAAGTCATACAGACAAAGAAAAACCATATTGTGCTGTACTTTGCCAAATTTGGCCATTTTTTTTCTTTTAAGAGCCAAGTATAGATTTGAATATATATACTAGCTGGCTCAGATAAATGCATCTATAAGTACATAATGAATGAGCTAGTTTCTGGCCCACTTAAAGCACTCCATTCCAAGAAAGTAAGAAAAATAGCTTCCTTAAGCTAGAAAATGTGAATAAAATGAGCTTATTCTGTGACTAGGACTATTAGAGTTGTTAAAGTGTGAGCCTACATTCCTAGCTATTCAGGAGGCTGAGATCTGAGGTTTGTGGTTCAAAGCTAACCCAGGCATTAAAGTCCATTAAACTCTTTTTTTTTTTTTTTTTTTGGATCCGGTCATGGGGCCTGAACTCTGGGCCTGGGCACTGTCCCTCAGCTCTTCAGCTCAAGGCTAGCGCTCTACCACTTGAGCCACAGTGCCACTTCCAGCTTTTTTCTTTTTGCTTATGTGGTGCTGAGGAATTGAACCCAGGGCCTCGAGCATGCAAGGCAAGCGCTCTACCACTGAGCCACCTTCCCAGCCCCTCCATTAAACTCTTATTTCCAAGTAACCACCAGAAAACCAGAAGTGGTGCTGTGGCTCAAAGTAGTAGAGTTCTAGCCTTGAACAAAAAGCTCAGAAATAGCACCCAGGACCTGAGTTCAAGTCCCACGGCTAACAAAAAAAATAAAGCCAGAAGTGGAGCTGTGGCTCAAGTGGTAGAGCACCAGCCTTGAGCAAATAATCTAAGGGACAGCACTTAGGTTATGAGTTCAAGCCCTAGTACCATTGTGTGCATGTGCGTGCGCGCGCATACACATACACACACACACACACACACACACACACACACACCACTCACTCACTCACTCACATACAAAGGGCCAAGTGGGCTTGGTAAGAAAACCAGATAGCTAACCAAGTTTTGGAACATGATCCTGAGCCAGAATGGCAATAGTGGTTATCTACATATATCTTTTTTTTTTGTCAGTTGTGGTCTTGAACTTTGGGCCTGCGCGCTGGCTTTTCAGCTCAAGGCTAGCACTCCACCACTTGAGCCACAGCGCCACTTCTGGTTTTCTGATGGTTTATTGGAGATAAGACTTTCTTTCGGGCTGGGAAGGTGGCTCAATGGTAGAGCGCTTGACTTGCATGCATGAGGCCCTGGGTTCAATTCCTCAGCACCACATAAGCAAAAAAGAAAAAAACTGGAAGTGGCGCTGTGGCTCAAGTGGTAGAGCGCTAGCCTTGAGCTGAAGAGCTGAGGGACAGCACCCAGGCCCAGAGTTCAGGCCCCACGACCAGACCAAAAAAAAAAAAAAAGACTTTCTTTCATGGACTTTCCTGCCCAGGCTGGCTTTGAACCACAATCCTGAGAACTCAACCTCCAGTGTAGCTAGGATTACAGGCGTGAGCCACCAGCACCCAGTTTACACATATCTTTTTAAATTCTTGGAAGGAAGAAAAATCTGTTGGGTGATCTCTTTTAAATTTAGAGTGTAAGCCAGATAGTCATTTGCATTATCACAACTCTTCTTCTGTTCTCTGGTCTTGTGATGTTTGCTGATAGTCCTCTTCCCAGGTGTGTTCGCTCACTTTTCAGAGCAAAACAAGCAAACAAGCTGGAATCTAAAACACTGGAACAATTTGTAACTCAAATCCTTCCTCTGTTGCCACTTAAATCTCTCCACTGCTAAAATCAAATGATGGAAGATTTTCTAAGCTATGGAATGAACTTTGCTGGATGTTAAAATTCTGTTATTAGCAAGGTTCTAGATTGAAGCTCTATCTGGAGATTTCTACTGACCTTATTAAAATGCATGGGAAAAGCCTGGTGCTAGTGGATTATGATTAAATTCCTAGGTACTCAGGAGGCTGAGATCTGAGGACTTAAGTTTGAAGCCAGCACAGGCAGGAAAATCCATTATACTCTCATCTCCCACTAATCACCAAAAAGTCAGTAGTGCAGCTGTGACTCAAGTGGTAGAGCACTAGCCTTGAGTGAAATAGCTGAAGGACAGTACCTAGGCCATTGTCAGGAAAGAAAGAAGGAAAGAAGGAAGGAAGGAAGGAAGGAAGGAAGGAAGGAAGGAAGGAAGGAAGGAAGGAAGGAAGGGAGGGAGGGAGGGAGAGAGAGAAGGAAAGAAAGGAAGAAAGAAAGAAAGAAAGAAAGAAAGAAAGAAAGAAAGAAAGAAAGAAAGAAAGAAAGAAAGAAAGAGAAAGAAAGAAAGAGAAAGAAAGAAAGAAAAAGAAAAGAAAGAAGGACGGTGGACAGAAGGAAAGAAGGAAGGAAAGAAGGAAGGAAGGAAGGAAGGAAGGAAGGTAGGAAGGGAGGGAGGGAGGGAGGGAGGGAGGGAGGGAGGGAGGGAGGGAGGGAGAGAAAGAAAGAAAGAAAGAAACAAGGGAGAAATGTTCTAGTCTCAGTATTTAAGATATTTTTTCCTTCTATTTTCTGACCTGTTTCCTTCCCTTCCATCTTAATAGTGTAGGGGAAGTGATCATGTTTTATCCATTCTAAACAAAAGACACTGTGCTCATATATTCCATCAGAGGCATCCATTTCCTTCCAAGTATTTGTCCTCCTGAAGTTGAGGGCTGTTTTCCTGAAAACCAGCAGGGAAAGAGCAGGAATTAGACTGGCTCAACTGCTTCGCAATGTTTACCTGGAGCCATATGTATCTGGCCTGTAGCTTAGCGTACAGCCTCAGGCCTGTAAGTTCCTAACTGTGGGTAAGGTAATTTTTCCCTAGTGAGAGTCAAGTGAAACAATTTGAAATCCCACTACACTGAAGTATCCCAACTTCCCGGGGCCAGTGGGACTTGAACCCACAATTGGTGAAAGGAGTCACCAGTGCTCAATCAATCTGGCTGAAAACCCTTTATTAGCCACATGGTGAAGGTCCCCAGCTCACAGAGCTTCAGAGAACAGCTTCAGCTGCTTCTCATGAGGATTTCTATAGGAAGGAGTTACACATTGGTGATGTTTGTCAAAGCAAGCAAGCAAACAAGGTTACAGAAGCAAAACATAGCCTTGACTTGCAAAAAGCATAGGCAAAACATAATCTTGACTCCGTCAGCATGACAGATACTATCAACGCTATTGATACTTGATTACAAAAGTCAAAACATAACCTTGGGTAGGGGTAGTCTATTTTACAGAAATGATTTTTATTTATTTTTATTTACCTTTATGGGCCTGAACTCTGGGCCTAGGCGCTGTCCCTCAGCTCTTCAGCTCAAGGCTAGCGCTCTACCACTTGAGCCACAGCGTCACTTCTGGCTTTTTTCTTTTTGCTTATATGGTGCTGAGGAATCGAACCCAGGACCTCAGGCATGCAAGGCAAGCACTCTACCACTGAGCCACCTTCCCAACCCCTACAGAAATGATTTTTATTATAAGCTTCTGACTATACAGCAACTCAGTATAGCTGGTGATAAGCCTCAAGATTGTCAGTGGCCTTCAGCAAAGTTTGTGATAAACTGCAAAGCCGCCAGCTAGGTAAACTTGAGTGAGGGAGAGATGTTCTTTTGCTTTTTAGCAAGAATAGAAAAGGCTTAGGCTGACTACTGGCCACTTGACCTGGAATTTCCATATTTGTCCCCATTTTTAACAACCAATAATTTTGTTCTGTTTCTGATTTCACGTTACACAAACAATAGGATCACTGCAACTATTAACTAGAAGAGGGATCAATAGTTCTATTTTTTCTTAATATTGCCCTATTTTTCTTTTCCCATTTCCTTTTCCCCCTAAGGCCTTGAACATACATAGTTGTTAGAATAATAAAAACCGAGGAACTCAATCATTAACATTTTTTAAAAAGCTCATGCCTGTAATCCTAACGACTCTGGAGGCTGGGATGTAAGGACCACAGTGAGACTCTTATTTCTGATTAACCACTATAAAAGCTGTATGTGGAGCTGTGGTTTAAGTGGCAGAGTACTAGCCTTGAGCAAAAAAGCTCTTGGACAGCTACCATGCCCTGGGTTCAAACCTTGGGACTGGCACAAAGAAGGAAGGAAGGAAGGAAGGAAGGAAGGGAGGGAGGGAGGGAGGGAGGAAGGGAGGGAGGGAGGGAGGGAGGGAAGGAAGGAAAAGAAAGAAAGAAAGAAAGAAAGAAAGAAAGAAAGAAAGAAAGAAAGAAAGAAAGAAAGAAAGAAAGAAAGAAAGAAAGAAGGAAAGAAAGGGAAGGGAAGGGAAGGGAAGGGAAGGGAAGGAAGGAAGGAAGGAAGGAAGGAAGGAAGGAAGGAAGGAAGGAAGGAAGGAAGGATTAGGAAAGTGAGTTGTGAGTGTTAGATCAAGTGGACTAACAGAGAGAAAGAACGCAGAGACCTCAGCAGACCAGAGAAGGCTTTGATCATGGCTGCAGAAGGACTCCATGTAACACTGAGCAGGGACAGAAAAACAAAGAGGGGAAAGGGGGGGGGGGGGAGGGGGAGGAGTTAAGGGTGAGATTGTCTTTGGAATTTCTTTGTCCTGTCCTATCCTGTTGAGGATTTATGGTATGAACTGTCCTGTTTGGGATTTACAGTGCAAACAGTCCTGTTTGGGGTTTTACGGTAGGGGTATCCTTCTGATGCCCACAGTCCTGCACTTTCAGATAAGGCCAGGGGTGAGAACCAGGAGGGGTCCCCAGGTTAGAGTGATCAGTGGACCATGGGAGCAGTGTGGAGTTCTGAGAACAAAGTAGATTCCCATCAGGAAGGAAGGAAGGAAAGAAGGAAGGAAGGAAAGAAAGAAGGAAGGAAGGAAGGAAGGAAGGAAGGAAGGAAGGAAAGAAGGAAGGAAGGAAGGAAGGAAGGAAGGAAGGAAGGAAGGAAGGAAGGAAGGAAGGAAGGAAGGAAGGAAGGAAGGAAGGAAGGGACAGGAAGGAAGAAAAAGTCAAGAGAAGGGGGTGAGAATGTGGCTTAGTGGTAGAGTGCTTGCCTAGCATATATGAAGCCCTGGGTTCAACTCAGTACTACATACACAGAAAAAGCCAGACTTGGCTCAAATGGTAGAGTACAAGAAGCCTTGAGCGAAAGAAGCTCAGGGACAGTACCCAGAGGCTGAGTTCAAGCCCCAGGACTGGCAAATTAAAAAAAAAAAAAAAAAAAATTCAAGAGAAGTTACATTCTCATTACTGAGCAAGGATTCTGGGGAGGGTCTATCTTCTGTAATTACTTCCCACTACATATTTATATGTACATCAGTGCTGGAACTTCCCACATTGGTCTTTCACTTCCTAAAGTAAGAGAGTCGATGCTGACTTGGGTCCTTTGCCCCAGATACTACCAGAAAAGGCATCACCCTGCCCCTACAGTCCTACAGTATATTTTCTTTCTTTCTTTTTTTCCTTTTTGATGCTGATTCTGGAGCTTAAGCTCAGGGCCTGGGAGCTATCACTAAACTTTTGTGCTCAAGGCTAGCTTTCTATCCCTTGAGTCCTAGTCGCACTTCCAGCTTTTTGCTGGGGAACTTGAGATAAGTCTTATGAACTTTCCTGACAGGGCTGGCTTTGAACCACCATCCTCAAATCACAGCCTCTGGAGTAGGTAGGATTACAGGTGTAGGCCAACGTTGTTATACAGGAATTCGATCAGCCAGATACAGAGAAGCTACATTTTGAGAGGTTGAATCAGGGGTTTTTATTAGAGCTAGCAACTGGGAACGGACACATGTCCCCAAAATGCTTACAGCCTTGAATATACTTAACACTGTTAGCAAACTGAGCCATGAGGTTAGTAAAGCAAAGAAAGGGGAGAAAAACAATTTCAACAAACCTGATCATCTCTAATCGACAGCTGAAGAGGGACACCATAGGGAGACATGAAGCATGGTGCAAAATGGTGGCTGGGCTGGGGTAGGGGTGGGGGTGGGGCAAGGCTAAATACCATCATGGTCAGGAGGTGGGATCACAGGGAGCTTCAGAGTCTCACAAGTTCTTGGCACCAGACTGGCAGGTAGCCTATTGTCCACATCCCCATCCCTGCCTCTAGGAATTAAGGCATGCCCATCACCTGGGGGTGGGACTTCAACTGCATCCATCAAGAAGACAAGATGGTGCCCATTAGACCCAGTATCCTTATTTCAACATCACCCAACTACTTTCTTTTCTTTCTTCTTCCTTTCTTTTTCTTTCTTCTTGTATTGGTACTAGAGCTTGAACTCTGGATATTGTTGTATTGCTTGGCTCTTTCACTCAAGGCTGGTGCTCTACCACTTGAACCACAGCTCCACTTCTTTTTGGTGGCTAATTAGAAAGGAGTTTCCCAGACTTTTCTGTACTGGCATGAGCCACCAGTGCTCGCTATAAAGCATCTTTTCAAAATACACATAACATACATATGTGTGTATATATAATATTAAATATCATTTAAAGATGTTGATGGAAACTAAAAATAACCTGACTTGCTGGGCACAGGTGGCTCATACCTGGAATCCTAATCAGGAGTCTGAGATTTGAGGATTGTGGTTCAAAGACACCCGTGACACTCTTCATCTTCAATTTATCACACACACACACACACACACACACACACACACACACACACACACACAGAAGCGGAGACACCCGTGACACTCTTTATCTTCAATTTATCACACACACACACACACACACACACACACACACACAGAAGCGGAGCTGTGGCTGCAATGTAAAACACTGGCCTAGAGCAATAAAGCTCAAGATAGGACCCAGTCCCTGAATTTAAGCCCCAGAACTGGTATAAAAGGAAAAAAGAAGGTAACTTGGCCCAAGTTTCTAAGGTGCAGTCTATTCTCACCCAGTTATACATACTCCAATCCGTGTCAAGTGTACTTTGTTTTGAGTGGTGGTGGGAATTGAACACTGATCCTCTTGTATGCTAGGCAAGCCATTAAGCCACACACCCCCAGCCCTGGACTTTCAAGCAAAATGATTGGGCAGTGCGGTGAAAATACACATGAAAATAACCCACCTACCTTAACCCACATCATCAATATTTATCTTCAAGGAGACACACTGTTCAAAGGTCACCAGCGAATTGTCTTAGGAATTTGCCAGATTAGGGTGAAAAGATAAATGTATGTCTGCAGAGACTTTGGAAGCCAGGGAAGAAACAAAGATTATTATCCCTTACACTCCGCCCCCCCTACCTCCCCGGTACTTTCCCTCTCACCCCCAAAAGAACTACATTCTAGCCACCAGAACGTGTGGAACTTCAGGGACAGGTCTGGGCTGGAGACAGAGATAATAGCTGAATTCATTGAGCATTTAAAAATGTGGCAGTATCATGCTAATGACTTTGCAAATGTTGGCCTTAACCCCTGCTGGTGTAGATCCTTTGTAATAGTCCACTCTCTCCCAGCTGGAGGATTCCTCTGAGCCAGGGGGGCTGCGGGCAGGTAAGCAATGTGAATGAAGCCAGATCTAAACCAAGGGGGTTTACTCTGGGAGTTTGGGGGGGGGGGGAGAGGAAGCGGTGGGGGTGGGGGGGGTGGCTTCCCCTCAGCCAAGGGGTTTCACAGGACTGGTGGCTCATTGTCTCCACCCAACCTGCGGTTTCTGATAAGGTCAGGGAGGAGTGCCATTAATAATTACTTAAGAGAGGCCAGGCTCAGGTAGCTCACATCTATAATCCTAGCTGTTTGGGAGGCTGAGATCTGAGGATGGTGATTTGAAGGGTGAAGGCAGTAAGGCCCTAAAGACTCTTACCTCCAATAAACCACCAAAAAGCCAGTTATCTTATTGTTGTTGTTGCTGTTATACTGGGGAAACTGGAACCCCTGGCAAGCAAAGAGGGTTTCCTATGAACATCGGAGAAGAGCGGAGGTAAGAGGAGTGAGCCTTGAGAAAGATTAACATTAGAGGAATTCCCAGGGATGGAGACACCTCCCCCCTCCCACCAAATAAATAAATAAATAAAGGCACTGGGTAAGGACTGGGAATCGGGTTGCCCCCCAGCCTTGTTGCTGAGTTGTTTACAAGGTAGCAGTTAACAAGACCCCCCAGCCCCAAGAACTGGGCAAGGACCAAGAAGTGGCCATTGATGGATGGAAGCAAAAAGAAATGAAGTGCTGACTTTCTGGCCAAACGTCTCCGGTTCGGTGATGTGGGAAAGCAGATGAAAAGTAAGAGGAGGAGCGCGTGGGAGGTGAGCTGGACATGGCCAGCGCCAACAGCCCTTTAAAACTGTGGCCTTGAATCACAGGCCGGAGAGAGATAGGATTGTCTCGGAGGTGGAGTCAAAGAAGTTTCCTTGCTTTTTTTCTTGAAGTAAGAAATGAGACTGGAAGGAGACAGCCAGAGGAAGAGTGAATAAAAGGTGGAACTCCTAGCTCTACCCGTTGGGGAGAATGTCCTAGAGTATAGTCCGGAGGCCTTGGGAGGACCTGAACCCACCGGCAGGGATTCACTTTCTGCCTAAGGAGGTGAGGGGCTGAGGGACTTCTGCCTTTGCCCTTGGTGGGATCTGGGCCGTGGGGCTGAAGGTTCGAAGGGAATCTGATCAACATCTGTCTGCAGGCTTGTGTTTCTTTTCAAATCCAAGCGGGACTGAGATGCTTCTAGAGCCATAATTTGTCTGGCTGGCACTTTAAGTAAGCCTTTGATACACAGGATTTCTTTTTTCTTTTTCTTTTTTGTGTCGGCTGTGGAGCTTGAACTCAAGGGCCTGGGTGCTGAGCTCTTTTGCGTAAGACTATTTATTGCTCCACCACTTTGAGCCACAGCACCACTTCCAGTTTTTGAGTGGTTAATAGGAAGCAAGAGTCTCACAGGGACTTTTTTTTTTTTTTTTGCCTGGGCTGGCATCGAACTGCCGACCCCAGATCTCAGCCTCCTGAGATAGCTGGTCTATTAGCCTCCTAATCCTAGTTACTTAAGCTAGGATGACCGGCATGAGCCACCGGCACCTGGCTGATATACAGGATTTCTTTCTTTTTTTAAAAATGTTGGTATTCTGGGGCTTGAACACAGGCTCTGTCACTTGACTTTTTCTCTCTAGGCTAGGGCTGTGTCACTTGAGCCACAGCTCTACTTCAGGCTTTTTACTTGTTAATTGAAGGTAATAGTCTCACTTTCCTGCCTGTACTGGCTTTGAACCGTAATCCTCAGATCTCCACCTTCTGAGAAGCAAGTATTACAGGCATGAGCTACCAGTGCTTGGCTGCAATTCTTTTCTTGCTATTATCTGGTGTCGCCAGAATTATTCCTGTTTTACTGATTGGGAAGCAGAGGCTCAGAACACTAGGCATCAACCTGAGCCTAATCTGGCTTGTCTTTTAAAGATGGAAAACTTGGCTACCCCTTTCAGGTCATTTTCCTTCATGCTCTAGCGAAGTTAAAAAGTTAGCAAATGTAGTTTAAATAATTGCTTGCAGTCCGAATGCAGAAGTTTGCCAAAGACCATTTAAGATGGAAATCGAATTTTTGTTTTTAGGGAGTTGTTGTAATTGTCTATTTTAAAGGATCTTTTTTATAGTAAAAACAAGTTTGTTGTATTTATTTAATGAGGCCGGGCGCAGGTAGCTCACTTCTCTAATCCTAGCTACTCAGGAAGCTGAGATCTGGGAATCCAAAGCCTGCCCTGGTAGGAAAGTCTGTGAAACTCTTACTGCCAAGTAACCACTAAAAGAAGTGGGAGCAAAGATGTGACTTAAGTGGTAAAGCACTAGCTTTGAGCAAAAAAAAAAAAAAAATCTCAGGGACAGTGCCCAAGCCTGAAATTCCCAGGACTAGCACAAAAGGAAAAAAGAAAAAAAAGATGCTATTTGAATAAGTGGTACACAGCCTAGATTTTGGTTTTACTTCCTTTTTTCGGGATGATCTTTTTCTTTCTATGGTGTAGCAAGTTTTTTGTTTTTTTTTTTAGACTATTACTATGGAGGAAACATCGTGTTTTAAGAGCTAGGAGGAGGACACAGAATAAGTGGGGAATGGAACAACATACAGCAAAGATGACCATCAGCTGCACTGGACATAGATGAAAATGAACTAAGCAACCCAAAGACAGGGATGGGAGGGAGGCATGAGAGGGAAAGAGGGAACAACTTTCACTAAGCAAAAGGAAAGAAATGTAAATATCACCTGATGTAGAAGAAATAATTGTATTGTCCAAGCTCATAGAAGCCCACACTTTATGGACCATGATAATGACAATTTGCCTTGTGAAGGTTAAAAAAAAATTCTGAAGGTCTAGGTCAGATCCAAACTGTTTGAAATTCTTCCAATGATATTTATTGTAGAAGAGTCACAAATTTAAGATCGTGGCATGGCTGGGTAAAATAGGAATAAGAATAGGTCTACGGTGTTTCCAGCCTTGGAACCCGGTTTGAGAATTGATGAGGTAGTTAGGATTTTCGATGAATGTTGCCCATGTCTGAGAACTTCTGTATGTTTAAAGTCTACCTGAATAGTGAGAAATGTGAAGCTTTAGGTTGGTAGAAGATTGACAGCTGTTGTTGGGAGGGGGCGGGACACTCCATTTTACCAGTAATAGCTGTCTGAACCTGTTTGGAAAGATGTGACTAGATGTTAACTTGTCTCACTTCAAAAGGTAAAATCAGGGCTGGGATTGTGGCTTAGAGATACAGTGCTTGCCTTGCATGTGTGAAGCCCTAGGTTCAACTCCTCAGTACCACATAAACAGGAAATGCTGGGAGTGGTGCTGTGGCTAAGTGGGAGAGTTCTAGGCTTGAGCAAAAAGAAGCTCAAGGACAATGCCCAGGTCCTAAATTCAAGCCCCAGGACTAGCCAAAGAAAGAAAAGAAACATGAAACCAGGTGCTGGTGCTGGTGGCTCATGCCTGTAATACTAGCTACTCAGGAGATTGAAATCTGAAGAATGTAGTTCAAAGTCAGCTGAGGAAGGAAAGCCAGTGAGACACTCATCTCCAATTTGTCAGCAAAAAGTCAAAAATGGAGGTGGCTCAAGTATTAGAGTGCCAGCAAGCTATTAGCAGAAAAAGGCCAAGGGCTCTCAGTTTAAGCCCCAGTAATCAACACTCGATTTCGGACAAATTCTCAAACATGATACAGAAATACAAATAAAAATCCAGCTAAAAGCAAATGATCAATATGTGCATTGAGATGGTTAGTAATCCACAGGGAAGTTTTAAACTATTTATAAGTACTAGAAGTAATCCAAGCAGCATCTTAATTGTTAATAATGGCCTTTGTGATTTCAGACTTCTCTGCCCTGCCTCCACCCAGTCCCTGGAGCACCAGGTCTATAACATCTAACATCGCCACTCTTCCGAAGAATTAATAGAATTACAACTAAGCACTGATTAATGAAAAATAAATGTTCCATATTTGGTTTGGGATCGTTAAAAACCAATAGTCAATGATTTATAATTCATGGCTTATGAAGCTACTAAATTTTTAATTATTGCCCAAATAGTAAGACACCCTCAAGTTGCTTGAAGGTAATGTTTTATAGCAGTACCCATGATTAATGCATGCTTCTGCGACCACTTTAGGCTAAGCCCAAGTTTTACTTTGCAAACATAAGAACATGGAACTTCTTATTAGTACAATTTGAGAAATCATCGTGAACTCTCTTGTTTTTTAATCCTGTTTCAATTTCAAGTTGGAATCACAGAGTATAATGGTGTGCTCCTCCCACCCTCTTGCATGCTTATCCATTTGTCCTATCATTCATTCATTCATTCATTCATTCACATATGTCCTCCTTTGACATATGGCCTGATATTTCCATTTTACCATAGCCTGCTCTTTCCCACAGTACGGGTACTGATAGTGACTCATTTTGCTGATCCTCTTGGAGTTATTAGTGCTCCTTATAGAAATACCAAGATGCCAGGCACAGTTGGCTCCTGCCTATAATCCTAGCTACTCAGGAGGCTGAGATCTGAAGGTGATAGTTCAAAAGCCAGCCTAGACAGGAAAGTCCATGAGATTCTTGTCTCCAACTAGCCAGAGAAAAGCTGTAGATGGGGCTGTGGCTCAAATGGCAGAGCACTAGCCTTGAGTGACAAAGCCTAGCAAGAGCATGAAGCCCCAAGTTCAAGTTCCAGTCAGTACCTGCACCAAGTAGTAAACATTCCATAATTCTGCTTGCTTGCTTATTTATTTATTTAGCCGGTCCTGGGGCTTGAACTCAGGGCCTGGGCACAGTCCCTTGGCTTCTTTTTTTGCTCAAGGCTAGCACTCTACCACTTGAGCCACAGTATCACTTCTGCCTTTTTCTATCTATGTGGAATCGAACCCAGGGCTTCATGCATGCTGGGCAAGTACTCTACCACTAAGCCACATTCCCAGCCCCATAATTCTTTACATTTTAGTTTCTCACTAGAATGCTGCTGCCAAGGCTTTCCCTTCTCCTCTCTTTTAGTCATGTCTGTTCCTCTCACTGGAGAAGGACCATGGCAATTTTAGATGCATGCTTGGGCCTGATTGAGGCCTGAGCCTGTTGGGTGAGTTAGGACAGACTGACAGCCTCAACACTAAAGCTGGAATGGCAGAATTGTGCTTGAACTATTCTAATACATGAGTCTTTGTCTTTGATTAACCTGCCTGACATTTTGCAACTTGTTCAGCAATTAATAACTCTTTTCAGTACTTAACGGCTAGTCTGGCATTGTCTGGAACAGTCTCCTTGGTTTTTAGGGTTTTGTTTCTTTTGTTTTGTGCTAGTATTAGGGCTTGAACTCAGGACCTGGGCACTAGTCCTTCATTTATATGTATTTTTGTCAGTTATGGGGCTTGAACTCAGGGTCTGGGCATTGTTCCTGAGCTCTTTTGGTCTAGGCTAATGCTCTACCACTTTGAGCCACCGTACTCCCTCAGGCTTTTCTGGTGGTTTATTAGCGATAAGAGTCTCACAGACTTCTGCATTGCCTGGCTTTGAACTGTGATCATCAGATCTCAGCCTTTTGAGTAGCTGGGATTACAGGCATGAGTTACCACACCCAACCTCCTTAGCTTTTTCATTCAAGGCTAACGCTGTACCAATTGTGCCATAGTTCTACTTTCAGCTTTTTGGTAGTTTCTTAGAGATAACAGTTTCATGATTGGAAGTGGAGCTGTGGCTCAAAGTGGTAGAGTGCTAGCTTTGAGCAAAAGAGTTCAGGCTATATTGAAACAACTTGGGAGGAGGGAGGGAAGAGTTGGAGGGGGGGGGAGGGAAAAACAAAGGAGTGGGCAACAATGCTCGATAAGAAATGTAGTCATTACCTTATTCATGTAACTGTAACCCCTCTGTACATTATCTTTACAATAAAAATAAAGTTAAAAAAAGAGGTCAGGGACAGTGCCCAGGCCTTGAGTTCAAGCCCCATAACTGACAAAACAAACAAACAAACAAGAGTTTCATGGTTTTTTTCTGCCCAGGCTGGCTTCAAACAAGGATCCTCAGATCTCAGCCTTCTGAGCAGCTAGGATTACAGGTATGAGCCACTGGTAGGTGCCTAGCATGTTTACTTGTTTTTGAGGCAGTTCCATTATGTAGGAAGGTTGATCTTGAACCCAGCACTCAGATGGAATGCTAGAATTACAGGTCTTCTGTGTCACTCTGTGTTTAACCCTCACATTAGATCTGTGAAGTAGGTACTAATAGTCCTGTTTCATGATGAGTAAAATTAAGGCAGAGAAAAGCTAAACAACTTACATAAAGTCAAAGCACTAGGAAGTATAGGGAACTGGGCTTCCCATCCAGGTCGCATGGCTTTAAAAGCTCAGTTTCCTTTAGTTTTTAAATAGTGGGGTTAAACTTGCATCTGTCCAAATGGAGGACACTTCATACTCAAAGAGTGCATTAGGCCATTTAATAAGTGGACCATTGAAGTAGGGACTAAGTTATTGTACCTACTAATGTTGAGGAAGAGAACATAAACAGAAGGGAACAATGTTAACTAACCCCAGAAGGCTGGGCACTGTGTGTTTAGGCTGTTGGCCGAGGCAGAACACACATAAATAACCGGAGTTGGAGTGGCCTGAGAGTCCTGCAAACACAATGCAAAAGGTTTTATCCTTCAAATTTTGAACTTGGAGGACTTGGATCTGAAGTGGACAAGAATATTTCACTGTTACAACTCCTAGCCCTTAGCACTTACTGATGTGTATTACACTTAAGAGTATTCTGACAAGGGAAAACTATGGCTGAGTGCTGGTGGCTTATGCCTGTAATCCTAGCTATTCTGGAGGCTGAGATCTGAAAACTGTGTTCAAAGTCAGCAAGGACAGGAAAGTCTATGGTAGTTATTTATTTATGGCCTTTACTACTCAGGCTGGCTTTGAACCATGATCCTCAGATCTCAGACTCCTAAGTAGCTAGAATGACAAGTATGATCCACAAGTTCCTGGCAAGATTTTTTTTTTTAATTTTACTTTATGCCCATCCTCGGGCTTGAACTGGCTTTTGCTGGCCAATTAAAGATGAGTCCCACTGACTTTTCCTGCTAGGTTCAAAGGGTAATCCTCAGATCTCAGCCTCCTGAGTCGATAGGATTACAGGCAGGAGCCACTGACACAATCTTTAGTCTAATCTCCAATTAATCACTAAAAATTGAGAAGTGGAGCTGTGGCTCAATTTGTAGAGCCTCAGCATTGAGTGAAAAAGCTAAATGAAAGCCTGAGGTCAGATGCCAGGAACAGCACGGGCACACATGCACACTCATATACACACACAAAGCAACCACATATTGGGCACTTGATAAGTGTATTAGATGAATAAATGAATCTTTACAAAGACACATTCTTGACACTGAAGGGGATTGGAGTTTACTCTTTTATTTTGGTCAGTCATGGGGCTTGAACTCTGGGCCTGGGCACTGTCCCTCAGCTCTTCAGCTCAAGGCTAGTGCTCTACCACTTGAGCCACAGAGCCACTTCTTGCATTTTCTGCTTGTGTGGTGCTGAGGAATCGAACCCAGGGCCTTATGCATGCTAGGCAAGCACTCTACCACTGAGCCACCTTCCCAGCCCCTGGAGTTTATACTCTTATCTTGTTGTACCACAAGCCTCTTAAAGTTTTTCTAGCAAAATTTCTCATGATGGAGGAAGATAAGTGAATGTTTTCAACTGTTCTCTTATGAAAACTCTTTAAGCTATAGTCATTTAGAGGCACAAAGTAGAACTTTTAAAAATTGAGTATATGGGCTAGGCACAGTGACTCACTTCTGTAATCTTATACTCTAGGCAAAGAATGGGAGAATGACATTTCAAACTCTGCTTGGACAATACATATATATCACAAGAACCCAGATTGTGACTGTCATCCCTGCTATGAGGGAAGAATAAATAGAAGGATCATGGTCCAGGCTAGCCTAGGAAAGAATTCAAGAACACAATTCTCAGATCTCAGTCTCTTGAGTGCTCCAAACCTTTTTGTCTTTCTTTCTTTCTTTTTTTTTTTTTGTAGTTTGTGGGGTTTGAGCTCTGGCCTGGGCACTCTCCCTGAGCTTCCTTTGCTCAAGGCTAGCACTCTACCACTAAAGCCACAGTGCTACTTCCAGCTTTTCTCCTGTTTGTAGTACTGAGGAGTCGAACCCAGGGTTTCATGCATGCTTGGCAAGCACTCTACCACTACCACATTCCCTGCCCTGCCCCTTAGCTTTTTCTATCAAGGATGGTGCTCTACCGCTTGCACCACAGCTCCACTATCTGACTTTTTTTGTCGGCCATGGGGCTTGAACTCTGGGCCTGGGTGCTGTCCTCAGCTCTTCAGCTTAAAGCCAGCACTCTACCACTTGAGCCACAGAGCTATTTCTGGTGATTTATTGGAGATAAGAGTCTCACGGACTTTCCTGCTGGGGCTGGCTTCAAGCCATGATCTTCAGATTTCAGCCTCCTGAGTAGCTAGGATTTACAGGCACGAGCCACCAGCACCCCGACTTACATTATGTGCTTCGTAAGCATTTCAACGACAGGGACACAAGAGCTAGAACAGAACTCCTCCACGTGAATCAGACATTTTTGCGTGTGATTACTTCATCTCAGGCCTCTCGATTCAACCAGGGGCCTAACCATTCTGTGCACTGTGTTTTTACCTCCAGCGCCTACGGCGGGAAGGTTAGAGTTGACCCCTCCTCCCTGGGTGGAGCCTTCAGGAAGGCAGAGGTCCAATTCTAGGCCCGGGATTGCAGCCCTTGCTGGGGAGGGTCTGTCCCCCAACTCCCCGCGGTCTTTCCCATTCTCTTAGGCCAGGCTCGGTGGAGATCTGCAAGGCGGGCTCCCAGGTGCAATCCCTTCGGGCTAGCTCTGCTGTCTACCACCCAGGGCCCTCCTTTCACCCTTCCGGCCCGCCCACGGGTGAGCTCCTCCCAGCGATCTCTCTCTCTGTGTCCTAGCGTTTAGTGACCCACCGGGAGCAAAGCCAGGAGCTAAAGCCGCGCGGCCATTGGCGCCTCACCGGGGCATCATGGTCCAATTGCTGGCATCGGAAGTTCAGCAGCTTCTTCACAACAAGTTTGTGCTCATCCTGGGGGACTCGGTGCAGAGGGCCGTGTACAAGGACCTGGTGCTGCTGTTGCAGAAGGATTGCCTGCTGTCTCCCAGCCAGCTCAAGGCCAGGGGTGAGCTGAGCTTCGAACAGGATGAGCTCGTGGCCGGAGGCCAGTGGGGCCGCATGCACAACGGGACCCACTACCGCGAGGTCCGCCAGTTCTGCTCCGATCACCACCTGGTGCGTTTCTATTTCCTCACGCGCGTGTATTCCGAGTATCTGGAGGACATCCTGCAGGAGCTGCAAGGCGGCGAGCACGCGCCCGACGTGGTCATCATGAACTCTTGCCTCTGGGACATCTCCAGGTACGGGCCCCACTTCTGGCGCAGCTACCAGCAGAACCTGGAGAGCCTGTTCAGTCGCCTGGATCAGGTGTTGCCCAAGTCGTGCCTTCTCGTGTGGAATACAGCCATGCCTGTGGGTAAGAAAATCAAGGCGGGCTTCCTGCCCCGGAAGGGCCCTCCGGCTCCCAAAACTCAGGACGTGTTGGCGGCCAACTTCTACAGCTCCCAGGCGGCCCGCAAACACCATTTCGACGTGCTAGACTTATTCTTCCACTTCTGCCGCTTCAAAAAGTACCTGCAGGGTGACGGGGTGCACTGGAACGAGCACGCGCACCGCCACGTCTCCCATCTGCTGCTGGCCCACGTGGCCGACGCCTGGGGCGTGGATCTGCCCGACCGCGGCCCCAAAGGCTGCGCCATCCACTACAGCCCGGCGCTCAGCCAATCACCGTCCCCGCCCCGGGAGAACCTGGATCCGCCCACCTTCTCGCCCTGCGGGCCTCGCCCTCCTCCTCCTCTTCCTCCTCCTCCTCCCAGACCTCGGGCCTTGCTGCCGTCCCCGCCCGCCTGCCCCCGCCCACCGCTGCTCCCCCTCCCACCCCCCCCACCTCACTCCCCCCATCTGCCCCCGGTCAGGCCTCCCTTTGCGCCCTATCCCCACGATTCCTACTTCTCCTCCGACCACATTTTCCAGTCCGATCAGTTTTATTTCCATTCGGATGCCCCTTCATCCCCTCCAATGGAGTTTGCCTTTGACAATGACTATGCCTTTGGTGCCCAGCCTCCCATGCCCCGACTCCCCCGACACTGTTTTCGACAGTCGAACCCCATGGTGTACAGAGGGTTCCCCAGGTATGTGGCTCAGGGACCCTACAGGCCCTGGAGAGGGAAGCCCAGGAGACCACGGAGGCGGCCGGCCTACTCAGAATCCAGGCGACAGTAGACAGACTGACTGACAGCAGCCACTTGGCTCCTGATGGCTGCGGGGGACTGACCACTGACTTTGCCACCTTAAGCCTTCATCTTTCACACGTGGACTTGGGTTTTTTGGTTTTGGGTGGTGGTGGTTGTTTGGGGTTGGTTTGTATTCTCCCATCGTGAGCAAGTCAGACCTTATTGATGTCAAGTGTCTCTTGGAAGTGAGCAGGTCTCATTCCTGCCTCCTCACTCCCTATTCTTTTTGCAAAAAAAAAAAAAAATAAAACAGCATTATAGAATTTGGTTTGCACAAGTCATTGTGGGATTTGTGTGTCCATGTGTAAGGCGTGACCTCTAGGCGTTATACCATTAGCTTTGTGCAAGGGCATTATCAACTGAATAAATAATCATGGCGCCTACAGAGTCGTCTGTTTAAATTTTCTGGCTGGGCCTAGTGGTGCACACCATTAATGCCAACATGTGGGAGGCTGAAAGAGGAGGATAGGGAGTTTGTCCTTTCTGGGCTACATGTATTAAAAAAAAAAAAGACTTTAAATGAGGCTCTTTGTCATACAGGACTAATAAAATGTCCGTACTTAGCTAAAACAAGATAAAGGATATGACTTGAATCATAGGATTTACTTACTTACTTGTTTGTTTGTTTTGATACCCAATGCTGGGACTTGAATTCAGGGCCTGTCACTTAGCTTTTTCTGTTCAAGGCTGGTGTTCAGTTGAATCATACCTCCACTTGAAGCTTTTTTTTTTTGGCCAGTCCAGGGACTTAAACTCAGGGCCCTGGGGACCTCTTTATAATCAAAGCTAGTGCTGTATTATTTGAGCCACAGTACCACCTCTGGCTTTTTCTGAGTAGTTTCTGAGGAGTGAGACACCAGCACCCAGCTTACTTGCAGCTTATTTTGGTGTTTACTTGGAGAAAAGAGTTCCACAGAATTTCCTGCTGAAGCTGGCTTTAAACTTGAATCTCACAGCCATGCTCTGGTGGTTCATGCCTGTCATCCTAGCTATTCAGGAGGCTGAGATCTGAAGATCATGGTTCAAAAGCCAGCCCAGGCAGAGAAGTCTATGAGACTCTTATCTCCAATAATCACTAGAAAACTGGAAGTGGCGCTGTGGCTCAAATAATAGAACACTAGCCTTGAGCTGAAGATCTGAGGGGCAGCATCCAAGCCCAGAGTTCAAGCGCTATGACCCACAAAAAACAAACAAACAAACAAAAAAAAACTTGGATCCTCACATCTGAGCCTCCAGAGTACTTAAGATTAAAGGTGGAGGGCTGGGAAGGTAGCTCAGTGGTAGAGCGCTTGCCTTGCATGCTTGAGGCCCTGGGTTCGATTCCCTGGGTTCGATTCCTCAGCACCACATAAGCAAAAAGAAAAAAGCCGGAAGTGGCGCTGTGGCTCAAGTGGTAGAGCACTAGTCTTGAGTTGAAATGCTGAGGGACAGCACCCAGGCCCAGAGTTCAGGCCCCACAACCGGACCCAAAAAAAAAAAAAAAGATTAAAGGTGGAGCCAAGAGCACCTGGCTTACTGAGTAAAGATTTGACTTGTATGTAAGTTCCCAATAAACCATCCCTGAGTTCAACAAGGTTAAGGGAAATAGTATGCTACAAAAATGAAGTTCCTGCAATCAGCAGAAATAGATGAGATAGCTTTTGAAGAAAGACACAGGAGCATTTGAAATAAACTAGGATTCCTAGAGAAGAAGGCCTTCTTTTGTCTTATTTACCTGGGTGTCTGTGATGCTAGCATTGCTAAGAACCTGCTGTCCAGTATTGCCCCCTTGAGTCTCCTATAAGGCCCTCATTGGTGGCCTGTAATCCTAGCAACTCAGGAGGCTGAGATCTGAGGATCATCATTTGAAGCCAGCCCCAAAAGGAAAGTCTGTGAGACTCTTATCTCTAAATAACCACCAAAAAGCTGGAAGTAGAGCTGTGGCTCAAATGGTATCATGCCAGCCTTGAGTAGAGAAGCCAATGGACAATGCCAGAGTTCAAGTCCCAGTCCTAGTACAATCAATCGATAGATAGATAGATAGATAGATAGATAGATAGATAGATAGATGTAAGCACACACATTTGTGTATTTGTATTTTTTTGTCAACCATGGGATTTGAACTCGGGGCCTGGGCACTGCTGTCTCTGAGCTTTTTTACTCAAGGCTGGTGCTCTACCACTTTGAGCCACATTGCCACTGCCAATTTTCTAGTGGTTAATTGGAAATAAGAGTCTCACAGACTTTCCTGAGTGAGCTGGCTCTGAACCATGATCCTCAGATCTCAACTTCTTGAGTAGCTAGGATTACAGGTATGAGCCACCAGCACCTGGCTTATTGGTATTTTTAATTGAGTAGACAATATATAGACAATAAGTATTTATACTTGTGTTAATTAAGTAGACAATTGGATAATGTATTATTTTGTTATTCATTATATTATTTAATATATGTTGATATTAATATATTAGCTATATTATATATTACTATATCATATTAATATATGTGGATTAAATACAGTTATATATGATAAATATGTTATGCATATGGGTTTTTTGTTGTTGTTTTTTTTTTGGTCCGGTCGTGGGGCCTGAACTCTGGGCCTAGGCGCTGTTCCTCAGCTCTTCAGCTTAAGGCTAGCACTCTACCACTTGAGCCACAGGGCCACTTTTAGCTTTTTTCTTTTTGCTTATGTGGTGCTGATGAATCGAACCCAGGGCCTCATGCATGCAAGGCAAGCGGTCTACCACTGAGCCACCTTCCCAGCCCCATGTTATGCATATGTCAAATATATGTAATCTATATTATCTACTCAAGAGTTCAATTGTACTAAAAATGAGCAGCATTTGATTCCTTTTGTTAGGCAAGGTCTAAAGAAACCTTAACAATTTTACCCAAATCATCCTGGGTGGCTGCCCCTCCCTGGCCTCATCTCTGGGGCTTACAGCCCAGAGCACATTCAGGGATTGTTGTGTGTTTAATTTTATGCATATCCTGGCCTTTATCTTCCAGCCTAGGACTTTCTTCATTGCTCATTTTGCTATTGTCGCCTTGCTCTTCAAACCAGGAAATTTACCATTGCAATCAAGCTATTTATTGTCTGGTTTCAAAAAAAAAAAACTGCCAGAATCACTCCGCATTTATGAGAAAAATTATTTCTCTCTTGTTATGACTTAGAATGCAGGGTTCATTTGGTCTGTTCTCCATCCTCAAGGAAGTTAACCTTTTCATACTTCACTGTTGTCTAAAGTTTTCTGGAAAATGCTGAGGTGCTTGACATCCAAGCAGTGTGTGTCTCACAATATTCTATATGTGTTACACTGAGGATTTAAACTTGAAAAGCTGTTAGGTATATTTTTTTATCCATGAGCATAAAGAAAGCAAGGCTCAACATTTGAAAACAAATGGAATCTGACATCTGCTGTAGAAGCATCATCTACCCCCTCTAAGAGTCAACTCCAAACTCCCAGTCAGGAGGCCACTCAAGGCTCATGTTATACAAATGGTAGCTCTATCTTGTACATTCATGAATTCTGCATAAATAAGATGCTTCAAAACCAGATCATGAACACTATCTGAGCCTGGTATGCTAGCACATATCTGTATTTCCAGTTACTGTAGAAGCTGAGACAGAAGAATCACTTGAACCATGCATTTGAGATCAGCCTGGGCAATACAATGAGACCATATTTGAAAAAAATTTTTTTGCTATGTAACTTGAGGGTAGAGACAGGAAGATGAAAATGGGGGAGAATGAAGGAAGGAATGGCTTTGACCAAGAAGCACTGTACTCATAATATGACTTATGGAATTGTAGCCCCTTTGTACAAATAATAACAATAGCTGACAAAATAATTGTCTAAAACAATTAAAAAAGGCCACTTGTAATCCTAGCTACTCAAGAGGCTGAGATCTGAGGATCAAGCTTTAAAGCCATGTTGAGCAGTCTACCAAAAAGCCAGACGTGGAGCTGTAGCTCAAGTGGTAGAGTGCTAGCTTTGAGTGAAAAAGCTAAAGACAGCACCCTGAGTCCAAGCCTCACTACTGGCACAAAAACAAACAAACAAAAAAAGATGTAGCCCTTCCCTAAATAATTCTAATCCGGTAGAAAATACAATATGGACAGACAGACAGAAGACAGCTAAAAGATGGACAGGGTTTACCTCTGCTTACATTCTTCTGGGGGAAATTACAAGCAAAGATCCAGAAGTAGAAAAGGATGCTTAGTATATTGCATTAACCCTTTTTTGGGGGGTGGAGTGGGGAGCTATTATTGTTATTAGCAACCAGTTACCACAGACTTGGTAACTCATAGGAGAAATAGATTCATTTTGGCCTGTGATTCTGGCACAAGAGCCTGGCACCTTATCTAGTCATGGCCTTTAGTGCTGGTTATGTCCTGAAACAGCACAGGGCATCACATGGCAGTTAGAGAGCATGTGCACTGTACCAGTCCTGGACTGGTACAGTCAAGGCCTGGGCACTGACCATGAGCTTTTTTTTTTTTGGTCAGTCATGGGGCCTGAACTCTGGGCCTAGGCGCTGTCCCTCAGTTCTTCAGCTAAGGCTAGTGCTCTATTATTTGAGCCACAGTGCCACTCCCAACCTTTTCTGCTTATGTGGTGCTGAGGAATCGAACCCAGAGCCTCATGCATGCAAGGCAAATCACTTTCCCAGCCCTGGACCCTGAGCTTTTATGCTCAAGGTTAGTGCTCTATCACTTGAACCATACTTCCATTACTGACTTTTACTTGGAAACAGGAATCTCTCCTATTTGTCTTCCCAGACTGGGTTTGTACCTGGATCCTCAGATCTAAGTTTCCTGATTAGCTAGGATTATAGGCATAAGGCTTGTGCACCAGTAAGCTCAAATATTTCTAGCTGATATGATAATTCAGTGGCATTCATTAGCATATATTAGTACAGGTAGAGATGCAACATTTCTATATGCATGTACAATGTTTCCCTATCACCTGTAACCCCACTCCCATCACTTTCCCATTCATCTCCCTTTTCTAAAGACAGATCCCAAACAGGTTTTCATGTTCTATTTTCAACATGCAAATAAACTACTAAGACCATATGCATCCGCTTTCACCCTCTTCTTGAGCCTTTCCCACTGATTGATTGTTGTGGTTGGCAGTTATAGATGACTTTGACAAATAAACAATGGAGAAATCAGTTAAATATTGATAGGTGCAGTTTGTCATGTTCGGCTTTTCAGAAACACTGAGCCATTCAGGACAGGGAACAAATCTTAAAACACAGATGTCTGTATTGGGAAGTACTGCCTGAAATAAATTCAACGTCTCATGGCTTCTTCAGCATGCCCGTGTGCCATTTTTTCTCTATTGGTCACAGATTTCTAGGGTTGGAAGTTGAAACCTTTGGAAAAGATTTAAAAGGAAAAAACAAAAAAACTGATTTGGCAAATGCATTTCATCTTCCAGCTTATTTAGGATTTGATCAATAATTCAAGCCTTGCATCTGTCTCTTAAAAACCACTTTGTCTGCTGTCTTTATGGATGGCAAATCAGGATGTTGAAAACATAAAATACATTCTCTTTCAAGCACACAGCATCTTACAGAAGAAAAGCGCAGATTTATAGCATGAAGACCAGAAGAAAAAAAAACAAAAGACTTAAAAATTGTAGAACAGAAGAAATCATCTGAAATGTCTAGAAGTATATAGAAGAGACGGAGAGAGAGGATGAGTAAGAAAGCAGAAAACTCGTCAGGATGAAGGCACTCAGCTTTTCAGGTGGTCTTTATTTTCTCAGCCAATTTGGAGACTCTCTCCCTTAAAATATCATTTACACCTCCTGCTGGTGGCTCCAGATTGTAATCCTAGCTACTTAGGAGGCTGAGATCTGAGGGACCCAGTTTTAAGCCAACCCCAGTAGAAAAGTCCACAAGATTCTTACCTCCAATTAACCAGCCAAACAAACAAACAAACAAAAAAAACCTGGAAGTAAAATTGTGGCTCACCAGCCTTGAGTTAAAAAGTCACGCAAGCAGGGTGCTGATGGCTCACGCCTGTAATCCTAGCTACTCAGGAGGCTGAGATCTGAGGATCTCAGTTCAAAGCCAGCCCAGGCAGGAGAGACCGTGATACTCTTTTTTTTTTTTTTTTTTTTGTCGGTTGTGGGGCTTGAACTCTGGGCCTGGGCGCTGTCCCTCAGCTCTTCAGCTCAAGGCGAGCGCTCTACCACTTGAGCCACAGCGCCACTTCCGGTTTTCTGGTGGTTTATTGGAGATAGGAGTCTCACGGTCTCTCCTGCCCGGGCTGGCTTTGAACCGTGATCCTCAGATTTCAGCCTCCTGAGTAGCTAGGATTACAGGCATGAGCCACCAGCGCCCGGCTCGTGATACTCTTATCTCCAATTAACCACCAGAAAACCAGAAATGGCACTGTGGCTCAAGAGCTAGAGTACCCACCTTGACCTGAAGAGCTGAGAGACAGCACCCAGGCCCAGAGTTCAAGCCCCATGACCAACAACAACAAAAAAAGTCAGGCAAGAACTTGATGCTCTGAGTTCAAGGCCCAGTACTGGCTCACACAAAACAGTCTGCCCTGTAGCTTTCAATGTATCTCTGCTAAGACTTCTTGAGCTTTACTTTGTGCTAGGCATAATATAGAACTAATAACCCCACACTCCATGAACCATGCACTGTGAAAAAAAATCGTACATTTGGTAGGGAAACTGAGGCTTAATGAGGTTAATTCCCTTGCTTGAAAACGCAAAGGAAAACAATCTTGCCTGTAAACCTAGCAACTTCAAAGGTTGAGATCTAAGGAATGTGACTTGAGGCCAGCCCAGACAGAAAATTCCATGAGATTCTTATCTCCAATTTGCCAGCAAAAAGCTCAAAATGAGTGGTACTCACTAGACACTATGTAGAAAATGAATCTTACAATTTACAGGTGGGGATGGGAGGGAAAAACTGGGAGTAAGAGAAGGGATGACATTGTCCAAAAAGAAATGTACTGTTTACCTGACATATAACTGTAACCCCTAGTACATCACCTTTATAATCATATTTTTTTAATTAAATAAAAAAAGAAGTGGACTTATGGCTCAAGTGGTAGAGTGCCAGCCTTGAGCTGAAAAGCTAAAGGAAAGTACCCAGGCCCTGAGTTCAAGCTCCAGTACTCACATACAGACATACCACAGGCAGATACACACATACCACAAAACAAACTCATAAAGTAGTTTCTTCATTCTTCATAGAGCCATACCACAGGCAGATACACACATACCACAAAACAAACTCATAAAGTAGTTTCTTCATTCTTCATAGAGCCATTGTCTCTTCATACCATCTCCTATGTCTCCATCCTAGGTTCACAACTGAGTAACCTGGCCACATAGTGCCATTGTCTAGAATCCACCCAAGCTGGCTTAAAAATAACAATGTTAATGATGTCAACAGATTACATTGTGCTGACTACATGACCCTAGCCCACACTCCCATCCCCAGCCTGTGATCCTAGCAATGAAGGAAGAATGGGTATGAGGATCAAAGTCCAAGGCTGGTCCTTGGCCAAAGTGTCAAACCCCATCTGAAAAATAATTAAAAGAAAAAGAAAAGATTCTCATATATATATACATATATATATATATGTATATATATATATTCGTTTATATGATATGTATCACATGAATATGATGTATATATATCACAGATGATATATAATGGGTATGCATAATTTTTAATCTGATTTGATCTGATCAAATTCCCTTAAAAAAACACACAAAATTTGAAAGCCAGGGTTAGGGCTGGGAAGATGGCTCAGTGGTAGAGCGCTTGCCTTGCATGCCTGAGGCCCTGGGTTCGATTCCTCAGCACCACATAAAGCAAAATGAAAAAAGCTGGAAGTGGCGCTGTGGCTCAAGTGGTAGAGTGCTAGCCTTGAGCTGAAGAGCTGAGGGACAGCGCCCAGGCCCAGAGTTCAGGCCCCACGACCGGACCCAAAAAAAAAGAAAAAGAAAGCCAGGGTTATAGGCTGAGCCACTGGCACCCCTCACAATCGCATTTCCTGAATCACTGACCTGTGCTTTCCCATCTTTTCTTAACTCCTCACAAGATCTGAAAGCCTCAGGACCTAGGCAACCCAAAGATTTGTTATCTATCTTTCCCTTCATTTCCTCATCCAGGATCTCACGGGGACAAGACAAAGGCTCCTTCCTTTTGGGTGCTTGGAGACCATTTGGACACATCCTGATATTCTCACTCCCCTTTACCCTCTTCCCCATTCTCTTATTTTCTAAAGATTAATGGCTCCCTCTTCCCAGGAACTTATGGGAAAAAAAAAAAAAAGGCAACCCAGTCCAGTGAAATAAAAAGTTAAAATTAATGGGAGCCAAATCATGGTTTCACATCTAGTGGTTTTATGACTTGAGATCATTAAGAACCCTCTCAGTACCTCTTCCCTGCTTTGTAAAACAGGAATAATAACAGCGAACAGAGCTGCAGGGAGGTGGAAATTAATGTAGTGCAAAGCTGAGTAAGTCAGCAGGCATTTGATAAGCACTTGATAAATAGTAGTTGTCATGATCATTTTCCCAGCATCCTTTCCTCCATAATCATATACCTTTCATTTTGTTTCTCAGTTGTCCCTTCTCTGACTACCATATACACCAGGGCAGCCAGGGGCCATGGGTCACACCTATAATCCTAGCAACTGGGGAGGCTTAGATCTGAGAATTGCTGTTTGAGCCAGCAAAGGAAGTCCAAGAGACTCGTATCTCCAATCAACTACCAAAAATGCAGAAGTGGAGCTGTGGCTTCAGTGATAGAGAGCCAGCCTGAACAAAAAAGCTTAGGGACAGTGCTCAGGTCCTAGTTCAAGCCCCTGGACTGGCAAAGAGAGAGATTAAGAGGGAGAGAGAGAGAGAAGAAAGAGAGAGAGAGAAAGAGAGAGGAGAGAGAAGGAGAAAAGATATGGAGGAAGAAAAGGAGAGGGGATGGAAATAATCATGCAAACAATATGTGGCTGAAAGGGATGTCTAAGACATAATGAAGATTTGTCAGCTTTCTTGTAGAGGGTATATGTTAATGTCTCAAATATTATGGGCTTCTGTGTATTTTTGTAGGGAATATACAGTGTCTTTTCTAACACTGAGATGCTCGAAATGGGGTTATTTCCCTTTCAAATGAAAATCAATTAAATAAATTATATATTTTTTCTTGGTGCTTACAGAGCGTGGGAGTTGTCACCAAACATTACTGAATGTTCTAATTTAGTCATAAATGGGCTGAAAGAACGTGGCATAATTATAAGTCCAAAGTAAGTTGTGCTAAATATTTTATCATGTTCAGCATATGCTGTTAACAAAAAAAAAAAACACTCAAACTATAATTGTCAACATTCAATTCACAAAAAGTAAATAACAGCTGAGTGTAAAGAATCCTTCCATAATTCTCAACATATGGCAAAAGAGCCAGTCATTTTAGAAAGGGGAGGCAATCACATTTATCACCTGAGATAAATGTGTGTGTGTGTGTGTGTGTGTGTGTGTGTGTGTATGTGTGTGTGTGTGTGTGTGTGTGTGTGTGTGTGTGCTGCTACTGAGGCTTGAATTCAGGGGGCTTGAACTCCGGGCCTGTTTGCTCTCCCTTAGTTTTTTTCACTCAAGGCTAGCATTCTACCACTTGAATAGTAGTTCTACTTTTGGCTTTTTTGGACGATTAATTGGAGATAAGAGTTTCAGGGACTTTCCTGCTTAGGCCTGAGTCATTACTGCCTAGCAGATTCCAGGGTTTCAGAGAGAAAGAACTGTAATTAAAATTGCTTTCCAGTTTACAGGCGGCAAGCTTAGGCGGCCCCCAGGGTGATAAAATGTCACTCGATGAGTTTATTTATTTATTTATTATTTTAATTTTTTCACCTGTCTAAGGAGTAATGACAGAGTTCCTTCCAGGCTCGGGTTTGTCCACAAATAAGTTCTAAAACAGTAGCAGATTCATTTATCTACCCAAACTGGTAACACTATGCCTTAGAGGCCAAATATAAAGAATTCTACAGCACTTCTGTTCATCCTAGTCCCAGTAACTGTGCCCTAAGGGCTGGTTTTAGGGAAGAACTAGTCCAGAGCTAGTCTCGGTAGCCACCTTGGAATCCAGGAAGGACCAGACCACCTACCACGCATCAATGATCCTTTTTGTTAACAAGAAAGCACCTGAGAAATGCTGAGACCTGGCACTGCAGACTGACAGGTGCCTCTTCTGAACCAAGGGGGATTTATGCATTCTCCTCCCCTCCCCACCTGCCCTTTTTTTTCTTACCAGTCCTGGGGCTTGAACTCAGGGCCTTGACACTGTCCCTGAGCTTCTTTTGTTCAAGGCCAGCACGCTACCATTTGAGCCACAGCGCCACTTCCAGTTTTCTGATGGTTCATTAGAGATAAGAGTCTCATGGATTTCCCTGCCTGGGCTGGCTTCAAACACCTGGGTAGATAGGATGTCAAGCATGAGCCACCATCACTTGACAGTCTCTGCCATATTTCTTGTAAGATATGTGACGTGAACAGCAGATCTAAGTCATGGTACTAAAATATGTAACCATTCAATGAACCCAAGTCAGAAAAGACATACCATAAAGTTTGAGGAAAGGAGACCATCAGATGGTTCAGGTAGAAAAGAGTTTCGTGGGCAGAGAGCGTACTGTTGGCTTGCAGAGAGAGAAAAGGAAGAGAGAAGAAGAGGAAGAAGGGAGGGAGGGATGGAGGGAAGGAAGGGGAGAGAGAGAGAGAGAGAGAGAGATACTGAACTGCTACAAACCAGATTTCTAAGCAGATAAGTTTCTTTTGAGTTTAGATCTGGTTTCAAGTCCAGAACAGCTAGCTTCTCAGAGGGAACCTGGGGGTGGGTAGGGAGGAAGTCCCCTGGGACTCAGCCTGCAACACATTCTCAAGGGCCCAAGCCAAAAGTGTTTGGCCCTTGAGACTGATTGTCTAGTCTATAAGGTGCTTTGGCTTTATGGAGTAGTCCGGTGAGAACATAGGAATCTGATAAGGACATAGAAGGGGGTTCACAAGGAGTTCACAGGAGTGTCCACTTCCCAGCCGGTGCACCAAATACATCATAAGGCAAAATGCATTGCCAAATACATTTGAAACAGCTAAGTTGACCTCAGTGACTCAGTCACCTCTTGTGACTGGCAAGAGAGAAGAATTCAGGCAAGATGCGCACAAAAGTTAAGCTGAATCAAAAGTTTATTGGAAGAGAAATGTGAGTAGGGCCCCAGCTCACTTCTCCAATCCTAGCTACTCTGGAGGCTGGGATCTGAGGATTACAGCTCAAAGCTACCCCAGGCAGGAAAGTCTGTGTGATTCTGTTGGAGAATTAACCTCCAAAAAGCTGGAAGTGGAGCTGTGACTTGTGTAATAGAGTGCCAAACTTGAGCAAAAAAGCTAAGGGGGCTGGACGCTAGATGTTCATGCCTAACTACTCAGAAGGCTGAGATGTAAGAATTGCAATTTGAAGTCAGCCCAGGCAGAAAAGTCCATGAAACTCTTAGCTCCAATTAACTACCAAAAAAGCCAGAAGTGGTGCTGTGGCTCAAGTGGTTAGAGAGCTATCCTTGAGCAAAAGAAGCTCAGGGACAGTGCCCAGGCCCTGAGTTCAAGACACATGGTACATGTACACACATGCATAAAAATTATAGTATATAAGCTTGCTGATTTTTTAGCTTTGTTATTATATTAATTAGTTAATTAATATTAACATGTATCTGTATTGGGGCTTGAACACAGGGCCTCCTGCTCTTTTGGCTCAATGCTGGTGCTCTACCACTTTAAGCCATACCTGCACTTCTGGCTTTATGCTGATAAATTAGAGATAAGAGTCTCTCAGATTTATCTACCCTGGGCTGGTTTTGAACGTCAATCCTCAAATCTTACTCCTGAGTAGCTAGAATTTACAGATGTGAGCCACTGGTGCCCAGCTGTTTTTATTTTCAGGAGAAAGGTTCAAGCAGATAAGTAAGAAGAACTAGATTCTCAAGAACAATGTATGTTTGTATGTCTCTGAAATTTATATTTTGAGGGTAACCATAATTATAATACTAACATAAATTTGTTCGCACGGTCACACTCTCCCTCTGTATAGCAATATTTACAGGTGCTTTCTAATTCTTGAAATATTCAGGGCAGCTATTAAGTCCTCCATGCACCAGTATTTCATGAGTCCTGTTGGCAATTCCCGGATGGAAACTCCGGCCAGTCTGCATTGAAGGCTGTTTCCAGCTCAACTTCTGTTATGTGGGGATGCCTGAATGACTGAATTAGTTATCTTGATTTTAACAATGACACAGAGATCACCTTAGTAATGTCTATTCCTCTAAAAAGGAGGGAGCCATGATCTGAGTCAAGTGGCAGGCAACTTAAAAAAGGAAAGACATCAGGCTTCAAGAAAGTAGGACCAGGGCTGGGAAGGTGACTCAGTGGTAGAGCGCTTGCCTTGCATGCCTGAGGCCCGGGGTTCGATTCCTCAGCACCACATAAGCAAAAAGAAAAACGCCGGAAAGTGGCTCTGTGGCTCAAGTGGTAGAGCGCTAGCCTTGAGCTGAAGAGCTGAGGGACAGCGCCCAGGCCCAGAGTTCAGGCCCCACGACCGGACCCAAAAAAAAAAAAGAAAAGAAAAGAAAGTAGGACCGGTGTAAGAGCCAGACCCTGGGGAGACTGGACTGGAAAAGTAGGTCCAATATCCAGTTATTGAATTCTGAGACTGAGAGAGAAAAGAGAATTGTTAGGGAGGTAGCCATAAAAAGTGGCAGACACCTATATGTTCCTTAAGGAAAATTCAAAGCTTATCCAAGTCTGCCTCGACCCTTGAGCCTTGTTTCCAACCCTTCTCCTTTGCTAGAGGACATGCCACACGTGTGTGTGTGTGTGTGTGTGTGTGTGTGTGTGTGTGTGTGTGTGTGTGTATGCTTAGGTACAGTTCCATTTTATAGTTCCATTTTATAGCTTTGTGTGGCTTTATTTTGAGACAGGATCACTCTGTAGCCCAGGCTGGCCTCCAACTCAAGAACCTCCTGGAGACTCTGCCTGCCTCTGGAGTATAAGGATTTCCCTTAGTGCAGGATTCCAGAAGTGTACTACCACACTCAGTTGTTTTATAGTCTTAAGTAAATGGGACTTAGATTCAATATATTGCACCCTTAAATCATTTTAACCAAAGTAGGTAGTTGAGGATTTTCACCTCTCAGAAGTACTTGGTTTTTTGTTTTTTTTTAAACCAATCTTTGCTCTGTTTCACAGAAAAGAATAAGAATGTACGAGAATTGACTGCCCAAGACAGAAGAGGACAGGAAACAAAAGAAAAGAACAAATCTAGGACTCACAAAGTTCAATTCTGGAGGGACTTGCAGGCAGAAGTGTTCCTTGGGTGGCAGCCAGAGCAGAAAGTGCTCTTACTCCATGGCCAGATGAAGGGTATTGTTTGCTAAGACACACAAAGGCAGCTCGCAGGCAAATGGAATATACCCCCGTTTCTCAAAAATGATGAAAATGTCAAATATCAGTGAAGAAACAGTCTCAGCTGGGCACCAGTGGTTCACGCCTGTAATTCTAGCTACTCAGGAGGCTGAGATCTGAGGATTATGGTTTGATGCCAGCCCAGAGAGAAAAGTTCATGAGACTCTTATCTCCAATTAACCAACAGAAAACTGGAAGTAGCACTGTGGCTCAAAGTGGTAGAATGCTAGCCTTGAGCAAAAAATCTTGAGTATAGTGCCCAGGCCCTGAGTTCAAACCCCAAGACTGATTTTTTAAAAAGGAAGAAAGAAAGAAGGAAAGGGAATGGAAGGAAAAGGAAGAGGAAAGGGAAAGGAAGAGGGAAGGGAAGGAAAGAGGGAAGGGAAGGGAAGAGGGAAGGGAAGGAAAGAGGGAAGGGAAGAGGGAAGGGAAGGGAAAACAGAGGCCAGGTGCTGGTGGCTCACACCAATAATCCTAGCTGCTCAGGGGGGCTGAGATTTGAGGATTGTGGTTCAAAGCCAGCACAGGCAGGAAAGTCCATGAAATTTATCTCCAATTTACTACCAAAAAGCTGGAAGTGGAGCTGTGGCTCAAGTGGTACAGTGCTAGCCTTGAGCAAAAAGACTCAGGGACAGCACCCAGGCCCTGAGTTGAAGTCCCAGGGCTGGCACAGTCATTCCAAAATTGGAAGCAGAGGTGTGGCTCAACTGGTAGAATGCCAGCCTTGAGTGAAAAAGCCACATAAGAATCGGAGGTGGACCCCCACGGTATAACCCCTGCTTTCACTGTATTTGATGTTGGTATAATTTGTGGAGGGGAAGGAAAAAAACAAATCGTTTAACTAGGGATACAGGTGGACCCATTGCAACAATGAGATGTACAAGTCGTTATGTCGAAAAACGAACTTTACAACTTAGGTGGGGGGTGGAGGGAGGATCGGGTTGGGGTAGGGGGAGGATGGGAAGGGATGGGAAGGGGAAACAAAGAGGAGGCAGCAATGCTTGATAAGAAATGTACTCGTTATCTTGCCCAGGTAATTGTAACTCCTCTGTACGGTATTCTCACAATAAAAAAAGAAAAAGAAAAAAAGAATCGGAGGTGGAGCAGGGGCCAGTGGCTCACACCTGTAATCCTAGCTACTCAGGAGGCTGAGATCTGAGGATCATGGTTCAAAGCCAGCCTGGGTAGGAAAGTCCATGAAATTCTTATCTCCAATAAACAACCAGAAAACCGGAAGTGGTGCTGTGGGAGGGAGAAAGAGATGGGGTGGGGAGAAAAGCAGTTAGGAGGACTGGAGGTATGGCTCTAGCAGTAGAGTGTCAACTTAGGAAGCTAGAGGCCCTGAGTTAAAAAAGTCGTATCGGGAGGGAAGGAAGGAAGGAAGGAAGGGAGAGAGGGAGGAGGGAGGGAGGGAGGGAGGGAGGCAGGGAAGGAGGCAGGGAAGGAGGGAGGCAGGGAGGCAGGGAGGCAGGGAGGGAGAAAGGAGAATGAAATCATCCTGCCATCAGCATGAAACATTCTTGGTTTGCAGGCACAATGGCAGCTCTTGCCAAGATGGCTATGATCAGTCAGTTGAAGTTGGATCTCTAAGTACTCACAACTTCTGGATGCTCACAATTGCTTAACAATTAAAGCAACAGATTCCAAGTACACAAAGCCCAAAGTGATTTTCTAATCTAAGTATCAAAAAAAAAAGCAGACCATAGACATGTGTCCCAAAAACAGACACAGTGGGTGGCCTGACTCCTCCCAGGTTTGGTGCTGCAAATTGCACACATTCATCTCATAAATAGTAGCTGAACTGAACCAGTGCAGAATTCAGGAACAGCTGGTAAAAACGGAATTGTTGTCACTACAAATAAAATGTCCTATAGAGAGGTAATGGGAGGAGAGAACCCAAACAAAAATTTATTTGACCTTCCTCCCTTTTCACAAAATAGTCATTATTTTGTTGTGCGTATGTATCTGTGTGACAGTACTGGGACTTGAATTCAGAGTCTGGACACTATCGCTTAGCTTAGTTTTTTTGCTCAAGGTTAGTGTTCTACCACTTGAGCCTTTTGCCTAGGTAATTGGAGATGAGAGTTTCAGGGACTTCCTTGCCTAGGCTGGCTTTGATCTGCCATCCTCAGATCTTAGCCTCCTGAGTAGCTAGAGTTATAGGAATGAGCCACTGGTGCCCAGTTTCTTCATCTTCATCATCATCATCATCATCATCATCATCATCATCATCATCATCATCATTGCCTCCGCACTATCCCTGAACTTCTTTTGCTCAGGGCTAGCATTCTACCACTTGAGCCATGGTGCCACTTCTGGCCTTTTCTGTTTATGTGGTACTGGAGAATCAAGCCCAGGGCTTCTTGTGTGCCAGACAAGCACTCTACCACTAAGCCACATTCCCAGCCCTACTTCTAGGTTTTTAGTGATTAATTTGAGGGAGATAAGAGTCTCATGGACTTTCCTGGCTGGGCTAGCTTTAAGCCATAATCCTCAGATCTCAACCTCTTGAGTATCTAGGATTACACGTATGAGCACTGGTGTTCAGATGTAGTATTTCTTAAAAGTATTAATTGTAGGGCTGGGAAGGTGGCTCAGTGGTGGAGCACTTGCCTTGCACGCATGAGGCCCTGGGTTCAATTCCTCAGCACCACATAAGCAGAAAAAAAGCTGGAAAAGCCCAAGTCCTATAAGCCTTTTCTCAAGCTCTCTCTTATTAACACATACTCTCTCTCTCTCTCTCTCCCTCTCTCTCACCATGAGTCATAAACTCAACACTTACAGAGGTGTTCCCGCTGGCCTGCTGCAGGGCAGTGATTCAGGTGAAAGCTCATCCTGTTAAAGGTAAAGAGAAATAATGGTAGGAAGAGGCAAGTAAATGATGAGCTGGAGTGTGAAGTTGGGCTCTGTATTCAGGCTATAGAAAGGAAACTTATTTCCAGCCACCTAGGAAATTGTGTATTGGAAAATTGATCTGATAGAGTGCTAATATGGAGGGAGAGCTCGGTTACCTGAGCTATTTGTTGCTTGCCTTTCCTGCCCCCTATGAAAGAGTTGAGGCAGCAGGTGAGTGACTGCATAATTTGCATATTAAGACTTCTATCTCTTGTTTTCATCTTGTTTTTTGTTTTGTCAGACATGGAGCTTGAACTGAGGGCCTAGGTGCTGTCCCTGAGCTCTTTCACTGAAGGCTGGTCCCTCTACCACTTTGAGGCACAGTGCCACTTTTAGTTTTTTGGTGATCTGTTGGAGATAAGAATCTCATGGACTTTCCTGCCCGGGCTGGCTTTGCAGGCAATCCTCAGAGCTCAGCCTCCTGAGTAGCTAGGATGACAAGTGTGAGCCATGTGTGCCCAGCAGCACTCTTGTTTTTAATGCACTAGCTGCCCCGTCCCCCACTCTCCTCCATTTGGTATAATACTAGAAAAATGCAATCATCTACTGGCGTAAAAACATAAATCACCTAAGGTGAAAATTCTGATGAGAAACTTGATTAATATAAAAATTTATTCTATAGGCTTGAATGGATTCTTTGTTGTTGTTGTTGTTGTGGGGCTTGAATGCTGGGCCTGGGCACTAGCTCAAGGCTAGTGCTCTACCACTTGAGCCACAGCACCACTTCCGGTTTTCTGGTGGTTAATTGTGGTAAGAATCTATTGGGTGGGCTGGGAAGGTAGCTCAGTGGTAGAGCGCTTGCCTTGCATGCCTGAGGCCCTGGGTTCGATTCCCCAGCACCACATAAGCAAAAAGAAAAAAGCCGGAAGTGGAGCTATGGCTCAAGTGGTAGAGAGCTAGCCTTGAGCTGAAGAGCTGAGGGACAGCGCCCAGGCCCAGAGTTCAGGCCCCACGACCGGACCCAAAAAAAAAAAAAAAGAATCTATTGGGCTTTCCTGCCTGGGCTGGCTTTGAACCATGATCCTCAGATCTCAGCCTCCTGAGTAACTAAGATTATAGGTGTGAGCCACCTGTGCCCGGCTTTTGAACTGATTTTTTTTTTTTTTTTTGCCAGTCATGGGGCCTGAACTCTGGGTCTGGGCGCTGTCCCTCAGCTCTTCAGCTCAAGGCTAGTGCTCTACCACTGGAGCCACAGCGCCACTTCTGGCTTTTTCTGTTTATGTGGTGCTGAGGAATCGAACCCAGGGCCTCATGCTTGCAAGGCATGCACTCTACCGCTGAGCTACCTTCCCAGCCTCTTGAACTGATTTTTAACATCCCATAAAGCTAGCCTAGAGGGAAGTATCTTAACAGCTGAGTTTTCCCAACAATATGCAGCCTCCTGATCTTATAGTTTCCCACAGCTCACAGAGAAAGCTCCAGGATGGGCCTTCCACCTCAAAAATTGCTGCTACTCCCAGAGATCTAGAGGAAAAAGAAAGTTATGAAAACCTTGGTGGAAAAGCATGGCGAAAAGCAGAACTGGTCTACATTGGACTTTGGGGCTAGGATTTCCCAAAAGAGACCAGTATTCAAAGGCAAATGACTGCTCCAAGAGGAGATTGTGAAGAAAAGCTTTGAGAAGAACAGGACAAAAATGTGTGCAAAGGTACACGGAAGGTAAGGGATCCAGAAGTCTGTGTGGTCCGTTCTTTCTAATTGTTTTGGGTTGAGTGTCTAAAACACTTTGACCTTCTAGACTGTCCCTCCCCCCCCCCCCCCCTTGCTTTTCTCTTCTAGGAGCTTTGCTGGCTGGAAGGGTGATGTGGGGTGATTTCTCAGTAGGGTGTGAATGTTGAGTGCCAAAGAAAGAGCGGCACACTTAACTAAAATACACTCTGGTCTTTGTTTTACATTTAAATGAAACATTTGGGTCCCCAAGAAATTTGGATGACACATTAAGAGCAATTTCCTCAGCGTGATTCCAAGGGCTGATTAGAATGACTTCAAGCCTCCTGGAGTACTCTGATTGTGTTAACTGATTGGCTAAGGACTGTGTCCCAGCCCTCTGGGTTGAGTTCCATTTTCCCTGGGAGAACTGAAGAGCTGGGGTCTTTTCAGGAACAGCCAAAGACAACACTTCAAAAAACCCAAGCCTGGAGTGAAGCTCTGAGCTCTGTTCTTGCCTGCCTCAGAAGGAAAGAAATACCAGTTAGCTGTAAACCTTCTTCAAAGGTGACCCTCCCTTTTTCTTGGCTGCTGGTGGATTATCTTTAGGGTCTGCCTTTGCCTGGTGGGGCGTTTTGGGTCATAGGGAGGGGACTGGACTCTCCCAGATAGTCTAAAGGATAGGGCAAGCCTCACCAGAAAGACTCAGACTATAGATGGGGCCTTTGGGTCTACTCTGTGGCCTGGAGACTAGTATCATCTAGATAGGTAATCAGTCAGTCACACCTGTAGGAAGGAACACCAATATAAATTGCATTCAGAGGCTTAAGTGAGCTTTCTTGGCTGGCAAGACTGATATCAAGATGTGTTCTGGCTCCTTACGGAAAAGACAGGTGAGGGCCAGCATTTGAAAGCCTCAGGGACTCTGCCCTTGGTGTCTTTTCCTTTAGCTGATCTTAGTTTGCTGTCCTGTTCCTGTGCTACATCATACTGGGTACTGTGACTACTATCAGGAGTCCTTGAATCTGCCTAGATAATACCTGTTAGGAAAATGGAGGGGGACGGAAAAGGGATAGGCCAGACTCGATCATCAACAGGCGAGGACTGTTTATTGAGGAACAGCAAGGGGCACAGACTTTCTCTTGGGTTGTACCTGAGAGAGTTGGGACAGGAGCTGGGTTTTTATAGGAGGTGGGGGCCTTTCAGTTGGACCCACAATGGTATGTTTACAGCTGGGCTTAGGTGGACTGCCTACACTTCAAACAAGTTCACACATACCTGGTATTTTGCTGGGCTGTATGGGCCTGGGACAATAGGGTGGGGGTCAATCCTCCATATTCCATCTTTAGATACATAAAATGATAGGGCTAAGAAAGGAGAGGCAAGTCCTTCAATACCAAACCAAGTCTGGTTGTTGAAGGTGGAGGATGTGAGAGAATGTCTTCCATGACCCATGGAAGCCTAACAAATTAATCTATCAACATCTTCAGCCATCTAGAAACATCCAGTGGAACTTTGGTGGATTTTAAGATGTAGAGAGACCACCGTGTAGAGGAAAGGAAGAACAGAAAAGAAAAAGCAGACCAAGCTCAGGTTCAACCAAAAGCTCTGTGATTTTCTACAAGTCTCCTGGGCTCAGTTTCCCTATCTGTCAAATGGGAATGACAGTCCCCAGGCTGATCACATCTAAAAGGTTATTGGAAGGAGTATATGAAATAATGCACATGAAAAAATTTACCCAGTTGGCCGGGCGCTGGTGGCTCACGCCTGTCATCCTAGCTACTCAGGAGGCTGAGATCTGAGGATCGCGGTTCAAAGCCAGCCCGGGCAGGAGAGACCGTGAGACTCCTATCTCCAATAAACCACCAGAAAACCGGAAGTGGCGCTGTAGCTCAAGTGCTAGAGCGCTCGCCTTGAGCTGAAGAGCTGAAGGACAGCGCCCAGGCCCAGAGTTCAAGGCCCACGACCGACCAAAAAAAAAAAAAATTTACCCAGTTGGGTGCTGGTGGCTCACACCTATAATCCTTGCTACTTAGGAAACTGAGATCGGAAAATCGTGGTTCAAAGCCAGCCCAGACAGGAAAGTCTATGACACTATTATCTCCAATTAACCCCTAGAAAAATAAGAAGTGGTGCTATGGCTCTAAGTGGTAGAGTGAATAAAAATAACCCAGGGATAGATCCAAGGCCCTGGCTGGGCTATATGCCCAGCAATGAGGTGATATTTATAGAAATGACCTTTGAAGGTCTTATTGATCATCCATAAAACCTAGATGGGTATTTTACAATGTTTTCTTACAAAACATGCTTTTATATTTTTCATAAAATTGCTGTAAATTGGGATTTATTTGGGGGGAGGGGTGTTGGTCCTGGGGTTTGAATTCAGGACATAGGCACTGTCCTTGAGCTTTTACTGTTCAAGGCTAGTGTGCTACCACTTGAATCACAACTCTACTTCTGTTTGTTTGATAGATAACTGGGGATGAGTGTTAGGAAAATGGAGGAGAATGGAAAAGGAATCGGCCAGACTCGATCATCAACAGGCAAGAATTGTTTATTGAGGAACAGCGAAGCTAAGGACACAGACCTTCCCGTGGGTTTGGAGGTTGTGCCTGAGAGTTGGGACAGGAGCTGGGTTTTTATAGGAGGTCCAAGCAAGGAGGCAGAGGTGAAGGAAAAAGCCACTAGGTCAAGGAAGGTGGGGGCCTTTCAGTTGGGCCACAATGGGATGTTTACAGCGGGGCTTAGGTGGATTGCCCTGCCTGCACTTCAAAGGAGTTCACACATACCTGGGATTTTGCCTGGAGTCTGTATGGGCCTGGGACAACAGGGTGGGGGTCAATCCTCCATATTCCATCTTTAGATACATAAAATGATCGGGCCAAGAGGGGAGAGGCAAGTTCTTCTTATAGGATCTTTGGGTACATATAAAGAATTGGGCTGAGAGGGGAGTATGGAGTTATGAGAACAAAGCAGATTCCCATCATTTGGAACCTTGAAGGAGTATAAAAGGTGGAGGGATGTCATGGTCTTTTCCTGCTACTTCCTGCTGGCATGGGGGTGTGGAGGAGTCACTGGAGCTGGGGTCTTCAGGTCCTGGTCTGTGCTGGGTCCAGGGCAGTGTAAGCAAAGCCTCTGGTTGGTTGCCTGCAGTAATAGGATGGCCTTGACTTGGTCCCAGGTCTTGAGTGAGGGCTCCTGTTAGAGAGAAACTTGAAAACGTTGAGATCAGACAAAAGGCTGACAAGGTGGCAGGACTAGTTGATATGAGTGACACAGGAAAACAGACCCTGGGCACAAGCCAGAAAAGTTCCATTTGGATCATGAGCCCATAGCCAGTCAGAAGCTAGGGCTGGATTGGAGTAGTTAAGGGCCTGGTGAGAGACCTTGTTCATTTCCTATAAATAGCCGGTAACAAAGGCAAGAATGGAAATTCCTGTCCAGTTAGAAGTTAGACAGATATGGACATTAGATGGACAAGCTTCTCAACTTGTTTCTATTGACCGGCTCTGGTTAATTTTGAAAGGGCAGGCACAAAGTGGCTGATGTGACATCATCTCCTCTTACTCTTTTCCACCTTGTCCTGGGGGTCTAGGTGCTTGTGGCAGGGATATGGGCTTTGAACTCAAGGCCTGAGCACTTTCCCTGAGCATTTCTGCTTGAGGCTAGCATCATACCACTTTGAGTCACAGGGCCACTTTTAGCATTTGGCTGTTAATTTTTGAGCCAGCTCCCAGCCTGGCTCTTTGCTGGTTAATTGGGAGATAGGATCTCACAGAGATTTTTCTGCCCAGGCTGGTTTTGAACTGCAATCTTTGCCACAAAAACCCTTTATTATTTCCAATTAAAGCAACAAGGAGATCAATGGGAACAAGTAGAGCTTACATGCACCCTGTCAAGAATTGATCAACAACAAATACTTGCCAGAACTCTGCAATAACAAAACTCAATAGTTGGGATGAGAGTTTGAGCATTGCTTGGCTGCCTGGAAAACCTGATAACCAAAGTTTACAAGAGGCTCTCCTGGCCTACACATGTTTCAATAGCATAACAACATAGCCAGCTTTTTCCAGGTCAGGGTAAGGTTTACAGAGAGTGTCCCACAAGAATCTTAGTTTGTGTAAATCTAAAGCAGTCTTCCATGAAGAATCAGCTGCGTGTGATGGAATCAGGCAGGAGTCCAGTCTACCATGATGGAGGTAGGATGATCCAGGCAGGATCTGGACTAGACTGCCTCCCTCGGATGAATTGTCAAATCTCCTGCTTAGTTGCTTACAAATTTATACACAGACTGGTTAAAGACACTTCACTTTAGATGGACATAAAGAACGACATGCTAGTTTTAATGTAAATCACAGCCAACAATTACATACCACCTTTACTCATACCATCTGCTACATACTCGAACTTTCTGAGGACAGAAACAAATATGTGGAACAAACATTTTAAGACAATTTTTATCTCCTTACTGGTGTTTTTCATCACAGCTGGCTAAGAGCTGAGCTGGGTCTCATTCCTTTTACTACTACCCTTGATAAAGATGTTTCCTTTTTAACAATCAGCACCTTTGATAGGAAATATCAGTATCAAGAAATAAGAAGACAACTTTTTACACAGTTTTTATGTATTATAATTATATATTATTGTAAGGTCCACTCCTGGATGGTGAGCAGACTCCACCCTCCTCGCAGCAAAGTCTCCGCCCTGTACCTGTGTTACCTAGGCAACTGGCACACCTGGAAGAGGTCACATCTGCATCCGCTGAGGTCACATCTGAATTTGATGTGGCCACACCTTTCTCCGCCCATACCCTAGATAAGGCCTAGCCCAGGGTCAGACGCTCTCTCTCTCTCTTCTCTCTGCTCTTTTCTTCTCAGCTCTTTCCCTTCTTCTTAGCGCTTTCCCCCAGCTTTTTCTGTTTCTCTCTCTTTCCCAGCTCTCTCTTTCCTACCTCTCTTTCCCAGCTCTTTTCCAGGTCTTTCCCAGGCCTTTTCCAACTGCATGGAAGGCCAAGATGGCCTGGTGCCAGCCAGAACGTTGAATAAACCTACCCCTTACCTGAATACCACGTGCGTGGTACTGTTCTTACTTGGCTACCTCTTTTTAAAAACCTAACAATTATGTTGAACATGTTCACACACACATATATACACACATATATACATATATACACACACGCATACACACACACTTAAACAAAAGTTTTAAGGTGCGCTTAGGTTTAAAAAAAAAAAAAGAAAAGAAAGGGCTGGGAAGGTGGCTCAGTGGTAGAGCGCTTGCCTTGCATGCATGAGGCCCTGGGCTCGATTCCTCAGCACCACATAAGAAAAAAGACAAAAGCCGGAAGTGGCGCTGTGGTTCAAGTGGTAGAGCGCTAGCCTTGAGCTGAAGAGCTGAGGGACAGCGCCCAGGCCCAGAGTTCAGGCCCTACAACCGGACCCCCCCCCAAAAAAAAAAAAAAAATGAAAATCAGCCGTAAGTTTTTTGGAATTCCAGTGGCAAAGTGATATTGTTTTGTCCAATATGATAAAACCACATGGTCAATGTCAGAAAAGTAGGCAATACCAAACAAAATGCAAGGCAAATTTTTTTTTTTTTTTAAATTTTATTTTATTTGAGAACATACTGTACAGAGGAGTTACAATTACATGGGCAGGATAATGCATACATTTCTTACCAAGCATTGCAGCCTCCTCCTTTGTTTACCCTTCACCTCCCTTCCCAGCCTCCCCCCTCCCCCCCACCCAATCATACACCCCTCCCCTCCCCCCCCCCCCCCGACATTGTAAAGCTGGTTTTGACATGACATTTTGTACTTCTCATTGTTGCAACAGGTCCACCTGAATCCTTAAACGACTTGTTGGTCCCCGTCTCCTCCACATGTTATACTGACATCAAATATAGTGAAAGCGGGGGTTACACTGTGGGGGAGGGACATACAAAGCAACAAAGAAATAATCTTATAAATGCATTAGAAACACATGCATGAAAGAAACAAAAACATTAAAATACATATTTGAGGGTTCGTTTTCCTAACATCACATTATCTGACTTTTTCCGCTTGACTCATACCTATACTAGATATTGCAAATAAGGGAAACCATGGGATCTATGTTTCTTTGGGCCTGGCTTACTTCACTTAATATAATTTTTTCCAAGCCTTTCCATTTCCTAACAAATGGGGAAATGTCATTCTTTCTGATGGAGGCATAGAATTCCATTGTGTATATATACCACATCTTCTTGATCCATTTATCTACTGAGGGGCATCTGGGTTGGTTCCATATCTTAGCTATGGTAAATAATGCTGCAATAAACATAGTTGTGCTGGTAGCTTTAGTGTGGCCTTGTTTGTGATCATTTGGGTAAATGCCCAAAAGTGGGATTGCTGGGTCATTGGGGAGCTCTATGTGGAGTCTTTTGAGGAACCTCCATACTGCTTTCCAAAGTGGTTGAACAAGTTTACATTCCCACCAACAATGAAGTAAGGTTCCTTTCTGTCCACATCCCCTCCAGCATCTGTTGTTGTTAGAGTTCTTGATTTTTGCTGTTCTAACTGGAGTGAGGTGATATCTCAATGTTGTTTTGATTTGCATTTCTTTTATGGCTAGGGATGTTGAACATTTCTTCATGTGTCTATTGGCCATCCTTCTTTCTTCTTCAGAGAAGCTTCTCTTTAAGTCTTTGGCCCACTTACTTATTGGGCAGTTGTTTCTTTGAGGATTTGTTGTTGGGTGGTTTAATTTTTTGAGTTCCAAGTATATTTTAGATATGAGACCCTTGTCCGTTGTATGGCTAGTAAAGATCTTCTCCCAATCCATGGGCTTTCTATTGATCTTGCTAGCTATGTCATTTGCCCTGCAGAAGCTCTGCAACCTTATGCAATCCCATTTGTCCAACCTTTCTTTGATTTGTTGTGTTTCCGGGTCTCTATTCAGAAAATTTCGGCCTGAGCCAAGGAGACCCAGGGTTTCTCCTATTCCATCCTGTAATGTTTTCAGAGTGTCTGCTTTGAGTTCAAGGTCTTTGATCCAATTGGAGTTGATTCTGGTGCAGGGTGATATATAAGGATCTAGCTTTAGTTTTCTACATGTAGTTAACCAGTTTTGCCAGCACCATTTACTGAAGAGGCTGTCTTTCTTCCATTCTATTGTTTTAGCTCCCTTATCGAAGATTAGATGGCTATAGGTCTGTAGGTTCATTTCTGGGTTTTCAATTCTATTCCATTGGTCCTGAGGTCTGTTCTTATGCCAAGACCAAGCTGTTTTGATTACTATGGCTTTATAGTAGAGTTTGAAGTTTGGTATTGATATTCCTCCAGCAGTGTTCTTTCCATTCAGGAGCGTTTTTGCTATTCGGGGTCTTTTATTGTTCCATATGAATTTTTGGATTGCCTCTTCTATTTCCTTGAAGAATGAGGTTGGAATTTTGATAGGTATTGCGTTGAATTTGTAGAGAGCCTTGGGAAGTATTGCCATTTTCACGATGTTAATCTTTCCAATCCAGGAGCATGGGAGGTTTTGCCATTTTTAAAGTTCTGTGTTGATTTCCTTTTTCAAGATTTTAAAGTTTTCATCATAGAGGTCCTTCACTTCTTTAGTTAAGTTAATTCCTAGGTATTTTATTTTTTGTGGGGCTATTACAAATGGAGTTGCTTTCCTAATTTCAGCCACACTTTTCTCATTGTTGGCATACAGAAAAGCCATTGATTTTTGGCGGTTAATTTTATAACCTGCTACTTTGCCAAAGTTTTGAATCAGCTTGAGTAATTTGGGAGTGGAGTCTATGGGATTCTTTAAATACAAGATCATGTCATCTGCAAAGAGGGAGAGTTTTATTTCTTCTTTCCCTATTTGGATCCCCTTTATGTCTGTATCTTGTCTTATTGCTGTAGCTAGGCATTCTAATACTAGATTGAAGAGAAGTGGAGAGAGTGGGCATCCTTGTCTTGTTCCTGAGTTAAGGAGAAATGGCTTTAGTTTTTCACCATTGAGTATAATGCTGGCTGTAGGTTTGTCATATACAGCCTTTATTGTATTGAGGAATGTTCCATGGATTCCTAATTTTTCCAAAACCTTCATCAGGAAGGGGTGTTGGATCTTGTTGAATGCTTTTTCTGCATCTATTGAGATAACCATGTGGTTCTTATTCTTGCTCCTGTTGATGTGATGAATAATATTAATTGATTTGCGTATATTGAACCAGCTTTGCATCCCTGAAATGAATCCTGTTTGATCGTGGTGTATGATTTTTTGGATGAATTGTTGAAGTCGGTTGGCCAAAATTTTGTTGAGAAGTTTTGCATCAATGTTCATCAAAGAAATGGGTCTATAGTTCTCTTTCTTTGATGAGTCCCTGCCTGGTTTTGGGATGAGGGTTATGATGGCTTCATAGAATGTGTTCGGTAGTGAGCTTTCTCTTCCAATTTCATTGAAGAGTTGGAGGAGAATTGGTGTGAGCTCTGCTTTGAAGGCCTTGTAAAATTCCGCTGTAAAACCATCTGGTCCTGGACTTTTCTTAGCTGGGAGGTCTCTTATTGCTGTTTCTATTTCAATGCTTGATATGGGCCTGTTAAGATAGTTTAACTCATCTTGGTTTAGTTTTGGCATGTCAATATTTGCTAGGAAGAGGTCCATTTCTGTCAAGTTCTCAAACTTATTAGCATAAAGTTTTGAGAAGTATTCCCTTATAATGTTCTGAATCTTGCTTGTTTCCGTGGTGATGTTTCCATTCTCATCTCTGAGTTTATTAATTTGGGTGTGTTCTCTTCTTTTTCTGATAAGATTTGCTAAGGGTCTGTCAATTTTGTTAAGTTTTTCGAAGAACCAACTCTTTGTTTTGGTGATTCTTTCTATAGTTTTTTTGGATTCTAATTCATTTAATTCTGATTTAATTTTGATTATTTCTTTCCGTCTACTGGATTGGGGTTTATCTTGCTGCTCTTTTTCAAGGAGGTTTAGATGTGTCATTAAATTGCTAGTTTCAGATCTCTCCAATTTGTTGATGTAGGAGCTCAGAGCTATAAACTTGCCTCTGAGTACTGCCTTTGCTGTGTCCCAGAGGAGCTGGTATTTTGTGTGTTCATTTTTGTTGAATAGCATGAACATTTGAATTTCCTTTCTAATCTCTTCCAGGACCCACTCATGATTCAGCAGTGTGTTGTTCAGCCTCCATGTGATACTGGACTTTCTTTGGTAGCTTTTGGTGTTGAGTTCTAATTTTATTCCCTTGTGGTCAGAGAGAATGCAAGGTATAACTTCAATGTTTCTGAATTCAGACAAGTTTGCTTTGTGGCCTAAAATGTGGTCTATTTTAGAAAACGTTCCATATGCTGCTGAGAAAAACGTGTATTCTGATGCTGCTGGGTGAAATGTTCGGTAAATGTCTGTTAAGTCTAGTTGATCTATGCAGCTGTTTAGATCTGCGGTTTCTCTGTTGAGTTTTTGCCGAGTTGATCTATCTAGTGGGGAGAGTGGTGTGTTAAAATCCCCAACAATTAATGTCTTTGGATCTATATGGGATTTGAGGGAAAGTAGTGTTTCTTTGATAAATTTGGGTGCTCCATTGTTTGGCGAATAGATATTTAGAATTGTAATATCCTCCTGAAGGAGAGATCCTTTAATTAGTATGTAGCGACCTTCTTTATCTCTTTTCACGAATTTTAATTTGAAGTCTATTTTATCTGATATTAGGGTTGCAACTCCCGCCTGTTTATGCGGTCCGTTTGCTTGGTAGATTTTGTTCCAGCCTTTAACATTGAAAATGTTACTCCTTTGAAGATGTGACTCCTGCAGGCAGCAGATAGAAGGGTCTTGTTTTTTAATCCAACTAGACAGTCTATGTCGCTTAATTGGAGAGTTCAGTCCGTTAACATTAAGAGATAGGACTGAGAGGTATTTGGGAGTTCCTACTGTAAGGTCCGCTCCTGGATGGTGAGCAGACTCCACCCTCCTCGCAGCAAAGTCTCCACCCAGTACCTGCGTTACCTAGGCAACTGGGACACCTGGAAGAGGTCACATCTGCATCCGCTGAGGTCACATCTGAATTTGATGTGGCCACACCTTTCTCCGCCCATACCCTACATAAGGCCTAGCCCAGGCCCAGATGCTCTTTTTTTCTCACTCTGTTCGTTTCTAGCTCTTGCTCTTGCTCTTCTTTTCTAGCTCTCTCTCTGCTCTAGCTCTTTCCTCTCTCTTTCCCAGCCACGTGGAGTGCCAACCTTGCCTGGTCCCAGCAGGTCTACTGAATAAACCTACCCCTTACCTGAATACCACGTGCGTGCTGCAGTTCTTACTCAGCTACCTCTTTTTAAAAACCTAACATAAATGGTGCCGTGACTCGGATAAAGGCTTATAGTCAGGAAAGCTGGGGTTTCTGTTTTTTTCCTCTTTTTTCTTTTTTTGTTCTTCCCTTTTTGCTCTGAGGAATACCCACAGTTCTGACGGCCTTTTGCGAACTTGTCTGTCTGCGGCGGAATCAGCGCATCGATACCATTGCTGCCTTCACATTCACGTCCACACCACTTCTCTACTCTGGTGAGTGAAACTACTCTACGGCTCTCTGTTGCTCAGTCTCTGTCCAGACGTGGCGCCACGCCAGAGAGCTCCTACGGCCTTTAGCTGAAAGGCCGGTCACCTCTGAAGCCGAGGACGCTTGGCTTTGGGGGCTTGGCCATTTCTCTCTAGAGGGCTCTGGGGGAAGTCGGGACGCCGCTTCTGCCTGGTCAGCTCTCCTTCACTCACCAGACTGACTCTACTCATTTAATGGGGTGCTATGAATCACGCCTGAGCCGTGAAACCCCTTTGAAATGTCTCCTGCGCTCCCTGGAAAGCCAGAGAGCCTCATTTTTATGCCATTCTCAGAAGTACAGTTTTTGCTACTGCAATGGTAAATGATCAGAAGTCTGTTTACTTTCGGGCTCTCTTTGCTCTCTCTCTGCCATTCATGGGCAAGTTTCTACCCTTTTTTTCTACAACTTTTTGGCTTGTGCCTTGAAGAGTGCGACGCAGGCTGGGTCCCAGGGACCACCCTCTAGGTTCCCTCTCAAAGGCTAGCCAATGTAGGCTTAATCTATTCAGGCTTTCTTTGCATTCTTTCAGAAATTCGCCATCTTGAATTCGCCATCTTGGCCACGTGGTGGGTTAAGGGTTTGGCCCCATCTGACCCTTAACCTTCCACTAAGTTTACTACTCCATCTATTCTAAGGTGCCTTGCTAACAAGTTGCTCTTTTCACAGGCCCTGGTAACGGAGGCCCAACCATCTGATATGCTTTGTTAGCAAAGATGTCTAAATGTTGTCGAAATTTTAGGTTTTGAGTTTTGCCTTTTTTGTTTTGTGTTGTATATTCTACTACTGACTACATGGTTCTAAAATACTGGGCATATCTATGCTAAAATTCTCATCACATCTAATGAGTTTTGTTACTTCAGAGTATTTGTTGGTCAATTCTTGATATGAACCAGGTAAGCTCTACTTATTCTACTTGATCTCCTTGTTGCTTTAATTGGAAATAATAAAGGGCTTTTGTGGCAAAGATTTCGGTTCAAAGCCAGCCCAGGCTGAAAAATCCCTAAGACTCCATCTCCCAACTAACCTGCAAAGAGCCAGGCTGGAAGCATGGCTCAAGACTCTTATCTCTAACCAGCCAAATACTGGAAGTGCTATTGTAACTCAATGTGGTAGAGCACTAGCCTTGAGCAGAAGTGCTCAGGGACAGTGCCCAGGCCTTGAGTTCAAACCTCCTTGAATATTAGTGGTACTGTAACTCAAAGTGGTTCAGTGCTAGCCTTGAGCAGAAGTGCTCAGGGACAGTACCCAGGCCTTGAGTTCAAATCTTGAATACCAACTGGGACAAGCCATCCCAGCAACGAGCACCTAGACTCAGCCAGTCTGGGGAACAAGGGAACGTGGAGAAGAGTAAGAGGAGATAATGTCACATCAGTAACTTTGTGCCTGCCCTTTCAAAATTAACCAGAGCCGGGAGGTCAGTGGAAGTAAGAAGCCTACCCAGCCAATGTCTATACCTGTCTACCTATTAATGGAACAGGAATTTATATTCTTGCCTTTGTCCCCTGACTTCTCTACCTAGTCGCCAGATGTCAGAAGTATCTAGGGACATTTCTACCAACATTTTCAGCCCCAAGTCCTTCCTCTTGCCATTTATTTGCTGTTTAGTATTTTTTTTTCCAGCCCCTCAATGCTCATGAGACTTCTTCAGACTTCACCTAAGGACTCACACCACCAAGGGACAGCTGCTGCTCACTGCCTTCTCTGGGAGGAGACCAAATTCCAGCCTTTTACCCCTATTGTCGACGCCCCTTGTCAGCAGGAAGTAGCCAGAGAGAATCCGCGCCCTATTTCATGATTATTAAAAGGCTGGAATGTAAGGTCCGCTCCTGGATGGTGAGCAGACTCCACCCTCCTCGCAGCAAAGTCTCCACCCAGTACCTGCGTTACCTAGGCAACTGGGACACCTGGAAGAGGTCACATCTGCATCCGCTGAGGTCACATCTGAATTTGATGTGGCCACACCTTTCTCCGCCCATACCCTACATAAGGCCTAGCCCAGGCCCAGATGCTCTTTTTTTCTCACTCTGTTCGTTTCTAGCTCTTGCTCTTGCTCTTCTTTTCTAGCTCTCTCTCTGCTCTAGCTCTTTCCTCTCTCTTTCCCAGCCACGTGGAGTGCCAACCTTGCCTGGTCCCAGCAGGTCTACTGAATAAACCTACCCCTTACCTGAATACCATGTTATCTACCTTCTTGGGGGCTGCGAAAACTGGGTTCTTCCTATCGTTCTTGGGTTCTCAGTTTGGGTGCAGTTTCTTGGCCTTTATTGCGGTCTTGTTGGTTTTCTATGTGTAGGACATCTTTAAGAATCTTTTGTAGGGCTGGTTTGGTGGAGATGTATTGTTTCAATTTTTCTTTGCTATGGAAGGTTTTTATTTGGCCTTCAGTTATGAAGGAGAGTTTAGCTGGGTACAGTATTCTTGGTTGATAGTTGTTTGTTTTTAGGGCATGGCATACATCATTCCAGGCTCTTCTTGCTTTGATTGTCTCTGCTGAGAAATCTGAGGTGATTCTTATTGGTTTCCCTTTATAAGTGATTACCCTTTTCTCTCTGACAGCTTTAAGGATCTTTTCCTTGTTCTGAGTTGATCCTGTGTGGATTATAATGTGGCGGTGGGATGTCCTATTCTGGTCTGGTCTATTTGGGGTTCTAAAGGCTTCTTGTATCTGGACAGGCCTATCTTTTTGCATGTTTGGGAAGTTCTCTGCTAGGATCCTGTTAAACAAATTTCCTAGACATTAACTTCTGTTTCTAGGTGCTCCTCTACACCCATTATCCTTAGATTAGGCCTTCTGATGGTGTCTTCCAGGTGTTGGATAGATCTATCATATTTCTTGGACTTGTCTTGGATGGTTGTGTGTTCTTTCTCTATAATTTCTAGGCTGTCTTCAATCCCTGAGATTCGATCTTCTGCATGGTCTAACCTGCTGTCAAGACTCTCTACTTTGTTTTTTATCTCTTTTCCTTCTAGTTGGTCAGCTTTGATGGCTTCAAGTTCTTTGTTGAAGCTCTGGTTTAGGTCTTGTATGAATTTCTTTACTTCCTTGATTTGGTGTTCAGTGTTTGTCCTCAAATCGCTTAGTTGATTGGTTATGGTTTCTTTGGGCTCCCATTCCTTCTGTTGGGTTCCATTCAGCATTCCCTTTGTGGTCTCCCTGACTTCCTTCAGCTCTTTGTTAATGGATTCCATGAATGCCTTTAGTGATCTTTGTGTGTTCTCTACCTGGTCTCTCAATTCCTGTATTACTCTTTGATTAGCTTCCTCCCGTTCGTGGGATTCCTGCAGATCTCTTTGAGTGTTCTCAGCCTGCTCACGCCATTCCTCCCTTTCTCTTTGAGTATTCTCAAGTTGTTCACGCAAATCCTGTATCAGTTTTTGAGTAGCTTCCTCACGCTTATGATATTCCTGTATAAACTTCTGGGATGCCTCCTCTCTCTCCCTATCACGCTCATACAGAGTCCTTTGTACGTTGTCAAACTTTTCATTTATCATGTTTGCCAGCAGTGTTTGTAGAGCTGTTTGGGAACTCTCCTCTGGATTATTCATTATCTCTTCTAACCCCTGATTATCAAGATTGGGAATTGAGATACCCGAATTTGCCATTTTTCTTGTGTTTTTCCGGCTTACTCTGCCCATTTGAGATGAAGATAGCACCAGTTTTGTGCTAGAACACTATCTTAAGGCAACCATCAACCAAAGTTTGCATTTGTACAGTCAATAGTCTACAGATACAATCTAGTTCAACAGATACATCTATTCGACATCAAACAACTATATGTTAAAGGGCTTCGAACCGCAGAGAAGAATTTGGAGAACCAGAAATTATTAGGGTTAGGGAGAGATGTGGGTAAAAAATAGGAATAGATTGGTGTGGGGAGGCACAGGGAGAGTTAACTATGTCCTAATCACAATGCAGGAAATAGGTTGAGTAGGATGCAAGTAGAGAGAGAGAGAAAAAGAAGAAAGGGAAAGGGGAATGAAAAGAGACCAGAAAAAAAAATAGAAAAGTAAAAATTAATGTTATTTTAGAGATTAAAAGACCATCTATTTATAGAGGAATATGAATATGTTGAGAGAAAGGGAGGGACATAGAGGAGATGTGAAACACTTTAAAAAAATGCTTAAAATATTATATAGGTATAAAGAGATAGTACTGCTATTAATGAATTTAAGTCTCGGAGGTTTTGAATTGAGTAATAAGTTTGTGGATTAAGTGTGTACACAATGGGGGATAAGGTCTACTGGTTAACTACGGGTTTATCTGAGGATGTGCAGGACAAGAGTTAAGTCACATAAAGAAGAACAAAGAGGAAAAAAAAGTTAATGGAAAACAATTATTTTTTCAGAAGAGGCAAAAATTAAAGATCAATAAAAGTTTTAGAAAAGCAAAAAAAATTTTTTTTATATATATAAGGTAACAAAAAACGAAAAAAAAACAAAACAAAAAAAAGAAAAAAGAAAAGAAGAAGAAGAAAAAAAAAAGTTCTTTGATTTTTTTTTTTTTTCTTTTTGGGAGGGGTGGGAAGAGTCCTGTATCTCCCTTTTGTCTGTAACCAGAGTCTGGTTGGAGTCTCTGGTCAGGTTGAGGTCCTGTGGCTTGATTGGTTTCTTAAGTCAGTTTGTTGGAACAGGCAGAAAAATGCTCTGCTTTACCCAAGATTTTGAGATTCCCCCTCCCAGGTTAGTTTACTGGGAGGCTGATCTGCTTTGAGAATCACAAAAGAGGGGGATGCAGTGATGAGGCTAGGTTCTGGGTAGAGTTGAGGCTTTTCAACTTTTCCCTGGGGCTATTTTGTGAAAAAAACTCACAGCACCCAGCCTGGAGCCATTCTCAGGGTTTCTGTTTTTCAATTGATTGTGGTGGCTGCTAGAGGGAGGGGCAGCCTCTGGCTCTGGTTACCCAGTGAGGAGAGCTACTCCAATGGCTGGCGCCTGAGCTGGGTGACTTTTCCCTGGATGGAGCTGAGTCTGTGAGGTCACTTAAGTTCTTGTGACCTGCTAAATGACTCGTTTTATTCCAAGGCCTGAGCTGGAGCTAGCCGCTCCTCCGAGCTTTGTCGGTATCCAAGATGGAGATCACCGGTGCTGGGGGGGGGGGGGGGTGGCCTTCCCTCCTCTGCTCCCAGAGAAGGAGTGAGGAAGTCGGGCTTCTACTCACGCCGAGTCTTGGATCCCGGGTCGTCTCTGGTCTGCAAAGTGCAGGATGAAGTTGTCCGCTCCTTGTCGGTTCTTGCTGGTGTTGAGTAGAATCCGCTCGTCCGCTGCGTCTGGCTCCTTTGTCCCGGACTGTGTCTCAGGTGTGCCCCCGCGGCGGTGGTCGCTGCTGTGACCCTGCCGCCGCAGCGGCAGCTGCTGGCAGGCGCTCAGATGTGTCTGCTTGGCTTCCCCCTCTTGACTAACTCTCTGTCCTGTGATGGCACACTTGGTGTAATTCTCTGGCTTGGTACTGTTCATTGGAACTCTGAAACTGTTTTCTATGCAAGAGCTTGTTCAGATTCCAGCTTCTCCTCCGCCATCTTCCCGGAACTCCCCGCAAGGCAAATTTTGACAAACAGAATTTCCACCTTTAAACAAACATTGATAACAAGAGCAGAAAACCTTTAAATCAATTTTGGTGACGAGGCGGATTAGTATATGAATTGAATATTTTAACCCCTAGGAATGTGAAAAGGACTAAGCTTGGTAGAAGAGTGGGGGTTCTAGAAAGACCCATCATGTGGCCTTTATCTCTTCCTAGGTGTCAGCTTCCAGGGCCTGTAGAGAGAATTGGGGTTGGGGGTGGCTGCACAGGTTTGTAAGGGGAAAAGGTCACACTTTTAACCTGAAGACATTTAAAGGGAGGATGTGGCATAATGAAGGTACTGAAAAGTGAATGTTTGAGGAATTGGATAGAGTTATTGGAAGAGGTGAAAGGGAGGGATTTCTCTTCTGCAGTCTCCTAGAGAAGAAATGAAGAATCCAGATTTTAAAGTGAGTGGACTCAGGAAAGAGAAAAGGATTGGATTATTGTCTGCAGCCCAAAAGAAAAAGGACTGGTTTGCTTTTATTATGGGATTTTTAGGTGGGAAAGGGAGAGAGCAGTAGAAGAGTTAGAGGCTGTCCTCAGTGTGTTTGCCAGCCTGCCACTGTCAGTACAGATTAACCAAAGGTCCAGAGCAGAGGCCCATTTATTTAGGGTCTGGAAGGGAAGAAGGAGTATTAGCCCTAGAAGGGGGTTGAGAAATGTCTACGTTTGGAGGGGTTTGTTTAGAGTTTAAGCAGGGCCATTAGCTTGTTGTTTTACCTCTGGAGGCCTATGCCCACCCCTGCCTTGTGTCAGCTACACAGGCAGGCAGACAGGCAGGCACAGGGACAGGGGTCAGCAGAAGGAGTTTGCTTGAAGCAGACAGTTTTAGCCTGGAGAATCTGGACCAACCGCAAATTGCAAGAATGTAGTTAGAAGAGCAAGGAAGGAGAAAAGGTGTTGAAGGTCATCAAAGAAGAGAGAGAGAAAAAAAGGGAGCGGGAGAAAGAGAGACGGGTGAGAAACAGTTTGAGCTGCTACAAGATCAGGAGTTACTTTTTTAGAGGAGATGGTTGGGAGGCTCAAGGCAGAGAAGAGTTTGGTGAGCAAAGCAAGAGAGCAGGGGTGGTGTGTTCTGGAGTGGAGGTCAGAGAAGGACTTGGTGGACAGAACAAGCAGAGGGAGGGTTTTCTGGAGCAGAGGTAGAGGAGGGCTTAGGTTTAGGGGACCTTGGACTCCTCGCTGTTTCATTGGAGAATTGTTTAAATCAGTAAGGGTAACTAAGGTTCCAAATTTAGGCCAGCGGTGGCCATGGTAATGAGATCAGATTTCGGTAGACAAGTCAGGTTGTTTTTTTTTTTTTTTTTGACTGTAAATCAGCCAGCCCAGAATCTTAAGATTAGACCTCAGGCATGCCAATGAGGTGTCTCTAGGAGACAATTTGGGAAATTTGGTAGGACTATGGAGCCTCTCCCGCTGCTCCAGGCATCCCTGGTGCTTTGGGAAGGCAGATGGACGGATCCCTATAATTAGGAGGGGGCATCCTCAAAGGTCCTAATTAAAGGGTATCAGGGAGTCAGGAAGGGAGAGACTCCTTTGCTTGGAATCTGTATGGGCCTGGGACAATAGGGTGGGGGTTAATCCTTCAATGAGATCTCACAAACTTTCCTACCAAGGCTGGCTTTGAACTTGGGGAACTCTCTTAATTTGCTATCTGTGCTTATTTTTCAAAATTCCTATTAACTCGCAGATCCATTTTTTTTTTTTAATTTCAGACACTATTTTAAGTAAATGAAACCAAAAAAAGTTAGGAAAGACATTTTGAAGCAGCACTAGAATTTTAAACAAGTTTTTTCTTTAAATGCACACAGAATTATCTTAATGATATTAATGGCTCAGCTATAAATAATCTTCTAAGAAACTTATATAAAAAGCGTTTAGGTAATTAAGGCCAATTTTGAAAGTGAGAATAGATTAAGGTGGTTGCTAGTGGATGCTCCTGTGCTTGTTGATCTACTGCTGAACCCAACCTGGAGTCAATGCTGTGCCCTGCAGATTGAAGAGACTTGTTGGAAAAGACGCATTTAGTGCTGGATACTGGTGGCTCATGTCTGTAATCCTAGCTACTCAGGAGGCTGAGAACTGAGCATCAAGGTTGGAAGCCAGTCCAGGCAGAAAAAGTCTCTGAGACTCTTATCTCCAATTAACCTGCAAGAGCAGGAAGTGAAGCTGTGGCTCAAGTCATAGAGCATCAGCCTTGAGCAAAAAAGAAAAAAAAAAAAAAGCAAAAGTAAAGAAAAGAAAAGATAAATAAGGCCTGGTTCTTAAGTGAGTCTGTGGGTGTGTAGGAAGTAGTGCTTCATGGGAGGTTATTAGGTTATTGGAAATAATGTGCTTAGCAGGAATTGTGCAATTAAGGACTCTGGCCTCTTCTTTCTCCTTTGCTCCCTTGCTCAAGATGTAAGCAGCTTGGCCCTGACATGTGCTTTGCTATGCTGTCCTGCCCCACTACGGGCCCCAAAGAAGCATGGCCTGTTAATCCTGGACTAGAATCTCCAAAACTGTAATCCAAAATGTTAGGTCTGCTAGGGAGAATAGCCCCCTCCCGTCTTCCTCTTCGTGAAAGACAGCATGCAGCCTTACCTGAAATCACCTGCCTGAACTCAGTAACCACCTGACTGCCAATCACCTGAGTGTGAGTCAGCAAAGGACCCCAGCCCTGAGGTCACTTTCTCATCTGCTGAGGTCACTTCCTGAGCCACCCTGGTCAGCCTCCTTCCAACAATGGGAGGTTCCCCAGGCTCTGAGGTCACTTCCTCATCCACTATGGGTACATTCCTGCCTTTCCCTATATAACCCCGCTCTCCCTCAGTCCCCTCCTCTCATCTCTTCTCTGTGCTTGTGGACCTCACGTCTCTTTCCTTCTTCTTCGCTCCCCTCTCCTCCTCCTCTTCTCTTCCTCTCCCTCTTTTTCTCTTCTCTTCTCTTTCTGCACCCCTCCATCCTGTGCTGGCCAGCGTTTTGCTCTTCCCCCAATAAACTATTTTCTGCCTGAACCATGTCGTGGTCTCCTTTTGCCAAACCCTACACAAAATAACCTTTTTCAAAAAAAAAAAAAAATAACCTTTTTCTCCTTATAAGTTTATTTATTTCAGGTATTGTGGTATGGTGACAGCAAGTTAACTAAAGTATACCGAAAGCTGACCCTTACCATATACATGGAAAGTTTGTTGTCAGGAGTTAGCCATGATTACTCTCCTGTGCTGAGGAATTACATCAGGATCTTAGTTTTACTAAAGCAAAAGTTGTGTGCTGTTTGTTTTGTGTATGTGTGTGTGCTATTACAAGGATTTGAACTCAGAGTCTCATCTCTTGGCTTTTGGTGCTCTACCTACTATTTGAGCCACATTTCTGCTTCTGGCTTTTTACTGGTTAATTGGAGACAAGAGTTAGAATTGTCTGGCTGGACTGGCTTCTAATTGTGACTCTCAGATTTCAGCCTCTGATTAAAGGTATAAGCAACTGATGCCCGAGTTATTCCCGAATTTTTATTTTTAATACTTTCTATTGAATAAGCTCTTTTTTCCCTAATGTTTATATACATTAGAATATGTATTTATGTTAGATAAGTCTGGGAAAACTAATACTGATTCTTAACGTTTACTTTTTTTCTCTTATTCTTATGTTTTTGTCCCCTCTGAAAGATTTATTTATTTATTTATTTATTTATGCCAGGTCAGGGGCTTGAATTCAGGGTCTGGGGACTATCCCTGAACTTTTTTGCTCCAGGCTAATGTAGCCACAGCTTTATTTCCAGCATTTTTGGTGGGTAATTGGAGATCAGAGTCTCATGGACTTTACTGCCTGTGCTGGCTTTGAACCATGATCCTCACATCTCCTTCTGAGTAACTAGGATTATAGGCATGAACCACAAGGCCCAACTCTAAGCTTTATTTATGCAACGTTCCTTCAATGAGAAGACAAAGGCAAACATTTAGTGAACATTGTAACAAGCTTTACAAGCATTTCTTGTCAATTTTCAATATACTTTAACACAGAGAGGCTACCAGATAGAGAGGCTTTCTCTCTTCCTAATGAGAAAATGGAAACTTAGACATTTTAAACAACTTAATTCCAGGTCTTATATTAAGTGAACAGAACACAGGTTTATAACTCAGGTCTGTTGAAAGCCACGACCTTCAGTAAATTGTTGGCTGAACAGAGAAGAAAAAGAGAATGTAAGGAGAAATGGTCACTATCTTCTGAACTTGTGTGTGTGTGTGTGTGTGTGTGTGTGTGTGTGTGTGTGTGTGTGTGTGTGTGCACGCACACGCGCAGGGGCGCACGCACTCGTGTGTAGCCATGCATGCGTGTTCACACACAGGCTTGTACCTATACATGTGCTGATCCAGGGGATTGAACTCAGGGCCTAAGCGTTGTCCCTGAGCCTGTTTGTGCTCAAAGTTAACACTCTACCACTTGAGCCACAGCACCCCTACTGGCTTTTCCTGAGTAGTTTATTAGAGATAAGAGTCTGTCAGATATGCCTGCTCAGGCTGGTTTTGAACTACAACCCTCAGATCTCAGCCTCCTGAGTAACTAGGATTACAGGTGTGAGCCACTGCACCCAGTGGTGGCACGGGCTGAGCTTTCTAAGGTGTCCATCTGCTGTGGTCCCCAAGTCAGTCCTCTCTGCTTCCATGCTGCTGTGACTCCTCTTCTGTGGTGTGAGCTGGTAATCTTGCAAAGCTGAGTATCTTCAATACTGACATTTTATAGATAGATTGTATTTTTCCAGCTGCTGATCTCAGACGTGGAAATAAGGATCTGGAGAGCTTCATTTCCCCCTCTATTAGAGTTGAACCATGTAATTTTGCTCATCTGATTTGCAAATGAAGGTTATCGTATACTGTGTAGCTTGGCTCAGTGTTATCACCGTGGGTGGTGAGGTGCCGCCTGTCTTGCTATTGAGAAGCATGCCTGCCTGCTGGGTTTACCAAGGCCTCCTCCTGGAGGAGGCTGCCTAGAGACAAGGGAACTGCAGGATCAGAGCATTCAGCCCTCTGCTTCCTTGGTTCTGGAGCAGAGAAGCATTGACTTTCTATTAGAGTGAAGGGATTTGGAGTATGCCACTCCAAACTAGACATAGTTTTTTGTTTGTTTGTTTGTTTTTAATGCCAATACTGGGACTTGAACTCAGAGCCAGGGTGCTCTCCCTTAGCTTTCTCAGTTAAAGTTGGTACTCTACCACTGAGTAATAGCTCCACTTCCAGCTTTTCACTGGTTAATTGGAGATAAAAGTTTCATGAATTTGTCTGCCTGGGCTGGCTTCAAACGGTGATCCTCAGATCGTAGCCTCCTGAGTAGCTTGTATTATAGGAGTGAGCCACCAGTGCTCAGCCATGTTGAATATTTTGAGTTGAAATCACTTGAACAATAAGTGTGTGTGTATGTGTGTGTGTGTGTGTGTGTGTGTGTGTGTGTATATACTATCTGCACTTCTCTTTTACCTAAAAGCAGATCATAAAGATTTCCAGGAGAGAAATGCCCTCTCATACCAGGAAGAGAAGATCAGGCTATCATCAGAGATTTGGAATTGTGACAAAGTAGACAACTATAAAGAAACTTCCTAAAATCATCTCCATCTCATTAGCTTTTCCCATATAGTTCTTAGTCGCTGTCCCATAATTTACAGCTTGTAATCCAAGCCTCTTCATTTAGTCACGTCCCCACAATTTATTGCTTGCTGTATATAAGTGTTTGGCCTGATCACCTTCTTTGGATCTTTATTTTGTCCTTGCAGCGTCTCATGTATACAATGATTGAATGTGTTTGCTTTCCCCCTAATAGTCTGTCTAATGTCAGTTTAATTCTTAGGCCCATTGCAGAATCTGAGAGCAAAGGAAAGTTTTCCTCTTCTGTAAGAGTAGTTTTATCTATTACAGTGCTTTTGTGGACCCTAAAACACTCTGGCAGGTATGAACTCATGTAATATAAGAAGCATACTAGCAGGGGCTGGGAAGGTGGCTCAGCGGTAGAGTGCTTGCCTTGCATGCATGATGCCCTGGGTTCAATTCCTTAGCACCACATAAGTAAAAAAGAAAAAAAAAAAAAGCCAGAAGTGGCGCTGTGGCTCAAGTGATAGAGTGCTAGCCTTGAGCTGAAGAGCTGAGGGACAGTGCCCAAGCCCAGAGTTCAGGCCCCATGACCGGACCCTTTCCCCTGCCTCCCCCCCCCCCCCCCAAAAAAAAGAAGCATACTAGGACTGGGAAGGTGGCTCAATGTTAGAGTGCTTGCTTTGTGTGCGTGAGCCCCTGGTTTCGATTCCTCAGCACCACATAAGCAGAAAAAGCTGGAAGTGGCTCTGTGGCTCAAGTGGTAGAGCACTAGTCTTGAGCTGAAGAGCTGAGGGACAGCGCCCAGGCCCAGAGTTCAGGCCCCATGACCGACAAAAAAAAAAAAAAAAAAGAAAAGGAAAGAAGCACAATAGCCCTATGAGGGGCTTATATCATCCTCATTTCCCACCCAGGGAAGGTGAATTGTAGTTAGTGGAAAATGTCTGATTCAAACATTATGTTCCAAATGAGCATCCAGTGTCATTTCCCTAGGCCAGAATCTGCATCCATCAGTGTGGAATCACCCACATCAGGTAGTGGCATCATTTACTCCTCCCATCCTCAGATCTCAGCCTCCTGAGTAGGTGGATTATAGGTGTGAGCCACCAGCATCTGGCTTTTTCAACTCATTGCTATATGAACTTTGTTTAAGATAAAAATAATGCTAAAAGCCTTCACTGTACCTGTCCTTCCTGTGCCCTGTCTTTCTTTCCCATAAAGAACCACTGTGACCTGGGCACCAGGGACCCACACTTAAAATCTTGGCTACCCTAGAGGCTGAGATCTGAGGATCTCAGTTCAAAGCCAGCTGGGACAGGAAAGTCTGTACGACCCTTATCTCCAACTAACTACCAAAAAACTGGAAATGGAGCTGTGATTCAAATGATAGAGCACTATCTTTGAACAAAAAGCTCAGGAACAAAGCCCAGACCTTGCATTCAAGCCCTAAAACCAGCAACACACACACACACACACACACACACACACACACACACACACACAAAGCAATCATTGTGAGGTCTTATAGTTCCTGCTCTCTGGCTGTTCCTTCCTCATATCTGAACAATTTATGGTTTTTAACCCTGTACCTTTTTTTGTGAAGGTGATGGTTTACACAAAAAAGAGCTGAATAGAACGTAAGATTTGAGTCAATGGCCCAAGAGATTTTTGTGTCTGTAGTAGCAATAATAGTTCAACCTACCAAGTCTATCTTTTAGCAGGTTAGCTTTTTGGACATGGTATAAATTGAAGAGCATTTTGCTTTTCTTTGTCAATAAAATATGAAAGGGTGTGAGTTGGGGTAAGACTCTCTCATCTATGGTTGCTTTTCTGCACTAAAGAACAGCTGTGGGAGGCCAAGCAATGGTGGCTCATGTCTGTAATGCTAGCTACACAGGAGGCTGAGATCTGAGGATCACAGTTCAAAGCCAGCCTGGGCAGGAAAGTTGATGAGACTCTTATCTCAGTGAACCACTAAAAAGTGGAAGGCAAGGCACAGTGGTAGCTCCTGCTTAGCAAGCAGAGGCTATGTGTTTGCCCCAGTATTACCAGTAATAAATAAAAATAAGATAAAAACCATCCAAGAAAGACGGCTTCATGTTTGTTTCTTTTTTAAGTTGTGAAAATACCGTACAGAAGGGTTACAGTTACATGAGCAAGGTAATGAGTACATTTCTTATCAAGCATTGTTGCCTCCTCCTTTGTTTCCCCTTCCCATCTTCCCCCCCACCCCCTCCAACAGCTTCATGTTTTACCTTGAATTTTCTTTATAAGGAAATAGATTCCAGATCTCATAGAATGCGTGGAACAGGTTGTGTGTGTGTGTGTGTGTGTGTGTGTGTGTGTGTGTGAGGGAGAGAGAGAGAGAGAGAGAGAGAGAAAGCACACTAATATCGTGGCTTAAACTCAGGCACTGGCTACTCTTTATCACTCAAGGTTGGCACTCTACCACTTGAGCTACACCTCTACTTCTGGTTTTCGGTGGTTAATTGGAGATAAGAGTCTTACAAACTTTCTTGCCACTAGTAATTTAAAAGCATTTTGGCCATTTTTAAGTGTGTAATTCAATGATAATAAGTACATCCACAGGGTAATACAAACATGGCTACTACCTACTTCCAGAGCTTTCTCATCACTCCAAACAGAAATTCTTTCACACAATAAAACAGAAAACAAAAACAAAAAAATCCTTTGGTACAGACTGGGAATGTGGCTTAGTTGGTAGAGTGCTTGCCTTTGCATGAAATCGTGGGTTTGATTCCTCAGTACCATATACACACAAAAAGCTGGAAGTGGCACTATGGCTCCAGTGGTAGAGTGCCAGCCTTGATCAAAAGAAGTGCAAGTTCTGGGGCTGGGAAGGTGGCTCAGTGGTAGAGCCCTGGCCTTGCATGCATCATATAAACAGGAAAAAAAAAAAAGCTGGAAGTGGCGCTGTGGCTCAAGTGGTAGAGTGCTAGCCTTGAGCTGAAGAGCTGAGGGACAGTGCCCAGGCCCAGAGTTCAGGCCCCACAACTGCCACCCCCCACCAAAAAAAAAAAAAAAAAGAAGTGCAAGTTCAGTGCTCAGGACTGGCAAAACAAATAAACAAAAAACCTGTCAGTAGCTCACACTTATAAATCCTAGATACTCAGGGGGTTGAGATCTGAGGATCCCTATCTGAAGCCAGACTGAATAGAAAAGTTGATAAGATTCTTATTACAAATTAACCAACAAAATTTTGGACTGGAGGTGTGACCTAAGGGGTAGAGAGCCAGCCATGAGTGAAAGAGCTGAGTAAAATCACAAGGCTTTGAGTTCAAGACCTGGTAATAAAACATTCTCTCTCTCTCCCTCCCTCTCTCTCTCTCTCTCTCTCAACAAACAAGCAAATAAATAAATAAATAACCTATCCCAAAGTATGAGAACTGGGCATAAAGGTAGAAGGTATTAAGAGAGCAAAGAAAAAGGCAGATGGAGGAATGCACAAAGTATCTGGCGTTGCAGATAGCAGCTTGTCTTAAGTGGCTGTTCGAATTCCCAAGTAGAAAGAAAGGATGTTCTATGCTAAGCTAGACAAAGGTGCACTGGGGCATGTAAAACAATGTACCTGGCCAGTCTCAAAAACTATGAGCATGCTACAAGCAGTCTGAGCATCAGGCACAAACTCTTGGCTGACTATTTTAATGATTCTGTCCTGCATTTGCATTAACTGCGAGGAGCCACTGCTGTGCAAAGTGATGCATATGGCCAATGTGGTTGTAGTCAAGCCAACCTGGATTCCTACAGAAACCCTAGTCCTAATACAGTAGCCCTGGTAACCGCTATTCAATTTTCTATTGCTATAAATTTACCTATTCTGATATACGGACAGAACCCTGATTTTGTTTGAGATAGCAGTGTGCCAAACTTAAAACAAAACCAAATGAAATCATGCAAGAAAAATATTTCCCAGTCTCTTGAAACTAGGAATGGTCATGTAAACAGTTTGGCCAATGAAATGTAAGTAAAAATTACCAAGTAGACTTCGGGGAAAGTTATTTATTCAGCTGTCTATTTTTGCTTTTTGTGCTGATACTGGAGCTTGAACTTAGGGCCTTTTTCACACAAGGCTGGTACTCTACTGTTTGAACCACAGCTCCACTTCTGACTTTTCTGTGGTTAATTGGAGATAGAGTTTCATGGACTTTCCTGCCCAGGCTGGCTTCCAACTATGATCCCCAGATCTCAACCTCCTGAGTAGCTAGGATTACAGGTGTACACCACCAGTGCCCACATATATATATATATATATATATATATATATATATATATATATATATATATATATATGAAAGAAAGCCATCAAAACGTTAGCAATAGTTGGCATTGTCAGTTTTTCAGATATTCCCCATTTGATGTAAATTTTGTAATTCAAAACTAGTAAATCTTGGCTGGGAAGGTGGCTCAGTGGTAGAGCGCTTGCCTTGCATGCCTGAGGCCCTGGGTGTGGTTCCTCAGCACCACATAAGCAAAAAGAAAAAAGCCGGAAGTGGTGCTGTGGCTCAAGTGCTAGAGCGCTAACCTTGAGCTGAGGGACAGCGCCCAGGCCCAGAGTTCAGGCTCTAGGACCGGACCCAAAAAAAACAAAACAAAACAAAAAACTAGTAAATCTTTTCAAGAAAACCTACCTGCCTAGAGAGCACATAATAAAGTAAAAGGAAAGGAATCAAAATGCATATGAATTTCTATGACTTATCAATAATTTGGGGAAGGGGTGTGCATAATGCCCTGTCCAAAGCATAATGATCCAATAAAACTGAGTTAGATATGGGGGGACGGGGTGGGGGGGAGGATGGGAAGGGACGGGAAGGGGAAACAAAGGAGGAGGCTACAATGCTTGATATTATCTTGCCCATGTAATTGTAACCCTTCTGTACAGTATTTTCACAATTTAAAAAAAAAACTGAGTTAGATGGTCCTCAGCAAATGAACACAATCTTTTTCTATCAGAAGGAATGAAGATGCAATTTTGTTTTTTGGTTGTGGTGCCTGAACTCTGGGCCTGGTTGCTGTCCCTTGGCTCTTCAGCTCAAAGCTAGCGCTCTACCACTTGAGCCACAGCACCACTTCTGGCTTTTTCTGCTTTTGTGGTGCTAAGGAATTGAACCAGGGCCTCAGACATGCAAGGCAAGCTCTCTACCACTGAGCCACCTTCCCAGCCCTGGAGGTGCAATTTTTGATGTAGAAAGTACATATGCACTGATCACCAGAGCAAAGAGTTCCATCTTTCATCAAGTAAACAGCGCCCAGCTGTTTCCATCAGGCTGACTGACTGTAAGATGATTATTGCCTTCAGAAAGGACATTCCAGGAAACTTGCATTCTAATTAACATAGAAATGAAATCCACAAAATAAATATGTATCCAAAGTTTATGCAATCTCAGAGTACCATGGAGACAGATGTAGATTGATCTAATCTGATTGCATTAGGAACATGGATGTTTGTGAGGGAATATGGAGTGGAAAGTTGACATTTGGCTCAATTAAGAAGGGCAAAGGATAAATGATGAAAGCAATTTCCTTTGTCCAGTTAAATTAGGCATCCAAATAACAGGCTCCCCTTTGATCATCCTGGGAAGGGCCAAGATGACTTCTAATGACCACAATTGCCTACTCTTGCAAATGATGAATTATTTTAGACTGAGAATCAGCCAAAGAAGAAGCTGCAAGAATTTCCCTAACATTTAAAAAAAAAAATTTCTAGTTATCAACTTTCAATTTGGAGAGACCGGAAGTACTGGGAAGAGCACCACACTGGACTAAACGGGGATTGTTTTTTTTTTGGTCGGTTGTGGGGCTTGAACTCTGGGCTTGGGCGCTGTCCCTGCGCTCTTCAGCTCAAGGCAAGCGCTCTACCACTTGAGCCACAGCACCAGTTCTGGTTTTCTAGTGGTTTATTGGAGATAAGAGTCTCACGGACTTTCCTGCCCAGGCTGGCTTTGAACTGCAATCCTCAGATCTCAGCCTCCTGAGTAAGCTAGGATTACAGGCGTGAGCCACCGCCGCCCGGCTATAAATGGGGATATTTTGAGCCTCATTCTCCCTCTCTCTCCCTCCCTCCCTCCTGCACTGAAATTCTGGAGCTTGAATTCAGGGCCTTGTACTTTCACTTGTCGCATCCCTTAAGGCTGGGGGGGTCTATCACTTGAGCCACACCTTTACTTCCTGCTTTTTACCAGTTAATTGGAGATACTAGTCTCTCAGCTGTGCCTGCCCAGGCTGACATTGAACCTTGATCCTCAGATCTCAGCCTTCTCATTGAATATGTGATAGAGGAAGAGAATTGAGGGTAAATTCAGGAAGTGACCCTTGAGGAAAAAGATTCAAGTAGAAAAAAAACTTTGTGAGAGTCACAAAGCTACAATGTTATTCTTGTAACTGGTCTTTTGAATCAAAATTGCTCTTTGTTTCTTTGGTTGTTTTGTTTTGATGTTAGTTCCAAGGCTTGAACTCAGGGCCTGGACACTGTCCCTGAGTTTTTTCATTCTAGGCTAGCACTCTTCCACTTGAGCCACATTGCCACTTGCAGTTTTTTCTGTGATTTAATTGGAGAGAAGTCTTACAGACTTTCCTACCTGGGCTGGCTTCAAACTGCAATCCTCAGATTTTAGCCTCTTGACTATCTAGGTATGAGCCACCAGCTCCCAGTTGTAAATTATTTATCTCTCCTTTAAGAAGTTTCTGGAATCTTCTCTTTAAATCTGGTGTGTTTTTTGTTTGTTTTGTGGTGCTAGCCCAAGGGCTTGAACTCAGGGTTTAGGTGCAGTCCCTGAGCTTTTTTGCCCAAGGTTAGCACTCTATCTTTGAGCCACAGATCTCCTACTGCATTTTTGGTGATGGATTGGAGATAAGATTCTCAATGGCTTTATTGTCCTGGCTGGCTTCAAACCATGATCCTCAGCTTTCAGCCTCCTGAATAGCTAGGATTACAGATGTGAGCCGCTGGCACTTGCTCTATACTAGGATGTGGGACATGCAGAGATGGTAAAGAGGTGCCACTAATGACAATCTTTAGGTTTTGAAATTTTGAAAATTGCTGGATATGCGTGAACATTTTTGCCAACTTCCGTCTTCCTTCTACTTGCTATTGTCCTCTAGGATTAATGTTTCTGAGCCCCAAACCTTCCTGGATGGGTTTTCTATTTTTCTACTGCAGATCTGACCATCAAGAGTGAAGATTCAGGGAGAACAAGTGCCTCTTTTTACAGATTTCAAACCATCTTCCTTTCAGATTCCATTTGCTTCACACCACGGCCTCATGGCAAGCAATCATAAATCACTGATTGCATGTTACCCATCTTCATTCTATAGCTTGTCATTACAGAGGTTTCTCTCTAGTGTTCTCAAAGTTGGGGTTTGTATCTTTTATTATTTTTATTTCTCTGAGTGGCTATTTAGAAAACACGTTTCTGTGTTTCCTTTTTCCATGCTTTATTAACTTATTTAAAGTAGTCTGTGTCTTGACCTATAGCCCTGTAAGAAGAGGAGATGAACACTACTCTATTCACCCTCCCACGCCTTCTTCCTTCGGCCCCTACCTCAAATTTTGCACTGGTCTGTATCAATTTTAAATTTTCAACATTCAGCTGGGAGCTGGTGGCTCACCTATAATCCTAGATACTCAAGATTCTAAGTGTAAGGTATATTAAGTAGGCCGGTTTCATTAGGTAGCTGATGAAGAGAACTTCACTCATTCTTTTCCTGCACCTGCATACAGGCAGGAAAAGAAGTTTATTTACCAAACTGCTGCCCTGGCAACATATCGTGGGGAAAAAGGGGAGATCTACCCCTAGGCCAGGACTTATCTAGGCCAGGAACATGAAGAGGTATGGCCAGGTGGGGGAGAGGTGTGGCCACACTGGATCAGGATGTGACCTCAGGGCCTGGGACCCTCCTCAGGTCAGATGGGAGGCCTGTGACCAGAGGTGGCTCAAGATGTAACCTACAGGAGGGGGAGGTGACTGCTTCCAGGTCTGCCAGTTACCTAGGTAACAGATACTGGGCGGGAAACTTAGCCAAGAGGGAGGGAGGTATCTACACTGGGCCTGCATGGCCTGGGAAAGACCTTACACTAAGATCTGAGGATCTTGTTTTGAAGCCAGCCTGGACAGAAAAACCTGTAAGACTCTTGCTGCCAAAAGCTGGAAGTGGAGCTGTGGCCCAAATGGTAGAGCCCAACTTTGAGCAAAAAAGCCAAGCAAGAATATGAGGCTCTGAATTCAAGCCTCAGGAAAGAAAGCAAGAAAGCAGGAAGGAAGAAGGAAGGAAGGAAGGAAGGAAGGAAGGAAGGAAGGAAGGAAGGAAGGAAGGAAGGAAGGAAGGAAGGGAGAAAGAAAAATGGAAGGAAATAAAAAGAAAAAAAGGAAACTAATGACTAAAATCCCAGGAATTACATAATATTAAAAAAGAAGGCTCCCTCTTTGCCCTCTCTTGCATCTCATTGCATCTAGATGAATATTCGGGTAGAAATTTGACCTCATATTCTCAGCCTAACACTCCAATCTGTGTTTACCTCTAAGAAATATAAACCATCAGATCTTCTTATAACTTCAGGATGAATGCAATCAGGCAGAATGCCTTTAAAGAATCAGTCTCTTATTTGATATCAAGCATACAAAGAATTGAAAAATGTAAGGACAGTGTTGGGACAAACTACAACAAGTTTTTCCATGCCTGTATCTCTTATACATACATAGTAACTGCTACTGTAAGCCATTGCCAATATCTGATGTGTGTGTGTGTGTGTGTGTGTGTGTGTGTGTGTGTGTGCTGGGGCTTGAACTCAGAGTCTCCTACTCTCACTGGTTTTATTTCTTCCAGGTTGGTACTCTGTTGCTACTCAACTTCACCCACAGCTGTATATTTGGTGCTTTGCTGGTTATTTGGAAATACCATTCTATTGGACTTTCCTGCCAGGCTGGCTTTGAACAATGATCCTCAGATCTCAGACTCTTGAGAAACTAGGATTACAGGCATGAGCCACCAGCACCCAGCCTGTATTTCTTTTTATATTACTGTTAAGTAGTTGTTTAAAGGAGTTTCAATTCAACATATCAATTTATGAGTACAATGATCTTAATCAATGTCACCCCTCCCATAATTCTGTCCTCCTTCATCCCACCATCTCCTGCTGTCTGCATTTTACAATAAGCTTAGGCTAGTGTGAGGAGGGTCGACTCCCAGAATCAGCAGTAAGCTTGAAGGGAGCAAATCCAGAGATCATGACCAGTTCATGTCTCTCACAGCCTGAAATATGAGGTGTCTAAGACTTTATGGCTAAGTGATCTTCATTACGAAAGCAAAGGATTACAGCCAGCCTTGCCCCAATCAGGATTGGTGCTAACACTGACCATCTGCAGATACTACAGGATGAATCCATAGACACCATCTCAATCCCAAGTATTTTATTTATTTATTTTTGGGGGGGGTCCGGTCATGGGGCCTGAACTCTGGGCCTGGGCGCTGTCCCTCAGCTCTTCAGCTCAAGGCTAGCACTCTACCACTTGAGCCACAGCGCCACTTCCGGCTTTTTTCTTTTTGCTGAGGAATCGAACCCAGGGACTCAGGCATGCAAGGCAAGCGCTCTACCACTGAGCTGCCTTCCCAGCCCCAATCCCAAGTATTTCTGAGTTTCATTCCTGTTCAGGATGCACCTCTCTCTGAGCTCTTAGGAATAGAAGTAAAAGTTCTCTAGAATCATTCCAGATTATGATTCTCTAGATCCATTCCCTAACATCAATCTTCCTTCATTTCAGTAAATAAAAAGAAAAGGAAGTTACTGAGATTTCTGTTATACAAGACAATTGACACAAAACATCTAGGTCTATGAATATTTTGAAAAGGGGGGAAAATGAACTATAATGTTGCAATCTCTGTGTATATATTATTATATCTTCAAGGCATGAAACAAAAACAATAATAAATAGTAATACATTCCTGATATGGTGACAGGAAAAAGGGTATCAGCCAAATCTCATGATGAAAATAAAGGATAAGAGAAGCTGGATGCTGGAGGCTCAGACCTGTAATTCTAGCTACTCATGAGGCCAAGATCTAAGGATTATGGGCTCAAAGTCATCTGGGGCAGGAAATTTTGTGAGACTCTTTTATTTTTGTTTTTGTTGGTCATGGAGCTTGAACTCCCGGCCTGGGCATTGCCCCTGAGCTCTTCAGCTCAAGACTAGTGCTCTACCACTTGAACTAGAGCAACACTTCCACTTGAGCTACAGTGCCACTTCCAGTTTTTTGGTGGTTAATTGGAGATATGAGTCTCATGGATTTGCTTGCCTTGGCTGGCTTTGAGCCAGGATCCTCAGATCTCAGCCTCCTGAGTAGCTAGGATTACAGGCGTGAGCCGCCAGTGCTTAGCTTGAGAGACTCTTTATCTCTAGTTAATCATCCAAAAATTGGAAGGGGAGGTCTACAAGTAGTAGAGTACCTTCCTTGAGTGAAAAATCCCAGGGACAGCACCCAGGCTCTGAGTTCAAAACAAGAGAGAAAACAAAGCAAGATTATAGTTTTTTTAAAAAAAAAGTCTTTCTTGACTTTTTTTTTTTTCTTTTTTATAGCAAGGGGCCTGGCACGGGTGGCTCATACCTATAATCCTAGCTATTCAGGAGGCTGAGATCTGAGGATAGCAGTTTGAAACCAGCCCAGGCAGAAAAGTCTACAAGAATCTCATCTCCAATAAACTTATTAGAAAAAGCCAGAAGCGGCTCTGTGGCTCAAGTGGTAGAGTGCCTTGAGCAAAAGAAGTTCAGAGATCGTGCCCAGGCCCTGAGTTCAAGCCTTGGGACTGGCAAGCATGCACACACACATACACAAAACCAAGGGATGTACAAACCTATGTTTCATATCTCAGAAGTATGAGATTCTACTTAAAGTCTGCCCTTGGCTTTTACAATATTGAGAAAAGGAATTTGGGGAATTTGTGTGGAATGAGTTATGGATTTTTTTTAAAGCAAGTACATGAGAAATATTGAAATATCTTTAAATGTCTTCCTCAGTAACACACACTGTTATTAAGAGAATTGATAAATGAATCTAGAGAAATTCTGATCATTATAGGAAATACACTTCTTCAAGATCTCAAAGGAGCTAATAAAGAAAGTGAACACTCATAGACCTAAAATATGCTTCTCCCATCCTTCCTGCAAATGGCCTCTCAGTGACACAAGGCAATCGGAGGAAACTCAGTTATTCTAGATGGGCTGCATGAAACTGGGGAACTGGGGAAGATGACCTACTCCCCACTGTAGATCTTTCCTCCAGTCGTTGGTGATCTTGTACCCCTCCACATGCTCACGCCTGGCTCCTCATTGCAGTGGTCACAGCATAGGGTGCATCCTCTACTGGCGATGAGGGGTATAAAAACGCTTCAGCTTGAGCCAAGGAGTATGTATGGTGTTCATATTATTATATCACCATTATAAATAAATTATGCCCTTTGTAAAATTGCTATCAAATTCATTAAGATGAATTATTTGCACATAATTAGAACCCTGTACTTTAGCTGGATTTTCTCTGTGGTAACATCTTACAAAGCCATACTGTAAGGTGATAACTGGAATTATATGTATATGTGTTTTGTATATGTGTTTGTGTTTGTACATGTACAGATACATAGATGTACTATATATATATATTGTATATACATGTATGTGTATACCTACATATAACATATGTATGCAGGCATGTCTATCTTCTCATTTGCTTAGCTGGCTCTTTACCTCTTGAGCCATGGCTCCAGCTCAGTTTTTTTGTTGTTGCTGGTTATTTTGGAGAAGGAGTGTTACCTACTTTTCTGCCCGAACTATGATATCCTGGATCTCAGCCTCCTGAGTAGCTAGGATTACAGGTGTAAGCCACTAGCGCCTGGCTAAATATGAACATTTTAAAGATAAACTCTCCAGCATTACAAGATTCTCTCATGCTGCTGTTTTACAACCACATCCATAACCCTCCCAGCTTGACTCTCTCCATAACTCGTAGAGAGTTAATCTTCTATGTGACAATTCTGTCATGTGAATGGAGAACGTTTTATGAATCATAACATATTCCACACTTTGAGATTGCCTCTTGCCGTGGACCACAGTTCTCTGGAGAGTCATCTAGGTTGTCAGTAGTTTGTTCCTTTTTAATGCTGAATAGTATTTCATGGTATGGATGTTGCACAGTGTGTTTAAGTGTTTTCAAATAAAAGAGATCTGGATAGCTTCCATTTGGGGGCTATTAAAGATAAAGTTGCTATAAAACAATCCTGCACAAGTTTTTATGTCAACGTAAGTTTTCATTGCTCTGGACTTAATGTCCAAAGGTGCAATGTCTGAGTCATATAGTAACAGCAAATTTAGTTCCTTAAGATCCTGCCTCGCTGAGCATGGTGGTACACATCTGTGATCCAGGCACTCGGGCAGCGGAGACCGGAGGCTCATGAACTCCAGGGCTGTATAGTGAGACCTGGTCATGAGGGTGGGAAGAGGGAGAGAGAAAAGAAACACTCAACGTGTTTTCTAAATTGGTGCTATGTCTTTGTACCCAAAATAACAATGTGAGAATGACTCCATTTCCCTTCATCCCCCTCAGCAATTGCTGGCATGGTGGCTTTTGTGTTTTCTATCCATTCTGATGAGGTGTGTGGTGCTCTCTCATTTTGGTATGATTTGCATTTTTCTGGCGGCGAATGATAATGAGCTTCATTCCATTGCTAATTTATACGTGCACATTCTCTTCTGTGAGCTGTTTCTTCGTGCTTTCTGTATATTTGGTGATTGGGAAGTTTGTCTTTTTAATGTTGAGATCTCTTGATGTAAGTCTAGATGGGCATACCAATAAATAGGAACATGAGCTTCCAAATAGTTTCTCTAATCGCGATTTCAACCTCTTTTGTTTATTGTTTGTTTGGTGCTGATCTTGGGGATTGAACTCAGAGCCTGGGCATTGTCACTGAGCTTCTTTTGCTCAAGGTTGGCACTCTACCATTTGAGCCATACCTCCACTTCCACATTTTTGCTGGTCAAATGGAGATTCTCATGGGCTTTCTTACCTAGGCTGGCTTCAAACCATGATCCTCAGATCTCATCTTTCTTAGTAGCTAGGATTACAGGCTTGCAGACATCTTTTCATCCTTTTAAAAGGTTCTTTTACATAGGGAGTTTTCCACTGTGATGACTTCCATTTTGTTATTTTCCCCTTTTATCTATTGTAGGTTTTGTTAGCACTAGATCCCCAAATGTGTTCTATGCTTATTTTTCTCCCAAGTTTTATGTGTAAAGCTGGTATCCATTTTGAATTGAATATTTGCCAGGATGTGAGGTGGAGTTCCTAGGTTTTGCTTAAGGACATTTAATCTCTCCAGAGTCATTTGTTGAATAAGTAGTCAAATTGTTTTGCTTAAGGTGTATATTTTTAAATAATATTATTAAATTTTGTTGATTAATATTTTGCTAGGATTTTCACATAAATATTAAACTGGAATATTGGTCTGTAATTCTCCTTTTTTATTTTATTTTCTTTCCTTCTTTCTTTGCTATCCTTCTTTATCTAATATTCACTTTATCTGCTGGTAATTTTTACATTAATTTCTGGAAGTTATCTTTTTCTGATTTTTTTACTTTTACCTGATTATATCCTTATATTTGAAGTATATTTCTTACAGCTGGCATATTCATGGGTCATATTTTGTAATCCATTGAAACAATCTCCATCTCTTAATTGTTCTATTTAGCCCACTTACTTTTTTTTTTTTTTTTTGGGTCCGGTCATGGGGCCTGAACTCTGGGCCTGGGTGCTGTCCCTCAGCTCTTCAGCTCAAGGCTAGCGCACTACCACTTGAGCCATAGCGCCACTTCCGGCTTTTTTCTTTTTGCTTACGTGGTGCTGAGGAATCGAACCAAGGGCCTCATGCATGCAAGGCAAGCGCTCTACCACTGAGCCACCTTCCCAGCCCCACATTTTTGTAATTATTCATATGTTAAGGATACCTTTCATCTGTTTTCTTTATTTTATGATTCTCTATTTTCTTTTTTTGTCTTTCTGTGAGTTACTGACATTGTTCTTAGAATTCAAATTTTATTTTTCTGTAGTGTTTTAAGTGTGTCTTATCTATTTGAGCTTTTGTGCTTCAGGTTAGCATTCTACCACGTGAGCCATGCTCTGCTTTCTGGGTAGCCTTTTATTATAGTTATTCGGTAATATGTGCATTTTGTGCTTCAGGTTAGCATTCTACCACGTGAGCCATGCTCTGCTTTCTGGGTAGCCTTTTATTATAGTTATTCGGTAATATGTGCATACCTTACCACAGCCTATTCAAGTTATCATTTTGCCATTTTGAGTAAAGTGCAGAAATTATGTCTCCTTTTACCCTTTTGTGCTAGGAGGCTTAAATATTTTCTCTACAAACATTTAGAAAACCTTTTATATGAATCAGACAACATTATAATCTTGCTTTTACCACCAAATGTGAGATTCAAGAGAAAAAGGGAAGTCTATTGTGCTTATCCACAATTGCTTTCTGCGTTCTTCCTGCCGTTTCAAGGCTTTTTTCTTTTTATTGTTTATTTGCTGTTTAGAGAACTTCAGGTCAATCTTTTAGGTCTTCTGCGAACAAATTCTCTTAGTTCTCCTTCACTTGAGAATTTATTAGCAAAAGCCCTAATGTTACTTTGGGTAAACTATAATTTCAAGTAAACGACAATAACCTCATCATTTATGGAGGTAAATAAATTTGAAACCCACTTTTTTTTTGGAGTGGGGGGATGCCATTCCTGTAGCTTGAACTCAGGATCTGGGCACTGTCTATGAGCTTGTTTTGCTCAAAGCTGGCACTCTAGCACTTGAACCACAGCTTGACCTCCAGCTTTTTTGGTAGTTTAGTGGAGATGAGTCTCATAGACTTTCCTGTCTGAGCTTGCTTTGAGCTGTGATACTCTGATCTCAGTCTCCTAGGATTACAGATGGGAACTACTGGTGCCTGGCAAATCCAACACTTCCATTTTATTTTTTTTATTTTTATTTATTTATTTTTGGGTCCAGTCATGGGGCCTGAACTCTGGGCCTGGGCGCTGTCCCTCAGCTCTTCAGCTCAAGGCTAGCACTCTACCAGTTGAGCCACAGCGCCACTTCTGGCTTTTTTTTCTGCTTATATGGTGCTGAGGAATCGAACCCAGGGCCTCATGCATGCAAGACAAGCGCTTCCCCACCTTCCTAGCTCCCAACAATTTTAAAACACAGTTCCTAGCTTAAACTAGAAAGAAGATATTAGGCAAAGGAATCTAGCAAGCTCAGGCATGCTCAGAAACAACCCGTGTGATCCACATTCCTTAATCCCTAACCATTGTTCCATTCCCTCCAACCCTATAGTACCCTATGACACATCTCACAGATGGAGAAGACTGAAAGTATACAAAAAGACTGGAGGTACAGAGAATAAGCCAGGTGCCAGTGGCTCACGCCTGAAAGCCTAGCTACTCAGGAAACTAAGATTTGAGGATTATGGTTCAAAGCCAGCCAGGCAGGAAAGTTTGTGACACTCTTACCTCCAATAAACCACTAGAAAACCGCCAGTGGCGCTGTAGCCTAAGTGGTACAGAGCTAGCCTTGAGCTGAAGAGCTAAGGGACAGCACCCAGGCCCAGAGTTCAAGCCCTACAGCAGATTAAAAAAAAAAAAAAAAAAGATCCACAGAGATCCTTTCTATCACCGTAAAGGGAACTGAAGCCCAGAATAATGCATGGGGTTTATCTGAAGTCACAAAATCTGGGGAGTTCTGTGACTTCAGTTCTTGAGTTCTTCTCCATCTGTGAGCTGTATCATATGCACTGATTTTAGTAGAATAGATGAACTATATGTAACCTAGAGCAAGCTTCTCCAGACATACATATTTTAAAAGTCTCCCATCATTCATATTTTCAGAGTTGCTAGGATTTAACCTTGTGATGATTTTTTCTTTCTTTTCTTTCCTTCCTTCCTTCCTTCCTTCCTTCCTTCCTTCCTTCCTTCCTTCCTTCCTTCCTTCCTTCCTTCCTTCCTTCCTTCCTTCCTCTTTCTTCCTTTTTTCCTTTCTTCTTTTTTTTTTTGCCAATCCTGAGGCTTGAACTAAGGGCCTTGGGCACTGTCCCTGAGCTTCTTTTGCTCAAGGCTAGCACTCTACCACAATGCCACTTCCAGCTTTGTGTGTGTGTGTGTGTGTGGTACTAAGGAATCAAACCCAGGGCTTCATGCATGCTAGGCAAGCACTCTACCACTAAGCCACATTCCCAGCCAATGATCTGGCTTTCACAAATATTGAACACAGTAAGTTAGTAGGCCTTTGCTAGTTTCTAATGGCTAATTCCCTAGATAACTGCTTCTACTTCCCTATGAAAACACTAATAATTACCTACCTACCCATTCTAGATTCTGGTTACAGATTGATGTAATGTGTCCCCCCCCCCCCCCCCCCCACTAATCACTTTTATTGGCTCTTTAAAAGTTAGAACAAGTTTTTTGCCAATCTCTAGTCATTCAGTTCATTTACTTTTGTACTCTGCTGTGGATGGTGAAGGATTGGTTCCTGCTGTTAAATGAAAATTATGAGAGTCTATTGTTTTGGATTGCGCTTCTACCCTAGGTCTCAATAGACTGGAACAAATTAAAATAGATTCACTCATGATAAATGCCAAGCAATTAAGAATTTTCAGGAAGAAAATAGTTCTCAAGACCAGTTTTTTCCCCTGGAGTCAGTATAATAAGGAAGTCTCCTCTGCTTTAAACTATAAGTGTGTATGCATATATACATATATATATATAGTTACACACATATATAGTTACATACATATATATGTATATATGAGCTGGCCTAACATCTGTAATCCTAGCTACTCAGGATGCTGAAATCTGAGGATAACAGTTTAAAGCTACCCAGTAAATCAGCAAGACTCTTACCTCCAATTAACATCCAAACGTCCGTGAGTAGTTCTGTGGCTCAAGTGGTAGAATGCCAACCTTAAGAAAAAAAAGCTAAGGGACAGCACCCAGGCCCTTAGTTCAAGCCCCAGTACCAGCACATGTACAAAATTCACTCTGAACAATACTGACTGGGAAGAAATGTATTCTCCAAACAAGTTTCTATAATCAGGATATTTTTTTTGTGTGTTAATCTGAGGATTATACAAACCACCTTATAAAAATAGGCACACTAATTCATGGGCTTTTTAGCTTCAAAGTCTGTTTTTCCATCTGTTATCCAAAGCCTAGGTCTATACAACCAAGCAAGATGGAAGATTGCATAATTTTCCTTTAACTCAGACATGAATAGATTATTGAAGCAGAGAAGGTACTTCTTAGCTCATCTGATTCAACCCTGAGCAGAAATAGGATTCCTTTGAAATGTCTAGGAATCAGAGAGTAGGTCTCTGTGCTGTATGAATACCCTGGGGTTGCAAGGAAGCCTTCCCTTTCCTGGCAGCCCACAGATCACTGAACAGCTCAGATCATCAGAAATGTAGCCCGGCCGCAGCTGTAGCTTCCACTCATGGCACCTAATTATCCCATTTAGATCTGTAGAGAGTGAATAGATTCTCTGTTCTACTTGGAAGCTCACGAGGTTAGTTTAGGTCCAGTCCAGATGGTTCTGAATATGTTGCTGTGGTTCTATGTTAGTACTTCTTTAGCATTTAGCCACAGGATGGAAGGAAGGAAAAAAGGAAGGAGAGAGAGAAGGAAAGAAAATAGGGAAAGAAGGGAAGGAGGAGGGGAAAGAAAAGAATGGGAAAGGAAAGGAAAGGAGAAGAAGGGAAGGCAGAGCAGAGGAGGGGAGGAGGGAGGAAGAAAAGGGGGAAGGGACAGAAGAAAGGGAGGAAAGGGGAAGGGAGGGAAAGGAAGGGAAAGAAAGAGTTGATTTCTGGCTATTACCTTGTTAAAAAAAATTAAAAAAAGTGATATAATATTTGGGGCTGAAATCACCAGGCTGTTGCCCTGAATTTTGTAGAGTTTTATTTATTCCAAATGTCAAATTTTCAGAAGTTCGTTCGCTAAAAGGGACCAAATAATGTGCCTATGATAAGCGATCTTTTTAGACACAGCGAAGCTTGCTTTCCATTTAATTCTCTTTGACCATAAATATCCCTGCCATGAGTCCTCAAGCCCTTTAGCTCTTTCTGAATGGATTACTCACATTTATTAATTACAGATATTCTACTAGCCATCTGTTTGGCCCCAGGGGTTTGGTTTTGGCCACTATTTTTTGCAGAAGGATGTTGCTTACTAGCAGCTTGGGGGGAATTTTTGTTTTTTCCATCAAGAATGATAAAATATCCGGGTGCCAGTGGCTCATGCCTGTAATCCTAGCTACTCAGGAGGATGAGATCTGTGGATCAGGGTTCAAAGCCAGCCCAGGCAGGAAACTCCGTGAGACTCTTATCTCCAATAAACCACTAGAAAACTGGAAGTGGTGCTGTGGTTCAAGCGGTAGAGCACTCGCCTTGAGCTGAAGAGTGCAGAGATAGCGCCCAGGCCCCAAGTTCAAGCTCCACAACCGACCAAAAAAAAAGAATGATAAAATAGCCAGGTGCTAGTGGGTTACACCTGTAATCCTAGCTTCTCAGGAGGCTGAGATCTGAGGATCACGGTTCAAAGCCAGACCAGTCAGGAAAGCCCATGAAACTCTTATCTCCAATAAACCAGCAGAAAACCGAAGTGGTGCTGTGGCTCAAGTGGTAGAGCACTAGCCTTGAGCTGAAGAGCTGAGGGACAGCACCCAGGCCCAGAGTTTAAGCCCCACAACTGACAAAAAAATAAATTAATTAAAAAAATTTTTAAATGATAAACTAGGAGGTAAAAAAAAGAATGATAAAATAGGAGGTGAGCAAATTCAGTCATGGCATTCAGTATAGATTATATGGAAAGTGAACCATGCAGCTTGTGGGCAAGGACAGGAGAAAGAAATGGGGGGGGGGGAAATGGGGGTAACATTGTATTCATTACCTGACTTATGAAATGGTAACCTTCAGTACAACTCCTTAATAACAATAAAGTTTTATTAGAAATAGAATCGGAAACATGGCTTAGGTAGTTGAGCACCAGCCAATAAGTGAAAACAAGTCAAATACTGAGGTCAAGACCTGGTCTTGGACAAAAAAGAAAGAATGATAACATAATATTCAAAAAGCAGACGCTTTGTAAATAATGGGCATAATAGGAATGACCACAAAATATGCTGGTTACAGGTATGAACGAAGCACTATTACTTTAGGTATTTTTTCAAAAGGATCTTTTCAATGTAAGAACATGCAGCTTATTTGTTCAGTAATTTTTTGTGTGTGTGTGTGTGTGGTCAGTCGTGGGGCTTGAACTCAGGGCCTGGGTGCTGTCTCTGAGCCTTATCATTCAAGGCTAGTGCTCTACCACGTTGAGCCACAGTGCCACTTCCAGTTTTCTGGGAGTTAATTGGAGACACGAGTCTTCCAAACTTTCCTGCCCAGGCTGGCAGGGAGAGGAAAGGAAAGGAAAGGAAAAGCAGGGAAGAGAAAGGGAGGGAAGGGAAAGGAGGGGATCTTAGGATCTTTAGATCTCAGCCTCTTGTGTTTAGTAATGTTTACACATCCATCAAATTGTATTTTCAGAAGGATCTAGAACGTGCCAGATCTTTGCATGTGGTGTCATATTTGGCCCAGCAACCCCCACAACTACCCTTCAAGGGGCTGGCGAGGCTTGAGAGTTCGCAGGAAATCAAGGGGAGCAGGTAGGACCCAAGAGAGGTCAGAACTTTTGTGTTTTTAGCTTAGCTTTCCCTTTGCTGGTTATTTGCAATCATACAGCCTGCTTGGAAATGAAAACATTGTTTGCCTTGAGCTCCATGCACTTGACCAAAGAGGATGTGGGTCTGAGAAGTGCCCTTCCCCTGGGAAATAGCTGCTGTGCATCTAGAGCCCTTGTTACTGGTGGGTGGTGGTGGAGGTAAAGATCCCAGATTCATAGTGTCTCCCACAAAGAATTGAATCTCCAGTTAACCACAAATAAGCAAACAAAGAAGCCAGTATTGGAGCTTGAGCTTAAGAAGTAGAGCTCTACCTTTGAGCAGAAAGCTTAGGTATTTGTGGGAGAAGAACACAAAGGCACAATACCTATGTACCTCTGATCATATAAAATAATATTTATCAAAATGAACTCCAAGTAATGGAAACAAGAAGTTTTTTTTTTCTTTTTTTGCTGTTCTGTTTTCTTGTTGTTTCTGTTCTGTTTATTTGCCTATACATCTTTAGGAGTACAGAAGGGGAGCACAGAAATGGAGGACTAAAGGGTGAACAAATGCAGCAGTAGTACGCACTAGACACTGTGTTGAAAATGAACTACACAACTTGTGGGTGGGGACAGGAGGAAAAAACTGGGAGAGAATGAGGGAAGGGATCACGCTGTCCAAAAAGAAATGTACTCGTTACCTGGCTTATATAACTATAATTCCTCTGTATCTCACCTTTACAATAATGATAATAATAATAACAATAGGCACCTAGGTCCTGAGCTCAAGCCCCAGGACTACCACAAACAAAAAAGAAAAGAAGAATTAGAGCTTTCAAGGATCTGGAGTGTGGGAGGAGTTTGTGGTAATAATAATGGGCTGATTCTCATCTCATCAAAATGAGGGATCATGGCGTGGCAGGGTTTGAGAAGGGATCGCACATGAGCCAGGCTGCGTTCTCCGAGTTTTAAGTATATATGGGAGAGGCAACACATGTGCACGGAGCCTTAAGTAGGAGTTTGCTGTGCAAAGATCAAGCTGAGGACATGAGGAGCTCCACTGTGCAGGTGCCTCAGTTGGCTAGAACGGACCCCCAAGGAGGAGTGCCATGGGCAGTACCAGGGAAGAGTGTTTTCCAGGACATGACTAGGAGAGGGGGTCATTTACAGCATTCTTTCCCTGTAGCTAACCTGCCTCGCCCAGATCTGTTACCCAGGACATTGACATCTGGGACTTGTGGCCGGAGGCTTCCTCCTCCTCCTCCTCCTCCTCCTCCCCCTCTTTCTCCTCTCCCTCTCCCTCCTCCCCTCCCCCCCCCCCCCTGCTCTGTCTCTGAGCTTTTTTGCTCAAATGCTCTACTACTTGAGCCACAGCTCCACTTTCAGCTTTTTGGTTGCTAATTAGAGATCAGAGTCTCATGGACTTTCCTGCCTGGGCCATTCTCAGGTCTCAGCCTCCTAAGTAGCTTGGGTTACAGTGCCAGACACTGGTGCCCAGCATTTCTTTGGTTTTAGGTAAATCCATTTCTGGTTTTACGTGATTCTATTTCTGGAAAGAAAAAAAAGATAAAAATAATCTAGAAGCTATACATATAAATACTCATGGTGTCGTATAATTACAGGTGTATTCACTTATGTGTGTACCTCTATTCCCTCAGATTTCTACAATTAAAATATTTCTGAGGGCTGGGAAGGTGGCTCAGTGGTAGAGTGCTTGCCTTGCATGCCTGAGGCCCTGGGTTCGATTCCTCAGCACCACATAAGCAAAAAGAAAAAAGCCAGAAGTGGCACTGTGGCTCAAGTGGTAGAGCACTAGCCTTGAGCTGAAGAGCTGAGGGACAGCGCCCAGGCCCAGAGTTCAGGCCCCACGACTGGACTCCCCCCCCCCCCCAAAAAAAAAAAATTTCTGAGCCTGGTACCAGTGGCTCACGCCTGTCATCCTAGCTACTCAGGAGGCTAAGATCTGAGGATCATGGTTCAAAGCCAGCCTGGGCAGGAAAGTCTGTGAGAGACTCTTATCTCCAATTAACCACCAGAAAACCAGAAGAGATGCTATGGTTCAAGTGGTAGAGCACTAGCCTTGAGCTGTGGGTCAGGCCCTGAGTTCAAGCCCCAAGACCGAAAAAAAAAATTCTGTATGGAACCAAAAATAAAATTACAACTCAAGGGAAAAATGGTGAAGAAGTACAGCAGTTGAGCTCACTAGACATTGATGCAAGTGAACTATACAACTTGTGGTTGGAGACATGAGGGAGGGATGGGGAGAGAGTGAGGGAAGGGAAGAATGTTCTCATTACCTGACTCATGTCATTGTAACATCACCTTTATAATAACAGTAAATTAATTGAAAAAGTAAAACTAAAGTGCATTACAAAAGACATAGAAATCACCTATAACCATGTGTCATGTCTCTAATTTTAAATGGGTTTAGCTATAGAAAACAATCCAGATTAGCCAGGCGCTGGTGGCTCAGGGCTGTAATCCTAACTACTCAGGGAGCTGAGATCTGAGGATCATGGTTCAAAGTCAGTCCCAGCAGGAAAGCCGGTGAAACTCTTATCTCAAATAAACTGCGAGTAAGCCGGAAGTGGCACTGTGACTCAAGTGGTAGAGTGCTCACGTGGAGCTGAAGAGCTGAAGGACAGTACCCAGGCCCAGAGTTCAAGCCCTGTGACTGACAAAAAAGAAAGGAAAAGAAAAGAAAAGAACCCAAACTGATTACTATGTAGAGTAACCAAATCACCATGGGCCTGTGTGTATTTTTAACTAAGGCGATTTGACAATTCAGTCTACTTATCAGATTTGTAGGATTTTGTCAATTACTGATTATAACATCAGGCTGAATCACAGTTCAGGGCAGCTGGTTCTCTCCTTGACCCCGTTGCTGAACACTGTGTCTGGTTTGTTGGCAAACACAGGCAGGATATGATCGTAACACTTAATTCTCCCTAACAAAGAACAAGGGAATTGAATGCCATTTGCAAGGCCCTGTTTAGAATGGCATCAGGGCAGTATATATCAAAGCAAGACAAGTGATTTTTCTGATAAGGTATTAATAATACATACTTCCCTGCCAAACAAAGTACTATGTTTCTGTAATCACAAGAGAAGTGATTTTTTTTTGGTAGGGGAGGGGTCAGGGGATTGTGGTACTAGGGACTTAAACTTAGAGCCTAGGCACTGTCCCTTAGCTGTTTTCAGTCAAGACTAGAGACCTACTCCTTGAGCCATAGCTCCACTTGTGGCTTTGGAATGGTTCATTGGAGATAAGACTCTCATGCACTTGCTTGCCTGAGCTGGCTTTGAACTGTGATCTTCAGATCTCAGCCGCCTGATCTTCAGATCTCAGCCTCCTGAGCAGCTAGGATTACAGGCATGAGCCACCGGCACCTTGCAAGAGAAGTGATTTTGAAGAATAAGTAAGTTGCTGTGTGTTCTTCAAAAGGGCTGATCCTAAAGAGCCAACATGGCAGAATCCTGTCTCTGGTTGCCCAGAACAATGAGCCAGGCCATGGAAAAGGGACTCATACCAGTCTTGAGTCATAGCTCTTGACTTACCTTGATAGAACTCAATGGGAAACCTACCTCATCTTCTAACTTGCCAAAATCTTCAACTCATTCAAACACTGATTTAATCACTTGAAAAGGAACGTTCGAGCACAAGCTCTGTGCCATGGTTCTAGAGCTAGGGACATAAGAGTAAACAAAAATGTCTCCTCTCATGAAGCGTAGAGACTCTGTGTTCTCTCCTGTTCATGGAGGACAGAGAAAGTAAACAAGCCAGGTGCCATGGTTCATGCCTGTAATCCTAGCTATGTGGAAGGGGAGATTGGAGGATTATAGTCTAGCCTGGGCAAAATGTTTCCAAGACCTCCTTCTCCACCAATGAAAGATAGGCATGATGGTGCACTCCCTCCATCCCAACTGTGCAGAAGCATAAATGGGAACATTGTGGTCCAGGCTGGCCTAGGGAAAAATCCGAGAGCCTTCTTTAAAAAGAATTAAAGCAAAAAGGGCTGGAATTGTGGCTCAAATGGTAGGTAGTGCACTTACCTAGAATAGTACTGCCCCCCCCCAAAAAAAAAGGGAAGGGAGGGGAAAGGAAGGGGAAGGGAGGGGAAGGAAGAAGAGAAGGGAGAAGATATACAACATAAGGTAAAATATTAAGCCCAATAAAAAAATAAAGCAAAGATATAGATTATAGCAGAAGTTTCCTCTTTAGATAAAAGGTCTGTGATCAATCTGGGAGATGAAACCAAATGAACAGAAGAGATAGTCTTGTGGAAACCCATGTGTGGAACTTTCTAGAAGAGAGAACAGCAAGGATAGAGAGGTGGGGGTGGAAACATGTTAGAGAAACTACAAGGGGGCATTGCAGGTGACAGGAAGTGGACAAGGGTAAAAGATGACAAAAGGTTCCAGAAGGTATTCATGGGATGGATCAGGGAAGGGTCTGGCATGCTGGGTAAAAATTCTAGAGTTTATGATTAATAGGGTTTTGACTGAATCACTCAGATGTTTCTAACTGGATGCATTTGGCTACTGCTCAGAACAGTAGTCTGACTCAGCTGGGAAAGCTGGAACAAGCAGCAAACTAAAGCTGTTACCAGGTTAAGGTAAATTCTTCACACACTTGTGGGTAAGTTGAATTTGAAGAATGAGAGACAGGTGTGGTAGAAATTGAATCCAAGGATTTGGGCCTGCACAATTGACTAAAGATCTTGTACTAAGGTAGGAAAACTGAGGCAGGAAGAGTTTAGGGTGGAGTGAAGTTTGGAATTCATTTAGGATCTGTCATACAACCAGGCAGGTGTGTCAAGCAAGCTTTTGCATTTGGAGTCTGGCGTTCAGGAGGGCTTGGGCTAGGGACATAAATTTGCGAGTTATCAATGTCTAGACAAGCACTGTCTGATAGAAAGATAATGCAACTCATCTGTGTTTTCTAATAGTTAACATTTTTAAATATGGGAAGACTAGTAAATTTACATAGTATGTTTTATTTAACCCAGTACATCCATTTTTCATCATTTTTATTATATAGTAATAAAATTGAGTTAGTTTTCATACTTTTTTAAATTAAAAAAATTTTTAAGCTAGGCACTGGTGTTTCATGCCTGTAATCCTAGCTACTCAGAAGGCTGAGATCTGAGGTTCAAAACTAGATCAGGCAGGAAAATCCATGAGACTTTTTTTTGGTTCCGGTCATGGGGCCTGAACTCTGGGCCTGGGCGCTGTCCCTCAGCTCTTCAGCTCAAGGCTAGCGCTCTACTACTTGAGCCACAGCACCACTTTCGGCTTTTTTCTTTTTGCTTATGTGGTGCTGAGGAATCGAACCCAGGGCCTCATGCATGCAAGGCAAGTGCTCTACCACTGAGCCACCTTCCTATCCCCAAACCCATGAGACTTTTATCTCTAATTACTTACCAAAAAGCCAGAAGTAGAGTTGTGGCTCAAGTGGTAGAGCATTAGTCTTGAGCAAAAAAGTTCAGGGACAGAGTTCAAGTTCCAGGACTGACATAAAAATTATTCAGTAGATTCATAAAAATTATTCATATTCATGAGGCAATGAGCGATCTATCAATAAATATGGTTTTGAAGTCCATCTGGATTTCCCATTTATAGCACATCTTGCTTCAAAAGCAGTAGCCAGCCGAGGATGTAGCTCAGTGGTATAGCTTTGCCTAGCACACACAAGATCCTTCCTGGGTTCAATTACCAGCACTGAATGAAAACAAAAAGGAACAAAAGCAATAGCCATGTATGATAAATGGTTTCCATATTGAAAAGCACAGGTCCGAATGGAACTTAGAGCAAAGGGACTGAGTATGAAGTGACACTGCACATAGACTAGAGGGCTAAGAACTAAGTGCTTGGGAACTCTAGCTGTTAGTCTAGAGCAAGATCCCCCATGAATGGGAGTGTTTGCATCCTGTTAGGGGCATGATGACGTGGGCATCTGCATTTACCAAACAAATTCACCTCTACCCTTCAGATTTGTGTATTTCAGTCAGGTGCCAGTCGCTCACTCCTATAATCCTAACTACTCAGGAGCCTGAGATCTGAGAGTTGAGATCTGAAGCCAGACAGGGTAAGGAAAGTCTGTGAGATGCTGCTTTCCAATTAACAAAATGTCAGAAGTGGAGGTATGACTCAAGTGACAGAGGACAAGCCTTGAGTGAAAAAAACCAAATGACAGCACCCAGGCCCTGAGTTCAAGTCTTAATACAATGCGCGCACATGCACACACACACACAGACAGAGATTTATGCATTTCTATCTACATAAATCATGACTCAATCTGAAAGATATATATTCCAAAAAGATGGGAGAAGAGGGGAGAGGAGAGGAGAGAAGGGGAAGGGGAGAGAAGGAAACAAATATTTATTAGAAGCTCACTCCAGGGGAGTGAGGAAGAATCGGGTCACAGATGGCTGATCGAACACCTGCTCTGACTTCTGCTTCCTCTGAAACCTCACTAAGATTATGAGAGTCAAAAGAATTTGCATGACTTGGGGAGGTGGGGGAGGGAAGGGATCGTAGAAGAAAAACAAAGGAGGGGGTAACAAATCTCCACAAGGAATGTACTCATCACCTTACTGATGAAACTATAACCCCTCTGTATAGCATCTCTACAAGAAAATAAAAATAAAATACAATAAAAAGAATTTGTATGACTTACCCCAGCTCCCAACAAGCACAGTTTAGAAGCTGGAAGGCAACTAAACAGTGTGACAGACTGATACCATCCAGAAAAGCCGACCCCGTATCTAGCATGGCAGAGGCCTGCAAGCAACCAGAACAGTGCAGAGTCCTTGAAAGATGCAGGAATTTGCGATGCAGGTTCGCCTCCCATATTTCACAGCTTGGGGGTCTTAACGCCCAGTGAGGATAAGCCCCGAGGCCCGGGGACTGACCGTGGGGACAGGAGATACTGAGATTCCCTGAAAATCAGATTCTGAGATGTGAGATCTTCACTGTTTCTCACCCTGTCATTGATTTTTCCTTCCCAGCTCAACTCCCAGGTTGAAGACTGGATGATCCATCACTCGGGGGCTCTGACTAGGCCCAGAGAAGTATCTGTCATATCCCCAAAGACCACAGTTGACAAATCCCCCTCATGCCTCATCCCTGTATGCACACCAAGTTTCTGGACATCTTCTAAGTACTCGATTCTCTGTGTGTATGGGTGTACACACATGCACATGTGTGTGCGAGCATGTGTGTACAGGCTGGTGCTCTACCTCCTGAACCACAGCTCTACTTCCAGCTTTTTACTGGCTAATTGCAGACAAGAGCCTCATGAATTTGTCTGCCTAGGCTGTCTCTGAACCATGAGTCTATCAATCTCTGCAGTTGCTAGGATTACAGGCATGAGTGCCTGGCTTTTAAGTACCTGATTGTTGAAGAGAAGTAGATAGTCTACTAAACATTTTTAAAAGGTTCTAACAAGAACAGTTGTTTAAAAAATAAAAACACAAAACAACTAACACTAATAGCAAGAAGAAATGATCAAACAAACATAACCTGGAGATTTAGATTTTACAGGGAATACCAATAAGAGAAGATACTACATCCACAAAACAAAACCAATAGGCTCAAAGAAAACGCAAAGAAAGATCAATTAAAAACAAAAAGGAGGACCGGGAAGGAGGCTTAGTGGTAGAGTACTTGCCTAGCATGCATGAAGCCCTGGGTTCAATTCCTCAGTACCACATACACAGAAAAAGCGGGGAAGTAGTGCTGTGCCTCAAGTGGTAGAGTGCTAGCCTTGAAAAGAAGCACAGGGACAGTGCTTAGGCCCTGAGTTCAAGCTCCAGGATCAGAGAAAAAAAAGGAGCTCTTAGAATTAAAAATACCAGCACTGGACCCAAAAGGTCAATGCAAATCTGGAAGACATATTGAAGAAAGTAGAACAAAAAGAGCGGGAAAATGAGAGAAAAATGAAAGAAGAAATTAAATGATCAGAGTAAGAGGTCCAATATTTGAATTATGGGAATTACAAAAAGAAAGGATAAATGAAACAGAGGTGAAGAAATATCCAAAGAACCAAATCAAGAAAGTTTCCCAGACTTGAATGACATGAGTTTTTGATTAAAAAGGTCACCCATGTGCTTAAAATAGGACGAAAACAGAGCCATAATAAGTCATGTCAGTAAGAAATTTTTTTTTTTTTTTTTTTTTTGCCAGTTGTGGGGCCTGAACTCTGGGTCTGGGCACTGTCCCTCAGCTCTTCAGCTCAAGGCTAGCACTCTACCACAGAGCCACAGTGCCACTTCTGGCTTTTTCTGCTTATGTGGTGCTGAGGAATCGAACCCAGGACCTCATCGATGCAAGGCAAGCGCTCTACCACTGAGCCACCTTCCAAGCCCCAGTAAGAAATTTTATTAGTGTGGCTCTGGCTTATAATTCTAGCTACTCAGGAGGCTAAGATCTGACAATCAAGATTCAAATCCAGCCTGGGCAGAAAAGTCCACGAGACTCTCTCCTCCAATTAACCAGTAAAAATCCATGACTGGAGGCATGGCTCAAATGGTAGAGCACCAACCATGAGTGGAACAATACTAAACAAGATCATGAGGCTCTGAGTTCAAGTCTAATACTAGCAGAGAAAAAGAAATGGGATGACTATCAGGCATGAGGGGATGGGACAAGAAGTTCTACAACAAAAGATCAAGAGTAAGAGTAAGAATGGTGTTGAGCTTTCTAACAACAGGGGAAAGTAGAAATTAATTAAAAACAATCCTTTTATAATTTGAGGGCATAGTGCTTGTTAGAATTCTATCATCCAAGTCTTAAGTGTGAAGGTAGGTGGAAGGCAAATCTTTAAATATTTGTTTACAATGATTAGGTCTACAGCAGTAGCAAAAAGAACATTTCTATCAAGTTAGAGATAGACACATTCAGGAACTAAGGGGTTGATCCTAGAGAGATGGCTGGGTTCCCTGCTCCATCCTTCCATCTCAGGATAGACCAGGGACCTTAACTCTGTAGCAGGACCAGAGAGTGACCTGGATACATTAAACCAGGTCAGATGACTCAGGAAGACGTGGATCTCAGAAGATGAAGTTGATGAATTTGAGCAGAAGGAAAACGTATTTCTTATAGCAGATGCTAAAATATTATTCCTACATTTTAAAAAATGCTGCAGTGACCTCCCCCTGCCATTCCACTGTGACTATTCACTCTACCTCGGTTCCCTTTACCACCAAATACAGGAGTTGCCCATACCCACCACTGCAGCCACTGTGTGGCATTGTGTTGAAGAGAGACAGAATCAGTTTGATGTGTGTGTGTGTGTGTGTGTGTGTGTGTGTGTGTGTGTGTGTGTGTGTGCATGTACACACTGGAGTTTAACTTAGAACCTCATGCTCCTGCTTAGTTTTTTTTTACTCATGGTTAGAATGCTATCATTGAAGCTACCTCTCCATTGCCAACTTTTTGGTGGTTAACTGGCTCATGAACTTTCCTGCCTGAGCTGGATTTGAACCTTGATCCTCAGATCTCAGCCTCCTGAATATAGCTACCTAGGATTACAGGCATGAGCCACCAGCACCTAACATACAGAACATTTCTCTCTGGCACTGGACATTCTGTGGGCAGCATTGATAGGAATAAGAGGGAGCCAGGAGCTGGTAAACTAGCAGATTTGATTCTGGAAAGATAAAGAATCATCTTCTGGTGATCTTTATTTCCTTAGTGGAATAAGAAGTTAGTTCACCAGCTACAAGGAAAGGGAAGGAGTGTGGTAAAAGTAGGAGAAAAAAGGTGCTATAAGAAAATAGCCTTCCAGAGAGGAGGAAAGAAAATTGACAAGGATATTAAAGAATAGAGTATTCCCTTTCTTAATCTCAGTATAAAATTAAGGAAAACTGTAACCACTATGTTTTATTTTACTATTCATATTATTGCTCTCCATGCTGTTATTACAGAAGCCATAATTAATCATGGTCAGATTAAGTAAGGATGAGAGTATTTTCTTAGTCTTGTATTTTTCCCAAAGCCACTTAAACATAGAAGATGAGGAATTTCTGGGCCATACTGTGACCAGAGCCAATATACACAGGAAGAAAGGCTGGGCCTATCCTGGAGATATTTTGCAATGATAGGGTAAGGGAACTTCCTGTCAAGATTTTTTTTTTACCCTTAAGAAACAGAAACTAACCAACAAGCAGGGGGCCGAGGATTCATGCCTGTAATCCTAACTACTGAAGAGGCTGAGCTCTGGGGATCATGATTGGAAGCCACCTGACATTCTTATCTCCAATTAAGCACCCCCCAAAAAAAAGAGAGAGAGAGAGAGAAAGCTGGAAGTGGAGCTGGGGCTCAAGTGGCAGAGTGCTAGCCCTGAATAATAAAAACTCAGATATAGCACCCAGGTCTTGAGTTCAAGCTCCAGGACTGGCACAAAATGAATAAAGAGAGAAAGAAAGGAAAAGAGAGAGCAAGAGAGAGAGAGAGAGAGAGAGAGAGAGAGAAAGGAGAGAAAGGAAGGAAGGAAGGGGAAAGAAAAAGAGAAAGAGAAGAAGGAAGGAAGGGAAGGAAAGGAAGGAAGAAAGAAAGCTAGTCAGTCACATTGAAATGAGATGGAGACAGAATATCAGGGTACACAGTATTCTGAAGGACCCACAGATACACAGATGGTGCTTCAAGGTACTTAAACCAGGGGAAGCCAAGGAGACTAGGGAGCTTGCAGGACCAAGACAGAACCTTGTGTCTCCTTATCTCTTCCTTCCTTCCTTCCTTCCTTCCTTCCTTCCTTCCTTCCTTCCTTCCTTCCTTCCTTCCTTCCTTCCTTCCTTCCTTCCTTCCTTCCTTCCTTCTTTCCTTCCTTCCTCTCTCTCTCTTTCCCTCTCCTCTCTCTCTCTCTTCCGTCCTTTTTTCTGTCGGTCATGGAGCTTGAACTCTAGGCTTGAATGCTGTCCCTGCGCTCTTCAGCTCAAGGCGAGCACTCTACCACTTAAGCCACAGCGCCACTTCCAGTTTTCTAGTGATTTATTGGAGATAAGAGTCTCACGGATTTTCCTGCTTGGGCTGGCTTTGAACCTCGATCCTTAGATCTCAGCCTCCTGAGTAGCTGGGATTACAGGTGTGAGCCACCGGCGCCCGGCTCTTTTCTTTCTCTTTCTTTCTTTCTTTCTTTCTTTCTTTCTTTCTTTCTTTCTTTCTTTCTTTCTTTCTTTCTTTCTTTCTTTCTTTCTTTCTTTCTTTCTCTTCTTTCTTTTCCTTCCTTCTTTCCTTTTTCTTTCTTATTTCCCAGGGGGCTGAATTCAGGTCTCACTTGATAAAACTGTATAACAACAAGAATAATGGAATGTATCAAGCACTAAAACAAAGGGAGCACTCTTCCTAAGGGGAATTCGGGCCAAACTCCCAACTTGCCTTTTTACCATAAATATCCATGATTTTAGAGCACTCATTAAATATATCATCAGATTCTCCTACACTCAAGTCTGGGTACTATCTTTCCCTTGTATTTTTTAAAATATAAATTTATTATTATTGAAGTGTTATATAGAGAGGTTACCATTTCACAATTCAGGAAATGCATACATTTCTTTTTTGGACATTGTCACATCTTCCTTCATTTTCTCCCAGTTTCCCCTTCCTATCCCTGCCCACAAGTTGCACAGTTTGTTCTTTACATAGTATATACTGAATACCATGATCGTATTTGTTCCCCCTTTCTCCCTTCCTTTCTATGCCCACTCTAAGAAGCAGTAAAAGAAAAAGAAGAAGAAAAAGCATGCACAAACACCACCACCACCAATCACAACAACATAAACAATCCATATTTCTGCTTCCTGGAATTCACTTTTATGAACACTATTGTAAATGTTCAGGAGAGTTACACCTTTGAACTCTTCCCCTGTAGGGAACTCTGCAGCTGAGCTGTAAGACCAGGAAAGGGTTAAGAGGTTGGAATGTGGCCTCCTCAGTACTCAGAAGGCTGAAAATTGGACCCTGGAAAGGCCAAAACAGATAAGGCAAGGTAAATGCATAATTTACAATTAACTGGACCCTAGGATCTCTAAGCCGCAATTGATTGGACATGATGATGCTTGAGACAATGGGAATAAGGTCACTGTCTCTCACTGCTCCCTAACTATAAGGAGTTATGTCTTATTTTAATGATTGTAACCACAAGATAGGTTCATACCTCATTTTCTGCATGTACCTATAGTAATCCTCCCTGTACTGAACTAAATAAATAAACTTGCTTATGGGAGCTTGGGGTTGTGAAACTGGTGAGCACTGGACCCCCTAGTACCCTACTTTTTTAAAAATCCTCTGTCTTCATCTTTGCCTCTGGTATCTTGTCCTGCTGTCCTTGGTTGCGGTTAGCAACGCTCCCCTACTGCTATCCTTCTCTGGTCTGTGTGTGAATACCTAGAGTCCTGTATAGGGTATCGTGTCCAGTTATATTTTAGATCTAGCTTCCACATATGAGAGAAAATATGCACTGTCTCTTTGAGCTTGGCTGAACTCACTTGATTTGTTCCAGGTCCATCTATTTCACTGCCAATGACATATTCTTTCTAATGGGTGAATAAAATTCCATTGTGTATAGGTACCACTTTTTGTTGGTTTGTTTGTTTTGATTCACTTGTCTACCCTAAGGTATCTGGGCTGTTTCCATAATTTGGCTACTGTGAACAGTGCAGCAATGAACATGGATGTGCAAATGTCTTTATGGTATTCTGGCTTGTGATGTTCAGGGTAGATGTGCAGGAGTGGTATGGCTGGGTCAGAGAGAAGATCTATGTTTAGTTTTTTGAGGAACCTCCAGAATGTTGTATTAGTTTACACTTCCACCAGTAGCCTTTGCTTTGTTTTACTAATAAACATTCTCAGTGTCTTCTTCAATAGCTCCTCAAATTTCTTTGCCAACAACATCACCAACTTGGTACCTGAGGTCCAGGCAGAGGACTCCCTCTCTCTTTTGGAGATTCCCTTCCCTGGAGTGTCATTATCCTTGTCTGGATCATACTCCCACCATATACAAGGCTTCTGCATTTTTCCTCTACACAAAGAGGACCTTTACTAGAGAGAAAGCCATCATTCTCCACAGAACTCTCTATACACTCGATAGGTAAGAGATTTCCAAATCCCAAAGGTCTTACTTTCTTACTACTTCAGAGTAAGAAAACATCACAGGTTAGCCAGTGCTGGTGGCCTGTAGTCCTAGCTACTCATGAGACCGAGATCTGAAGATCACCATTTGAAGCATTTGAAGCCAGTCAAGGTAGAAAAGTCTGTAAGATTCATATTTCTAATTAACTACCAAAAGGCAGAAGTACAGCTGTGGCTCAAGTGATAGAACACCAGCCTTGAACAAAAAAGCTAAGGAACAGTTCTTAGATCCTGAGTTCAAGTTCTAGTACTGTGCGTGCATGTGTGCATGGGTGTGCACACATACAGCATCTCAGATTAACAAGAACATCTCAGTCTCAAATTCCTCGTAGACTTTCTTGTTGGTCACATTTAGTACCCAACACAGGTACAAGCAACTGTGATGGAGGGCGGGGCCTGGGTTACAAGCATCATCCAGGTTGTGAGCATTTCTTAGGGTTCCTGGGCTCCATACTCTGGATAAAGTCCTTTCTGTTCTAGTCCCTTCCTTAATCACACCTGAAGTGAGTATTGAGCTACAGTTTTCCCAGCCTATGTCCCACCTTAAATTGGGGATAACACCCTAGACTTTTTGACCAGGCTCATAGGCTTCGTTGTTGTTGTTGTTGTTTGTTTGTTTTTGTACTGCTGCAAAATTCAGATCCTCTCGGCCTATTTGTTTTCAGACATTTCCATGAGCAAATGACAACACACCAACATGCAGAGTTCTCTTTAAAGTGCTTTATTTTAGCTTTTATGTGCTTTATTCCTTTCCTTTTTGTCCCAGAAATTTCTCCCTCTTCTTCAGTACATTGCCAGATACAAACTGTAGCAAGCAGATATGTCACCACTAAGATTATCTTTCTGATATCTTTCCCTGAGCTGAGGTAATTACAAGCAAAGCCATTACCTAATATTGTTGCTGTATCCTGGCTGTTAAGCCAGTAGTGTGTGTGTGTGTGTGTGTGTGTGTGTGTGTGTGTGTGTGTGTGTGTGCATGCATGCATGTGCAGGTATGTGCATATGCAAGTGTACCCGTTAGGACTTGAATTCAGGGCCTGTGGGCTGTCCTTTAGTTTTTTTCTGCTCAGGGCTGGTGCTCTGCCACTTGAGCCATAGTTCCACTAGTGGCTTTTTGATGGGGAATTGGAAATAAGAGTGTTAGTTACTTTCCTGCCTACACTGGTTTTTAACCTTGACCTCAGAGTTCAGCCTCCCTAGAAGCTAGGATTATAGACAACTGGCAAAGTCACAATTTTAACTTTTGTTTTTTTAAAACACGCTTACCACTATTAACATCATTTTTTTTTATTAGTTGAGAGTTGTTTTACATTCCAGTACAGTTTAGCCCTGGAATCTCAGTGGCCTTGATACAATAAAGATTTTCCACTCCCCGCCCCCCAGCCCTCCCTCCCCCCCGAGGTTGGAGATGAACCAGGTGCGTCTCAGGGCAGCTGGCCTGTGATGAAGTGTCTGTGTCATTTCATCTGTCTTGACTCTGTCATCTCAACTCATGATCTCAACAATTGACTGCCCAGAGAAAAGATCACAAGGAAAATTTACACCAGCTCTTTTTAAGCTTTTACCCTGAAGAACGTAAGTCATTGCTTCCTGCTTGAAGTCATTTGGCTGGGGTTAGACTTACCACTCTACCTAACTCAGGGCAGGCTGGAGATTCAATGGAACAGATAGGTAATTGCCAAGCAGAAACTGTCTCTTCCACTGTCCTCACGGAGTTCAGTTACCAGAACAGAGTTCTAGGCTCAAAGCTGCTTGAACACTGCAGCCCCCATCACGTTGGTATTGGCGTGAGTGAGAAATAAAACATCGTTGTGTGAATCCTCTGAGATTCTGGGATTTCGTTTTTCTTGTAGCAGAGTCCAACCTGTCCTGTTTAACACAGGGATATAAATTAAGAGGGGAGTAATGGAGCTAACAACACCATTTCATTTCCCTGGAAGGAAATGGAATTCGAATCAACTTGCCAGTAAGAATTTGTTGTTGTTGATCCAGCACTGGGGCTTGTACTCATGGCCTTGAATTCTCACTTGGCTTTTTCACTCAAGGCCAATGCTCTACCACTTGAGCTATAGCTCAATATGGTGATTAACTGGAGATAAGAGTCTCACTGTCTTTCCTGCCTGGGCTGACTTTGAACCATGGTTCTCAGATCTCAGCCTCCTGGGTAGCTAGACTTATAGATGTGAGTTCCCAGCACCTGGCTTACTAAGTAAGACTTTGGGGGGACATAACTGGCAAAATGATATTAACTTCATCTGGAATAATATGGGAATGAGAAGAGTCAATACAATTGAATACAGAAAAAGTGAGAACGAACTAATTTACTCAACATTGAGGTATTTCATAGGTAGTGAAATTATAGGAAATGCAGATTTATATTCCAGAGAAATTACAGGAAGTAGGAAAGCTTCTAGTGGAGAGCAGAAAGTCCCAAAATACACTCAAATGTATTTGAGAATTTGAAATATCAAATATATAATGGGATGTTAAGTCAGCAGGAGAATATGAATAATTCATACATGTTACTGAGTCATTGGGGGAGAAAATGTTGAAGTACTTTACTGGGGCTTGACCTTAGGGCCTGGGCACTGTCCTTTAGCTTTTGTGCTCAAGGTTAGTGTTCTATTGCTCGAGCCACAGCTCCACTTCCAGCTTTTTAGTGGTTAATGGGCTAAAAGTCTCATGTTGCCCGGTACCGGTGGCTCATGCCTGTAATCCTAGCTACTCAGGTGGCAGAGGATCATGGTTCAAAGCCAGCCTAGGCAGGAAAGTCTGTGAGAATCTTATCTCCAATTAACTACCAGAAAACCAGAAGTGGCACTATGGCTCAAGTAGCTGAGTACTAGCCTTGAGCCGAAGAGCTCAGGGACAGTGCCCAGGCCGAGTTCAAGCCCCTGAAAAGAAAAAAAACAAAACCAGAGAGAAAAAGAAAAAGTCTCATGGACTTTGCTACCCCCTGGCTGGCTTTTTTTTTTTTTTTTTGTCGGTCATGGGCTTGAACTCTGGGCCTGAGCACTGTCCCTCAGCTCTACCCCTTGAGCAACACCACCACTTCCGGTTTTCTGGTGGTTTGGAGATAAGAGTTTCACAGACTTTCCTGCCCAGGCTGGCTTTGAACCATGATCCTCAGATCTCAGCCTCCGGAGTAGCTAGGATTACAGCCGTGAGCCACCGGTGCCGGGCTTGGCTGGCTTTTAATTATGATCCCAGCCTCCTGAATAGCTAGGATTACAAGCATGAGTTAACAGTGCCCAGCTTGTGATATGTTTTGATTTTGTTCTACCCACAACCAGAAGCCGCTGAAGGATTGTGTATAATAATGTCAAAGGATCTGATTTCATGAGCCACCACAGGTCTGGATGTTCTATTGTTTTTAACATACAAGTTTATAGGACCCTTTCATAGCAATAGGGTTGAAAAGAGAGGACTAGCTGCCAGGATGAGAGCTGGGAAAGGAATGGGGCTGGAGTCCTGGCTCCAGTAGAAAGCAGCATTGCCTGGAAAGAGGAGCTGCTCATCCGCTATAGCAGGAGGGAAGGCAGTATGCACGGACAGAGCAGGCCACGTGGTAGAGTTGATGGGGGAAAGATCTATTTGCCCCAGCTTCTACTTCCTCAATGACATTTAGGAGAAAAACACCAAAGAATTGTGAAAGGTTTCCTTGTAGAACAACTTAGGGAATATCCCAGGAGAGTGTAGGCATTAGGGAGAGCCTATCCTATTTGTGGTTATGAATTAAAGTAAGACTGGTTTCTATTTTTATGTATCTCTCTGTCTCTGTCTGTTTGTCTGTCTGTCTCTGTCTGACTGTCTCTCTCTCTGTCTATCTATCATCTACTATTTTGCTGATCCTGGGGTTTGTGCTCAGGGACTGGGTGCTGTCCCTGAGTTTGTTTTGTTCCAGATAGTGCTCTACCACTTGAGCCATAGCTCTACTTTTGGCTTTTTTTAGAGGGTAGGTTTATTGAAGATGAGAGGTTCATGGACTTTCCTGCCCAGGCTGGCTTTGAACTGTGATCCTAAATCTCAGCCTTCTGAATAGCTACTTTTATAGGCGTGAGCCACTGGTGTCCAGCTTTAGACTTTATTTTGTTACTCTTAGTTGCGTTAAGTACACTGATAGCACATTCATCAAGAAGAAGGACTGGGTTGTATGTATTCCTGACATCTGAGGGTTGAGATCCCACCTGTACCTACACTGCAAAGGGATAGAATCTATTGTAGGAGCCACTATCTTCTCCCAGCATCGTTTCCTTCCTGTCTTCTCCTCATCAGGATCTGCTTCACTCAGGTATTTTCCATACTGCAAGAGAGACATGGTAATGGAAAATCAAACTAGGGCCAGCCCCAGGAAAGGATGATAATGGTCTAAGCAAATTCAGCACTGTTCCTTTCATGGTGAACCACTGATTTCTCCAATGTGGTCAAGGACCTAACTTGGCCTAACCAGATAGAAAAGAAGACTCAGCTCTACAGGAGACCTCTCCTGTTTCTCTCTTCTACTCAATGAAGAAAGGAAAGGTGATGTCCCTCTGTTGGTTCCAGTCTCAACACAAAGCTGATGCCAAGGAAGGTAGTGGAAGAAATGGAAAGCTGGGCATCGGTGATGTTGGTAAACCTGAATCAACCAGCCTTGAAGATGCTCCTAGCTCTAAATTTCCTGTTCTTTTAGATTATGTCTCCTTATTCTATTATTAATATCACTAATATTCTTTTGTGCTACTACTGAGTCTTGTGTGCTGTCCCTTAGCTCAAAGCTGGTGTTTTACCACTTGAGCCACAGCTTCACTTCCAGCTTTCTGATGGAGATAAGAGTCTCGTTGACTTTTCTGCCTAGGCTGGTTTTGAACTGTGATCTTAGCTCTTAGCCTTCTGAGTAGCTAGAATTACAGGCATGAGCCACCTAGCCTAACAAATCTCTTTCTAAAAAACAAAACAAAACACAACAAACAGCTCCAGTGGTTTCCTCTACTTGCACCAAAAATACCTAGTCAACATTTCCTGCAGCTGTCTAGAAGAAATCCTGAGCCACAGAATTGACTTATGAGTGCCTGGCTCTCTGTGGAGTTTACTGCTGAAGGGTGAAGGAATGTTAATAATCAGGAGGTCAGAGGTTAAAGGTCCTGGGAGCCCATCTGTTCTAATGGCTCTGAGAGGCAGATATGTGTGTTCATAAGCTGGTTTTGCCAGTTGTATTTGTTTCTGTAATTATATAAACGAATGAGGAAGGACATGGGTTGCCATTTTGTAAAAACACCAAACAGAGGGCTTTCAATAAACAGTAAAGTAACTGAAAATAAATTGCTAGAGCAGGGTGTTCGTGCTTCATGCCTGTAATCTAAACTACTCAGGAGGATGAGAATAGCAGGATCAGAGCTGGAGGACAGCTTAGGCTGAAAAGTTTACAAAAGTCCTTCCTGACCCCCAGCTGGGCACAGTGATGCGTATCAAGCAATGTGTGATGAATATGGTACCAGATCAGCATGGTAGTATTCCATGATGCTACGGGAAATCATTGGCCCTGGGTTAAGTTTTACATTCTAAATATCCACATAGAGCTCTAATTAAGTACCAAGTGTTTTTGTGTATATGTGCCAGTCCTGGGTTTGAACTCTGGGCCTGGGTGCTGTCCCTGAGCATTTTTGCTCAAGAGGAGCACTCTACCACTTGAGCCACCACTATACTTGGGCTTTTTGATGGTTAATTGGAGAGTCTCTCCAATGAAGTCAGATTTATCTGCCTGGGCTGGCTTCAACCTGTGATCCTCAGATTTCAGCCTCCTGAGTAGCTAGGATTATAGGCATGAGCCACCAGCACCTGGATGATGGTTTATTTCTTGCAAAGTGGGAAAATAATGAAAAGTTCTGTGTGGATAAATGGCAGGAGTCAGGGAAACACAGGAGAGACTATACACCAATGACAGAAAGAAAAGGTCATCAGAAATCATGAAAGAGCTGGCAGGACAATGGAAAAGCCTTGGAGAAACAGAAATGCTATGCAGGGAAAAGTAGGAAACAGCCTGGCTCTAATGCTGGCCTCCTGAAGGGAAAGGGAAGCCAGATCCCAAACCACAACCCAAGCTAGATCTGGCCTTGATGACAACTAACTCACAATCCTAGCCACAGGAGAAATCCACACCTCGCATCAGCCTTCAGTCTAATGCAGGTATTTGGTGTGATAGTGACTCTTACTGTGTTAGGAGGCCAGCACTGGAGAAGAAATCCATTTTGTCACTGTTTGCATTGTGGAGAGCTATAGCCAGGTGCCATCTTTCAGGCAGTTTGAGACTGAATGAAAAAAGAAGGGGAAGACTGCAAGCCAATGGGCCGAGGGAGGCTCTCCCCAGGGTCTGAGTGGGATACAGTCACAAGAAAAGGTGATGTGTAGGAGGGCTGGGCATGGAGCTGCTGAGAATTCAGAGCCACTCAGGTTGTAAAGAGTGTGGTGTTTGATGGAGTCACCTTTTGGGGTAAGCAGCAAACCCTATTTCCTGCTTATCACCACAAGGTCTGAGAGCCCCAGGCCCAAGCCAGGCCAGTGGGTTTCTCAGCATCTAGAACTACCTTCCTGCAAAGTGTGGTTTGCTTCCAAGCAAGGCTGAGAGCTCTGAGCCCAAGTGTAACATAGCAGATCACTTTTCGTTTCCCAGCCTCTTCTTTCTCATCGTGTGATTTACTGCTGGGCAGGATCTGAAAGCTCTGGGACTGACAGGAAGAATAGCAGGGTCCTTAGATTCCCCCGACTGACTGCAGTACAGAGCTCAGTTCTTTGTTTACTTCGCCATTCTCCTGTACACTCAGGAAACACTGAGGCTGAGATGTTCACTACTCTTGTACCAAACCAACTGGGAGGGGTAGAGGCAGTAGGAAGTTGCCTGGCTCACAGTCTCTAAAGCTCATTGACAGTCTTCAAAGCTCAGTGGGCCCTGCAGCAGCTCCAAGCAGACAAAGAAGGTAAGCTTCTAAAACGACCATGACACTTAGACGGGGCCAGCCCTCAGCCTGTGTGTGGCACTAGTCTAAACAAGGCTGTTGATGCTACTGTGGTGGTTTGTTTTCTCCTCTCTGCGTATTATTATGTATTGAGCCTTCAAGAAAAGGCTTGCCCGTGAAGAGCTATGCCAAACAAAATTCAAAGAGCTAGCCATCCCAGCTGATGCATAAATCATACACAGGGGAAATATGAAAAGGTAAGGCAATGTAACTCCTTCAAAGGCCCTAGCTCCTCAATAGTCAAGTCTAAAGCTGTTCAGGTGGTTGAAATGACAAAGAACGTTAAGAAATCTAGTATTGAAAACAATCAATGAAAGATACATTATAGTCATAAGTGGACACGTTGAAAAACTTATACAACTCCTTCCAGATAATTTAAAAAAAACTCTAAAACTGCACAATAAAATAAGATGATCAATGACTTCAGTCCTCAAATAGAACTCAAATGTACAGAAGATCTGGATGAGAAAATCTATATGAATGAGAAATTTAGTAGAGAAATTGAGATGGGGGGAAGGAAATGTTGGTGATGGGAAACTTAACAAAATAACATAAAATTAAATTTAACACACACACACACACACACACACACACACCACACAAGAAGCTGAGTGCTGGTGACTCACACCTGTAATCTTAGCTCTCCAGGAGGCTGAAATCTTAGTTGTGGTTTGAAGCCAGCCCAGGCAGAAAAGTCCATGAGACTCTTATCTCCAGTAAACTACTCAGAAAAAGCAACTCAAGTGGCAGAGTGCTAGCCTTGAGCACAAAAAAAGCTCAAGGACAGCACCCAGGCCCTGGGTTCAAGCCCCAGGATCGGCAACAAACAACAAAAATAAAAACAGAGAATATCATAAAGAAAAAAAGCACAACCACAACTTTTTTGTGTGTGTCAGTCATAGGGCTGTCCCTGAGCTCTTTTGCTCAAGACTGGTGCTCTACTACCTTGAGCCACAGTGTCACTTCTGGTTTTTGAGTGATTAATTGGAAATAAGAGTCTCATGGGGACTTTGCTGCCAGGCTGGCTTTGAACTGCTGTCCTTAAAGCTCAGCCTCTTGAGAGGCACCTGGCACAACCACAACTTTTGTTGTTGTTGTTGGTCATGGGGGCTGAACTCTGGTCCTGGGCACTGTCCCTCAGCTCTTCAGCTCAAAGCTAGCATTTTACCACTTGAGCCACAGTGCCGTTCCGGCTTTTTTTCTGCTTATGTGGTGCTGAGGAATCGAACCCAGGCCCTCATGCATGCAAAGCAAGCAGTCTACCACTGAGCCACCTTCCCAACCCCCACAACCATAACTTTTAAGAATTCTAGGAGATGGTCAAGAGCCCAAATCATAGAATGACCCAAGAATATGGAGGAACTGAGTATGAATTAAAGTCATAGACAATCTATTCAATGAAATGACAGCAAAACCCCCTCCAATTTAGAGAAATAAATGAACACTCAAGTAAGGGAGATGTTTAGCATCTCAAATAGACATCACCCAGAAAAGAATTCCTCCCTGTCATATTGTAGTTAAAATACCAAGACTACAAATCAAAGGAAGAATATGGAAAGCTACCAGAGGGAGCCAAAACACACCAACTCATTAGAATTACATCAGAACTCTCAGCAGAAACCCTAAAAGCCAGAAAAGCATGAAGTAATATATTTCAAGCTCCGAAGGTAAATAACTGCCAGCCAAAGTTACTAGTTCTAACATAGTTACACTTAAAAAAAATCAATGGAGAAATAAAGACCTTCCAAAATAAGCACCAATTAAATCAATCCATGCCCTTTAAGCTAGCACTGCGAAAGATCCATTAGCCTACTCCAACAGCCTCAGAACTCACATTCCACCACTCAGCAGAATGTGACTTTCTCCAAAATACATCTCACAGTAAACCTTGAAGTAAGCCTTAACAAATATAAGAAAACTGAAACAAGTTTGTGTGTGTGTGTGTGTGTGTGTGTGTGTGTGTGTGTGTGTGTGTGTGTGTGTGTGTATTTTATAAGTTCATCATGGAATAAAATTCAACCTAAAAATATATATGAGGTGTTTTCCATTTTTACTGACTTCTCGCTTCCATATATTTTCCCACCAACTGCCAGCCTGGTGGCATCTGAGCAGACCTGCCCCCCCATCCTCCAAGCCTCCACCATCAGGCTAACCTACTGCTCCCAAACCTCTCTCCCTTCTCCACCTCAGCACAGCAACAGTAAAAAAAAAAAAGTTAAAAAAAATTACAAGTAAGACACAACATTGCCTGCTGAGTGTCTATGGCTTATGCCTGTAATCCTAGCCAGTAAGGAGACTGAGAAGATCTGAGGCTTATGATTCAAAGCCAGGCCAAGCAGGAACAGCCATGACATTTATCTCCAATTAACCAGCAAAAAGTTCCAAGTGGAGCTGTAGCTCAAGTGGCAGAGCATTAGCCTTGGAGTATAAATGCTAAGGGATAGTGCCCAGGCCTTGGGTTCAAGCTCCAGTACCAGTACCTGCACACAATACACACACACACACACATACACACACACACGATACAATATTGTGTTTTATGTTCTTGAAAGGTCTGGAAGGATCCATATAAGTGTGTGTGTAGACCCTGGGACTTGAATTTAGGGCCTGGGAGCTGACCTGGAACTTTTTTTTTTTCTCAAGGTTAGTGCTCTATCGCTTTAGCTGTAGCTCCATTTCTAGTTTTATTGGTGGTAAATCAGAGATAAGAGTATCAAAGACTTTCCTGCCTGGGCTGGTTTTGAACCATAATCCTCAGGTATCACACTATCTAGGATTACAGACCTGAGCCATTGGTGCCCAGCTGAATTACCATTTTTGCACAAAGAATCGTGGATTTTTTTTTTTAAATCCTGGGTCCTTGCAAAGGCCAGGCAAGTGCTCTATTACTGAGCTACATCCCTATACATTTTATTTTCATTATTTTGAGACATAGTCTCATTATATACCCTAGGCTGGCCTGGAACTTTCTATCCTCTTGCCTCAGCCTCCCAAGCAGGTAGGATTGCAGGTGTGTACCACCATGGTTCACTGGATTCCCTCCCTCCCTCCCTCCCTCCCTTCCTTTCTCCCTTCCTACCTTCCTTCCTTCCTTTTTTTGTCAATTGTGCAGCTGAACTTAAGGCCTGGGAGCTGTCCCTAGCTCTTTTGCTCAAGGCTAGCATTCTACTACTGTAAGCCACAGTACCACTTCTGGTCTGGTGGTTAATTGGAAATAAGAGTCTCATGGGGACTTTTCTGCAATCCTCAGATCTCACCCTCCTGAGTAGCTAGGATTATAGGTGTGAGCCACCAGCACTCAGCTTGGATTTCTTTATTACCATTATACATATGAATAATAAAGAGGTGAACTAGTATTGATTTGGTGATAAGAAAATAAAGGAAAAAATAAAGATAAGAAAAAAAGATCCACCCTAACCTGTATCCAAGAATACTTTGTCTTTTTATGAGGATTTACCCTTTTTTTTCTTGTTTTTGGGTGGGAGACTGGGAACCTGAACTCGGTACCTTACCTGACGCTTTTGCTCATTGGTTGGCACTCTACCAACGGAGCCATGCCTCCATTCCTGAGGATTTACTCTTTACAGGAATGTTTATGCCTTCTGTAACCACCACAGGGGGAAATCATTTACTTTCCCTTACATTTGAGGAGACTGTGATGGAGAGGAGGGACCAGTTTAGCCTCCAAGTGAGTAAGAAACAGAGCTTGTTTAAATACTTGAGTCCCTGGTGTCTTTTATCAATGCAAATAAAGGTAGTCTTAATAGAAGAACAAGTTCAAGAAGGAAACTGAGGCAGGAGGAAAGCTTCCCTCTTGAGAGCTGGAGACATGAGCTCTTGGGGACCACAGTCCTGAGCCCTTTTCACCCCTGGCCTGAATCGGCAAGAGTAGGTGGGTCAGAAGACATAGAAAAGGATGCTTCTCTCATCTTTAAGCCAGACATTGAGCTCAGCCATCTCTAACCTGTTTTCTGTGATGGCTAAAGCTGTGGCTGATGACTCCAGAATGCAACTTGTCACACACCTCCCCATCTTCCCTCACTCTCTCCTGTGTAAAAACTCTGTATAACTACATTTGTAGAAGCACAAAACTGGGCTGCTTCAGTCTCCCAGATTTGTAGGTGCTGACAGTCCACCTAGTCCCAGCTTTCTCGTGTGTGTGTGTGTGTGTGTGTGTATGTGTGTGTGTGTTCCTCTATCTCTTACCATCCCTTGGAAACAGCTTGACCCTGCTGTCCACAGCACTTTCCCACACAGATGACTGCTACTATACAAGGTCAGAGTCACCCTTTTCTCTCTGACTCCCACTGACCCCTCAACATCTCCATTGGCCAACATTGAGCCTGTTTTGGCTTTGAAATTGTATTCCATAAGATGGAAGTGGAAATACTTATTCATAAGCCTTGTTAGGATTCAAAATGTTAATGTAAGTCAAGTCCTTAAATCCAACAGCTAGTGGATTCTACTGTCATCATCACCACCACCACCACCACCACCATCTTCATCTTCTTCCTCTTCATCATCATCATTTCTATCAATACCACCATCATCACCACCATCATCAAAAACATCAACATCATCACTATTAATATTATCATCCTCAACATCAATATCATCACTACCACCATAACCATCATCACCATCATCAGTATATCATCAACATATCAATATCACCATCACCAGCATCACCATCACCCTCATAACTACCATCAATGTCATCATCACCATGAACATTGCCACCACCAACCTCATCATTACCACCAACAGTATCATCACCATCACCATCAATATTATTGTCACCAGCAATGCTGTGAGTGGTAACTCCACTCCACCCATTTTCACAGGACATAAAGGATGCTGAGTGCCACCTGGCTGATGGACAGTGTAGTCAAAAGATGGTGAAATTGGAGCAATGTTGTCCCAAGACACTCGTCAGGGCCACGAGGATTCATCTCTGCTTTTCCCAAGTCTCTCCATTCTCATACTTAAAATTTGACCTTGCAAAGTTGGGGACAGCCTCTTCATCACCTTTAATAGTTACAGCCAGCCCCCCAACTGAGCCTTCTAGAAATGGGAAAGCTAATTTCTTTGGGGACAAATGACATTTTTTCTCAGTTCCTTCTCCACCATGGCAAAAGCTCACAAGAACTGTCCAGTTATAGAGAGCCAGGGAGCGAATGGCAGGTAGTGGGTCTGCCCCCAATCCTTCCACCCAATTCATCAAACTCACCCCTTGTTGACATGGAAGACAGTATGTAGAATATTTCCCCTATGGTTCTTTCTTTTCTTTTTTTTTTGGTCGTGGGGCTTGAACTCTGGACCTGGGCACTGTCCCCAGCTCAAGGCTAGCCCTCTACCACTTGAGCCACAGCACCACTTCCAGTTTTTCTGGTGGTTTATTAGTGATAACTGTGTTGTGGACTTTCCTGCCCAGGCTGGCTTTGAACCACGATCCTCAGATCTCAGCTTCTTGAGTAACTAGGATTACAGGTGTGAGCCACCAGCACCTGGCTTTTTTTTTTTTAATTTTATTTTATTTTATTTGTGAACATACTGTACAGAGGGGTTACAATTACATGGGCAGGATAATGCGTACATTTCTTACCAAGCATTGCAGCCTCCTCCTTTGTTTACCCTTCACATCCCTTCCCAGCCTCCCCCCTCCCCCCCAATCCCAATCCTTCTCCTTCCCCCCCTTCCCCCCCCCCCCCGCACCGACGTTGTAAAGCTCGTTTTGGACATGACAACTTGTACTTCTCATTGTTGCAACCGGTCCACCTGTATCCTTAAACAACTGGTTTTTCCCCATCTCCTCCACAAGTTATAATGACATCAAATATAGTGAAAGCAGGGGTTATACTGTGGGGGAGGGACATACAAAGCAACAAAGGGATAATCATATAAATGCATTAGAAACACATGCATGAAAGAAAAAAACATTAAAATACATATCTAAGGGTTCATTTTCCTGACATCACATTATCTGACGTTTTCCGCTTGACTCATACATTTACTAGATATTGCAAATAAGGGAAACCATGGGATCTATGTTTCTTTGGGCCTGGCTTACTTCACTTAATATAATTTTTTCCAAGCCTTTCAATTTCCTAACAAATGGGGCAATGTCATTCTTTCTGATGGAGGCATAGAATTCCATTGTGTATATATACCACATTTTCTTGATCCATTCATCTACTGAGGGGCATCTGGGTTGGTTCCATATCTTAGCTATGGTAAATAATGCTGCAATAAACATTGTTGTGCTGGTAGCTTTAGTGTGGTCTTGTTTGTAAACATTTGGGTAAATGCCCAAAAGTGGGATCAGCACCTGGCTTTTAAAGAATCTTAATTGTAAGGAGTTATTAACTGCTCCATTTTATAACTGAAAAAAGAAAGCCTGAACAGTCTTTGAGAGATAGCACTGAAGAAAACTTAAGAAGTTAATCCAATCCTTCTATTTTCTTCCTTCCTTCCTCCCTCCCTCCTTCCCTCCTTCCTTCCTTCTTTCCCTCCTTCCTTCCTTCCTTCCCTCCTCCTCCTCCTCCTCTCTTTCTTTCTTTCCTTTCTTCCTTCCTTCCTTCTCTCCTTCATTCTTTCCTTCTTCCCCCCTCCTCTTTCTCTCTTTCATTTTTTTCCAGTCCTGGGGCTTGAACTCAGGGCCTAGGCACTGTCCCTGAGCTTCTTTTGCTCAAGGCTAGCTCTCTACTACCCCTGAGCCACAGTCCCAGCCCCAATCTTTCTATTTTCTTAAAGCCTGGACTTTCAGTGGCTGGCTCAGTGCTCAGAGTCTCCAGATCAGTGATGGCAAAGATGCCCTGAACAATGTTGGTGCCTGACATACATCCTCTGGCTTCATTCTCCCCAAGTGGGACACCTGGAGTTCACCAAGCCCAAGTCTGTAGGTGCCAGTGCCCAGCTAGCTCCACTCTTCAAGGCAGCAAACCCAAGGGCAGCCCCTCTCCAGCCCTGACACCAGGCATGGCTGTCAGCTGAGGAGAGACAAATGGGAAAGGGTTGCCTGTGGCAGGCAGGGCAAGGAGGTGAGAGACTTGTGAGTCATCGCAAGAGTGACTAAGGATGAGACCAGACAGAGCTGTCAGGGAAGATGTCCAGCCCTCAGGGAGGCCTCTCACTCGGACCCTCTGGGCTCACCCTAGCCCAGTGTGATGAGAATGAGGTCACAGCGCAGTGAGGATCAAACAGCCAGTTTCTTCATCAGGAGTCATTTGTTTTCCTCATGAATTTCTCAAACTCCAAAGCCACTGGTAGGAAGAGATGAGGCCCAAAGGCAAGACCACTGATTCTATGCGTCTTCACCAAGGGTAAATCAATGGCTCGCAACCAGGGTTGAAAATGTCTCCCAAGAGAACATCCAGAGACATTTCCAGGTGTCACAGGGGAGGAAGGGAGAGGGAGGGATGGATGTCCAGGGGTGCTGCGGCATCTGCCAGGAAAACAGGTAAATACTCTCTGGTGCACAGGCAGTCCCCTTCAGTAAAGACTTCTTCAGCCCAAATATCCACAGAGCACAAGACAAAAACCCATGATTACAGGAGACCAGCACTGCCAGTAACCTGCCCAAGAAACTCCTCTGGTTTCAGAGAAACAGTGAGGTAAGGCAAAAGACCGATTTCCCAGTGTGTGTGTGTGTGTGTGTGTGTGTGTGTGTGTGTGTGTGTGTGTGTGTGTGTGTGTGTGTGTGTGTGTGTGTGGACTTAAGTTGGGATTTAAACTGAGGGCTTGGCCACTGTCCCTTATGCTTTATTACTCAAAGCTGGCATTCTTTGAGCCACACCTCCACTTCTGGTTTTTGGTTGATTAACTGGAGATAAAAGCCTCAAAGACTTTCCTGCTTGGGCTGGCTTTGAACCATGATCCTCAGCTATCAGCCTCCTGAGTGGTTAGGATTGTAAGGCATGAACCTCTGGTGCCTGACTTAGAAAACAATTCTTTCTTTCTTTCTTTTTTGGTAGTCCTGGGATTTGAACTCAGGGCCTGGGTGCTGTCCCTGAGCTTTTTCACTCAAGGTTAGTGCTCTACCACTTGAGCCACAGAGCAACTTCCAGTTTTCTGGTGGTTCTTTACAGATCAGAATCTCACAGATTTTCCTGCCTGGACTGGTGTGAGCCACCATCCTCAGATCTTAGCCTCCTGAATAGCTAGGATTATAAGTGTGAGCCACTGGAGTCCAGTAGAAAACAATTGTTTTCGATCTATAGCACCCTCACCTTGTACTTCAGGAATCTAAATCCAATCCTGTTGATTCCTTGAAATGGTCCTGTGTTCTTCCATAACTCAAAGTGCTCCTTGAGATGGGAGCCAACAGCCCTCCCATCTAACTATAGAGGGCCTTTGGCCTGCTCTTCACTATCACCTCTACTATACTGAAGCACTTGCCAGTTCACAGACGACTTTGTCCCGTTTGTATTGCTTGAGTCTAACAATCTGGGAGGAGGCCAGTGCCTGGGACTCAGAAATTCAGAAGTAGGAGCTCAGCACATAGCCAGGACATGGAAGAGCTGTGGTGTTCTGTCATCTGCTACTGTGGTCTTTTATCCTCACCGAATGGGGCAGCCATGGGGATGATAGCTGACCAACACTAAGACCACAGCTTGGAGCAGTCATTTCCAATTTTTACTTGTGTCAAGAAAGACAGAGACATAGAGAAAAATACAGGCCTATACAGGCCTATGTGTAGGTGAGGAGAGGAGGCAGAGATAGTTAATATTTGAAAAAAGATGAAAACGAGCACTAGTTTACCCAGACTACCCATGGCTCACACAGGCAATGCTATCTACTTGGGAGAATGTGGGGATCACAGCTTGAGGCTGACCTAGTGCAGAAAAGTTCAACAAAACCCCTTTCCAACCCATGGGTGGGTGCAGTGGTACACGCCTGCCATCCTAAACTATCCGGGAGGGTCATGGGGCCAAGCACACCCCGGGTAGAAAAGTCCACAAGACTCCATCTCAGCAGTACTGGGAACTCTCAAATAGACCAATCGAGGTATAGGCGCATGCTCCCAGGCAAGAAGCAAAAAAACACCCAGCACAAAACAGGGCTGGAGACATGGCTCAGAGGTGGAGTGCTTGCCTAGAAAGATTGAGGCCCCGAGTTTAAACCCCAGCATTACCAACAATAGAAAAGAAAAAAAAATACTGCTTAATTTAATTATGCATTTGAATTGTCAGGTAGACCTTGGAGCAATTTAGATTAGTAGGTAGCTCAGTTTTTTTGTTTTTTTTTTTAAATCTCTTATAGATTTCTAACTTAGACTGAGGAGACATGTCCTACCTAGTAGAAAAAGAGAAAATTTCTATTTGTTAAAAATGATACACAGTCCTGTTGGGAAAAATAATTTGTCCCTTGAAAATAGCTTACAGCTTTGCTATTCGGGAGAGTTCATACTGTGAGAAAAATATAATTATAGAAGCTCTGTTGAGGTGACCTTTCAGAAGCCCTCCGGAATTAAAGGATATGAAAGGGATTTATCGACATCACTAATTTGCCTGCTGAGCTTGTTTCTGTGTCAGTCCATTCATTACTTACTAGCCGTAAACAAATAAACAGGAATATATTCAGGCCCTCGTGGCTTCTTACCTGAATATATCTTTATCTTCCCCTTCCACAACAGCCAATATTTTATGCTTTCATCTAATCCAGGGTTTCCATTTTGTTTTCCAAATCTTTTCCTGCGTGGTAGTAAGATTAGACCTTCTGCAAAATAGTGACATCTACCAAGGTCATTGTCTTCAGATTAAACTGTCCAAGTTTAAAGAACAGGAAATTCTATAAATTTTCTTGAGTGTGTCTGAGGAGAAGGGGGGAAAAATTCCTCTACCCTCACAGACTCATTGCCTGTGCTTAGAAAAGATACACCCCCCCACCCCCATTCCAAAATCAGACTGGCTTGAGAGCTTAGATGCTGTGTGTGTGTGTGTGTGAGTGTGTGTGTGTGTGTGTGTGTGTGTGTGTCTGCTAGCGTTTGAACACAGGGTCTCATGCTTTCCCTTAGCTTTTTCTTTTTTTTCTTCTCAAGCTGGTACTACCACTTGAGCTGCAACTCTACTTCTTGCTTCTTGGTGGTTAATTGTAGGTAAGAGCTTCATAAACTTCCCTGCCCTGTACTGGCTTTAAATGTCAGTTCTCAAATCTCAGCTTCCAAAGTAGCTAGGATTATAGGCATGAGCCACCAGCACCTGGCTGTTGAACTACAGAAATGTCCCGTGTATGCTTCAAAGGTGGTAACTATGAGCGGTAATGACTGTCCAGGGAGCATTTGTGTATGTCTATTGCCAACTCTCCACCTTCTTTATGACCATAAAAACTTTCCTTGGGGGCATTTGCTACCATTCTTATTTTTTAGGGGTTCAGCTGTTAATCAGCAATGGAAGCTTCCAAAAAGCATCTTTCTGCATCTGTTGAATTTCAAATGCCTTCAGCTCCAAATGGTCCTCAGGCCAAGTGGCATATTTGGAATGGCATGGCATGGTCGCCTTTGCCAGCTTATGTAGACCTTTGGCTGATGAAGATCTTTTCCATTATGTGCGTGATTTGTAACTGGTCCCTGTTCAGATGAAATTAAATGTTCCAAATCATGTCTATTGCTCTGTTTGGGGCAAGCAGGCCCCGGAGAGTGTGTCAAAACTGGCAACAGACATCCCTGTAATGGGTGAGAACAAATGACTCCAGGCTGCACAGCTCAGTTCTGGTGACCTCAAGGGTAATAGGTAGGGCACAATGGGGTAGTACCACATATCCTGGTCAGAGGCCAAGGACACTGTCCACATCTTATAATGCACAAGACGGCTCTGTGTGTGCATCCTGCTTGTGTGTGTATACATGTGTGTAATATCTGTGTCTATGTGTCCCACTCCATCCCCTCCTTCTGTTCATCCATCCATCCATCTAGGTCATCCAGTTTCACCTCGCTCTATAAAGCACCACAGATCGATAGCTTAAGTGTCACAGTCTGTTGTCTTAAAGTTCAGCCTTCTCTCCTTGTAGATAGTTGATTTCTCCATGTCTCTGCATTGCTTTTTTCTTCCATGCAAATGGATTTCCGTGTCTAAAATTCCTCCATATCTATGGAGGATAAATTATCTTTATCTGTGGAGTTTTGATTCCAAACCCACAGTGATAGAAGAAATCTAAGACAATAGTGAACTCTATATAAACATAGGATTTCCTATACATATATTCTTATGGGACAGTTCAATTTAGAAACTAGGCACAGGAAGAGGAACATCCATAGATAATGCTAAAGTAAAACAATTATAACAATATATTCTAATAAAAATACTTTAAACTCGTGACTTTTTTTTTTTTCCTGTACCAATCCTGGAGTTTGAACTCAGGCCCTGGCACTGTCCTTAGGCCTTTTTTCTGTTGATAAGAGTCTAACAGGGCCAGGTGTTGGTGGCTCATGCCTGTAATCCTAGCTACATAGCTGAGATTTGAGGATTTGTGGTTTGGAGCCAACTTGGACAGGAAAGTCCATGAGACTCTTCTCTCCAATTAACCACTAGAAAACTGGAAGTGGCACTGTAGCTCAAAGTGGTAGAGCTCTAGCCTTGAGCAAAAGAGCTCAGGGGCAGCATCCAGTCCCTGAGTTCAAGCCCCACAAATGACAAAAAATTAAATTAAATTTAATTTAAAAAAGAGTCTAACAGACTTTCCTGCCCAGGCTGGCTTTGAACCTCAATCCTCAGATCTTAGCCTCCTGACTAGCTAGGATTACAGGTATGAACCACCAGTACCCAGCCCTCGTGACTTGTTTTTATCTGGCATTTTTCCACTTAATTTTTTAGCCTTTAGCTGAGTAGAGGCAGCAGAGACTATGGACAGCATAATTGTGGGTGAGGAAGGCAAGCAAATGCACTGTTACTAAGACAGAGTTGAAAATGGCAGCTTCCATGCATCCCTTCATTGACCTAATACCCTCAATGTGTCAGAGACTGGAGGTGCGAATGTCCTGAGACCTCTGCAGTTCAGTGACAAAAGGAAGCAAATAAATGATAACAGGTGTGTGTAGAAAGCCCTCAGAAAGCTTCATAAAGCCCTCTGCAGGAACTAGAAGAGAGGGTTTGTGGGAAAAGCCTTTGGAGAAGACACTCAGAAAATATTGATGAAAAGCTGGAGTCATGATTGAGACTCAGGTTTTATACCAGGAACATTTCTTTTTTTTCCTTTTTTCTCTGTGCGCATGTGTGTGTGTGTGTGTGTGTGTGTGTGCGTGCACACGCGTATGCACATATGCATGCTCACCCATGCATGTGCCAATCCTAGGCCTTGAACTAAGGCCCTGGACCCTAGCCCCGAACTTTTGTGCTTTCTATCACTTGAGTCACAGCTCCACTTCCTCTTTTGTGGTGGTCAGTTAGAGATGAGTCTGGTGAGCTTTCCTACCAAAGTTGGCTTTGAACTGTGATCCTCAGATCTCAGCCTCCTTTGTTGCTAGTATTATAGCTGTGAGCCACCAGTGTCCTACAGCTTTTCATATTTTATGATCACAATAACCTGCCCTATTTATTACTCTAAGAACCAATACAGGGGTTTCCAATATTGTTGTTGTTTTCTTTTCTTTTCTTTTCTTTTTTGTCAGTCATGGGGCTTGAACTCTGGGCCTGGGCGCTGTCCCTCAGCTCTTCAGCTCAAGGTTAGCACTCTACCACTTGAGCCAGAGTGCCACTTCCAGCTTTTTCTGTTTATGTGGTGCTGAGGACTTAAACTCAGGGCCTCACGCATTCAAGGCAAGCATTCTACCGCTGAGCCACCTTCCCAGCCCCAGGGGTTTCCAGTCTTGAATGGAAACAATGCAAAAGGTGAAAGAGAGAAGAACAAACTTTAAAAGGTAAATGAACTAGTCATTTATCTACTATTCATCTCAGAGAAATGAGAAAATATAGGAAGCAATGACGAATTATTTCTAAGTGTTTGTGGATGAACTGAGCAGTTAAAGTATGTTTATCTTGGCAATAAGATGTGAATTATGGTCTGGAAAATTCCAACTATGTAACAAATACACAAGGAATAAAGAAGATGGATGAAAATAAGATAAATGATTGGAATCTAATGCCCATAAATTAAATTTTGTCTGCTTTGTTCACAAAGCAGAGAAGTTGAGCTTAAGACTGCAGCGTGAAACAAACCCTGAAAATGTTACTAAATAAACTGATAGACTAAAGCTGAAAGATGGGTGCTAAAAAACTAAGGTAAATGGAGGGAGGTCACTTTTAAAAAGCTTTTATTACTATTACTTTTATTACTACTATTACTATTATCATTATTGGGCACAGTACTAGAATCTGAATTCAGGGCTTTGTACATGCTTGGACCACTTGAGCACCTTCCCCCATCCCTTTGCTTTCATTACTTTTCTAATAGAGTCCCCACAGGATGCTGCTCATCTTCTTCTGGGAAAAGAGCAGAAAAGCCCTGCTTGAGTCCCAACTTTGATCCCATCTACCCATCTACAACTAATGAAACAGACAATTCCCCTGAGCCTCTTATGTTTCATTTCAATGTTTTCCAAAGAAGTCACAAAAGTATGTCATGCAATATCATCTCCATTGAGCTGTATGTACATGGTCCATTCGTTTTCCTACCTCCAGTCATAAACTTATCAGTTGGAATATGCAGCAGATAATATATTTTAATGGTTCAAATAGAGGCAGCCACTGGTGTAATCCTAACAACCCAGGAAGCTGAGATCTGAAGATTGAGGTTCAAAGCCAGCCCAGGGAAGAACTGTCTGTGAAAACTTTTTAATCCAGTTTTTTAACCAGCAAAAAAAAACCCCAACCAAACAAACAAAAAACTGGAATGGTAGAGCGCTAGCCTTGAGTGGGGGAGGAAGCAAAAGTTTGAAGCCCTGAGCTCAAGCACAACAAAAAATGTTTCAAATAGAATATAGTCAGTATTACAAAAAGTGTCCCATTCATCCATATACAAGCCAGCAAGATTTAGTTCTCCTCTTTTCCTGAAAGCGCTCATGCAATTTTCCTAGCCATTGCAAGAGACAAGGGAGAAAGTGTCTAGCCCCAGAATATCAAGAGATTAAATGACATTCCAAGATCTTAGCAAAAATAAGACATCAGCCAGGGGCTCAAGGCAGGTCTGAACAGCTCAGGGCTCTGACTCTGCACCTGTGAGTTGGGCCAGACAGGCACACAGATGGGTGAGAAAGCGCCATTTCAACGGTGCTGTAACCGAAAATTTAAAAAAATAAATAAAAAACACAACGCCCTCTGCTGGTTGTAGCCTGAAAGGCCCTGAGAAGACGATCCTAGTAGGTAAGGCATGATGTGTGTGTGTGTGTGTGTGTGTCACACCTTTATCAGGGCTTGAACTCAGGGCCTCCAGCCCTTGTTTGGCTTTTTCAAGACTGATGCTTTATCACTTAAGCCACATCTCTACTTCTGGCATTTTGCTGGTTAATGGAAGATAAGAGTCTCATAGACTTTTTGTACTCAGGCTGGCTTTGAAACTTGGTCCTTAGATCTCAGTCTCCTGAGTAACTAGGATTACAGGCATGAGCCATTATGACCGGATGCCATGATTTTTAAGTTGCAAGAATGCCAGATCTTGTTTTTCCAGCTAAGAAGATCGAGTTCCTGATCCTAAAACATTTAAGCCTTGATGTTATTAGGATTTTATATCCTGAGTCTATGCCATAGTAGATATGTGCCAGAGCTTCAGAGAGTCCCTTGGCAGTGCGAGTTGCTTAGAAAGATAGCTGAAGGAGAAAAAGCTGGAAAAGCCCCTCACCTGGGCACTGCTTCCTGGCCATACCATAGAGATAGACCAGGGAAATCCTGCCAAAGAGAAAATACATGAAGAAGATGTAGGAAAACAGGTCTGCATTTGGAAAGGATGACCCTAAAGGCCTTTTACTATGAACCCTTAACTAGAAAAAAAGTAACTGCCAAGCACCAGTGGCTCACACCTGTATTCCTAGCTTCTCCGGAGGTTGAGAGGAAAGGAAGAGAAGGATGGGAGGGAAGAAGGGAAAGAGAAAGGATGGAAAGGAAGGAAGGAAGGAAGGAAGGAGGGAAGGAAGGAAGGAAGGAAGGAAGGAAGGAAGGAAGGAGAGGGAGGAAGGAAAGGGAGGGAGGGAGGGAAGAAGGGAGGGGGAAAGGGAGGTAAGGCAGGAGGGAGGAATGAAGGAAGGAAAGATGCCAGCTTTTGGACAAAACAGAGCTCAAAGCTATTCTCTGTTGTTTTGTCTGAAAATTCTACAAACAGATTCTGATGAGGAGGAACATCTGGGTACTGGATCTTTAGGGAGAGAGAATGATGAAGAGAGGGATGCTAGTCAACCTCTCCCACATGCAGGGATCCCTAACAGAAAGGTAACTTCAGGTCTTTTAAGATTAGATCAGGCCAGTGCTGAGGCCATATCCTGTCTCTCTCAGGATGCCTCCATCCCCACCCAAATAGCCACCACACACACACACACACACACACACACACACACACACACACACACACACACACACACACACACACACACACACACTAGCTGCAGATACCTTCTCAGCAAGCACCTGGTTTGGGGTGGGGGTAGATACCAGCCCTGACACTTTTGCTTTGTTCTGCCCATACTTGTGGATTAAAGCAAGAGAGGGTTTGAATACCACGTGTGTCCAGAGGTCAGCTTGTTTGAGAAGGGGAATACCAGGCCAGCACTCTGTCAAGATGAGTTGGTTTCTTTTCTTCCCCATTCCATCTGCATGCTGCGGTCGCTGATGCCTCCTGGCCTCTCAGGATGGGCTTCCCCATTGATCCGGCTTGTTTTCCTTCCCTCCCTCTCCTACAGACTGGTCCTGTCCCCCACCCCTGCTCAGGATCTAGCTCTTCATAAAGCCTGTATGATGAATGAGCCTGGGCTCATGGAAGACTGTTCTAGAAAGTCAGACAGGTACCTTCAGTAAGTCACAGAAACAGACTTTGATGGGTTAGAGACAAGGACTCCCCAGCTCTGCCACGTGTAAGAGACCCTGAATACAAGTTTCTTCTGAGACTCTCTTGTCTTATCCGGAACCTCCCTGTGTCCAGTGAAGAGCAGACAAAGATACACAAAGGTGCAGTTTAATTACAAACTAGTTATAACAATGGAGCCAATAACATCCACAAAGCCAACCGTCATTAGCATTACTAACATCCAGCAGAAACTGGAGGCACAGGAAGAGGAAGTCTCCAAGTCTGTGGTACTCTGTCCCCATCTATGAGTAAATCCTATCCTACTGCAACTTGTACATGTCCTTGGATATCTAAGGGTTTCCTGATTAAGAATATATGCACGTGTATGTGTGTGTATATGTGTGTGTGTGTGTCCCTCAGAAGGAAAAGAAGCTACATATTCACATACATTGGGTACAGCTTAATGATCAAGAATCAACTTGTCCAAGTCCTCATGGATTTGTCAACCTGTTATTCTGCTGGCCAAACTTATTCCTTTGTATAATGTGGACTATTTCATAGTACTGTTCTAAGGATAAGGAAGTGTGACAGTATAAATCAGAGAGCAAGAGGGAGCACCGTCCAGGCGAGGGCTGATTCAAGTCAGGGCCAAGCCAAGAGATGGGGAGAGAAGGGTGGAGGAGAGGAGAGAGGCAATGTGCAGACAAGCAGGAAGCTCCCCAAGTCTACCATGACGCAGGCTCACAGGGGACTGACTGTCAATGAACAGAGCAGTGGTTTTATTTGCATCTCTCGTTCTTCTTAAGGCAATGATGTATATTTCATTTCAGCTTTGATGTTTGTGTGTGGTTTAATTACGAGAAGATGAGAAATCTCAGCACGAAGGAAGAGTATTTCTCCCCAAAGGGCTGCATCTGTTGGAGGTTGGATGTAAGTGAATTAATTGCCAAAAAAAAAAAAATCTCAGAGGGAGAAGGTACAGTTTTGCTCCACATTTCAGTCACCAGGGATTGCCCGGGCCTCATGCCAGCAGCCTTTTCTTATGAAAAAACAAGTACTCACCAGAGAAGGGTGCCAACATTCAACAAGGAAGAAATGGTTTAATCGGAAATGATGCTTCCCCCCCCCCCCCACATCATTGCTTTCACAATGTAAGAGTCTGCTTATGACTACATAAGTTAAAAACGTGTGTGTGTGCGCGCACACACATCTGGCCCAGTTAATAACCCTACTAATTAAATTAAATTGCTAAGCATTAAAAAGAGTATATTAAAGTAAATATATAGAAAAGTGACAGAGTCCTTTTGGTGAAAAGGGAAATTTGCCCAATGAATATATTTAGTTAAGAAATCTTGTTCACACAGTAGGGGGATTCTCTTAGGAAATAGAGGATTTCTTGCTTCCAAAAAGATTTCCAAGGACATCTCGTTATGAATAACCACAATAAAACTACATAGGCCAGTAGTACTTTTTATACATATCAGTAGCAAAAGGTACTGATGCATGTTAGTACTGTACTAAATTAACTTGTGTTTTTTAAGTCTTTCTGCTTTCAAAGAGAATTTTCAACAGTCAATCCATCCTCAGTTTTCTCAGGAAAAAAAATCCTCTTTCCTTAAAGACTTTGATGATTTCAATTAAAAGGATGGAATGGAGGAAAGAGAGGCAAGCAGAAAGGGAAAAGACTTGAACCTAAAGGCTGATGGATACTGGCCTATGACCTCATACAGAGAGTTAAAAGCCACCGGCATGCTAACTTTCCTCAATTGTTATCTCAGGCTTTGAGTGATCCTCAGAACTTAGCTTTGACTGCTTCTCAGAACTTCCAGCTCACTTGGATTTTGTTTTAAGAAGTGTGTCCAGCCAAGAGCCAGTGACTCATGCCCATAATCCTTGCTACTCAGAAAGCTGAGATCTGAGGACTGCAATTCGAAGCCAACTGGGACAGGAAAGTTCAGGAGACTCTTATCTCCAGTAAAAACTGCTCAGACAAAAACAGAAGTCATGCTGTGGCTCAAGTGGTAGAGCACTAGCCTTGAGCACAAAGAGGCTCAGGGACAGTGCCCAGGCCCCGAGTTCAAGCCCCAGTACTGCCCCCCCCCCCCAGTATATTCAACTTAACACGTCCAAGTCAAAGCATCTATTTAATATTTATTTCTGCTCTATCTTTCCTAGAAATAGCAGTGACTTAGATTCTGAGCAAAGACCACCAGAGTCAGTAGTTGAACATGGAGTCTAAATTCGTTGAAATCTTTGCTCTAACCTTTCATAGCTCCCTGGCAGCCCTGCTAGAGTGGCAGAAGTCATTGCCTGTCTGGACCCCAGGGCCAGCAGCCTTTAGAACAGAAAGCTTTGTCTTTTCTTCTCTTTTACCACACTTCATTTGCACCAATATCATAGCATGCTGCTTAACACCAGAGATAGTTTTAAGCAATGTATCCTTAGGTAACTCTGCTATTGTGGAACATCACAGACTTAAAGTTCCACAAACCTCTTTGGACCAGTCTGCTGCATACCTGAGCTGTATGGCCCATTGTACATGTGATCCATCATTTGTCATAGTTTAGATCTGAAGTTTCCCCCTAGAAGTTCATGGTTGAAGCCTCAGTGCCTAGCTGGTGGAACCAATCCTTGAGAAGTACTGGATCTTGAGGGCTGTAATCTAACCAGTAAAATGTCCTACATTCTTGGGAGATGGAACCTAATTTGAGGAAGTAGGCCACTGGAGTCTTGCCTGGAAAGATATGCCTTGTCCCCAGGCTACTTCCTGTCTTGATTGCTGCTTCCTATCTATCATGAGGAAGAGAATATCAGAAATAAGCAATAAGCAGCTTTAGCTTCTCCTTACCTTTCTGCCATCATATTCTGCCTAACCAACAGAGCTGGACAATCATGAGCTGAAAACTCTGACACGATGAGCCCTAAGAAACCTTTCCCAGGCTGGGAAGGTGGCTCAGTGGTAGAGCACTTGTCTTGCATGCATGAGGCCCTGGGTTCAATTCCTCAGCACTGCATAAGCAGAAAAAAAATCCGGAAGTGGCACTGTGGCTCAAGTGGTAGAGTGCTAGCCTTGAGCTGAATAGCTGAGGGACAGCACCCAGGCCCAGAGTTCAGCCCCATGACTGACCAAAAAAAAAGAAACCTTTCCTCTTTTTTTTTTCCCCTGGTGCCTTGAACTCAGGGCTTGGGCACTTGACCTGACTTATTTTACTTGTTCAAGGCTGGTGCTCTACCACTTGAACCACAACTCCACGTCCAGCTTTTTTTGTAATTAATTGGCAATAGGGGTCTTACTTACTTTCTTGCCTAGACTGTCTTCAAACTGTGATCCTCAGATCTCCGCCTCCTGAGTAGCTAGGATTGTAAGTATGAGTTACTAGCACTTGGCTTTTTTCTCCCCTTTTAAGTTTTTTCTTTGGTATGTTGTCACAGCAACAACAATTTGCCTGACAAAATTGTTGACAAAACATTATACAGTATAACAGCCCAGACACAAAGAAGTACGTCCAGAAGCCAAGTGTTGGTGGCTTATGACCATAAACCCAGCTATTTGTGAGGCTAAGAATGGGAGGATTGTGACTTGAGGGCAGCCTGGCCACAAAAGTTTGAGAGACCCTCTTCTCAACCATAGTTAGATGCAGTAGAGCACACGTCTATTATCATCCTAAGCTATGTGGGAGGCTAAGATTGGGAGGATCATCATTCCTGGACAACCCAGACAGGAAAGTCCAAGAGCCCATCTCACTGAAGGAAGCTGAATGCTGTGATATGTACCTGCCCTCTCAGTAAACTTAAAATAGGTGGGCCAGGGGGAATCAAACTCTTATCTCTACAATAACCATCAAAAGATGGGACTGGAGGCATGGGTCAGCAGTTGAGCACCTGCCTACTCAGTTTAAATCCCAATACAGTCAAAAAGAAAAGCTCTACAGCTGAGTCTGTTCATATAAAGTTCACAAGTCATTACCACCATAATAGTGATGGGGGAGGGGGGATGACAGGAGGGAGTTTCAAGGGAATTTCCATAATGTTGGTCCTATGTTCCATTTCTTGATCTTGATGCTGTGACACAAGTGTGTTTGCTTTATAAAAATTTAGGACTTGTACTCATTTCCGAGCACACATGTGTTCTTCAATGATGCCTGCTTAAATGGAAGTTTACAAAAGGGTAAGGGATTGTTTCTGGCTTGAGAATACTTGTAAAGCATGGGGAAAGTAATCATATGATCACGTTTGCCCTTTGCAAATACAGTTTAGTCCTGATTGCCTCCCAAGATTCCAAATTTATCTTCATTCACTACAAATCTTCCCTCTTGTAGTGCAAGAATCACACTTCTCACTTGACTGAAACAAAAAAAAAAAAATCATTGAGCACTGGGAAATTGCAAGTCATCTAAAATGTGAGTAATGTTGCAGAGACTTGGGGGTTGGTATTAACTGTGTGGGATGTCATAGTGTGCATAACAGATACCGCTATTCAGCCCAGACTTTCAAAATTATCCTGTGACTTTCCCGCTCATTTTTGGTTACTGTTGTTGTTTTCTTTTCTTTCTTTCTTTTTTTTGGGGGGGGGTCCAGTTGTGGAGTCTGAACTCTGGGCCTGGGCGCTGTCCCTCAGCTTTTCAGCTCAAGGCTAGCGCTCTACCACTTGAGCCACAGCGCCACTTCCAGCTTTTTTCTTTTTGCTTATGTGGTGCTGAGGAATCGAACCCAGGGCCTCAGGCATGCAAGGCAAGTGCTCTACCACTGAGCCACCTTCCCAGCCCTTATTGTTGTTGTTTTCTTTTCTGCAGTATTGGGGCTTTGACTCAGGGCCTTGTACTTGCAGGTAGTTTACTCTATCCTAGGATCCACACTCTGACCCATTTTTTTCCTTTAATTATGATATATTTTTTCAAATATAGTATTGCATTTATGCTCAGGCTAGTCTAGACCATGATTCTCTTACTTATGTTTCTGGCGTAGTTGGGATGGAAGGTGTGCACCACTACATCAGCTCTTCCTTAGTGGTTGAGATTAGGGGTGTGTGTGTGGAGGGGGGGTGTCTCACAAACTGGCTAGACCTGAGTCAGAAACATTGGATGCTCCAGTCTTTTTGCTTGGACTGGCCTTGAACTATAATCCTCCTGATCTCTACCTCCAGAAAAGCTAGGATTACCGGCATGAGTCTCTATGAACAGCTCCAGACTCATTTAAAAATTGAAACAAGGCAATGTCTTCTTTCCATACACTCCCCTCATCGTCTGATTGCTGAAAATAGGAGGTATACAGCCTGGAGATCATTTTCACCAGGCCACGCCTGTCCTCCATACACACAGTGCCTACAGATATCCACAGGCAAGCTGATAACCTGAACATGACTCTGAGCCTCAAAATCTAGCAAAGCTCCCAACCACTAAATAAAATTTTAAAAAAGTATCCGCTTATAGGCTGCATTTTAAAAAGGATAGAATAATACCCATCTTACTAGACACCCACTGACCCAGCTCAAATACCCAAATCCTACCTACCGTCAGTACTTTCTGTAAGGCCCGGCCTGGCTCATGCCTCTCTAGCCTTCATCAGATCTGAAGTGTCCTGACATCATTTCCCAGCAGCCAATGTGGGCTGAGGTGATGGTGGATTCCCCAGCAGTCCAAAGGAGCTCAGAACAGCTACAAGGCCAAGACAGAAAGTGAGGAAGGGATTTTTTTTTTAAATGTCTGATCAAGCCATAAATAAACAGTCCTGGAGAGAGACTTCTCCAGACACTGTGATCACTGGGGAGGAAGAGGGAGGAGTCACAAATTTGTGCCATTAGATTTTTTTTTTTTTGGTCAGTCTTGGGGCCTAAACTCTGGGCCTGGGTGCTGTCCCTCAGCTCTTCAGCTCAAAGCTAGAACTCTGACACTTGAGTCACAGCGCCACTTCCAGCTTTTTTTCTGCTTATGTGGTGCTGAGGAATCGAACCCAGGGCCTCATGCATGCATGCATGCTCTACTACTGAGTCACCTTCCAAGGCCCAATTTGTGCCATTAGATCCTAATGATAAGAGACAGACAAGTAATAAAATAATATACACATACAGCAAAGTGTGTAATATGTTAGAAGGTGATGGAATTTATAAAGAAGAGAATGAGCAGGTTAGAGGGAAGTCAGAAACTTTGTTGATGGGGTTGGGGGGGGCAGGGGGGTCCTGGGGCTTGAACTCAGGGCCTGGGCACTGACCCTGAGTTTTTTGTTTGTTGGTTTGACTCCTGGACCTTCCTGCCCAGGCTGGCTTTGAACCTTGATCCTCAGATCTCAACCTCCTGAGTAGCTAGGATTACAGGCATGTGTGAGTACCCAGCCTGATTATTTTTTTAAGCACTAATGTGATCATCATAAGGAAAAAAATCAGAATTTCATCATCCCTTTACACACTTCTTATGAGGCTTGGTACTGTTTATAATTCTAACTTCATATTATGGTAAGAGAGGCAGGCATTTAAATCTCCTGACCTAGCCAGACCTGAGGCAGGTACATTAAATGCTTCAGCTTCTGCCTGAACCTGGCAAAGTCATCATATTCTGTGTCCTGGATCTGATCCTTGGCCTCTGCCATTTTTCTTACCCCAGCCTTCTTCTTCCACACAGCCCCAGGGCTGTGAGGAGCATCACTGGTCACACTCTGGACCTCTAGTCTGATGGACCCTTCAAATCCAGTCATCCCTTAGAGAACCAGTCCTTCCTTCCTTCCTTCCTTCTTTCTTTCTTTCTTTTTCTCTTCTTTCATTCTTTCTTTTTCTCTTCTTTCTTTCTTTTCCTTCCTTCCTTCCTTCCTTCCTTCCTTCCTGTCCTGGGGCTTGAACTTACGGCCTGGGAGCTGTCTCTGATCTTTTATGCTCAAGGCTAACACTCTACTACTTGAGCAATAGTTCCACTTTCAGCATTTTGGTAGTTATTTGGAGATGAGAGTTTCATGGACTTTCCTGCCCTGGCTGGATTCAAATGACAATCCTCAAATCTCAGCTTCGTGAGTAGCTAGGATTACAGCTGTGAGCCTCACACACCTGGCTAGAGTTCCAGTTCTTAAAGATGTCATTCTACCATGGCCACTGTTCTTCAGCTAAGTCTTGTCTTCCAGATTGAAGAAACCCTAAAGTTAGGGCTTGCTCTTTTTGTTGTTGTTCTTGTTGTAGCTCCAGTGCTGGGACTTGAACAGGACCTTGAGTTCTTGCTTGGATTTTCCTACTCAAGGCTGGTGCTCTACCACTTGAGCCATACTTTCACTTCCATATTTTTGCTAGTTAATTGAATATAAGAGTTGTATGCACTTTTCTACCTAGACTGATTTTTCAACTGTGACCCACAGATCTCAGTCCCCTGAAATCAATGGGAGCCACAGGTACCAGGTGAAGCATTTAGTGCTATATAAAGCTAAATCTCTAGTTGCAGGAACCAACAGGGATAAAAGAAAAAAAAACCACCAAAATTCTCCTGGAGATCATAAAAACATCTTTTGTTATTCTCTAAAAGCAAGTTGTAAATGTGCTACGTGTTAATTTTCTGTCAGTGTATTCCTCCGTAACAGAATCTCCTCTAGTCAAGGTAGCTTTCACTCTGTTTTCATTTTGGATATTTCTTTTCATAGCTTAGTAATTTCTTTTCTATTTTTACCCATTTCACTTTGCTTCCTGTCAATTTTGATAGCAAACCTTGCTTTGGTTCCATTTGGCAAAGTTGCAGTCATAAAAAAATATTCTCATGCTTGAATGTTTAAATTTACCATTGCACTTTTAAAACTGGTGCTCTGTGTGTATATGTGTGTGTGTGTGTGTGTGTGTATGTGTGCCAATGGTGTATAATATCAGCTCTTTCACCTGGCGCAGCTCCCAGATTTCCAGAAGGAGGAGCTCAGCTTCCATAATGGTTCTTCATCATTGTCCAAAGTTATCAGTGTCCAGTTTCTTCACTGGCCAAGCCTTGAACACCTACTATATGTTAGCCCTTCCCTGTGTCACATAGAACATGAAAGGAGAAGATAACAGCAGGTGGCCAGCACTTGAAGATGCTCTGTGGTCAGGCAGAGGGAGAAGGAGAAGAACCACCCCAGATATCAATCACTGCCCTCCCCCCTACCTCCCTGCTCCATGTACTTCCTGTATTTCCCAGGTGGCTCAGACTGGGGTTTCCTGGAGCCACTAGGCTATGGGATAATGAGCCAGAGGACCCAGTGCGCCTGCCTAGAAGCTCAGGGCCACTGGTGTCCCTGCAAGAGCCACAGGCATGGAAGCAGATTTTTCAGTTCCCTACTCCTCAGGATGCTCCCCCCCCTCCCCCCTCCCTCCCGCCCTGGCTCCCTGCAGGAAGGGGGGTTTTGTTGCTTGTTTTTGTTTTTTGTACTGGTATTAGGTCTTGAACTCAGGGGTCTGGATGCTGTCCTTTAGGTTCTTTACTCAAGCCTGGTGCTCTGCCACTTGAGCCACAGCTCTCCCTCCAGTTTTTTGGTGGTGAATTGGAGATAAGAATCTCATAGATTTTTTTTCTGCCTGGGTTGGCTTTGAACTCTGATCCTCAGATCTCAGCCTCTTAAGTAGCAAGGATTAGGAGGTGCTTTAAGAGTTTTGGCTCTGGACTTCAAACCCTGGCTCTGCCACGCAACACCTGTGCACCAGCCTCCCCCTCATCCCTCTCCTACGCCTACAAAATAAATCTGCATGAGGAAATGATGGGATCCATGGACACGAATGCCTCCAACCATGTTTTGCACGTATATAAGCACCTGTGGGTTTGGTATTCTCATTTCCACCTGGCATTTCTAGGAAGCTGAAGTCCCAGATTCTGTGGCTCTTAGTCACCCTTTCAGAGATGCTCCTGTGGATGTGATGAGGTACATTCAGACACAGCAGCGTGGGTAAAGCTGGCCACATTCGCTGGTGCCAGACACAACCACCTTTTCCCGGCAGCAGGGCATCACACTGGAAGGCAAGCCCAGAGCAGAGGAACACTCATGAGAAAGTCATGGGATCAGGTGGGAACTTCAGACTCATCTACTGAAATTCATCAAGCTGGCCTTCCATCAGCCTGTCCAACTTCAAATGTCTGCTCTCCTCACATTCCACCCCAAGGTGATATAAATATCATGCAATATGGTAAATAGTAAACATTGTATTACATAAACTATAATATAATATGATGCGTTATACATATATATCATATTTGTTAGATATAATATATAATATGTATATATGCATATGTGGGATATATATTTTGTTCCACATCCCAGAAATGGATTTACTGTTCATTATTTTCCCATAAGTAAGTGTGTGTGTGTGTGTGTGTGTGTGTGTGTGTGTGTGTGTGTGTGTGTGTAGCAGGGGTTGAAGGCTAGACAAAGAACTGTATAGTCCATTTGGGTCTCAGTGCAATTAGAAAAGGGCTACCAGGGCTGGGAATGTAGCTTAGTGGTTGAGTGCTTGCCTAGCATGCCTGAAGCCCTGGGTTCGATTCCTCAGCACCACATACACAGAAAAAGCTGAAAGTAGCACTGTGGCTCAAGTGGTAGAGTGCTAGCCTTGAGCAAAGGCAGCTCAGGGACAGTGCCCAGGCCCTGAGTTCAAGCAGGACTGGCTAAAAAAGAAAAAAGAAAAAAAAAGGCTATCAGCAAGGTGCCAGTAGCTCCAGCTTGTAATCTTAGCCACAGAGGAGGCTGAGATCCTGTGGGTCGAAGCCAGCCCAAGCAGAAAAGGTTTGTGACTCTTATTTCCAATTAACCAGCAAAGAGCTAGGCATGGAACTGTGACTCAAGCGGTAGAACACCAGCCTTGAGTAGAAAAGCTAAGGGACAGTGTTCAGGCTCTGAGTTCAAGACCCAAGACTGGTACAAAAAACAAAAACACAAGGCTCTCTTTTTTCTCCCCCTTTGAAGAACATTCTTCCATATTGATCTTCTAGGGAATCCAGCTTTCTGAACAGCTGATTTATTCTCATTTTCCACTAATATATCACCCTCCAGAGTCTTCACTGATGGCTGCAACCAAACCATTCTCTTCCCCTTTTATCTTTGCCCTTCTTTTCTATGCAACCTTACCATTACCTGAAAGTACATGGCTTACCTGATCCTTTATTTATCCTTTATTTATTCCTCTCCTGCTTATGCATGCAGATTGTTAACTCCATGAGGAAAGGGACATCCTGTTCACATTTGTAGCCCCAGTGCCTAGAACAGCATCCAGCACATAGATGTTCAGTAAATGTTGTATGAATGGATTTAAAAATGTCCATCAAAGCCGGGGCTGGTGGCTCACGCCTCTAATCCTAGCTATTCAGGAGGCTGAGATCTGAGGATATGGTTCAAAGCCAGCTCAGGCAGGAAAGTCCGTGAGACTCTTATCTCCAATAAAACCACTACAAAACCAGAAGTGGTGCTGTGGCTCAAGCGGTAGACCGCTTGCCTTGAGCTGAAGAGCTGAGAGAAAGTGTCCAGGCCCAGAGTTCAAGCCCCATGACAAAAAAAAAAAAAGTCCATCAAGATGTATCAAACTCATAAACTGGCATGTTAAATTGAAACTCCTTTGTGTAACTACTTCAAGATAATTTTTAAAAATAGTTAAAAATAAAATAAAGGCTGAGTACCAATGACTCATGCCTGTAATACTACCTACCCAGGAGGCTGAGATCTGAGAATCATGGTTTGAAGCCAGCATAGGAAAGTCCACAAGTCTCCTATCTCCAGTTAACTACCAGAAAGCCAGAAGTGCCACTGTGGTTCAAGTGGTACAGTGCTAGCTTTGAGCAAAAAATTCTCAGTGCCCTGACCCTGAGTTCAAGCCCCAGGACTGGCACAAAATAATGACAATGATAATATATTAATAATAGCATGCCCACACACAATGGCCAAGAGGGAATTCCAACAATTGGGAGATAATTCTCAAAAGACTGATCTTCAAATGCAAAAACAAAACAAAACAAAACCCTTCTAACTTGGGCTGGGAATGTGGCTTAGTGGTAGAGTGTTTACCTAGCATGCATGAGGCCCTGGGTTTGATTCCTCAGTACCACATAAACAAAAAAATAAAAATAAATATATAAAAGCTTACAAATAACAACAACAGCAAAACCTTTCTACTTAATAAGCCCAGGAACTGATTATGTGAAAATGTAACATACAAATAGTATATTTAATCTTCAGACTTCCAGTGCTCTGAAATTACTGGTTGTTGAGAAAACAAGTTTCACTGGGCTTAGAACAAAGCGATGTTTGTAGATCATTTTTTTTTCCATCTTGGAGACCACAAAGTAATTGGCATTTTGAGCACTTCACTAATCACTTGTAAAAGATATCAAAATAAACATGACATCAAAAATTACGGTTTTGCTTTTCTAGCACGGCTTGTTTACATATTTTTCCCTCTCAGAAAGAAAGGTAAAGTGAAATGATCAAATTAAACGTGTCAGATTGCCTGTGGAGTTTGAGAAGAGTCAGAGAACTTCAGAGAGGAAAGGATTTTAGTGATGATTATTAGTAGCAGAATCCCTTTTTTTTTTTTTTTTAACCAGTCCTGGGGCTTAAACTCAGGGCTTTGGCACTGTCCTTAAGTTTCTCCTACTCAACACTAGCACTCTACCACTTGAGCCACTGCGCCACTTCTGGCCTTTTCTGTTTATGTAGTACTAAGGAATCGAATCCAGGGCTTCATGCATGCTAGGCAAGCCCTCTACATGTATGCTAAGCAAGCCACGTTCTCAGCCTGTACCAAATCGTTTGTTCCAACGAGGCCTTCAGCAGGACACATCAATGCATGTAACACAGATGAAGGAAGAAACGATCTGGTTGGAGTTAGAGAACTGAGCCTCACAAACATAGTCATTTTCCTAGGACTTGGGCATCAGGACAGAGTAGGGTGAGCCCTACAGATTCAGCCTCAGTCTCATAAGAAGGGACGTGTTCCACCGTGTCACAGAAGCAAAAGAAATCTCAAATCTGTACATGTTTTCCACTCAACCATAGCAACCTTTCAAAAGAATCGAATAGTAGAATGTCCGTGGCTCATGCCTGAAATCCTTACTACTCAGCAGGCTGAGATTTGAAGATAGAAGTTTGAAGCCAATTAATCACACACAAAGGCAACAAGTAGAGCATTAGCCTTGAACAATAAAGCTAAAAGACAACACCCAGGTCCTGAGTTCAACCCCCACCTCTGTACCACCACACCCCGCCCCCCAACAGATTTGAATAATATATTTAAGGTGAGATTGCTTGGCGAGGATCACCCGGCTTTTCTCAGTAAATCATATTTATCTTCCGCTGACTATAAGGCATCCTCCTCCCCAGCATTGTGTTCCTCCTAGCCAACCTCTTCTCAGACTCCTCTACCTTCCATGTGCTTCTCTTACATTGTACAAACTCACATTTGTCTACTAAGTCTTGAGCTAATGTGAGAGTGTAAGGTCCTGAGTTCAAGCTCCAATGCCAGTACCAAAACTTGTCATCATAGCTGAGCCAGGTCTACACTATTTACCTCCATCACAATGGTATAGGCTCATTCCCATGCATGTAGTCACTTAATTCTAACATTTTAATTAATTCTTTAAGGTTTTCCTGGCACAAAATTCGATCATCTGTGGATAATCATTTGGACTCTTCCTTTTCATTATTACATAGTTGATTAAAAAAAATCACAAAGAATAAAAACAAACTACCAAGCACCCAGGGCACACATCCATTTATCAATGGTCCCTCATACCTCTATTCTTGGCCTATGACTAAGACAGCTCTGATTTAGACTAGAATATATCAGCAGATGGACCATTTAAGGTTCATTCTCATTGTTAAAATTCTTCTGAAATCATCTGAACCCACAGGAAGCTCCATCTTAGAATCAGGGCAGCCACGGATCTTGCTTAGTTATTTGGCAGATGGTTCATTCCAATCACAGCAGCATTCTGCAATCACCCAGCTCTATGGGAGGTCCGAGTTTATTTCCTGTAAAAATCAAAGTGAAACAAGCACTATTTGGTTATGTGATAATAGAATCTCTTCAAAAGATAGGGTTGGGTTTTTTTCTATGTTTTTTTTTAAATTCAGAGATAAATTTTATAGCTCTGTACATATAAATATGTAATGAGCTAATTTACATGTTCTACTTGCTCGCACATCTTTCTATCTCTGATAGGTGCATACACATACAACACACACTCATTTTGCAACAACAGCCACCTAGCATGGACGACACACAGTTTTTGCATGCTAATCAGATTTATGCAAATATTCATCACAGCCCTCTGATGATTCGCTATTCAACCTGTGGCACCAGGCTTAGGTGGCAGAGTTTCCCATAGAAGAGTCTTAAGAGCTTCTTCTCTATTGGAAGAAAGTTAAAGTTCATTGCACCAATCAGTGCTCAACTCAATAAAGCAACATTTTTCTTCCTTCAGTCCTCAACACATACTGGCAAGTCTAAGGAAAAAGAACATCCTTTCTTGGGCCAACTAAATAGATGCCCTTGGGGCAACTTATGTAGGACAATAAAGTAGGCAGAGTGGTCTCTATGGTACAAACAAAAATACTAAGAGAGACCCAACTTTCCAGAACATCTCCACAACTGTAGCTTACATGAATACCACAAAGGCAGAAACTTCCAATCTTAAAGATTTTATGCAGGTACTGGGGCTTGAACTCAGGATCTGGATGCTGTCTCTTAGTTTTAGTCACCCAAGGCTGACATTCTAGCACTGGAGCCACAGCTCCACTTAACTATTTTATCTAATGCTCTCTTGCTCTGTCTTTCAGAAAGGACTTCAATGCTGAAAGGGTAAAGGGACACTGGCTGGGAGAAGAGAGGGTTCTGTTTGGATTTTTCCACCCTCTGGTTGACATCATCCTGGGCTTGTTATTTTCACGCCTTCATGACTAGTGAGTACTAGTCCCTGACCTCTCCTTTAGACTAGTTGCAAAGGAAAGCTGGGGGATAGAGTGGCTATGGAAACTGAGAAGGAATTGTTATTTTTTAATGCACATGAATTACAACCAAATGACTGGTATTTCTTTTTTCTTTCCAACTGTGAGAAAAGTTCTGTGTTGTGACTTCTGCTTTCATTTACAGTGAATGATGGAGGAGCAGGACACCATGGAGACATGTTCTTGTTACACTAGTATTTCCTCTTGTTATCTTTCTATGCATCCATTTTTTGGGTAGTACTAGTGTTTGGGTGTGTGTGTGTGTGTGTGCATGCGTGCGTGCGTGGGTGCACGTATGTGCACATGCTAGTCCTAGGCCTTGAACTCAGGGCCTGGTGCTATCTTGAGCTTTTTTGCTCAGTTTGAGCCACAGCTCCACTTCTGATTTTTTTAATTGGAGGACTTTGCTGCTTAGCCTAGCTCCAAACTGTGATCCTCAGATCTCAGCCTCCTGAGTAGCTAGGATTACAGGCGTGAGCAACAGACACCTGCTCTGGTGTTGAATTCAGAGTCTTCGAATCATTAGACAGGGGCTATGCTGTTGAACCAGGCCTCAGGACCTTTTTCTCACTTTATTTTATTTATTTATTTATTTTTGTCATCAGTCGTGGGGTCTGAACTCTGGGCCTGGGCGCTATCCCTCAACTCTTCAGCTCAAGGCTAGCACTCTACCACTTGAGCTACAGTACCACTTCCAGCCTTTTCTGCTTATGTGGTGCTGAGGAATTGAACCCAAGGCTTCATGCATGTAAGGCAAGCACTCTACCACTGAGCCACCTGACCAGCCTGGTCACAGTTTATTTTTGAGATAGGCTCTCCCTTCCTGCTTCGTGTGCACTTGGACTGCAATCTACCATTTTATGCTTATTAGTCATATCTGAGATGACAAGTGTGTGTCATGGATGGTTTTGTCCAAGTTGACCTGGACCCATGATCCTCCCATTTTCAGTCTCGCATATAGGTAGGATGACAGGCACTGCTGTCCTGCTCAGCTATTGGCTGAAAAGGAAGATCTCATGTGAATGCCAGGGTTGACTTCAGACCTTGGTCCTCTCCATCCCAGCTAGGATTACAGGCATAAACCACCAGTGCTTGAATCCATGGATTAATTTCGTAGCCATTTGGTAGAATTAACCGAACAAGTCAGTCCTGTCTTCCCTGGGAATGCTCTTGTGCAGATAAGTTTGTAGAGACATCGTTGGACATCAGAGTGTCTTGCTTCCAAACTAAGGAAGTTCAGTCTTAGAGAGACAATTATTTTCTCAAAGGCTCTTAGGAGTCTACCTAGCTATGAGTGCTGAGTGCTTAGTCCAAGGCTTGTTTTCACAGTCCAGTATTTGACTTTTTTTTGGTGATCCTATGGCTTAAACTCAGGACTTACACACTGTCCTTGAGCTTTTTTGCTTGAGGCTAGTGCTGTACCACCTGAGCCACAGCTCCACTTCCAGATTTTTACTGGTTAATTGGAGAGGAAAGTCTTATAGACATTCCTGCCTGGGCTGGCTTTGAGCCACAATCCTTAAATCTCAGCCTGCTGAGTAGCTAGGATTACAGGTCTAAGCCACTGGTACCCAGCTAGCATTTGATATTTTGATTTTGATTTTTGATATTTGATATTTGATTTTGGCTTTGATCTCTTTCTTAAATAATATTAACTCTCTTAGTGTCAATCTGGAAAGGCACATTCCCAGTCCTCAACATTTATAATCCATGCAATTTTAGCAGAAAACTTCTTCCTTTTGTTCTTCTGTAGACAAGATATTAGTGCTTGAACTCTTGAGTTTGTAAATCGCATAATTTTTGTTTGGCTCCAGGCAAGAGTAGTTCTATTTTGTGTCTGGGCCTCCGATCATCAGCTGTCATTTTGTGCCCACTTTTTCTATTAAAGAGTCATCCGGAAGGCACACAATTGATCCAGGACAAAGAATTCTGCTCTAGCAGCAAATGAATCATCCAGGGTTGTGAGTCCACTGAGAACTGTACGCGCAGCACATTCATTTTCATAATTGTTATGTACAACTATAAAGAGATATGGTTATTAACTCTCTGTTCCTACAGTGCCCCCAATCCATTTCAAAGACTACAGTCTTTCTCATTATAGATAATGTTGATAATATATTGTAGATGATGTAGATTATATATACAATATACATATAGTGTGTGTATGTGTGTGTGTGTGCACACGCATGTGCACCCACAATGGAGCTTGCTCAGGGCTTAGGCACCGTCCCTGAGATTTTTTGTTCAAAGCTAGCACTCTATCACTTGAGCCACTTTTGGCTTTTTTTGGTAGTGACTTGGAGATAAGAGTCTTCACAGGAAAACCTGCCTGGGCTGGCTTCAGACCATAATCCATAAATCTCAGCCTCCTGAGTGGCTAGGATTACAGGTGTGAGCCACCAGCACCTGACTTGTAGGTATATCTTCCTCCCTTTGTTTTACTCTACTCTTCCTTTTGAGTCAGAGCATAACTCACACTATTTATAGGTTTTTGGTTGTTTGTTTTTTTTAATAGCCATGCCCGTTGGGATGGAGAACTTTAGCTAATTGAAGTATAGAGCAAACAATTCTCATAGATGATGCAAAATCAGCTCATGATGCTCATGTTCCTCCTGGAACATAGCCAGGAGGCTGACATCTCACACACCAGAAGCACAAAACCAGAACAAAAAGAGGGCTGCTTGGTTCCAGTCTCTGTGGATACCATGTAGTTGACAACTGAGGTTGTGTAGACACGAATACTTGAGTTCTCAGTATGCAACTAGAGGCTGGAGGTGTGGCTCAAGGGTAAAACACCTGCCTAGTAAATCCAAGGCTCTAAGTTCAAACCCCAGTTACCATTAAGTAGGAAGAGTAGGAGAAGGGGAATTCAGCTTCATTTGAGCTCTATTTCCAAATACAGGTCCATGCTTTGGAAAGTTTTCAATATATCAGGTAGAGCATTTAGATTAAAAACATCTATTACAGATTTCTCTCATAATTATCCTGGAAAGAGTAGTTCAAGTTTCAGTGAGTGTCAGATAAGATTGTGGCACACACAATCTTGTTATGTCACAGTTTATAGAACAAATGAATGATTGAGTTTTGTTAAGATCGGAATGCTTGTGTTACTCTAAAATCCACTTGTTCCAATTCTTACTTCCAAGGAGATGGTATGAGGAGATGGGCCTTTGGGAGGGAGTAGGGCATGAGAGCGGAACCTTCATGAATTGAATTAGTGCCCTTCTAAAAAGATACTCCCTAGAGCCCTTTGCTCCTCCACTGGGACAGGCATGGCAAGAACTGAACAGAGACCCTGAGTATACACTGAATCAGCCACTGGCTTTTTTGTTAGAGTTCTTTTTGTTCTGTTTAGTTTAATTTGCTTTCTTGTAACTCAAGCTGGCCTGGAACTCACGATTCTCCTGCCTTAGACTTCCAAATCCTACAATTACAAATGTGCATCACCATATACAGGCCTAAATCTGTTTTCCCCTTAGATTTTTCTTAAGAAATAAAAGGTTCAAGTGGTAGGCCAATTGCCCAGAAAACACAGGACCCAGCTATTCTAGTATCATAAAAAAAAAAACCAACAACAACAGCTGGATGCTGGTGGCTCACACCTGTAATCCTAGCTAATCAGGAGGCTGAGATCTGAGGATCATGGTTCGAAGCCAGCCTAGGCAGAAAAGTCCAGGTGACTCTTATCTCCAATAAGCTACTTAGAAAAAGCCAGAAGTGGCACTGTGGCTGAGTGACTCAAGTGGTAGAACGCTAGGCTTGAGCAAAATGAGGCTTAAAGGCAGCACCCAAGCACTGAGTTCAAGCCCCAAGCCCGGCAAAAAAAAGAGACAAGAACAAAAAGACAAAAACAACATACGCACTAGATACTATATTGAAAATGAACTATACAACTTGTAGGTGGGGACAGGAGGGGAAAACTGGGAGAGAATGAGGGAAGAAGTGACATTGTCTAAAAGGAAATGTATTCATTACCTGACTTGTAACTGTAACCCCCTGTACATACTTATAATTACAATAAAAAAGTAAAATAAAAAACAACAAAATCCTTGAGAAATAAATGTCTATAGTTTATAAATTATCTAGATCATGGCATTTTATTAGAGCTAGCAAAATAGACTAGGACAGATCCATTTATTATGTATTTGTTTATTTATCTCTCTACTTACTTATTGCCAGTACTGAGAATTAAATGCAAAGCCTGGGTGATATATTAGGTTTTTTAACTCAGGTCTGGTGCTTTACCATTTGAGCCACAACTCCATTTCCAGCTTTTTAGTGATTAATTGGAGATAAGAGTCTTATGGACTTTTCTGCTCAGGCTGGCTTCAAACTGCAATCCTCAGATCTCAGGTTCCTGAGTAGCTAGGATTATAGGTACCTGGTCTCCCTTGATCGTTTATTCAGGAGAAGCTGAGATCCAGGCAAATCAAGAGTTTGTGTCTCTTATCCATCTAGGATAAGAGACATCTAGGTTTTTTCCAGACTTATATCTGCACTAGCTAATTGACATTGGACAGGATAGTTCTTATTTTGCTCTAGAGTATAACTAAAGTACATAGAACCTTACATTTCTCATTGACTCTAGGCAGTCACTCACCACAATGTTTCTGCAATTCCTAAAGGATGGACACTTTCAGGTGTCTGATTTAGACAAAAAATTTCTTCCTTAGACTCCTTATAAGATAGTGTACTCAAAACACAGCACCTGAAAGATGTAATTACTATGGAATACAGAATACTGTCTCTTCCTGGGCCCTGAACTCAAGTTTACCTTGGTACATTTTTAAGTCTACATTTAAACATCGTCATACATATTCAGTTGTTGACATTTTTGTTGCCCTACTTGTCTGTTAAGGACAGCATTAACTATAAGATGAAAGCAATGAGACATAGATCAAACTGCGCCCCTGGTGTCATGAGAACTTTCAGACCAGTTGTGGACCCACATCAGAGATGGCAGTTGATGACAGGGGGAGGACAGGAGGCAGCCATGATGGATTTTCGGAGGAGAGCAGGGTCAAGCATCACAAAGCTCCCTGGGGACTGTATCTAGCACTGTAAATGCTAACAGATTTTGTCATAATGTTGTGTCATTCTTTCCCCTCAACGGTTCTGTCAGGGCAATGTGAACAATAACAATAAGGGAACTTTAGTGACAGCTCTACGCCATCCCCAGACACTTCCTGAGGAGGTGATAAGCATTCATTAATTAGGGTTCCTTCTGGTCCTGAGGGCTTTTCCTCCTGTGGAGATCCCACATTGGATCCCAGCAAGCTGGTGTGTTCTGTCTGCTTCAGTTATCTGCTGGAATCTGGGCATCTTACACGATATTAAGTTAGAGAGGGTTGGGAAATTAGACTGACCAATTTAGGATTTGGAAATGTCAGCTCCTAAAATCAAGGGTTCGCTGAGTGTAAGTACCTCCCTCATATTTTAAACATCTTCCTATCCCAACACAAGACCTGCCTCAGTCAGCATTCTGCACACACATATGTGCTCATTATATAGTCATCCGTTACCATGTGGACAGAGTTATCTTACAGATTTGTAATTATTTCATTTCACTGGGTCTTCACTGTCCACAGAGCTGTGTCCATTTGGAATGCCATCTTATCCACAAGAGTTAGGACCTACCTAACTCTTCTGGTTCAAGGTATGTAGTACTTTTTCTCAATTGTACCATCCCCGAACCTAGAAAACATATTGACAGTATGCAAAGTGCCTTCCTAACAATGGGATAGATATGCCACATTATCTCACGGAACTGTTTTGCTTTTTTTTGGGGGGGGGTCGGTGGTGGGGCTTGAACTCTGGGCCTGGGAACTGTCCCTCAGCTCTTTAGCTCAAAGCAAGCACTTTACCACTTGAACTACAGCACTACTTCTGGTTTTCTGGTGGTTGATAGGAGAGAAGAGTCTCATGGCCTTTCCTGCCCGAGCTGGCTTTGAACCACAATCCTCAGATCTCAGCTTCCTGAATAGCTAGGATTACAGGCGTGAGTCACCAGCGTCCAGCTGCTTTTTTTTTTTTAATATAACAACAATTACAACAATATTTCTTTCTCATAACAATAGCTATATTATTCTATGTTGTTGTGCTGTGTTGTTTTGAGCAAATAAAAGAGAGAAAATAAAGTGAGAGAATAAAAGCAGGTTCCTCAGTGGATGCTACACAAATGAAAACTGAATGAACATCAACTTTATACATCCTTTTGCAAAAAATAAAAGGGAAGGGGACAATTTCAAACTCATTTGATAAAGTTAGTGTTGTTATGGTCCCCAAATCCAATATAAACAGTACAAATTGAAAAAAACAAACAAAACCCAAAGCCTAACATTCATCCCATAAGTGTAAATGAAAAAATTCTCAATAAACTATTAGCAAGTAGAATTCATTAACATAAAAGTATTATATATATATATATCTTATACAAATGCAATTTATTTCAGAGATGCAAGGATGGTTTGATATTCAAAAATCAACCAAGATAGGCTGGGAAAGTGGCACAGTGGTAGAGTGCTCGTCTTGCATGCATGAGGCCCTGGATTCAATTCCTTAGCATCACATAAGCAGAAAAAGCTAGAAGTGGCAATGTGGCTAGCCTTGAGCTGAAGAACTGAGGGACAGCACCCAGGCCCAGAGTTCAGGCCCCACATCTGACCAAAAAAAAAAAAAGAAAAAAAGAAAAAAAAATCAACCAAGATGATCTACCATACTAAGAGGCCAAAGAAGAAAAATCACATGGTTTTATCAACAGCTACAGAAAAGGTATTAAGAAAAAAAAAAATGACCATTTATGATTTTTTAAAAAATACTTCCAAATGACTATAAATACAGAACTTCCACATCTTAATAAACAACATCTACAAAATCCTAACATGATTTATCCTAACATGATAAAAAATTATCCCAACATGATAATTTTTCCCAATATCTCTTTTTTTTTTTTTTTGTCGGTCGTGGGGCTTGAACTCTGGGCCTGGGCACTGTCCTTCAGCTCTTCAGCTCAAGGCGAGCACTCTACCACTTGAGCTACAGCGCCACTCCCGGTTTTCTGGTGGTTTATTGGAGATAGGAGTCTCACAGTGTTTCCTTCCCCGGGCTGGCTTTGAACCGTGATCCTCAGATCTCAGCCTCCTGAGTAGCTAGGATTACAGGCGTGAGCCACCAGCGCCCGGCTCCCAATATATCTTTTATTTAGTGAATTTGAATTTAACAATGAAGATTAATAATGAACAATCAAGGAAAAAGCACATGATATTACAATAATTGTATTAGATTTATAGAATATGTTCAGGCCCGAGAATACATTTTAGAATGGGAGTGTGCAGTACGTTTTTTAAAAGTTTTCTAAAAAATTATTATTATAAAGGTGATATACAGAGAAGTTACAGTTACATAAGTCAGGTAACAAGTACATTTCTTTTTGGACAATGTCACCTCTTCCCTCACTTTCTCCTGGTTTTTCCCTCCCATCATCACCCACAAGTTGTATAGTTCATTTTCCACGTATTGTCTAGTATGTACCACCGTTGTAGTTATTCACCCTTTGTCCCTCCATTTCTGTGCCTTCCTTAACTTCCCAAAGACAGAGAAATGAACAAACAAGACAAAAAGAAAACAACAATAAAAAAGCGCCTCCTGATTCCATTCTCTGGAATTCATTTCGATAAATATTATTTTCTATGATCCGAGGCAGATGGGCGTTGTACCTTTGTAACATGATACATTTAGTGGGAAAAGAATGAATACTGTCTTCCAAAGATAAGAAATGAGACAAGAATGGCCGCTTTCATTACTGCTATTCAAGCCAGTGTTGAAGGTTCTGGCTGATGTAGTAGGGCAAGAAAAATGAAATAAGTGCATCTGCAATAGAAAGGAACAAATAATACTGTCCTTTTCGCAGATGACATGATGGTCTATAAAGAAAATCCTAAGGAATCTACAAAAAAAATATTCCTAGAACTAATGAGTGAGTGTAGCAAGTCACAAGAAACAGGGGAAAATTGCATTTCCATATGCTAGTAAAAAAAAATGGAAGCTGAATTAAAGTAAAAAGATTATTATATTTGCTCAAAAATGAAATATCTAGAAATAAATATAACAAAACTTTTATAATATGCATATACTGAAAACTATACAACACTCATGAAAGAAAACAAAAAAGATGAAAATAAATAGAGATTCTGAGTTTCCAGACTGAAAGACTCAAGCCTAGTGAATAAATCTATCGTGTTGATATATAGGTCATAGTTACTCATCAAAATCTCAGCAAGACTGTTTTTATAAAGATAGGCAAAACTATTGCAAAACTCACATGGGGTGTCAAAGGAAGTAGAATAGCTAAAACCTGGCAAAGGAGAATACAGTGACAGCAATGTTTGTTTAATCTGAAGGCTTATTTCACAGGCTAGAAATCAAGTGTTTGGTTTTTGCAAAGGAAAGGATTAATGGAACAGAGTAGAAAGTCAAGAGGTCACGGAATGTAGGTGAAGCTGAGTTTTACAACAGTGCAAGAATAACTCAATGGAGAAAGGACAGCATGGTTAAAATGCACTGAAGTAGCCAGGGTAATGGTGACTTAGGCCTGTAATACTAGCTACTCAGGAAGCTGAGATCTGAGGATCACAGTTTGAAGCCAGCCCAAACAGGGAAGTCCGGGAGATTTTTTTATCTACCATGAACTTCCAAGAAGTTGGAAGTGGAGTTGTGGCTCAAGGGGTAGCATATAGCCTTGAGTAAAAAAGGTCAGGGTCAGCATCCAGGTTCCCCTCCCCCAATAATATACTAATGTAATTAGTTATCCATAGGCACAATCAAAATGATATTGAGCCCACAATCCTCTCATTTATATATATATATATATATATATATATATATATATATATATATATATATATATATATATATATATAAATCTACCCAAGTAGACCCTAGGTTTAAATGTAAAGTTATAAAATGTGTGAAAGATTATATAAGAGAAAACCCTTGGGACTTAAGATTCAGTGAAGAGTCAGGGTTGTCAGCCAGATGTGGTGGCATATACCTATAATCCCAGCACTTGGGAAGCTGAGGCAGGAGGCTCACAAGATCCTGTGCTCACAAATCAACACAAAGAAGAGGAAAATATCAATAAACTATAGCTCATCAAGACTAAAAGAGTATGAGCATTGATGCTCACACCTATAGTCTAGGCAGGTAGGTAGAGATAGGAGGATCAATGTTCTGAGGCCAACCCCAGGCAAAAATGTGAGGCTCCATCTGAAAAAAATAATTAAGGCAAGAAAGGACTGGGGCATGGCTCAAGTGATAGAGTACCTGCCTAGCAAGCATGAAGCCCTGAGGTCCAACCCCCATTCCATCAAAAAAGAAAGAAAGAAAAAGCCAAAGATATAAAGAAACATTTAGACAAACAGGATACACAGATGGCAAATAAGCACACACAAACACATTCAACCTCATTAGCCAATTTCCTCATTAGGGAAATTCAAATTAAGAGCATAATGAGCCAGGCACCAGTGGTTCGTGCCTATAATCCTACTCTGAAGACTGAGATCCAGTGGTCTATGGTTTAGAGCCGATAGGGACAGAAAAGTCCATGACATTTCAACTCTAAAAGTACCAGCAAAAAAGCAAGGCTGCAGCAATGACTCAGGTGATAGGATGCCAGCTGAGCAAGGGAGGGAAACCCTGAATTCAAGCCACAGGACCTGGCATGAGAAAAAGCAATGGTTTCTGTCAAACTAAAATATCTCCATCTCATAACAATACTTGTAACCGATATTTCCTGGAATTATCTGCTCCTGACTTCGATTATAAATATCATCTGTGTTGTTGCCACCATCTACCCATGTCAAGGGTATGAGTCTTTGTCAAAGGAGCTAAAGAATAGATCCCTTTATCTCCCCCCACAACCCTGCTTGAATGGGAACTTTCCCCTGACTTTCTCCTCCACCTCCTCCAACTGTTCCCAGCCAGCTGTGAGAAGAATGTGAGCCTTTGCCACCAAAACTGCTACCCCCCAGCTGGGACCTTTCACTGACCTTGTGTTTCCTTGTCACCCCAGTGTAAAAAAGTGTGCACCAAGGAGAAAGGACAATGTTAGCCTTGGGTTAAGGAAAAAAAAAAACCAAGCAACCCACCCCATTTGGTGTGCCTGCCTAGCACTGGGGAGAGTGGCAGACCAGCCTTCTGTACAGAAGTAAATTGCTTTGACACAATCTCCTCCGTCTCTTGTGTGTCTATTCATTTTCTGACACCAGAGGCCTAGTTAACGGGAGAGCCAAAGGACATAGGCTAGTTCATTTCATGGCCAAAATTTCAAATAGCAGTATCAAACACAGTGGTACTCTCAAAGGAATACCTTTTTGTTTTAATCTATTTTGTGCCATTTTTAGCTCTAGAGGTCTACCTTGACTAACTGACACTCATTAAATATGTTTAAGGAATCATATTTGGTCATAAGAACAGGCCTCTGGGCCAGGCACTGGTAGCTCACACCTGTAATCCTAGCTACTCAGGAAGCTGAAAGCTGAGAATTGTAGTTCAAAGTCAGCTGGGGCAGGAAAGTCTGTGAAACTCTTATTTCCAATTAACCACCAAAAAAAACGAAGAAGTGGAGTTGTGGCTCAAGTAGTAGAGCACCAGCCTTGAGGGAAAAAGCTAAGGGATAGTACTGGGCCTTGAGTTCAAACTCCAAGATACACACACACACACACACACACACACACACACACACACACATCCCACATACCCCCAAGAGCAGGTCTCTGAAATTTGCAGTAGTATTGATAAATTGTCTGGCTTAGTAGAGATATCAATGGAGATAGATCACTATGAGCCATCCAGATGCAGCATATGTGTGTGTGTGTGTGTGTGTGTGTGTGTGTGTGTGTGTATATATATGTGTGTGTATATGTATATATACATATGTATGTGTTTATGTATATATGCCCTCCATTCTCCCAGATGTTCTTGGACTTGGCTTAATGTCTTCTGACTTCATGTGTAGCTCATAATGAAGATGAACTGTCTCGTGGTCACCTGATTCACCGTGGCTTGTACCCCACCCTCTGTTAACCCTGGGAAAGCATGGTTACGAGACCACGCTGCTGGCTGGTATCTTACGGTGCCACAGAACTAGAAATTAATCTGTCAATGTGATTTATTGACTACTTACTTTTTACAAGATGCTATACTGCATCTGAGGAGACAAAAATCATCAAGGAGTCAGTTGGGGCCAAGGAGGCAAAGAAGTAGGCTATTTAATCTCTAGTCCCAAAGTCAATGCAATATTGGGCAAGGCGCTGAGTTTAATCTCTAACCTGTGAAACAACAGAATAAAACCCCCAAATTTACAATCTTTTGAAGTAGTAGTTTATACACACACACACACACACACACACACACACACACACACACACAGAGTGTTGAGTAATCATCCCAGAGGATAACTAGTGATTTTGTGTGTGTGTGTGTGTGTGTGTGTGTGTGTGTGTGTGTGCACCTATACTGGAGCTTGGACTCAGGTCTTGGGCACTATTTCTTAGCTTTTTCCTTCAAGGTTGGAGTGCTCTACCACTTAAGCCACAGCCTCACTTCAGGCTTTTTGTGGGTTAGTTGGAGATAAAGAGTCTCACAGACTTTCCTGCCCAGGCTGGCTTTGAACCATGATCCTTGGATCTCAGCCTCCTTAGTAGCTAGGGTTATAGGTATGAGCTACTACTAGTGTCAGGCTAGAAGTAGTCTCAGGAAGATGGAAGATGGAGAGAGAGGCTAAATGTGCCGCATAGCAAAGGGGAAAGGAGTAGAAATTAGCTGGGGTAGGAATAGGTGAAAGCAGACAACATACAAGAGAATTGTTGATGTCTTGCTGTGCATCATACAATGAATGCTTGCCCCCTCTGTCCCTTCCTTAAAGCCTTCAGTGACATCTGTGTTTGTCTTCTGTTTATTCTGGTGCCCCTTGGTTCTTCCTAGGGAATATTAGGACGTTCTCTGTCTTCTTCTTTTTTTTGGGGGGGGGGTCCAGTCGTGGGGCCTGAACTCTGGGCCTGGGCGCTGTCCCTCAGCTCTTCAGCTCAAGGCTAGCGCTCTACCACTTGAGCCACAGCGCCACTTCCGGCTTTTTTCTTTTTTCTTATGTGGTGCTGAGGAATTGAACCCAGGGCCTCAGGCATGCAAGGCAAGCGCTCTACCACTGAGCCACCTTCCCAGCCTCTTCTCTGTCTTCTTACCAACAGAGAAGAAACACTGTGTATAACAACAAGCTATCAGATTTGTGCACTTTTAAATGGTTCTAGATCATTTAATGAACTGAATAATAAAAGCAAGTCAAGTACTGGTGGCTCATGCCTGTAAACCTAGCTACTCAGGAGGCTGAGATCTGAGGATCATGGTTCAAAGTTAGCTCAGGTAGGGAAATTCTGTGAGACCCCTATCTCCAATATACCACCAAAAAGTTGTAAGTGGAAGTTTTGCTCAAGTGGTAGAGTGCCAGCCTTGAGTGAAAAAACTCAGGGACAGAGCCCAGGCCCTGAGTTCAAGTCCCAGTACTAGCATAGAAAAAAAAAAATCAAATCCAAGAAGCCTCTGGTTTGGATCGCGATGTGGATCTGGTGTGTGCAGAATGCACACTTCAGGTGTCTTTGAATGAAGGAAAGCACCCTGTTCCAGTAAGGCACTTCTGCACTTTGGCACAAGGAAAAGTCCAGACAAGATCTCAGACTAGACTTTGCCATTCGCCACTTATGCTTAGCTGTAAAACAAGGGTAACGAAGAGTTAAATGAGATGGTGTACCTGGGGCACAGGGAAAGATCCAGTGTTGGTGCTGTCACCATCCTGACTGATCATCAGTCCCCAGTGTCCTTCCCAGCTGTCTTCCCTGCGACTGATCGGCATGGCTGCTTCCTCTGCTTCTCCAGTTTCCTTTTCCTGAGTGTTACAGAAAACGGTCTCCTAATTATAAACGTGTAAAGTGCGAGATGTGCTGGGCGCTGACAGTTCACACCTGTCAACCTAGCTACTCAGGAGGCTGGGATCTGAGGATTGCAAGCCAAAGCCAACTCAGGCAGGACTCTCTTGGAGACTCATATCTCCAATGAGCCAGCAAAAACCTGGAAGTGGAGCTGTGGCTCAAGTGGTAGAGCCACAAAGCTCAGGGGCAGTGCCTAAGAACTGAGTTCAAGCCCTAATACCAGTATATGTAAACAAAAAACAAACCAACCATGCCAGATGCGATGTACTAATTGTATATTATTGATTGTGCTTACAACATCATACAAAGCAGTTATTCCTATTTTCTAGATAACTGAGGCACTGTGCAATTAAAACAGCTGTCCTAAGGACACAAGATCTGTCTTACTTCATTGCCATTGCTCTTGTTTGTCACTTCATAGCATTTGAGGGCTGAGCGTGGACTCTGTAACATACTTAACAAATATGGAAAAGATGCTTTCCAGTAAATTTTATTCTCCACTTTGTAAGTGATCTTCCCTCTTACAATCTCAAAGTCTCTGCTTTCTGACCGGTTGATTCTGTAGTCCTTCTCTTCTGGACCCTTCCTTCCATGTTAGTGGAGGACAGGGTATAGGAAGGTACAGGAGAGAGGCAGAGGCCAGAGGAAAGTTCTAGAAGGAATGACAGACAGTTGCACCGGTCTCTGTGATTGGTCATTTGTGGACATCTCCTTGTTAATATGTGCTTTAACTATGGCCAGTTCTGACCAAGAAACACGAAGGGACATCTGCCCATGAATTTCTAGAAAAGGTTACCTTCCTTCCAAGGCCACAGAACCAGAACTTGATCTAGAGGAGTTCTGGCTCTCCCAACAAGCTTCCTGGAGGGTCCAGGGAAGAAGGAAAAACATGTGACCCAAAAGCATGCCCAAGTCACCAAGTCAAACAGCTTTACAGCCCTTGTGACCCAAAATTTGCTACAAGGACTGAGGACACATTTCCCGACAGTCTATGGGAAATGGGGCTGCTGTTACAACCCCCTCTCCCCCATCCCGAAAGTTCATCCTCAACAGAGAGATGCTGATTTACACGTGCTGGTGACCAGGCCTGTCAGAAGGAAAAAAGACTTTGCTTGAAGCATGAGGGTCTTTGAGAGGACACAAGAAAGAACTTCTAGAGGATCATACCTTGAAAACACTACCGGTTAAGGTGTATGTCCTAGGCCTCTAAAAGCAGGGCAGATGCTTGCCTTAGTTCCTCCTGATGAAAACAGAGGGAAGGGCCAAATTTGAAAGGTCAAATGTGAAGAGGTCAAAAGGACAGCTTCAATAACACTCTGAAGCCTGGACTTTATGCATTTCATCTTGAAGCCACAGATTCTCATGAAATCATTTTTTTCCCTCTTCTCTTGAGGTGCACAGATCAAATTTGCAAGGCAGAAAGGATAGAGTGTGTCAGGGAACTATGAAACTATGAAACTATCATTTAAGTACTTACACACTGAAACCTGACTTCCGTAAATCTCTATGACCAACCGTTTCAACCACAAGGTAATCTAATCCAGACTTCTTCTGTCCTCGTAACTTATGCTAGATGGGCTCTGGCTGGATGGTAGAAGGCAGTGTCTTAAAAAAAATATTATAGTAATAAAAATGTGGAGTCTTCATAAAGTAAAATTTCCTTATATTTCAAGTTACAGTATATAGCTGAGGGAAATGTTGAAAAATACTGAATTCATTTAATTGAAGTGGCCGTCCAAGAATGGGGATGAGCAGGATTTTTCCTGATGTAGGGCGCTATCTTGCCTGACTCGTGATTTAGAGCTCCTGAAGGAAGTGGCTGGAAATGGTCTCTGATGAATCAGAAAGCAGAACAATTACTAGGGCTCCATACGCTGGGATATTTATTTGCTTATTTATTTTTGTCTTGTCTTTTTTTTGGGTACTGGGAATCGAACCCAGGATTTAGGCAAGCACTTTGTCACTGAGCTACATCCCAGCCCAACTCTGGGCTATTTAGATAGTACATTCCTCTAGAATATGCAGGTAAAGGCCAGGTGTGTAGTGAATCCTAATTTCTATTACATGACTAATCCAGAAAGAAAGAGAGAGAGAGAGAGAGAGAGAGAGAGAGAGAGAGAGAGGAGGGAGGAGGGAGGAGGGAGGAAGGGAGAAAGTAAAAGAGAGAGGGAAAGGGAGAAAGAGAAACAGAAGGAGAGAGAGAGAGAGAGAGATTTGTTGAGTACAAAAAATGCTGCCAGATATCGGTGGCTCACACCTGTAATCATAGCTACTAGGAGGCTGAGATCTGAGGATCACAGTTCTAAGCCAGCTTGGGCAGGAAAGTCTGTGAGATGCTAATCTCTAATCAACCACACACACACACACACACACACACACACACAAAGCCAAAAGGGGAGCTGTAGTTCAGGTGGTAGAACCCTAGCCTTAAGTAAAAAAGCTCAGGGACAGCACCCTGACCCTGAGTTTAAGCCCCGACATCAGAACACACAAACAAAATACTACCCACACAAGGAGAGGCCAAAACCATACCATGTTATGTGGCTTTGTTGACCGGTGATTGTTTAGCTATAAGGTGTCTATCTAACTTACGGATTAATCTGACCCATGTTTTTTTATTTTAATTCCAGCACTGAGGACTATGCTCTGGGTGGCCCGAGGAAGTGGGTCTTCAAGATAAGTTCCTTCATCTGAAAATAAAATTGAAATCTCAAGATGGTGTCAACTAGATGAGATTAATATATGCAGAATGACAAACATCTATCAGACACTTAATAAATGTTGAAATACTATTCTTTCTTTTGCGGCATGATTTGGTATTCTCAGCCCACATAATAAATCAAAAGTGGTTCTGTTCTAGCTGATCATTAAGGAACATCTTATCCTGGAACACTTAGATTGAAAAATGATCAAACAATCCCCAGCTCTCCCGGCCCAGCTTTGGTGATTTGCTTTCAAGAAAAGACTCGAGCCATGACTCTGGAATGAATCTGAAGGCGTGAGGAATGACGTTGATCCACCCTTATACTGAACTGACACAGGAAATGGGGAACTGAGCCAGCACCGAGAAATGCAGAGGCACACACTGCTCCCAAAGTATTAAAGTTAAAAATTAAAAACAAACCAGCAAACCAGCGTGCGCATCCATTTGGGCTCCTTATCTCTATCATTCCTGACAAGCAGGGACAGCATTTGCTTCAGAGCAGAGAACATTCATTCCTCTTCTTTTGAGAACACAGGGAGCTGTTCCTAGTGAGAAATAGAACTGGCATTTCTGGGGGAAAAAAAGCCATCCTCTGGCAGCTCCTGTGATTTGAATGGAAACTTGCTAACATTCTAAATTAATACATACCTACATACACCCATACATACATACAAATAGGCTGAGTGCTGGTGGCTCATGCCTGTAATCCTAGCTACTCAGGAGGGTGAAATCTGAAGATCATGGTCCAAAGTCAGCCTGGTCAGACAAACATGAGAGACTTTTATCCCTAATTAACCACACAAAGCTAGAAGTAGAGCTTGTCCCAAGGGGCCAAGTAAACGTGAGAGGCCCTGAGTTCAAGCCCCAGTACAGCTGCACGTGTGCATGCACACATATGCACACACAAGTACCTGGTACAAAATTGTTTGAACATATCACCTTGTTTACCATAGATAGATTTCCTTCCATTCGGACTGTCTTATATCTTGCTGTGATTTCCAAACCAGACCATAGTGTTGTTTTGCTTCATGGAACACTCAATCTTGTCAAGCCCAAAGTCTTCCTAGTTTACTATTCCACCATTTTCCAGAAGACAGGTGGTACTCTGGAGATATATAGAGAAAAAAGAAATGACATTGTCCATTATGTAGCTTATTCCTAGAGTTAGATATCAATGGAGCTATTCCTGGCTTCAGTCCTGGAGCCAGTGATATATTTGAGTGGCTTCCATTTTCTTTCTTTCTTTCTTTCTTTCTTTCTTTCTTTCTTTCTTTCTTTCTTTCTTTCTTTCTTTCTTTCTTTCTTTCTTTCTTTCTTTCTTTCTTTCTTTCTTTCTTTCTTTCTTTCTTTCTTTCTTTTTTATTGTGAAAATACCGTCCAGAGGGGTTACAATTACATGGGCAAGGTAATGAGTACATTTCTTGTCAAGCATTGTTGCCTCCTTTGTTTCCCCTTCCCATCCCTTCCTATCTCCCCCACCGCCCCCTTTCTTTCTTTCTTTCTTTCTTTCTTTCTTTCTTTCTTTCTTTCTTTCTTTCTTTCTTTCTTTCTTTCTTTCTTTCTTTCTTTCTTTCTTTCTTCCTTCCTTCCTTCCTTCCTTTCTTTCCTTCCTTCCTCCTTCCTTCCTTCCTTTCTTCTCTCTCTCTCTCTCTCTCTCTCTCTCTCTCCTTCTTTCTTTCTTTCATTTTGTGCCTGGATCTGGACACTGTCCCTTAGCTTTAGCTTTTTTGCTCTACCCCTTGAGTCAGAGCTCTACTTCTGGTTATTTCCTAGTTTATTGCAGATTAGAGTCTCTTTGACTTTCTTGGCTGGACTGGTTTGGTACCTTGATCCTCAGACCTCAGCTTCCTGAGTAGCAAGGATGACAGGAATGACTCACTAGTGCCCAGCTCATTTCTAGTTATTCTTAAACTATCTTATACAGTGTGTTTATAGAGATCTGTGTGAGAACCCTAGCTCCATGTATGAAATGATAGGCATTCTCAATCCTCACTACTCTAGACACAGTCTCCAAAGGCTGGTTCAGGACTCTCCAGGGGACTGAATACCCTTGACCCCATAATTCTGCCAACACCCATGCCAGGATTACAGCAGAACAAGAAACACAGCAACAAGTATAAATGTGTAAATCCTTCAAGGAAAACCCCAAACTGTTATTTCATTTCTATTTAAAGTGGAAAAATAGAGTAACTACTGATTTTTTTTACGGGATAGTTAAATTAGCATCGGTGGGGATACATGGCATTTCCCAGTTGCCATGACAACCCCGATGCCTCACTCAGCTCCCCTGTTCATTCCAGTGTTGCATCTAATTTAGGATTTGACGTGCAAATTGATGAAAGGATTCAAAGGGCTGCAAAGAGCTACCTGTTCTATCAATTAAGACGACAGGTAAATGTGGAGAAGATGCTTAATCACAAGCAGAGTGCTCACCCAGGCAGTGGTTTCCATAGAGATGTAATTCCTAAGACAATACTGCAGAAAATGAAGGTTTACTCAGGGAGGGAGGCCAGAGGAGGGGATTTCTGTAATGCAGGAGGGAACCGGGCATCAGTGATTGATGGGAAATCCTTGCATGGTTTGTTTGCCAAGTTTTCACTGGTGACCTACTGAGGCACAAACAGTTAGGCTTTTTCAGCTGAGAGATGGGCTTGGAATTGGTAATTAACAGGTAAAACTTTAAAGAGGAAGGAAATAACAAAGGACTTCCTGATGGAGCCAGTGGTTCACACCTATGATCTTAAGAGCCACTCAGGAGGCTGAGATGCAAGGATGGTGGCTCAAAGCCAACCTAGGCAGGAACATCTGTGAGACTCTTATCTCCAACTAACTACCAAAAGCAGGAAGTAGAGCTGTGGCACAAGTGGTAAGACCACCAGACTTAAGCAAAAAAGCTAAGGGACAACACCTATGCACTGAGTTCAAGCTCCAGTATTAACGCTCACACGCTCGTGCACAGACACACATGTTGGAGGTAAAGAAACTTTCAAGGTAAAGAAACTTTGTAAGAGTGAATCATTTTCACCTAGGACACAGTCCCTTCCTCACAAGTCATTTGGAAAAATGAAGCTGTAACAAATTGTCCTAATTTCAAATGTGAGTTCAGCCTTCTCTAGTTAGATTACACAGAAGGAGGAATATGAAACATGAGGAATCAAGATGCATGTGAAAAAAAAGTGTTTTACCATATAATATCTATTACTAAAATCTTATTTCCTCCTCTTTATCTAATACCTAGGAAGTAAATAATTTATAAATAATAGTTGTTAAGAAGTAGTGTTAGTGGGGGTGTAATGGCTCATATCTATAATCCTAGCCACTTAGTTGCAGATGAAGAGGTTTGCAGTTCAAAGCCAGCTCTGGTGAAAAAAGGTTATGAGAGCCCATCTTAACGAATAAAAGCTCAGTATGGTAGTACATCCCTGTCATCCTAGCTATATGTGAGTTATAAATAGGATGATCACAATCCAGGAAAGATGACCATAAAGAAAACTAAAACCTAAAGGACTGGAGACATGGATAAAGTGGAAGAGTTCCTGCCTAGCAAGCACAAAGCCATGAAGTTCAAACTCCAATACTACTAAAATAAAATTTTAAAAACCAGTTCCATGAAAACAGACTTTATAGTCTGTGTGTGTGTGTGTGTGTGTGTGTGTGTGTGTTCATGTGCACGTGTGCATGCCAGTCTTGGGACCTGGCACAATCCCTGAGCTTTTGTGCTTAAGGAGAACACTCAAAACTAGTGGTAAAGTACCAGCCTTGAGAAAAGAAAAAGCTAAAGGATAGTGCCCAGACCTTGAGTTCAATCTTTAGTACACACACACACACAGAGAAAAACACTAACTTCTTTTAGTATAGACTTGCTGGACACTGGTGGCTCATGCATGTAATTCTAGCTATACAGGAGGCTGAAATCTGAGGATCATAGTTAGAAGCCATCCTTAAGCATAAAAGCTCAGGGACAGTGCCCAGGCCCTAAGTTCAAGCCCCATGACTGACCAAAAAAAAAAAAAAAAAAAAGAGAATTGTAGACAGTACTCTTACATTTCCATCCAATATAATGCATGGTTTTACTCCTTGCCGTACCAAGTTGAACATCAGACTCCATCTCTGACTATTTCTTACTGGCTCAGTAGCTTCATGTAGTGGGTCACAGAGATCAAGATTCAGCATTTATATCTTTCATGGATAAGTTAGTTTACTCAGTCCTGATCAGATGCTTTAATGCCTTTTAGTTGTCTTGCAAATGTTTCCTGGGTCATCCAACAGCATTAGAGGAAAAACTAGACTGGAATATTACAAACCCATTACAACTTTTGAGACGATTTCTGGAAGATACCCTGCTACTGCTACATTAAAGGCACATTTTCTGCCTGTCACAGCCAACCATTTTGTATAATGATATAATTCTCACCTAACAATCTTCTCCAGTGAATAGCAAAATATAGAAAAATAGTCTGAAAAAAATGTGCAGTATAGTTATCATCATACTTATGGAAGATGACTGAACTATTTTGCTTTTGAAGTTACATTAACTCAGTAAGACTAATTCTGTATGTTGAAAGAGGAACTTTCCTAAGTAGGCTTTCCCACAACAGATTTAATGCACCTACAAAAAGGAACGTTCTTTGGTCTTTTGAGGTTTTTTTTTTTGTTTGGTTTGTTTTGGTAACAGTACTGGGACTTGAACTCAGGGCCTGGCCACTGTCCCTTAGCTTCTTCCCTCAAAGATGGTGCTGTACCACTTGAGTCTCAACTTCACTTTCAGTTTTTGCTGGTTACTTGGAGATAAGAATCTCAAGGTGGCAGACATAAGCCACTGGCATCAAGCTCATGCTTGCATTTTTATTTCATCTTACATACTCTGTGCTTAGCTGTCTATTAATTAAGGCACAAGTTGACAATGGTTTGGCAAGCACACAGAATCCTTGCCTAAGAGTTTTCCTGTAGAGCATTCTTCATCTAGCTCTTCACCATCTTGGATGCCTGCTTTTCTTGATCAAATTCCAAATGTTAAGCAGAAAATGTAGCCCTTCAAATCTAGCTTAACAGCTAGTGTGGTTTTTTTTCCCCTCTTGTTCATCCCTGCCTACATACACACACCAAGGCTCTGGCATGGTTCTAACCACTACAGAGAATGGAATGAGGCAGAATTCCTCATAAAATAAAATAATAAAATCAGTGAAACTTCCAGGCAACCAGTGGCTATGCCTGTAATCATAGCTACTCAGGAGGCTGAGATAAGATGATCATGGCTCAAAGCCAGTTGAGACAGGAAAGCCTATGAGCCTCTTAATTACAATGAACCATCAAAAAGCCAAAAGTGGAGCTGTGGCTCAAGAGGTAGAGCACTAGTATTGAGGAAAACCAGCCTACGGAGAATGCTTAGGCCTTGAGTTCAAGACCCAGGACTGGCAGTAAAAACAAAAGTGAAATAAAACAACAACAAACAAACAAATAGTGAAACTTCCCAAAGAGAGCTCATTATAGCCACTGATTTTTGTGCAAGGAGTAAACTTGCTGCTATGACTGTGACACCAACTATCCAGGCAAAACTTCGTAATTTAAGAATACAGTCCTGGCAGGGACCAGTGGCTCACACCTATAATTCTAGCTACTCAGGAGGCTGAGATCGGATCATCACAATTTCAAAGTGAGACTAGGCAGATAAATCCAAGATTCTTATCTCCAGTTAACCAGAAAAGAATTGGAGGATCCAGGCATGGCGGCTCATGCCTGCCATTCTAGCAACTCAGAGGGCTGAAATCTGAGGATCATAGTCCAAAGCCAGCCCAGGCAGGAAGTCCATGGTGAGACTCTTATCTCCAGTTAACCACCAGAAAACCAGAAGTGGCACTGCGCATTGAAGCGGCAGAGTGCAGTATGAGTGGAAGAGCTCAGGGACAGTGCCCAGGCCCCGAATTCAAGCCCCAGGATGGAAAAAGGAAAAAAATAAAAAGATTTGGAGGCATGCCTCAAGAGGAAGAGTACCAATACTGAGTGCAGAAGTCAAATGAGAATGTGAGGCTTGGAGTTCAAGGCCCAGTATGATACACATGTGTGCAGATACACACACACACACACACACACACACACACACACACACACACACACGGCACAGTCCTCTCCCACAGTCCACTCCCTTCACTTTCCAACACCATCCTCACAATGCTGCCTTCACTTCTGATCAGATGGCTATAAATTCAGAAATCTCCATAAGTCCATGTTCAGTGATTCACTAGAATAGCTCATACAACTCAGCATTATACTTACTATTGCAATTTTTCTATGACCAAAGGAGCTACATAAGTCAGAACTGACCAAAGAGAGAGACACATACTATAAGGGAAGTCTCCCTTATAGTATGGAGAAGTCTCCATACTATAAGTCTCCAAACAGGAAGTCTCCAATCACCGTCTCTTAGATAGTGTTATCTGTAGACTGTGATAAATTAAAAAACATTGGTGACCAGAGATGTACACCTGAACTCTGATGTGCAGTTTTTCATACAAGGGGTTGCCTTGTATGGACACAACTGACTGAATCATTGGGAACATAACTGAATTCGGTTTCTAACCCCACTCTCTTGCCTGGAAATTGATGCTGACTTTACAGCCTATGCTAATCACATGATTGGTCTTTGTAGTGTGGCATCTTATTAACATAAATTATGTAGGAACCTATCATGAGTCACTTCCTTTGCATAAATTACCAAGTGTGAGCTGAAGCATTTGCTGTAACTGACAAGGGTAATCTTATTACCGAAGAAACTTCTATGGGTTTATGGGCTCCTCAGGAATGAGGGAATGAGTCAAATTCCTTATTATACACTCTTGTATAAGGAGGACTCATCTCCAAAATTGAGAATAACAATAATGCCCCTAACATGGAAATTATATGAGGATTAAACAATGTAGTACATGTTTCCAGATGGAATACTCAGTCTGAATGCTGGATGTGTTACTCTTATTGAGGTTCTGGCCGCTGAATTTCTTGGGCATATATCCATTGCTTACTCTATTGTTAACCTTTGAGGGCAGCAGAAATATTTCATGCATTTTTTACAGACTTCACTGTAGCTACCTATGTCTTGTGCAAAAGGTTTTTTTTTTTTTTAAATATATCTTTATTGATTTCTTTAAAAATCTATCTCCATTGAAGACTAGAACATTTGAGATTAGTATCTATTTGGCCTTATTTGATTTAAATATCAGAAGTACTTCCTAAAAGGGGCAAGAGCAGCAGTCAGTGTGTGTTGCATTTAGCATAATTAGAGCAATAAGTAGCACCAAATCATGAGTGGATGAAAAAAATGCACATATGTACCTCTGGCTAATCATTTAAAACTTCAAAACAAAACAAAACAAAAACTTCAAAAATCCTTTCTCAGCATTGAAAAGAATGAGAATTCTTGACATGAAAGAGCTCAATGCAATATCAAAAGCATGATACATATTATGGAACTTTAGTTACTTAAAATGGACCAGTATGTATATATGCAGAAGTTTGGAAAAGTTCAGATAAACAAGACTTGTGGCTGGGTATGACTGTTTTCTGCTTCTTATGTGTTTGTTTTCTTTGATGTATATGTTAATTTAAAGAAGGTTATTTTAAAATCCTGTTTTAAAAAAAGAACTTAATGAATCCTAATTATGTGTGTGCATGTGTACATGCATGCGTGTGTGTGTGTGTGTGTGTGTGTGTGTGTGTGTCTCCTGGGCTTATGTGTGCCCAGGGGCTTGAACTAAAGGCCTGGGTGCAGTACCTCAGCTTTTTCACTTAAGGATAGTGCTCTGCCAGTTTGAGCCACAGCTCCCCTTCCAGTTTTTCTGTTAATTGGAGATAAGGGGCTCACAGACTTTCCTGCCCAGGCTGGCTTTGAACCATGATCCTCAGATCTCAGCCTGCTGAATAGGTAGGTTTACAGATTCGAGCTACTGACTCCCAGCAACAATAAAATTTTTAATGCCAGGTTGGGAAGGTGGCTCAGTGGTAGAGCGCTTGCCTTGCACGCATGAGGCCCTGGGTTCGATTCCTCAGCACCACATGAGCAAAAAGAAAAAAGCCGGAAGTGGCGCTGTGGCTCAAGTGGTAGAGCGCTAGCCTTGAGCTGAAGAGCTGAGGGACAGTGCCCAGGCCCACGACGGGACCCCCCCCAATTTTTTTTAATGCCTAATTTTCTCTTAACCTCAACTGAGTTAAAGAATTCTCTGAAAACCCCCTGCTCTCTCCCTCCATCTTGTTTTGTAATCCACATGGATTTATCTTTATAAACTGTCTTGATGGGGGTTGGGGATTTCGCTCAGTAGAAATTCGCTTGCCTGGCAAGTGCAAGGCCCTAAGTCTAGTCCTCAGCTCTGAAAAACAAAACAAAACCCCAAACTACAATAACAACAACAAAAGGTCAAGGAAAAAGAAAATATTTCCTGCATTGCAAGAGAAAGATCATTGTTTTGTGGTTTGTTCCTGTGCTTATATTCCTACCCCAAGTATTTCACAGTTGTCTTCAAAAGCATTGCATACTTTAAAGACTTAGCCAGTATTAAAGAGAGAGAGAGAGAGAGAGAGAGAGAGAGAGAGAGAGAGAGAGAGCAGGAGACTGACAGTGCAAGCAAGACTTTGCCTATTTGTTGCTACTGTAGACCTAAAATGAAGTCCATCTTTTCCTGTGAATGGGAACTGTCTGATTATTCTTTCTGATTACTTTTCCCCAGCCTTCCCAGTTTTCTGCATTTGTCCACTGTACAGAGCTATCTTAAATCCTAAGTAAAGCCCTACTCTTTATATACTCTTTATGTAGCCCTGCCTATATGTACAAAGTAAAACAAGCCCACAAATTCAGACACAGCACTCAGAAGGGGATGGAACATATATCCCTTTGGGAAATAATTCTTAAGCCAGTAAGCAGTATGCAAAGCCAAACTGCAAGGCAATACAAAAATGAGCCCCTGAAAGGCAACTAAAAACACAAATCTTAATCTGCAGGGACGAGGTATAACAAGCCTCTGAGCTTCTGCAGGTTGGTGGGGAGTATCTGGGGTATGGGGACAAGTCACCAACCAGAGAACAGTATTAAAGGCACTAAGTAGACCCAGGGTGTGAGGAAACTGAGTCATGAGGGTATCCTAATAAAGAAAGAGCAGAAAGCAATCTCAACAGACGTGATCAACTTTAACGGAGAGTTGAAAAGGGTGAGAGTCAGAGAAACAAGGCGTGGCCTAATGGCAGCAAGGGTGGAGGGCTTAAGTAGGGTAATTGTCAGGGGCAGGGCCACAGGGGAGCTTGAGGGTTCAAAGGGGGGGCAGGGTTGCAGGTATCTGAGGGTTCAGTCTCCCGAGTTTATGGTACAGGTCTGGCAGGTCCGGAGAAACTATTTAAGTTCCCTGCTTCTAAGAATTCAAGTGTCTATCCCCTGGGGGTGGGGGGTGGGGAAGTGGAATTTCACATTTAGATTAAGATTATGGGCTGGAGATGGGGCTGAAGAATGTCGGGGAGATCACCTGGGGGAAGGGTAGTCAATGGACCAAGCCTGGGAGCAACACTGAACGATGAGAACAGAGCAGATTCATATTGAAGTAGAGATGCTGAATCTAATCAGCACCATCTTGGCCACATGGTGGATGATAGGGTATTGGGTTTAACTGGAGCCATCTTATCTTCATGGTGGAGCCAGGGAAGTCCTACTTCCCAGGTGATGGATGTGCCTGAATTCCTAGAGGCAGGGGCAGGGGCTTGGACAATAGGTTACTGGACCTGCGTGTCTTGGTTGGTGAACTCTCAAGCTCCCTGTGACCCTACCATCTGACCTGATCTATTTAGGCCCAGACCAGCTCAGGCACCAGTACACGCCATGCTTCTTGTCCTATGTCCTATGTCCTATTTCCTGTGTCCTGGCTCTTCTCCGGTCACCATGGCATCCCACTTCAGCTTTCCATTGGATCTGATTTGGTTTATTGGTATGACTTAGTTTTCTGACCGTGTTAAGTGTATTTACAGGGCTGAAGGCCTTTGCAGCAATAGTCCACCTGCAGATGCCAGCTTTCTAATAAAGACTCCCAATTTGACCTGTCAAAAAATGTGTTTTCTTGTCATATAACACCATCACAGGGTAGCCAGGCACTTGTGGCTCACACCTGTGATCCTAGCTACTCAGGAGGCTGAGATCTGAGGACTATGGCTCCAAATCAGCTTAGACACTATATATATATATATATATATATATATATATATATATATATATATATATAGAGAGAGAGAGAGAGAGAGAGAGAGAGAGAGAGAGAGAGAGATAGAAAGAGAGGGGGGCCTGGAGTGGAATTGTAGTTTGAGTGATAGAGCGATAACTTTGAGCAAAACAAGCTAGCAACAGCTCCCAGGCCGAGTTCAAGCCTCAGGCAAGAAGAAAAGAAGAAAGAGGAGGAGGAGGAGGAGGAGGAGGAGGAAGAGGAGGAAGAGATGGAAGAGGAGGAAGAAAGAGAAAGAGGAGAAAGAAGAGAAGAAGGGAATATATTCCCGAACCTTTGCAAACTGCCAACTTGTCACTCTTGTATCAGCACAGTAGCATATCATCTGATTATTTTAGGTGAGCTCTTTTTTTTTTTTTTTTTTTTTTAGAGAAATGTTAACAAGGAGCTCATTGTCAGACCTTAAACAGCTGAATGATGGGAGCTAAGTTCAATCCCTGCTCAGGGATTATTTATGACTAGCAACAAACATCCCTGGGTAGGTTTTCAGAGGAGCAGTCTGATCTCTAATACAGAAGCTTATCAGAGAATTGTTATCTCTTCTGATTTCTGAGAACCACTCATTAGGCCTGGGGAATGTGTCACCTTACCTATCAACACATTTTCTATAAACAAAAGAAAATAAAGGTCAGGGGGAAACAATTTCAGAGCACTATTTGTGGTAATAAAATATTACTGGCTGCTAGATGTATGATTGTAGTTGCTGAAGATACAGAGGAAAGGGGAAGGGAACTAGGGAAACATAACAAGGACAAAGGGAATGTATTTAGGAGGTAACGTTTATCTCCATCCTATTGGGTTACAAAGAGTAACTAGGCCTTGGGTGCTTAGAGACCTAGCTCTTAAATTTAGTGCTGCAGAATGCTTTGGTCCCTATTTTTCACATAAGGAAAAATGATTATAATGTATAATCTGCCATAGTGACATCATATGGATGCATACTTACCTCAAAATAATCCCATGATGCATTGTCCAGAGAGAGAAACTGAGGCTCCAAACGTTTCAATGGCATGCTAAGTTATAAGCGTTGTGACCATGAAAGAATTGGTGGAAAACCCTTGTTACATACTTCAGGCTAGGTTCAGACTCACTCTGGAGCCCAGAATGGCCTCAAGCTCTTGATTCTCCTGCTTCTGCCTCCCAAGTGCTGGGATTACAGAGATGGACCACCATGCCTAGACCCAGGGATCTGCAAATGACTCAAGCATGCAATTTGCATGCAAACAGAGTTGGGAGACTGTTATCCAGAATCCTGGGGTTAAAATGGCCTAAACAAGCAATACCATATGCTTTGTTTTCTCTAAAGCAACACTTCATAACAGTATCAGTAATGAACTACATTCTTTGTTGCCTTTATGGTCCTATTGGCCAAAGCAAGTCATGTGACTAAGCCATGCTCCAAGGAGCAGAGAAACAGAACCTACCTCTTGATGAAAAACTAGCGCTTTCCTTTGGACTTGATCTCAGGACTTCACACTCTCGTTTGTGTTTTAGCTCAAGGTTGGTGTTCTACCCCTTGAGTCACACTTCCACTTCCAGCTTTTTGGTGGTTTACTAGAGATAAGAGTTACCTGGACTTTCCTACCAAGACTGGCTTTGAACCTTAGTCTCTGAAGTAGCTAGGATTACAGGTGAGAGCCATCACCTGGTTTTGTCATTTGTTCCTGATAACAATGGAGAGATAGCTATACTCCTCAGGTGAGAGTTAGGGAATCGAATCTGTTCGTATTTATGCATGTGGAGTCTACTGAGCTCAAGAACTAAGTGTAAGTTAATGTTGATCCATATAGGTCATACTCCCCTTGATCAAAGACATCATAATCAATTGATTGCAGTGACAGAATAGATCCTCGTAGGAAGCCACAGTGTCTGTGATAAGCAATATGAGAATCACCCAGCCGAGAGTTATTAGAGTTCCTTGAATCAAGAGGTATTATGGGAGGATGTCTCCTAGGGTATAAGAATATCCTTGGAATGGGTGGACGGAGGGGTGAGACTAAGACAGATTTGAACAAATGGTAGGATTTACAAGTAAAACCCTAGAGTGTTCCAAGGGAATGAAGGTCAAGTTCAAGTTCAAAGTGCTAACATGGTCATGTATTCTTCATGTTCAGAAACAGGAGAAGATGACAGGAAGTGAGAGATGATAAGCACACAGCACTTGTGATTAGAACAGAGTAGACAAATTGCCTGAGTTAAACCAGACATTGGATTTGAGGATTTGGAGGGCAGGGAGGGGTCTCTAAAACCCCTCTCATTCTTACCTCTTTTTGCTCATTTAAAAATCTTTCATGATTCCCCTTTGTCCACACCATAGAACTGTTACAAGGAAGCCTGATGTCAAATGTGCCTTTGTAATGTGTCTCAAATATCATTCCAGTCCTCTCTTACTGCTCCTCTAATTCCATTTTGGAAATTTCTCCAGAGCTGTATTCATTTTTTTAAAATAGTGTGGGATCTCTCTTTACTCAGTTAAAAAAAAAATATTCAGGGCCCTTTGATTTTCAGAGATACTATGTTGAGCTTTGAGTAATAACAGCAGTGAATTCTAGTCCCTTAGAAGCAAAATTTGGAATGAAATCACAAATGTTGCTTTGAGAAAACTCATCAAAGGAATCTCTCTCATCTAACTTTTATTTTTTAAGTATTTTGCTTAAAGCTTTCTTTTACAGCTTCGGTTCCAGCAAAGCCCAGTCTCCCATCAATCAATATTGAGTTTCCTACCGAGTACCCAGTGTTCTTAGGAGCTATTTTTAAAAACTTATCTCCTGTTTGTCCAGACCAGTGAAACCTTTATTGCTTTTAAAAATAAAAATAACAAGTACAGCTTTCATTGATCCAGAGATATACCCTCCAGGAACCAGAGATGAACTTGTGAACTTAGCTTAGAATTTAGGCAGTGAGTAGAAGGATATTTTCTCTATTTTATAGTATTAAGAAGAGCCAGGCACCGGTGGCTCAGCCTGTAATCCTAGCTACCCAGGAGACTGAGATCTGAAGATTGTAGTTCAAAGCCAGCCCAGGCAGTAAAATCCCTGAAACTCTTATCTTAACCACCAGAAAACCAGAAGTGGCACCGTGGCTCAAGTGGTAGAACACTCGCCTTGAGCTGAAGAGCTGAGGGACAGTGCCCAGGCCCAGAGTTCAAGCCCCATGACTGACAAAAAGAAAAAAAAAAAGAGAGAAAATAACTTTTACCAACAAATACTTTCCAAATCAAATAGTAAAGAAAAAGGAATATTTTTTAATGCTCAAAGTTGTGAAATATTTCTTGAACAATGTTCAATTTAATAATAATAATAATAATGCTGGGCATTGTTGGCTCACACCTGTAATCCTAGCTACTCAGGAGGTTGAGACCTGAGGATCGTTGTTCAGAGCCAGCCCAGGCAGCAAAGTCTGTGAGACTTAGCTTCAGTGAACCACCAGATAACCAGAAGTGGTGCTGTGGCTCAAAGTGGTAGAGCACTAGCCTTGAGCAAATAAAGCCCAGGGATAGAGCATATGCCCTGAGCTTAAGGCTCATGAACAATAAATAAATAAATAAAATTAATGATGATGATGATGACCATGCCAGACACTGCTGACTCACGCCTGTAATCTAAGCTATTCATGAGGCTAAAATCTGAGGATCATGGTTAGAAGCCAGCCTGGGTAGGAAAGTCCATGAGACTCTTATCTCCAATTAAGAAGTAGAATTGTGGCAGGAAAGTCCATGAAACTCTTACCTCCAATTAAGAAATGGTACTGTGACTCAAGTGGTAGAGTACTAGCCTGGAGCCCAAAAGCTCAGGGACCCAGGGCCTGAGTTCAAACCCACCCACCTGTGCCAAAAAGAAACAATAACAACAACAAAAACTCCAAACAGATAAATAATAAAATCATCTTTATCAAAGAGCCCCAACAAATTTTGATTAAGCAGCCTCTTGATTTATCTAGGTGTTTGAGTTTGGAATATTTTTGTGTAAACTTTATGAAAACAATAGAGTTCAGTTTTTATGATAAAATTGTTGACTAGGGAAAGCTTTGAATAACAGTTTAGATTTACTTACTATTTCTAAATAAGGTAAGTCAAGGCAAATCAAACACTGTAAGAGTGGGTGTTCCTAACTGCCACACAATCTCTTCTTTTTCTCTAAATAATTGTGATATTACTTTGAAAGCCAAGTGCCTACAAAATCCTTACTGTCTTTTTTTAAAAATGGGGGAAACAGCCTATCACCATGCACCAACATCAACTCAAAATGGATTAAAGACCTTAACATTAAACCTGAATCTCTGAAACTACTGCAGGACAGAGTAGGAGAGACACTTGAACTAATAGGCACAGGAAGGAACTTCCTGAACAGAGTCCCAGGGTTACAACAAGTTGGAGAGAGACTCAACAAATGGGACTACCTTAAAATAAAAAGCTTCTGCACAGCTAAATCTATCGCAACTAAGCTAGAAAGACAACCAACTAATTGGGAAAAAATATTTACCAGCAATATATCAGACAAGGGGTTAACATCCTGTATATACAGGGAACTCAAGAAACTAATCCCTCCCAAACCTAACAAACCAATTACTAAATGGGCAAGGGAACTAAAGAGGGACTTCTCAAATGAAGAAATAAAAATGGCAAAGAAACACATGAGGAAATGTTCATCATCCCTGGTGGTGAAGGAAATGCAAATAAAGACAACCCTGAGATACCACCTTACCCCAGTCAGAATGTCCCACATCCACAAATCAGCCAACGACAAATGCTGGAGGGGATGTGGAGAAAGAGGAACCCTATTACACTGCTGGTGGGAATGTACACTTATACAACCACTTTGGAAAGCAGTCTGGAGGGTCCTTAGAAAGCTAAAGATTGACCTCCCTTACGACCCAGTCATACCACTTCTAGGCATCTACCCTGAACAACAGGAACCAATATACAAGGACACGTGCACCTCCATGTTTATTGCAGCACTGTTCGCAATAGCTAGGATATGGAAACAACCTAGATGCCCCACCACAGATGAATGGATCCAAAAAATGTGGTATCTATACACAATGGAATATTATGCAGCCATTAGAAATGACAAAATAATGGCATTTGCAGGGAAATGGATGGAGCTAGAAGGAATCATGTTGAGCGAGGTAAGCCAAGAACGAAGAGACAAACGGTACATGGTCTCCCTGATAAGTGGATGCTAAATCCAAAAGGTTAGGTGCTACGACAAAACTAACAGGACTTAAGAAACAAAGAACTCCCGCTCATCTGGTTGAACCACTACTAAATATCCCCATGCTGCTGATCACAAATATGGTATATAACATGTGAACACTGTTATATATTACAGACTGTGGTAGACAATTTGCTCCAGGGAAGTTAGAATGAACTTGTGACTTTGAAATTATGTAATCATTTAATCACAATCAAAAAAAAAAAAAAAAAAGAACCTCGGGGAAGGGAGGGAGGGAGGGGATGGTAGGGGGAAAACAATGGAGGGGGTAACAATGTTCAAGAGGAAGTGTACTCATAACCTCACTCATGTAACTGTAACCCTCTGTATAGTAGCTTTACAATAAAAAAAAAAAAAGACATGAATGTAATTGAGGGAGCATTTTTGGAGAGAGGGGAAGGAAGAAGGGAAAGGGAAAAAGGAGAGGGTAATGGGGAATGAACATGATCAAAGTATTTTATATACATCTATGAAAATGGAATAAAACTGATTAAAATTTGTTAAGAAGGGGTGAATAATTTTGATCAACGAATAATGTATGTATGGAAAGCACAATGAAATTATGATAATTTACTAATTTAAAAGTAGTTTTTGCCTAGTTTTAATAAATCTAACCATGAAAAAAAAATAAATAAAATAAATAAAAATGGGGGAAAAAAATCTCAGTCATTTCAGTGCAATTTACTCTAGAATGTCCAAGAAATAGGATTCATTGCTTTAAAAAAATCAGATTAGATAACACTGTCTTGTGGAAAGATCCAATTATATACAATATCATACATCTTAGACCCAATGTATGAAAAGGCCATTCTTGTAGATTTCTCTCCGCTGGATCCTTGCAGGCCAGCTGAGTCTCTGAAGTGACAGTTCCACAGGAGCTAGAAATAATTGTACCCAAAGCATTGCCCAGCAATGCCCATGGGGGTGTCTTTCCTAGTAACTAATTCCAAAACTGTCTGTCATGATTCTTTAAATACTACTTTTTTTCTTCATTTTGGAGATTGATCTCAGAGCCTCATACTTGTTAAGCAAGCACTCTACTACTTGAGTCATGTCCCTACTCTCTCAAATTGGTCTTGTGCTAACCCTGGGCTTGAATTATGATTCTTCTACCTTTGCCTCCAGAGTGACTGGGATTATAAAAATGTACCACCATGCTTGGCTTTTTTTGTTGTTGTTGTTTAATGAAATAGCATATCACTAGCATTTTCTGCCCACGCTGGGTTTGAACTATAGGCGAACCATTTCCAGTCCATCTTTTAAGGGACTACTATTAACTGTTTAATTTATCCAACACTTTATCACTTTTGCTGTGAATATTTAATGTTAAGGGCACAGAAGAGCTCTGTTTCTGAGATCTGTTTTTAAGCCAAGTATGGAAGAAATAGCTAAAGAAAGTATTTGCTCTTCTTCTTTGATACAGTAAGATATGTATAAAGAGGCCAATGCGTTTGTAGTCTATATGGTTGGTTAGTGGGTTTGCTAAGTGGTGGATAGGTGGCTAAGTAGATTGGTTAGTTGATTGGTCTCATCTCTGGTGACAGAAGAGTCCTGGACAATGGAAAATGGCAAACAAAACCTTGACTTTTTAAGATAATTAATTAATTAACTAATTAATTTTGCACCAATGGAGATGTAACCCAGGACCTCAAACCTGCTTTATCACTTAATCTTCAGCATACTCCTCCCTTTTACTTTCCTTTCTTTCTTTTTTTTTTTTTTGTGCCTGTCCTAGGACTTGAACTCAGGGCCCACATACTATCGCTGAGCTTTTTCACTCAAAGCTACAGCTCCAGTTCTGAAGGGGTGGAGGTGGGGGGAGGTGGTGGTGGTGGTGGTGGTGGTAGGTGCTTAATTGGAGATAAGAGTCTCTCAGACTTTCCTGGCTGAGCTGACTTTGAATCACAGTCTTCAGATCTCAGCCTCGGGAGTAGCTACAATTACAGGTGCCGAGTTCCCTTAATACTTTTTTTTAATATTAAGCTATGACCACAGTATTCAAGATTTTATATAAGCTCAAAGTGTGTGTGTGTGTATATATTTTATGTATATATTTCACAGGAGTAGCTACAATTACAGGTGCCAATTTCCCTTAATACTTTTTTTTTTTTTTAATATTAAGCTATGACCACAGTATTCAAGATTTGATATTAGCTCAAAGTGTGTGTGTGTATATTTTATGTATATATTTCACATATGTATTCCATGTGTACATTTCACACTTGATCATGGGCATGTCAAATACAGTGGCTCATCTTAATCTCTAAAAGGTTTTGTGTCTTTTTTGGTTTTCATACAAATGAGCTAAGCCACAGTCATTATGCAAATTAAAAGTAATGGCACATGCTCATGTGCCATTTCTTTTTTGTGCTGTCTGCCACACATAAAAATAAGCTAGAAATTTAAATGTAGCTCATGTGGTAAAGAGCCAGACTTGAACAAGAAAGTAAGAGACAGAGACCAGTCCCTGAGTTCAAGACTCAATACAGGCACAAAAAAAACAGTGACACACAAAAAAAGAATCTGTAGAAAGTTATTACATTTTGTTTAAAATACTGTTCCCTGCCACTGTCTTCTGGTGTTTTTGTGAGCTTCATGGTTCGTCTCAATTGAACTCAATCATCTTAACAGATTTGACAAAAGGGGATTTCAGCCATAATCTCCACACATAAAGCAGCTGGAAGCTTATTGGAAGAATAAATTCAGTTTTGAAAGAACATGGCAGGAAAAATAAACCAGTATCAGGGCCCGTGAAGGACATTTGTCTTTTCTAAAATACTAAAGGCATCTGCAAAAGCAGTGATTTCATGTTGTGCTTTAAGCAGATAATCTGATAAAAAAAAAAACAAAAAACAAAAAACAAAACTCCTAACACAATCATGATACATGAAGCAGAAAGAACAGCAGAGGAGGAAGAAGGGAAACATTGTTCCTCTGACAATCAGTAAACTGTATATCTGAATTACGGGCCAATTGACAGCTTTCTAAAGTCCCCAGTGCTAAGCTCAAGCCTCTATGACACTTTTCAGAATATTGCAAGCTGTAAATTCCCTTTTATTGTGTTTTCAGCTACAGAAGTAGCGAAGACAAGGAAGGAAAGGCCACAGTAAGCTGGATTGAAAAAGAAGAAAAAGCCAGGCACTGGGTGGTTCACACCTATAATGATATAGTTATTCTGTAGGCTAAGATCTGAGGGTCGTGGTTTGAAGTCAGCCCAAGTAAGAATGCTTGTGAGACTCTTCTCTCCAATTAACTGCCGAAAGGCTGGAAGGAGAGCTGTAGCTCAAGTGGTAGAAACACTAGCTTTGAGCAAAAAGTTTGAGGACAGTGTTCAAGCCTTGAGTTCAGGCCTCAGGACCAGAACCAAAAGAAAAAAAAAAAAAAAGAAGAAGAAGGAGGAGGAGCAGGAGCAGGAGCAAGAGGAGGAGGAGCAGGAGCAGGAGGAGGAGAAAAGTTTGCCCAGTGTGAACCTGGCTCACTAGCCACGTAACCTCAGATGAGTCCTCTTCTCCTGCCTCAGTTTCCTCATCTGTAAAATGGAGATGAGAATAGCACCTTTCTCATGAAATGTTAATGGGCTAAATAACATAAAAGTTGGGATAATGCCTAATATAATGATCACACAATGAATGTTAATTTTGCTGAACTATTTTTTATTATCAAAATCACAAACATTCTGTGTGCACACCAGTCCTGGGCTTGAACTCAGGGCCTGGGCACTGTCCCTTAGCTTTTATGCCCAAGGCTAGTGCTTTACTGCTTGAGCCACAGCTCCACTTCTAAGTTTTCTTGCCGTTAATTGCAGATAAGAGTCTCACAGGCTTTCCTGCCTGAGCTGGCTTCAAACTGTGATCCTCAGAGATCTCTGCCTTCAGGCATGAGCCATTTGTGCCCAGCTTAGCATTTCTGTCTGATATTAAAATAAAACCATAACCAAGCACCAGCGACTCATAGTACAGAGTAACTGAAAGACTCAGGCTCCTAAGACAGGTGCTGGATGCCTATCTGGTCCTGCGTCACCAGCAGGCCTGGCCAGAGGAACACGTGAGCATGCTGGGGAGACCACTTACCCAGAGGCCTCTTTGAGTGTGGATGGATCTCGGGTTCTGTGTGAGTGAGGCCTGGTGGTAAAATCTGTCTCTAATTGCTCCTGAGTTTGTGGTCTATTGCTGGGCCTTTACTGCCTGTGTCATCTTGGAGAGTAGGAAATTATCTTGAAAACTGCCTGTTTGGGTAATTATTCTGTGTTTTCAGCATATTAATTTTATTTTCCCCATGGTCAACTTATTCATCATGTTATAAGTTTGCAGATCTAGAAACACATATAATTTTAAAGACATCCCTTTAGAAGAAAGTGAATGTGGGCTGGGAAGGTGGCTCAGTGGTAGAGCGCTTGCCTTGCATGCATGAGGCCCTGGGTTCGATTCCTTAGTACCACATAACCAGAATAAGCTGGAAGTGGCTCTGTGGCTCAAGTGGTAGAGCACTAGCTTTGAGCTGAAGAGCTGAGGGACAGCACCCAGGCACAGAGTTTAGGCCCCATGATCAAGAGAAAAAAAAAAAAAAAAAAGAGGAAAGTGAACGTGTATTTTTCTTCCTTTCAGAGAATAACTAGCCTAGATGAAGAAGATCCAAGGAAGTGAGTACTGTACACAGAGGTCACTGTAGGACAGAACTTTTTCTTTTACACTGGTCCAGGGCTTGAACTCAGGGCCTGGGTGCTATCCCTGGCTTATTTTGCTCATAGCTAATGCTCTACCACTTGAGTCACACCTCTACTTCCAGCCCTTGGGTGTTTAATTGGAGACGAGAGTCTAACAGTCTTTCTTGCTCAGGCTGGCCTTGCACTGCAATCCTCAGATTGCAGCCTCTTGAGTAGCTAAGATTATAGGCATGACTACCAGCACCTGGACAGATCACTTCATTTATTTCTAAACATCTCCCTTTTATCTCACCCATCACCATTCATTGCTATAAAGAAAGCACTCCATGTTTCTTTAAATCTTAAGAGTCAGCCCATTCCTGCCAACCTTGGCAGCTCAGATTCCTCACTGAAGCAAGCTAAGTATCTCTGTAAAGCAATCCACAGAGCATTTGTGAAGGGGCTGAAGATTTCTCCATCTCTTTGTGCTTCCAATAAGCTTGGAGTAAGAGATACAGAAGCTGAATCTGGCATGTACTTCCAGTCCCACGCTCCAGAAGTTTCCAGAAGGATAGGGAGAGAAGGAAATAACTTAAACAATAATATTTGATCAGATAATTACCTGAGAAACTCACAGGAGACCTGAAGGAGATACTCTAGAAGTCTGTGATTATAACAGCCTGGGTCCAATGTTCGCTGTGCCCCATGGTAGCTAGCTGCAGGATATTGACAAGTTCTTCTTCTCCTTCTTCTTCTTCCTTCTTCTTCTTCTTCTTCTTCTTCTTCTTCTTCTTCTTCTTCTTCTTCTTCTTCTTCTTCTTCTTCTTCTTCTTCTTCTTCTTCTCCTTCTTCTCCTTCTTCTCCTTCTTCTCCTTCTTCTCCTTCTTCTCCTTCTTCTCCTTCTTCTTCCTCTTCCTCTTCCTCTTCTTCTTCTTCTTCCTCTTCTTTTGTCAGTAATGGGGCTTGAACTCTGGGCCTGGATGCTGTCCCTCAGCTCTTCAGCTCATGCTAGTGATCTACCACTTGAGCCACAGAGCCACTTCCTGGTTTTTCTGTTTATGTGGTGCTGAGGAATCGAACCCAGAGACTCATGCATGCAAGGCAAGAACTCTACCACTGAGCCACCTTCCCAGCCTGTTATTTAACTTTTTGTGCCTCAGTCTACTCATCTGTAAACTGGCATTGGCATTAGAGTTCTCCAGGGAAATATATACATGTATGTATGTATATATATATATATATATATATATATATATATGAATATATATCTTTTTTCACAAGAGGAAGTTTTTTTTTATTATATTGGCTTACACAATTAGAGGCTAGATGACCCCCATATTGATTGTCAGTAGACTACAATGTGGAGGAAAGAATTCTGCTTAGTTCAAGAAGATGGAATCCTCCACACAAAGGGAACTAATACTATAGCCTCAGTTCTAGGCTGAAGGCCTGAGGCTGTTGTGAGTGTGTGCAAAGGCTGAACATCAAGTCTGTATCTGTGAGTGAAGGCAGCAAAAAAATATACACAAGGCAGGGTCAGTAGCTCACACCTGTAATCCTAGCTACTAAGGAAAATTGAGATAAAAAGGATTATGATTGAAAGCAATCCTGGGCAAAAAGTTCTTGAGACTCTGAACAGAACAAGCTGGATGTAGTGCAGTGGCCCGCATCAGCTACAACAGAAAGCATTGAATAGGAGGATCATGATCCAAGCTAGCTCTTGCCAAAAGTTAGACTATATCTCAAAAATAACCATATCCAAACAGATCAGTAGTATGGCTCAGGTGGCAAAGTTGCTGACTAGCAAGCACAAAGCCCTAAATTCAAACCCCAGTACCACAAAGGAAAAAGAATCCCATTCAAGAAGAGCTGAGCACACACGTGCTCATTTCCCCCTTCTTCCACTCTTTGATCCCTTCCCAACAGCAGATCTCCATCTGGTCTTATTCCAACACCAAACTCTGTCTGTTAGTCACTTTTCAGTACTGGGACAAAACACCTGAGAGAAACAACTTAAAAAAGAGGAAGGATGATCCAGGCACCGGTGGCTCACGCCTATAATCCTAGGAGTCTGAGATCTGAGGATCCAGGTTTGAAGCCAGCCTGGGCAGAAAAGTCCATGAGACTCTTATCTCTAATAAACTAACCCCCAAAAGCCAGAAGTGGAGCTGTGGGTCAAGTGGTAGAGCACTAGCCTTGAGCAAAAAAATCTCAAGAGACAGTGCCCAGGTCCTGAGTTCAAGCCCCAGGACCAGCATGAAATCAAGAAGGAAAGGAGGAAAGGAGGAAAAGAAGAAAGAAAGGAAGAAAGGAAGAAAGGAAGGAAGGAAGGGAGAGAGAGAGAGAGAGAAAGGAAGAAAGAAAGAGAAAGAAAGAGGAGAAAGAAGGAAAGAAAGAGAGGGAGGGAGCTAAGAAGGGAAGAAGGGAGAGAAGGAGGGGAAGAGAAGAAAGGAGAGGAAGGAGAAGAGGGGAGGGGAGGGGAGGGAAAAGAAAAGGAGATGTATTTCAGCTATGGTTTTAGAAATTTTAGTCTGTGGTTCCATAATTTGGGGCTGCAGAAGGGGGGACAGCAACAAGACTGTCCAGCCTCCACTTTAAGTAGATTCAATAAATCCCCTTTTATTATTAGACACATAAATACATACACATACATACATACATACATAACTAGACCGATAGATGGATGAATAAATAAACAAAAAAAACTGATTTCTGCCACTATTAGTCTTGATTATGTGCTGCTACTATTTGGTCTTGGATGGTTGAATGAACTCTAGTATGGTCTGCCTCGGGTTTCTAATTGCAGAGAAATTTATTTTTTAAAAAGTGTAAGAAAAATATCAAGTCGGTCTTACAGTCCTGTTCATGCCAAGACTTGCAAAGCTATTTCACTTCCAGAAACAAAGAGCAGTACATTTTAACTGGTCTTAATGGTTGGGGGTTCTGTTTGTTTGTTTTGTGTTGTTTTTTGTGTTGTTTTTTTTTTTCCCCCAGTAATTTCCTTTCTTAGCCAAGAGGTGTCATCTGGCAGGCAAGGGAACATCCCACTCTCTCTTTGCTAATTAAAACTGGAGACTCTCCTGAGGAGAAGAAAGTGACATTTGGCAACAGATTGCTAGCATTTGAACACCAGAATGTGGAGCTGGCTTGTAAATAAGTCATCGGCCCCCGTCCTCAGTGAGCATTAGCTGATATCTACGCTGCTTTCCTGGACTCCCAAACTCACAGCTGCTGAAGGTCATTAAGGTTAAGCACAAGAACACTGATGATTCTTACCACTCGTTTTCCATCCAAAAGTAATTTGGGTTCAACTACGATGACGCATTAAAATCCTATTTCCGGAAAAAAAAATCTCTCCTTGTGGCCTGTTACTCTCTCCAAATTGCTCATCCTGGCTGCCATATTTGTAAGCATCCCTTTGGAACCAATAGTTTATGGACCATTTAAGCTAGCCTCAACCAAACATGGTAAACTGGAAAATGCATTTGGTCAAACCTGTATTTAAAGCAAGCCTATTTTACTAATAAGCATAATTGTCATGTTTAACTTCATTGTAACCAGAGAAATACCAATTAAAATGAGATCATATACAGGTCCTATTAAGATGGCAGGAAGAGGTAGGGGTGGGAGGCCCACTTTTGTAACCCTAGCACATGGGAAACTGAGGCAGGAGTATCACAAGTTTAAGACTAGCCTAGGCCACTCAGTAGAACTTTGTACCCAACAGAAGAGAAAGAAAGAAGAAGGAAAGTAGGAAGGATGAGCCGGGGACTAGTGGCTCACACCTATAATCCTAGGTACACAGGAGGCTGAGATTGGAAGGTCCCAATTTGAAGCCAACTCTGAGCCAAAACAGCTCTGAAACTCATCTCCAATGAACCAGCATAAAGCTAGAAGTAGGGTGTGAATTAAGTTGTAGAATACCAGACTTCATTGAAAAACCTAAGTTAGAGCTCAAGGCGCTGAGTTCAAGCCTGAGTACCAGCTCACCCATAAAAAAGATGGCAGTAAAAAATTAAATACTGGGCTGGAAAAGTGGCTTAGTGGTAGAGTGCTTGCCTAGCATGCATGAAGCCCTGGGTTCAATTCCTCAGTACCACATAAACAGAAAAAGCCGGAAGTGGTGTTGTGGCTCAAGTGGTAGAGCTCTGGCCTTGAGCATAAAGAGGCTCAAGGACAGAACCCAGGCCCTGAATTCAAGCTCCAGGACCTGCAAAAAAAAAATAAAGTACTGGGGCTGGGAAGGTGGCTCAGTGGTAGAGCGCTTGCTTTGCATGCATAGGCCCTGGGTTCGATTCCTGAGCACCACATAAGCAAAAAAGAAAAAAGCCGGAAGTGGCGCTGTGGCTCAAGTGGTAGAGTGCTAGCCTTGAGCTGAAGAGCTGAGGGACAGCGCCCAGGCCCAGAGTTCAGGCCCCACTACTGGACCCCCCCCCCAAAAAAAAAAAATTAAGTACTATATATAGTGTTGTAGGAGAGTTTCAGAAGTAACTCTTTTGTATTATAATTGTTGTGGCAATTAATTCTAATGGAAGCCTTTTAAAGACCATATGTCTTTGACCCAGCAATTACGGAAATATATCACATGAAAGCTACTGAGAATGTAAGTGAGCAGTCACCAGAGAATCCACCTCTATACCCAGTAGCAGAATTTATTGAGTATTCTCTGGCAAAACGAAACATCATACAGGCATTAGAAAAAAGTGTTGTAGTAGGATTTTCATTGGCTTGAAAAGACATGCATACTATTGAATGCAGAAACTAGTTCACAAAAATTAGCATAGTAAGATGACATATGAAGATGTTAAATAAATACAGAGGACAAAAGATGAGGAAGATGATAGATGATAGATAAAAACAGATGATAGATAATAGGTGATAGGCAGATAGAGATACAGTGATCATATAAATATAAAATAGAATTATGGTTCCTTTTATCTAATTTTGGTCTATTGGATTACTTGGGTTTTCTACAATAAACTGAATTCCCTGTATAATAAAAATTAGTTTAAGAATGCATTATGATGCAGCTCACATGCCCTGGAATATCCTAGCAAGCCAAAGAACTTGGGAGTCAGCAAAATCTGATCATGATGAACCCATAACCTTCCCTATATTAGGGATGAGAACATTGTCTGGGACAGTCAGTGGAAGTAACCATATATGGAATATCACCATCACAATCAAAGCTCCCAGGGAATTTGTTAGGAAATGAAAAGACTTTAGAAAGAATTATATTAAGTGAAGCAAGCCAGACCCAAAGAAACATAGGTCCCATAGTTTCCCTTATTTGCAATAACTAGTATATGTCTAGGATAATCTTACCCGACAAGCAGAAAAGGTCAAAAGCTATGTATATATGACTATATAAGATGATGCTAAGCAAAGTGAACCCCAAGATAGGGACACAAGAGGTTTTATCTTTGTTGCTGTTGTTTTTAATGTATTTATAATGTACTATGTAATTTTTTTTTGTTTCTTTTGTATGTTCTTCCCCCATGGTATAACCCCTGTTTTCACTGTATTTGATTCCCGTGCCCTGAATCTTGTATATACATTTTTCTAATATGGGGAGGGGGAGGGAAATAACAAAATGCTGAAACAAGAATATAGGTTGACCCATTGTAACAATGAGATGTACAAGACACTATGTTGAAAACCAACTTTACAACTTCAGTGGGGGGAGGAGTTAGGGTGGTAGGGAGGGAAGGGATGGTAGTGTAAAAGCAAAGGAGGGGGTAACAATGCTCAATAGGAAATGTACTCATTACCTTACTTATATAACGGTAACCCCTCTGTATAGTATCTTTACAATTAAAAAATATATATTAAAAAAAATCTCCCGGGGAGAACCAATGGCCTTCAGGGTAACATGGAGGTGAGTCCTAACAGCCCCTGGAAACATCGCTGTCATCAATCCTTTCAGCTAAATCCTTGAAAGCCACTCTCCTCTAAAAGCTCAACATGCTTCTCTTTCCCCAGCTGAAAAAAAAAGCCTATAAAATGATATAGGAAGCTAATTACACATTACACTGCTGGAGTAGAGACAAAGCATAAAATTTCACCTTGTTGACAAATTGCAAGATGGCGTATTGTTAGGTATCTCTCCCAGGATGCATTGTGGTTCATTAGTTTGTGTGTGAGCCAGAACCAGGGCTTGAACTCAGAGCTTCACACTCATGTCACTCAAGGCTAGTGGTTTATCACTTGAGCCACAGCTCTACTTCCCAGCTTTTAGCTAGTTGTAGGTAAGAGTCTCGCAGACTTTTCTGCTCAGGGCTGGCTTTGAATCATGATCCTCAGATCTCATCTTCCTGAGTAGCTAAGATCATAGGCATGTGATTCACTGTTTTATGGGCCGTGAAACATTCAGGTTTGATTTTATTTTTAGTGAATTTTTCCAGATAATACTCATGAAAATTAACACATTGTCAAGTGTGTCGGTGTGGAATGCCTGGATGCCTGGCTTGGCCTACCTTCCATGAGCTAGCTATGGCTATAATACTCTACTTGTAAATGTTTTAAATGTTGAAATTTAAAAAATGTACCCTTCATGTCAAAAAGATAGATAATAACTACTTTCTTCCTTGCTGATATTGAAAACTTAAAATAAAATATGCAGCCTAGCATTTGTGGCTCACTCCTGTAATCCTAGCTACTCAGGAGGCTGAGATCTGAGGATCACAAGGTTCAAAGCTAGCTAAGGCAAGAATGTTGTGAGACTCTTATCTCCAATTAACCACTAAAAAGCTAGGAATGGAGCTATGACTCAAGTAGCAGAGCATCATCCTTGAGTGAAAAAGCTAAGGAACACCATCAGCCCCAATACTGGTGCACACACTTGTGCACACATACACACACACACACACTCACCCTTGACCTTGGACAGAGTCCAGTTAAATCCTGAGCTTATTGAATGCAAGCTCTATGATTTCCATCTAAGGCTACTCAGAGCATGGACCAGCAGATTCTCCTCACTTGTAAATAATATTGCAAATCCCTAAAATTCTTCTCATCCCTTGATTCACTAGTCTAATTCTTTGGAATTTATTCTGCAGAAATTATGCAAGAGGAAGAGAAAACCAAAGGTATGCATTCTCATGGAGAAAATCAGAGCTAATCCACCCACCACCACCACCAAGAAAAAGGAAGACCATTCAAATAAATTCTTTTCCCTCCCTCCCTCCCTCCCTCCCTCCCTCCCTTCCTTCTTTCCTTCCTTCCTTCCTTCCTTCCTTCCTTCCTTCCTTCCTTCCTTCCTTCCTTCCTTCCTTCCTTCCTTCTTCCTTTCTTTCCTCTTTTTTTGTGCTGGTGCTGGAGCCCACCTGAGCCACAACTCCACTTCTGGTTCTGTGTGTGTGTGTGTGTGTGTGTGTGTGTGTGTGTCTAATTGGAAAAAAAGAGTCTCATGGACTTTTCTGCCCAGGCTGACTTTGAACTGTGATCTTCAGATCTCAGTTTCCTGAGTAGCTAGGATTACAGGCTTGACCACCAGTGCCCAGCCTGGTTAAAAATAAATCCTGATGTAACAGCAGCATGAAATACATTAAATGCGATGATTTGGAAATGTATGCCATAAATAGTAAACTAATAGGATGTCACAGATAAAAGCAGAGGGCTCAATGGTGGATGTCCCCAGAGTTACTCTTCTGTACAATATGCAACATATGGGCAAAGACTGACAAGGAACTTAAAATGAAAATAGTTGGCATGGGTGGAAGAGTGGGTGTGTTTTTTTCATTTACTGTTGTCTTTATACTGTTTTACAATAAATAAAACTCACCAGAATGATATATGAAGCTATTATATGGAATAGAAAAGACATTCAGCCCTCCTGGTCCCCCAATATCTCAGAATTCATTGAATGATATTGCCAAGCTGAGTCCTGTTGTAATTATGACATAGGACTGTATGTGTGTGTTCCTGGGGTTTTGGAGTACTTGGAATGATTTTAGTCCTTGCACATAGCTTCCAAGCTTAGTTGGCTGCAGAGATACATAAGAGTCATTAAGATAGGCCAGGCATTAGAGGCTCATACCTGTAATCTTAGCTACTAAGGAAGGAGATCTGAGTACTGCAGTTCAAAGCCAACCTAGGCAGAAAAGTTCACAAGACTCAAAAACAACCACAAAAACAGAAGTGGAAAGTGCTCAATTGGTAAGAGTATGGCAGGAAGTTAGCCTTGAACAATAAAGCTCAGAGAACATCCAGGTCCTGAGTTCAAGCCCCAGGACAAGCACAAAAGCAGAAGGAGAAGGATGTTAAGAGTGATTGGTTGCGGGGCACTGGTGTAATCCTAGCTCTTCAGCAGGCTGAGATCTGAGGATCATGTGATTTGAACCCAGCCTGAGCAGGAAAGTCCCCGAGACTCTTAGTTCCAGCTAACCAACAAAAAGCCAGAAGTGAAGCTGTGGCTCAAGTGGTAGAATGCCAGCCTTGATCAAAAAAGCTGAGTAACAGAGCCTAAGTTCCTGTACAGGCACACACAGAAAAAGCAGAACACTGCTCTGTTCTGACTATCCTGGTGGCAGAAAAAGGATAATAAATAGGCAAAAGAAAGCACAGTACTTGAAAGAGACTTTCATTGTGAACAGAAAGAGGCTTTTTTTATTATTATTATCAGAAATGACAGGGCACTCCTAAAGAGAGAAAGTGGATCGTGGGACTGTTCTGGAAATCCAACTGCCTGAACAAGATCAGTATGGCGAGAGGCACAAAGTGGACGGCTTGGATAAAGACTAGCTGCCCCGAATCAGATTTACTCCTGTCCTTTGCTGGGCCATGGGCAGGAAAAGCTGTAGGAGTGAACTCTTGGTGCTGCCCACAGTGCTACCTAAATGGACAGGCCCTCAGGGTCCATAGAAGGGTTGTCATTAATCATAAATTCAGGATACTCTTTACATTTGAAAGGTCTCAGATTCAAGGTGGGCTGGTCCCTTTCTCATGTATATCTAGCTATCTACTCTTGTCTTCTCACAGGTTCCATAATTCTGAGAGGAAAATAAGGAGCCAATGGCTAACAGCCTTCCGTTTTCCTATTCATAAAGCGAGATGGCTGGATTCGAACTTTGACACCCCTCAAGGAGCCTGCCAGAGCCCATGGTCTGTGAATGTAAATGTTGTCTGAATCTCCTAAATATAATTTCTTACAGATATATCCCTTCCTAGGCCAGAGGGGACATAGTGCCAAGCCACACCATGCTGAGAACTTCTAGCTGTCTTGCATTTCTGTAGCCCCCTTGAAAATTTATAAAACATATACCCAAGCTGGGCACTGGCGGCTCCAACTTGTAATCCTAGCTACTCAGGAGGCTTAAATCTGAGGATCATGGTTCAAAGCCAACCCCAGACAGGAAAGTCCATTGAGACCCTTGTCTCCAATTAACTACCAGAGAACCGGAAGTGGAGCTGTGGCTCAAAGTGAAAGAGTGCTACCCTTGAGCAGAAAAGCTTAGAGTCAGCACCAAGCCCTCAGTTCAAGCCTCGTGACCATCAGAATAATTTTTTTAATCCAAATACATTTTCAGCCATTGCCATTCCAACCACTGGAAGGAACTGTTAGTCTTATTCCAGTGGAAAACAAAAGATAATGCCAGTTAAATGGGACAAAGTTCAAATCCAGACTTTCAACTCCAAAGTGAACCTTCCATTTATTATAATCAAGTCTCAGGAATTAGGGCAACCCAGGAAAATTTCTGGAGAGGCCAAACTATGACTTGGGAGACTTGCAATCATGTTCAAAAAAGGAGAGGTTGAGCCCTAGTTACTTAGGAGGCTGAGTTCTGAGGATTGTGGTTTGAAGCCAGGCTAAGCAGGAATGTCTATGAAACTCTAATCTCCAATTAACTACCAAAAAAGCCAGAAGTGGAGCTGCAGCTCAAGTGGTAGAGCATTAGCCTTGAGCACAAAAGCTCAGGGATAGTAACCAGGCCCTGACTTCAAGCCTCAGAAGTGGTACAAGAAAGATAGAAAGAAAAAGAGAGAAAGAGAGAGAGAGAAAGAAAGAAAGAAAGAAAGAAAGAAAGAAAGAAAGAAAGAAAGAAAGAAAGAAAGAAAGAAAGAAAGAAAGAAAAAGAAAGAAAGAAAGAAAGAAAGAAATCAGGAAGGAAGGAAGGAAGGAAAGAAGGAAAGGAAGGAAAGAAGAAAGAAAGGAAGGAAGAAAGAAAGAAAGAAAGAAGGAAAGAAGGAAAGGAAGGAAAGAAGAAAGAAAGAAAGAAAGAAAAGAAAGGAAGGAAGGAAAGAAAGGAAGGAAGGAAAGAAAAGAAAAGAGTAGGGACACTGAGCCAAGGAGAGCCCAGAGACCAAGGTAGGCTGTCAGGGTGGGGCCCAGGCATCTTCAATACCAAGCTAACCTCAAGTCTGGGTTCCTAAGGGTTCCAGACTTTTGAAAACCCAAGACAGAGTCCACATTGAGTGGCTGATGAGTTCACAGTGGCCTCCTGTGGATGGAAAAATTGAACGGGCTTTTTTAAAGCTTCAGACTTTTCTTTTTTCACATTTAATTGAGCAGCCCTATTCTCTTCCGTCAGCTGCCTCATTGTCCCTTTGTTCGAAAGAGGAAATTAAAGTCGAGAAAAAGAGAGTAGCTCTGGTCTGGGTCTGCCAATGTGTTTCCCATTAGTCCTTAGAAAGGTCATTAAAAAGCACTTTCAGCTCCCGTAGGGCCATTTACATTTGAAGCAAAGTTAATTTTACTTCCCTGTCTGGTAAGGTCTTCATTTCTATCTCTGTCTGAGTTATACCTTTATATTTGGGGCTAGTCCCTTATTTGTTGTTACCCAGAAGGTTTTGATGAACTCACAATAAACATTGACAGGTAAAGATATCTAGGGCAGAATGCAAAGGGAAAATAACATGCTGACAGCATGTACTACTGAACCACATTAGGTGCTTCCACTGTCCCGTGGGAAGGGGGCTAGCCTTCTGGGGATACAAAGCCTTTTCATAGAATAATTCAAGGTTCAGCTGAGCACCAGCAGCCAAGGAGGCTGAGGTCTGAGAATCACGGTTCAAATCCAGCCCAGGCAGGAAAGTCCATGCGACTCATCTCCAATGCACCAGCAAAAAAAAAACCTCAGAGCAGAGATACAGCTCAAAAGGTAGAGTGCCAGCCTTAAGGGGGAAAGCCAAGCAAGAAAGTAAGACCTGATTTCTAGCCCAGTACACACACACACACACACACACACACACACACACACACACACACACACACACACACACACACACAGAGGAAAATAATTTAAGCTTCCAGAATGGTGGGCTCCCAATCTTACTGATCTCCTTGCTCTAAAGATTTCCAGGAGCCTGTGGCTATAGCAATGTCTACCTGGGTGGACAGCCTTTTATTTGATCAGGCAAAACAGCTTTGGGCTCCTTAGTCACAACTCCTCCCCTTGGACTTGGTTCTGTCAGTGTGTTTTCAAAATTGTCCATGAAAGAGTTTTGTTTTCTTCACAAAAGAGCATTCACAGCTGGAACAACAGAATACTGCTGACAGCTCTTTAAAGATTGATTTTTTTCCCCCTTATCTCTGCTGAAACTATATATATATATATATATATATATATAAAGCTAGGAATTGAAGATTCCACTAGCCTAGAGGATCTTCAGGAAGATTCTAAAGCCACCTTTGAAAGACAAAATTATTATTTTTTAAAAATCTGGTGAAGGCAATCAAGAGATGAGAAGGGCAGACATTACTATTTTATTTTGTACTTTGGTATTGTTTGAATTGTAATAGAAGAAAAGTGTTAAGTTATAAATACATTTTTAATCTCCTTTCTCCTTTTGAGAAGATTGGATCCATTTTTTTCCCTATATGTATGTAATGGTCCTGAGGCTTGAACTCAGGGACTAGACCTTGTCCCTGAGTTTTGTTGTTGTTCTTTTTGTTGTTTTTGTTGTTGTTTTGCTCAAGGCTAGAGCTCCACCACTTGAGCCACAGCTCTACTTCTGGCTTTTTACTAGTAAAGGGCAATAAATGCTCAATAAATGCTAATAAATGCGCAAGCCCTGAATTCTAGCTCAAGTACCAGCACACACACACAGACACACACACACACACACACACACACACTTTCTTCCCATTATATAATGGCATTTTATCTCCTCGGTTGTTGCTTTTATAACTAAGATTATTTTTCTCTCATTGCAGAAGTTTTTTTTCCTCCTACCAGTCTCCAGCCCTGGCATTCTCAGGGGAGAGATCAGTGTGGTCCACAGACTCCATTCCTGGATTTGGAGGCTAATAGCTCTGATCTCCAAGGCATAGGGCAGGAGAAGAGAATGCAGGTGACACTAACTCTGCAAAAGAAACAAAGCCTTCTGAGATCAAGTCCAACCCCACAGAGCTGGTGTACAGAAGAAACAATCACACAGCTGAGACACTGAGTCAGAGCCTGGCCCCCAAATTATTGTCATGAAGCTCATTGGACCTGATCAAATCCTCTTCCCGCATAGGTAACACTTCCAAGACAGTAGTCAACTCAGAATCCATCCTACCACTCCAATTTCTGACATGAACAAAGAATTCATCTCTGTATAAAAAAAGATGTCTAAGTAAAGAGCATTCCCCAAAGTGACTCAGGCTTAGCCTCTAAACTCCCCAGAGATGAAACTATCCCTTGTATGTGGGGAGCATGTCAACATTCTAGAGTTACTTTCATGGATTTAATCTCAGTCCTATTAAGAAGACCCAAATCCTCTTAGCTAGGCTTCCAAGAACCTCTGTGATTGATAGCTTTCTATATGAGTTACTTAGAAATTGTCCAGATGACCAGGTACTGATGGATCACACCTGCAATCCTAGCTACTCAGGAGGCTGAGATCGAGGGTCATGGTTCAAAGTCAGCTGGGACAAGAAAGTTCAAGAGACTTATCTCCAACTGACCACCAAAAAGCCAAAAGTGGAGCTGTAATTCAAGTGGTAAAGAACCAGCCTTGAGATAAAAAGTAGAGGGACTTAGGTCCTGAGTTCAAGTCCCAGTACTCACACACACACACACACACACACACACACACACACACACACACAAAATCAAAATAAAGTAGCTACACATAGGAATCAGTCATAGTTACATCTCCGGTCTGACAAGGAATAGGAGCTGTATTTAACAACAAAGAGGAAAGTATTTCTATTCCTCACCTTGATGACTGCAGCGGTCACACAACTGTTAATCCTCCCCACTACTTCTTTTTTGTTATTATTATTATTATTAATAATATTATTGTTATGGCAACTACTATTACCCTCATCATTATCATCATTGTTGTTATTATTATTATTTGTCAGTCATGGGGCTTGAACTCAGGGCTTGGGTGCTGTCCCTGAGCTCTTTTTTGCCCAAGGCCAGCACTCTACCACTTTGAGCCGCAGCACCCCTTCTGATTTTCTGGTAGTTAATTGGAGATAAGAGTCTCACAGACTTTTCTGCTTGGGCTGGCTTCGAACCACAATTTTCAGAGCTCAGCCTTCTGAGTAGCTAGGATTACAGGTGTGAGCCACTAGCTCCTGGCCCCACTCCTCTACTGCTTGCCATGGATGCTATGTTTTACAAAAATGCTTTCCCCTTACTTCTGGTTGTCAGAGACTGACATGATTCAGGCAGCAGCTTGGGAGGACATAACTAAAAAGGGAGCTACTCAGAATGAAAGAAGATACTCTTGAACCTTTTGTCTCTGAAGCATCATGCCCTTGTTGTAAAGTAGAGTGTAGAAAAAGGCCCCACACTCTATGGTCACTAGTAGCTGCTGTTTCCAGAGCTAAAAGCCTGGTAACTTTCTTTCTTGAAGACCCTCAGGTCCAGAGCTAGAAGTGAGGATATGGTTTTGGCTAAGCTATTACTGAGCCTTCATTCTCTTGTAACGGCTGCCCTACTTAAAACTTTAGACCTTTAAGGCAGCCTTAGCCAGATTGTGTGCACAAGTCAGCCAGTGCTCCTCTGGGGCACAGTTAATGGCCTTGATGGCACAAGGGAGGAAGGGAAGGAAGGAAGGAGACTGCTTGTTATTTACCTATTATAACTTACAGCAAGTACAGGACAAACCCAGGATCTCTCAGACCAGGCTTATCCAACTGCAGTAAAATTAGAATATTATGCTTGAGAATTTTTTTTTTTACTGTTTTGGTATGTTAATAAATATTTACTCCCACTAGATCTAATAGATTAAATAAAATAATCCTAAATCATCATAAATCCCCCCAGCAAATGCTACTGCATCTTACTCCAAGAACTAGCACAAGGCCAGGTTAGTTTGGGTGTTATAGAGAGTGAATTTATAATTGTTCTTTAGATTAAGCAGAAGACCTTCTGAGTAAGGGAATATGGCAGAGACTACTGGTATTAAAACTGGGTTTTTAGGCCCCAAGCCCCAAATCTAAAAGTCCCACCTTAGGACTAGCCACTCAGTTCCATATGCCAAATATGAGCAAGACATAAGACAGAGAAAGATTTATTACAAGGTTGCCATGGGAAGACAACACCTCAGTATTCATCAGCCATTTTCAGAGGTATAGACATTGGCTTCAGGTTAAATAGGGAGCTCTCTGGGCAGGATATGAGAAAGGTATGCACAGTTAAAACAGTCCCCAGTCAAAGGCATGGCCAGGTTGAGCATTAGCTCAGTCTTTGGAGGAGTTCCACACAAACTGTCACGGTTTCTCCTTGAGGGGAAGAATACTTTTATCTTTTGCCACAGATGAAGAGATGCCTTAGTCTGTCTGACGCACAGTTTGCTGTTTGTCACAAGATGATTACCTTTCCTGAAGGCTGAGGTGATTGTAAAGTACCCACAGTCTGTTATGGGGCCCAATGTTGCCATACCAAACTTAGCAAAAGAGGCTATATCCTGATAGCATTTAAAAGGCCAGCCAAATATCCTGCTTATACAGCCAGAAAGAGAGTGTAGCAAGAGTGTTTGCATTAATCATGGCAGCCTTCATGCAAATGAAGGACTGTTTTTATATCACTCACAAGACAATGTCGTTCGCGCAAATGAAGGACTGTGTTCACATCAACCATAGAATAGTGTCCTTCATGCAAATGAAAGATTATGTATACCAGTGAGTTACAGGCCTTCTCCTGAGCACCAAGGACAGTGCTTCCCCACTGACCTGGGTGAAAATGATTATAGGATCATCTAGAGTTCACACAAGCTTGTGATGGCAAAAAGTCTAGAGCAAGCGGAAACAGTAGTGACTGGAACAGTGTCTTCTGGAACTAGAACTGTGCTTTTGCTGCAAACAACTGTAGTTGCTATGTTGCTTCTTCAAGGTGTCCATTGAGTGTTTAAATCAGCCAGACTGGCATGAGGGTAACATAGCCGGTTAGTTTACTGAGAGTCCTTCATTCACAGCAGCTTGAGTACCAGGGAGAGATCTAACACCTGTCAATTAATGTGTCAAATTGCCCAACTCCCAACATCTTGGCTTATTTAAAGGAAAAAGAACATTTAAAAGAGGTGCTTACAGCCAGGCACTGGTGACTCCCACCTGTAATCCTAGCTACTCAGGAGGCTGAGATCTAAGGACTGCAATTCCAAGCCTGCCCAAGAAAAGAAAGCCCATAAAACCCAATTAACCAGCAAAAAGCTAGTCATGGGGCTGTGGTTTAAGTGGTAGAGTGCCAGCCTTGAACAAAAAAAACTTCAGGAACAGCACCCAGGCCTTGAATTCAAACCCCAGACCTGGCATACACATACTAAAAAAGAAACCAAACTTCTCATCCCCACAGCCCTGACCCATATTATCTTGCTTTGCCATATTAATTCTTACCTTGTCCATCCTCCATAGCTTACCTAGGAATTCAGTTTTCGTACTGGGTCTCCCCTCTCCCAGGAATGTAAACTTGACAATGCAGGGGGTTGGTGTCCCACATCTGAGTGCCTGAAATAATATAGTGTTCAATGCCTCACTGCTTAGTAAGTGCCCTCTACAAATAAAATATAAATCTGGGTGCCTATGGCTCACAACTCTTTCTAGCTACCCAGGAGGCTAAGGTCTGAGGATCCCAGTTCAAAGCCAGCCTGCGCAGGAAAGTTCATAAGACTTTAATTAATCAGCAGAAAACTGGGAGGTGGAGCTGTGGCTCAAAAGTGGTAGAGCACTAACTTTGAGTGAACATGCTCAGGCCTCGAGTTATAATTTTCTTTAGATTAAGCAGAAGACCTTCTGGGTAAAGGGATATGGCAGAGAATAGTGGTATTGAAACTGGGTTTTTAGGCCCCAAGCCCCAAATCTAGGAGTCCCACATTAGGTCAGCTTATAAATCTCTAATGATCTTTTCACCCATTCCAAATTCAGAAAGGAGAGAAGTCTTTGATCTTTGTCAGATATAAAGGGCTTTGACCCCTGGGCCTTGGCAGGGCATTTATACTGGCCCCATAACCTTGGCTGTCTAATGGTTCATAGAGATTAGAAAGTAAATGGCAGGTGTTTTGTGAAGGTTCTTCAAGTGTTAACTTGGTATAAAAACCATGGTCTCACAAACTTGGTAGAGCAAAAATTAGCAAGACCTTATCTCAAAGAACAAGTTGGGCATAGTGCTTCACATCTCTAATCTCAACTACAAGAGGACAGAGGTAAGAAGATTGAGGTCTGAAGCCAGAAAAGGCAACACATGAGACTTTGTCTGAAAAAAAATCCAATCTAATGGAAAAGGGACTGAGGGTATGGCTCAAGTGGTAGAGCACTTACATAGCAAAATGTGAGGCTCTGAGTTCAAATCTCATTCCTGCCTCCTTCCCAAAACACATAATCCACTTTCCACTTCAGAAAAAATCGAGAGTCCCTACCTAGCAAGTCAACAGATTCCAAGTTCGGCTGGAATGATACAAAATGAGATGGACACATCTTCTTTGTGCCAAAAGCAAGAAAGTCTTCACAGACAACATGATGTAAGTATACAGAAGGTAGCCTCAAGGAGATCCTATTGGACACTGGTGTGGGGGGGGAGGGAGGCGGGGTGTGGAGGGGACGGGACACAACTGGTCATCAAAAACAAGGACTCAAGCAGAGTTAGAATCAACTACTGCCTGGCAACAGTAGCTCACGCCTGTAATTCTAGCTGTTCAGGAGGCTTAGATCTGTGATCACAGTTCAAAGACAGTCTGGGTAGAAAGTTCATTAAAGTTCCAAGTATCCACCCAAAAGCCACAAGTGGAGGTATGGCTCAAGCTGTAGAGCACCAGCCTTGAGAACAAGAGCTAAGGAGCATGAAGCCCTGAGTTCAAGCCCCAGGATAGGCACAGCATACCCCCAAACAAGTGTGAACTCCTGGTTCTTTATTTCTTCCTCCCAAGTTGCATGTTCCCTTAATTATCCTTCACTTTGCTAGAATTTCCACGTGCAGCAAGAGAGATCATTTTCTTTGTAATTTATAACTTTTCCCCCCACAGGAGAGGAAAAAGGCTAACTAAAATTTACTCTTAGAAGCCAGACACTGGTAGCTCATGCCTACAATCCTAGCTACTCAAGAGACTGAGATCTGAGGATCTCAGTTCGAAACCAGCCCAGCAGGAAAGTCAATGAGACTCCTATCTCCAGTTACCCACTAGAAAACCAGAAGTGGAGCTATGGCTCAAATTGGTAGAGCGCTAGCCTTGAGTGAAAAAGAGCTGAGGGGCAGCGGTCCAGCCCCGAGTTCAAGCCCCACAACCAACAAAATAAACTAAAATAAAAATTGCTCTTAGAAGATAAAGTTCAGAGGTCAGAAGAGAGCAAGGGAAAAGGACAATGTATTCTTTGGTGCTAGTTTCCATAAGCTTGAAAGAAAAAAAAAAGCAGATTCTGGAGTCTTGTAAACAGAATCTGTTTCCTTCTGTTTTCTGTCTGGAGCATGGCATTTGTCCTAACTACATTTACAAGACTCATTTGTTAATTGTTGAGAAGCAGTTGACCCATAACGAAATGGAAGATGATCATTTGTATATTTTCAAATTAGCATTAACGTTCCCAGAACAAGTTTGAGTCTTTACAGTACAGAACAGACTATGCTTTATAGAGTGAATTCAGGGGAAGTTAAGAATGCTAATACACTGGATTTGTTCCATCATCTTGAACCTGAAATGTAACACTATTTTCAGCATTGCATTGGAGGGTGGGGGAAGAAGTCATCAAATCATTAGAAAATATGGACATAACTGGCTTATTACTACATTTTACCCAGGAAATTATAATATACCATCCAGTCTGTCCATCTGTCTGTCTGTCTGTTTGTCTGTCATCTATATATCATCTATCTATCTTGTCCATTTCCCTCTAGGCTGAGGAAAGCAGCCTAAACAAATTGCTGCCTGTCCAAAGTGTTCACTTAATGGGGGGTTAGAACCAAGAAAAACCATATCTATTGAATTCCAAAGCCCTAACCATCACCTACATGCCTGCACTTACAATAGTCGGATGAGTCAGGGGCCCGATCCCATTTCAGGCTCCCAAACACCAGATCTCTAGAGTCTCTTCAGCTGGAGTAAATACCTCACCCCTCCCACATGGGCCGCATGATCCCCACGTGTCCCTGAGTAGTGCCCCATTTCCAACCTTCAACCAGGCTACCATCACCTCCCTCTGGCCAATCAGTTCAGCTAAGATATTTGAAAGTCCTCCAAGTTGACATGTCCTCTGACAACTATCTCTCACCAATGCAAGAGCCTACCTCAGTGCTTATACCAACAGTACCCATAGGGACTTAATCAAATATCACCCGTACCGTGTGTGTGTGTGTGTGTGTGTGTGTGTGTGTGTGTGTGTGTGTGTGTGTGTGTGTGTGTGTGTGTGTGTGTGTATACCAGTCATGGGACTTGAACTCAGACCCTGGGTTTTGTCCCTGAGCTTTTTAGCTCAAGACTAGTGCTCTATTGCTTGAGCCACAGCTCCACTTCTGTTTTTTAGTTTGTTTGTTTTATGGTTTTTTGTGGCTAATTGGACTTTCCTACCAGGGCTGGCTTTGAACCATGATCCTCAGATCTCAGCTTCCTGAGTAGCTAAGATTACGGGTATGAGACACTGGTGCCTGGCTCCTATTGGGGGGAGGGGTCTGATCTTCATATTTTCCTCATTACTAGACCAAGGTAGATACATATCTCTGAAACCCCAGTGCTTAGCATCCTTCCTGGTCCTTATGGGTAAATATTCAGAGCACTTGTTGAGAAATCAATGAATGTAATATTCGCTGATGAATAAATAAATGTTCTGATTCACCCTTCAAAATACTTTCCCCACACAGCCAAATGATGCACATAATTATATTCAATATTAGAATAGGATATTTTTCTTCTTGGCTTTAAGAATGCATGTTTTATTAAAGGGAAAAGGTTCTGAGGGAAGCAGAGCCCGAAGGCTCTTCTGCTAGTTTAGACCTCAGTGTAAATGATGTCCTTAGGGGACATATCTGAAGATATTAGGAGAAATGATCACTAGAGATGCCCAACCAGAGTGGGAGGAAGAAGATGGAGAGGTAAGTCAAAAGACCAGAGAGGCTTTTTGTTTTACCTCTTCTGCTATAGCTTTTCCACGGAGCAGCTCAGGTTGCCATAGCAACAGCAGCAGCAATTTGTGGTCCCTCTTTCCAGCATCCTACTTACTGGCGAGGAAAAGCTATAAGTCTCAGGCTCCTATCCTAGCAGGTCATTCTGCTCTTGAGAAAAAAAGCCAGGCTGAGCCTCCAAGAGCCAACAGCAGAGATGAACCAACCAACAGGGTGGCAAAGGAAAGGATTTCAGGCTGCTAGAGAAGGGTGGGAGGGACACCACTTCCAGGGGGTGAAGGCTAACGCGTGGGCTGGAGTGACACGGGAATAAAGAGGAAGCTGCCACCATTGGCAAATAATCACAGCTGGGGCAGAGTGCTTAGAGCTGATTACCTAGAGATCCTCCAGCTTAATTGATTTTTATACAACCTCCTGACTGCAAAATTGGGAGGCTGGAACCATAAAGGCAATTTTCAAAGGACAGCTGCTTGCTCAAGTGGACACCCCACCCCGAATTGTTTATCAGGGTTTCTAATGACTTATTCTTCTCAACTGAGCCAGAAAATAGCTTTCTAAACAAGCAATGGGAAGGATGCCAGATGTGTGTGACTAGATGATGTGAGAGAGTGCCGCGTCAGTGTGTAATTATTACTCTTCCTAATCACATCAGCAGTTTTATTGTGAGAGGTGTCCAATTCTACAGCAAGAGTATGATCTAGATAGGAAGAAGTCACCATCAGCTTTGTAGGTTTTGTTTTCTATCCATTTTTAAGTCTTGGGCATAACTCAAATCAATAGTAATTGTCTTGCAAGGAAGGTTTAAAGAAAGAAGAGAAATTGGGGGTAAATGTCGATAAGTTATTGATAAAGCTATTAATCCATTTCATTGCTGAAGACATAAATTGTGAATTCAAGCCAGGTACACCAAGTGGCTCATATCTGTCATCCTAACTACTCACAAGGCTGAGATTTGAGACTAGTGATTGGAAGCCAGCTTGGGCAGACAAATCTGTGAGACTCTTTTATCCAGCAAAAGGGTGAAAGTGAAGGTGTGGCTCAAGTAGTAGAAAACTGGCCTTAAAAAAAAAAGGCTAAGCATAATGTGGCCTGAGTTCAAGCTCCAGTATCAGCACAAAACACAAAGCAAACAAGCAAGAAAGAAAGCTGGGCACTGGTGGCTCACACCTGTAATCGTAGCTCATCTCAGGAGGCTGAGATCTGAGGGCAATGGTTCAAAACTGAGCAAGAAAGTCCACAGGACTCTCATCTCCAATGAATCACCAAAAAGCCAGATGTGTAGCTATGGTTCAAGTGGTAGAACACTAGTTTTGAGCAAAAAAGCTCAGGGACAGTGCCTAGCCCCTGAGATCAAGGCCCCGGACTGGCACAAAAAAGGAAGGAAGAGAGGGAGGGAGGAAAGAAGGAAGGAAGGAAAGAAGAAAGGAAGGAAGGGAGGGAGGGAGGGAGGGAGGGAGAGAGAGAGGGAGGGAGGGAAAGAGAGAAAAAGAAAGAAATATATCTTTATATAGAACTCTCTCTCTCTCTCTCTCTCTCTCTCTCTCTCTCTCTCTCTCTATATATATATATATATATATATATATATATATAGATCAGTGCTCAGAGCTCATCAAGGTTTTCTTTTAGGAAGGATTAATTTTTTTAATAGCACCAAAAGGAAACTTATACAAACAATTTATAGAGTCGACCACGGTTCATTAAAGAACAAAAGAACAGAAACATGTAATTTCATGGTGACTCCCACCAAACACAGCCTCTCTGGTTTCCAGCAATATGCCAAATCAATGACTTAGCAACCCTGCTGTTGGCATTTACCCTGTGTCTTCCTCACATCTGCTGCTGCTCCAAGGATGATACATTTAATAAATATGTTTATAAGCCGTAATTTGCTTCTGGCACTATTTTTTGCTTCTTTTTTACACCAAACTTTCATTCATGGGGAGGAAACATGCCTCGGTGTTAAATGACCTTTCTTACAAAGCTCTTAGGACATTTAACCGAGCCCAAGAGTGACCCACGGCATTGAAATTAAGTCTAAGGTTAGTATTGGACTGAAAGTCAGAAATGAACCATCAAACTAAGGCAATGTGAGAGCCACCTCTAAGAATTCCTGTGAGGCTTCTAGGAAAGCCCAAAGCAGAAAATCAGACGCTCATACTCATCTCTTGACCACCGTATGACAAAATGTAGTATTGCATAGCATTGCTATATGTATTAACACGGAAAATCAAATAGAGTTCATTTTATTTTGGTGGATGAATATTTTATGTGGGAAAACCCCCCAACAACCAGGCAGATGGAAAGGCCAAATAATTACCAAACAATCAAAGGCTTGTTTGATGAATATATTACAACAAAAAAATCCATTCTCTAAAATTAAGTGGATCTTCTTTGTATAAAAATGCTCATCACCATGCACCAGTGGCTCTTAGCTGTAATTCTAGCTACTCAGGAGGCTAAGATCTGAGAATCATGGTTCAAATCCAGCCCAGACAGGAAAGTCTGTGAAATTCTTTTTTAAAATATTTTATTATAAAGATGCTGCCGTGAAACTTTCATCTGCAAAAGGCCAGAAGTGGAGCTGTGGCTCAAGTGGTAGAGCATTATTAGCCTTATACAGAAAAGCTCAGAGATAGCATCCTAAATCCTGAGTTCAAGCCCCAGTACTGGGACTACAAAATAAATTTTAAAATCATTTATTTCATCTTCATCTCACTTTATTAAATTGCTGTGTATATACTTTATGTATGGACTTACATATGCTTTATAATATTGATAACATACAAATAAAATAGTATGTGTTTTATCATTTATTGACAAACCCATACAGATTGGAAAAGCATGCTGGTAAGTTTGATCTCTAATAAGGTATGCAACTAAAATAACTGGGATACTGTTGCTTTAAATAAGTAAAAATATTAGCTGGTTAAATAAAATTATACAAGGTCCTTACATTTGCAAAAATTCCCACTGCAAATGGTTCTTTAATAGTTATAAGTGAAGTAAGCCAAGCCCAAAGAAACATAGGTCCCATGATTTCCCTTATTTGCAATATCTAGTATATGTATGAGTCAAGCAGAAAAGGTCAGATAAGATGATGTTAGGAAAATGAACCCTAAGATACATATTTTAAATGTTTTTTTTTCTTTCATGCATTTGTTTCTAACGCCATTATAAGATTATTTCTTTGTTGCTTTGTATGTCCCTCCCCCACAGTATAAACCCTGCTTTCACTGTATTTGATGTTGGTATAATTTATGGAGGGGAAGGGGAAAAACAAGTCGTTTAAATAAGGATACAGGTGGACCTGTTGCAACAATGAGAAGTACAAGTTGTCATGTCGAAAACGAACTTTACAACTTGGTGGGGGGGATTGGGTGGGGGGGAGGGAGGATGGGAAGGGATGGGAAGGGTAAACAAAGGAGGAGGCTACAATGCTTGATAAGAAATGTACTCACTATCTTGCCCATGTAATTGTAACCCCTCTGTACAGTATTTTCACAATAAAAAAATAGTTATTTCAGGGCTGGGAAGGTGGCTAAGTGGTAGAGCTCTTGCCTTGCATGCTCGAGGCCCTGGGTTCGATTCCTCAGTACCACATTAACAAAAATAAGAAAAAGAAGTAGTTTTGCTGGGTGCTGGTGGCTCACATCTGTAATCCTAGCTACTCAGGAGGCTGAGATCTGAGGATTGTTGTTCAAAGCCAGTCTGGGCAGGAAAGTTCATGAGACTCTTATCTCCAGTTAACCACCAGAAAACCAGAAGTGGTGCTGTGGCTCAAGTGGTAGAGCGCTAGCCTTGAGCTGAAGAGCTGAGGGACAGGGCCCAGGCCCAGAGATCAGGCCCCACGACCAGACCCTCCCCCCCCAAAAAAAGTTATTTCAGCATTATCCTAATGGCAAAATCCTTTGTTAAAGTTTTTCTAGGACTGGTCTAATCCCAGGATGACTCATCCACAAAGGCCACAGCCCAGTTGGGGCAAAAGTATTCCTATGTAAGAGGGGATACATTTGACTGCTTTCTATTGCCAAGGGAAATTGATGAAAGTCAGCTTGGAATTATTGATGTTGAATTTACATAAAAAAGTGAAGCTGTGGCTTGAGTGGTAGAGTACTAGCCTTGAGCAAAAAAGAAAAAGAAAAAAAGCTCAGGGACAATGCCCAGGTCCTCAGATTTCCACCTCCTGAGTAGTTAGGATTACAAGCATAAGCCACCAGGGCCACCATATACATCCCCATTTCTAAACACCATGATCCACCAAAGGGAGCCAGGAGAAGCAGCTACAGCCAAGGCTGAGACACGGGAAGTCTGGCATTCATTTAGAACATCTTGTACCAGAAAACAAGGAAGTACTCCAAGAAGAATGAAATCATCTCAAAATAACACAGAAGCCAACTTGAAGGGCTTCCACTAGTCAAATCTGGGATAATTTGAACCTCAAAGTAATAATGAGAGGGCTGGGAATGTGGTTTACTAGTAAAGTGCTTGCCTAGCATGCATGAAGCCCTGGGTTCAATTCCTCAGTACCACATACACAGAAAACGCTGGAAGTGGCACTGTGACTCAAGTGGTAGAGCACTTGCCTTGAGCAAAAGAAGCTCAAGGACAGTGCCCAGGCCATGAGTTCAAGCCCCAGGACTAACAAAAATAAAAAATTAATAATCATAGTAATGCAACCCATGAATAAAAAAGGAAACTATTTTGGAAAGCAGGATAGGTAGATAGTTCTAATGTACCATCTTACAAATACATTTAATTACAAAGAGAAAGCACCAATCACAGTGTAGAATACCTGCCTAGCAAGTACAAAGCTTTTGCAGAGAGAGAGAGAGGAGGAGAGAGAGAGAGAGAGAGAGAGAGAGAGAGAGAGAGAGAGAGAGAATGAGAATCTCCAAAAGTAGAGTGCCCCAGTGGAGGAGTCCAGCAGGCACTACCTTAATCAAGTCATCTGCCAATAGGGAAGTCCTAGAATGACTCAGCATTAGGTACCATTGGATTAGATGCAATCAAAACACGTATCTTCTCTTCCAGTGCTCATAACAAAAATGCCTAGCCCCAAACTAATCATGAAGAATTATAAGCTAGGTGCCAGTGGCTCACATCTGTAAATCCTAGCTACTCAGCAGGCTGAGATCTGAGGATCACAGTTCAGGAAAGTCTATGAGACTCTTATCCCTAATTACCCACCAGAAAACCAGAAGTGGAGCTATAGCTCAAAGTAGTAGAGGGCTAGCTTTGAGCAAAAGAGCTCAAGGACAGGGCTCAGGCCTTGAGTTCCAGTCCCAAACTGAAGAAAAAAAAGAAAGGAAAGAAAGAAAAGAAAGGAAGGAAGGAAGGAAGGAAGGAAGGAAGGAAGGAAGGAAGGAAGGAAGGAAGGAAGGAAGGAAGGAAGGAAGGGAAAGAAAGAGAGGGAAGGAGGGAGGGAGGGAAGGAGGGAGGGAGGGAGGGAGGGAGGAAGGAAGGAAGGAAGGAAGGAAGGAAGGAAGGAAGGAAGGAAAGAAAGAAAGAAAGAGAAAGAAAGAAAGAAAAGAAAGGGAAGGAGGGAGGGAAGGAGGGAGGAAGGAAGGGAAAGAGAGAGGAAGGAAGGAAGGAGGGAAAGAGAAAGAGAGAGAGAAAGAAAGAAGGAATGAAGAAAGAGAAGGAGAGAGAGAAAAGAAAAGGAGGGATGGGGGGAAAAAGGAAGAAAGGAAGGAAGGAAGGCGGTAGGAAGGAAGGAAAGAAAGAGGAGGCATATTGAATACAAATAAACTGAAAGGTATTCTTTAACCCAATTCTCTTGTAACGATTACTGCCTCCAAAAGATTGTGCAATCTCAGGATGGACCGTGGAACAGATCCAGATGGTAGGATACTGAAGAAACTTGACAGTGAACACCACGTTCGAGTGGAGTCTTTATTACTCTCAAGGGTGCTGCAGACGTGTATGGAGACCCTAAGATGGATGGTGCCTGGGGATGAACAGATCTCAATGCCAGTATCCTGGCATTGAGTATCCTGGATGAGTGTATATTATGTTTCCCACACGTGCATGAGAAATTTTAGGAGATGTGGTGTGAGCCACATTCCAATAACTTGCTCAAAATAATCATGAAAAAAAGGGAGCTCTGTGTACCAGACTTGCAACTGGCTTTGGACTGGGAGATTTCCTTTAAACAAAGGATGCTTCTTCAAGTTTTGATTGTTTGCCATTTTTAATAGTTTCTGAGTTAGTCTTCCAGTGATTTGAAAGGAGTAAATTTAAGGAAAAAAGATACACACTGCCAGAAAGCTGGTGGGCAATTTGAAGCCAGCTAGGGCTGCAAAGCCTGTGAGACTCTTATCTCCAATTAGTTTCCAGAAAAAGAGAGAAAAAGCCAGAAGTAAACTCAACTAGTAGAGTGCCATTCTTCCGTGAAAAAGCTAACAGACAGCAATGGCAGGCCCCGAGTTCAACACCAGTGCCAGCACACACACACACACACACACACACACACACACACACACACACACACACACGTGCGTAAGTTGCTCTTTTTTTCATTTTGATAATTTTTTTTTTTTTGCATGATCAGATGCACATAAGCATGAGGCCTTTATGATACTCTCCTAAAAGTATCCTCCTTTGGTCTCACTGTGTGTGAACGTCTAGAGTCCTGTATAATTTATCATGTCCCCTTGTATTTTTAAATATAAATTCTTATTTCCACCTTTCTTATGTAGAAGTCAAGGAGAGCACTCTGTTCTGAACCACCGTTTCTCCTGTTCTGGAGAGCACTCCACATTAGCACATGGGCACCTTGTATCTTTGTCTTTATTTTTTTTTATAGTAATAGCTCCTCAAGCCTTTACTTTTGTAGGTTATTATATGTGTGTGTGTGTGGGGGGGGGGTACAAGGAAGGGAGGCCAGGGGAGTCCTGGTCCTTGAACTTACGGCCTAGGTGCTGTCCTTGAGCGTTTCTGCTCAAGGCTAGCACTCTACCAGTAGGCCCAAACCTCTACTTCCAGCTTTTTACTGGTTCGTCGGAGATCAGAGTTTCAAGGATTTGACTGCGTGGATGGCCTTGACTCTCAGTTCTTAAATCTACATGGCTACGATTAGAGGCATGAGCCTCAGAGCCTTTCCCAAACTTAATGTTGACAAAAATGTTGCCACTGGACTTCAAACACTCAAAACATAAAAAGTGTTGGAACAAAAAACACATTCCTGTCCAGATCTTTTGGCTCATACCTTATTCCCAGCACCTAGTAAATGCTCAACAAATGCGTGCTTGAAAAGAATAAAGGATCAATAATACGGCTACTGCATTCATATTAAAATATGTCACCTGCCCAATACTGGTGGTTCACATCTGTAATCCTAGCTACTCAAGAGGCTAAGGTCTAAAGATCGTGGTTCAAAGTCAGCCAGGGCAGAAGAGTCCATGAGAATCCTATCTCCAATTAATCACCAAAAAAAAAAAAAAAAAAGCCAGAAGTGGGAGTGTGGTTCATAGGGTAGAGCACTAGCCTTGAGAAGAAAAAGCCAATCTGGAGCACCAAGGCCCTGATATCAAGCCCCAGGACCAGCACCCACACACAAAAAGATGCAAAAGTTCTTTTAGGAGATGCCCTATCTCTAGGTAGAGTTATCAGAAGATGGTTTACTAAAAATACCAGGAGGACACCTGCATTCAAAGCTGTGGTGGGAGCGTTAGGTAAGAGTAGGTAGAACACATCACTGGTGAATTCATGGAAAACTGTGAGGATGGAAGCTCTTCAGGAAAGCTGCTTGGCCTGAAAATAATTGAGTTCTTTCCTGTTCTCACAAATATATCTGCATGCTGTTAGGTTAGACTAATAAAGTCCTTCTAAACTACCCGTGGACACATATACAATTTTTTTTTTTGTGCCAATCCTGGGGCTTGAACTCAGGATCTGAGACTGTCCCTGAGCTTTGTTTTTTTTTGCCTGAGGTCAGCTCTCTACCACTTGAGCCACAGCGCCACTTCCAGCTTTTTCTGAGTAGTTTGTTGGAGATAAGAGTCTCATGGAGCTGGGCACCTGTGGCTCACGCCTGTAATCCTAGCTACTCAGGAGGCTGAGATCTGAGGATCACAGTTCAAAGCCAGTCTGGGCAAAAAAGTCTGTAAAACTCTTATCTCCAATTAACCATGAGAAAACCAGAAGTGGTGCTGTGGCTCAAGTGGTAGAGCACTCATCTTGAGATGAAGAGCTGAAGGACAGCATCCAGGCCCAGAGTTCAAGCCTCATGACTGACAAAAAAAAAAAAAAAGTCTCATGGACTTTGCAGCTCAGGCTGACTTGAAGTCATGACCTTCAGATCTCAGCCTCTTGAGGTGTGAGCCACCAGCGCCAGCTTATTTTGTTTTTAATTTTGATTCAAAATTAAAGACATTAGCTGGACTTAAAGATTGGTAATTAAGAATGTCAAAGCCATCCCCATTTGAGGAGCAGAATATGGAAAAGAAATGATGTGGGCTGGGAAGGTGGCTCAGTGGTAGAGCGCTTGCCTTGCGTGCATGAGGCCCTGGGTTCAATTCCTCAGCACCACATAAGCAAAAAGAAAAAAGCCGGAAGTGGTGCTGTGGCTCAAGTGGTAGAGTGCTAGCCTTGAGCTGAAAAGCTGAGGGACAGTGCCCAGGCCCAGAGTTCAAGCCCTTCAACCGGACCAAAAAAAAAGAAAAAGAAAAAGAAAAGAAATGATGTGAAAAGAACAAAAAGAGGGTAGAATACCATGGCCTCACATGACAGAACAGAGGAGCAGGGTGAACATTCTTCCCCAAGCTCCACGACTCCAAATGCTATTGCATTGAGGATTCAATTCCCAGCAAATGAATTGGGGAACATATCCATTCAGGCCATAATATGTTCCAATTTCCATCCATGACCTTAGCATTATACATATTACATATAAATATATAATATATGCAATATAGTAAATACATACATATAATATATAATAATTAAATCTGTTATATTAATATGCTTTGTTAATATATGTTACTATAGCAATATATTATATGAATATATCATATATAGTATATATACAGATATGAGCATGTATATATATTTCTAAGAGAAAGAGTAAGCTCTGGTATCTTTTCTCATATGGGCACTAATCTCGTTTGTTACTTCACCATCTCATATTTAAGTACTACCATATTGGTGCTGGGGTCTCCATATATGAATTGAGGGGTAAGGACACAAGCATTCAGTCTGTAACACTTGTATATATGCAGAAGGGTTTACATCATGTGCCTTTTACATTTGAAAATAAATCAGTGCCCAGACCCTGAGTGCAAGCCCCAAAACTGGTACCAAAAACAAGTGACTTGGTGTAATCCCAGCTACTCAAGAGGCTGAGATCTGAGGATAGCAGTTCAAAGCCAGCCCAGGCAGGAAAGTCTGTGAGCCTTTGATCTCCAATCAACTACTAGAAAACGAAGTGGTGCTGTGGCTGTGGTAGAGCTCTAGACTTGAACACAAGAGCTCAGGGGCAGTATCCGAGCCCTGAGTTCAAGCCCCACAACCAACAGCAACAAAATAAAGGGACTTGGAAGGCAGCTATATAGAAATTGGATTTGAAAGCTTTAGAATAGAGAGATTGGGTAAGGAAAATACCAGAGACAAAAGTTGAAAGATAGAAAGGAAGCAAGAAAACACAGACTCAAGAAACCTGCACGTTAGGGCAATTTTGGTCCCACTAGTGCTCCAGTTTTCGCCTAGAATAAAGAAGAAGGACACAGGGAAGAAAGCTAGGTTTCCTGTCTGCTGGTTTCTTTTTTTTTTTTTTTTCTGTCTGCTGGTTTCTTGTTTGTGACTTCACTTCTCTGTCAAATCTCTGAGCATCTGAAAAATTAAAGCTGCTACTCCATGACAGGCTGTTTAACAAATACTTTAAAAAGAAAAAAAAAACCTCAAGAATTGTTTCAAATTGTTCCTGGTGCAACTAACATCCTGCTACTATTTCTGTGTGGGTTCCATCTTTTAATGTGTTCCCCTTTCAAAAGACATCAGAGAGACGTCTCGGAAATTCCTCTGCCAGGCTTCACTTGATGAATTCTTTTTCTTTTTCTTTTTTTCCCCTCTCTGCTCAGAGATCTAGAGAAATCTGGCAAGGCCAATTCACCATACTCCAGTGCTGTGACCCACATTGGTTTTGCTGCATTTAATTGACAGGGAGCTGGGTAGCCTCCGGCTGACTATCCATCTAAGGTTCTGGGGTGAGGGCACCTCTTTTAGATGAGGGATGTTTTTGCCTGCAGTAAAACATTGACATCAGCTGTTGCTTTCTTCTAAGTTGATAGAACTGGTCTGAGATCCAGGTTTTTTGTTGTTGTTGTTGTTAGATTTCAAACAATTCTCCCAATGGTATTATCTCTGTGTCTTAATATAGTCAGTTAAATGTGTAGATTTCTTCTCCAGATAAACTTGGCAGTCTCTGTCTCCCTTCTGATAACTAACTGGAAGCAAAGTAGATTTCCCTCCATGCTTTAGCCCCAACGTAGCAGTCAAGAAATCCTCAATTCAAAGATTCATTTCCAAGTCTCCTTAGTCCATGTTTTTTCCCCTCCTAGTTCTAGGGCTTGAACTCAGTGCTTCGAATTCTTCTTCAGCTCATTTGCTCATGACTGAGACGCTACTACTTGAGCCATGCCTCCAAGTCCAGCATTTTGCTGGTTAATTTGAGATAGACTCTCAAATTTTTCCACCCAAGCTGACCTTGAACCACAGTCCTCCAGGTCTCAGCCTCCTGAGTAGCTAAGATTACAAGCATGAACCACTGACATCCCTGGCTTATTTTCATCATGTGCCATTGTATTTGTACAACTTTACTGTAGTACTATTATAGTCTGGGCATTTATAATATTGCAGGCTCAGGACACTTATTAGACCATTTAAGCCACACATGAGTACCCAGTAAAATAAGTAACATTATTATCCAATTTTATGACTATTCAAGAAAGAGAGCCTACTAAATGGAGCAATTAAACCCCATGTTTGTCTTACTCGACATAGGCATAACAGTATTACATCAGTAATCTCTGAGACATAGAGCCACTGAATCTGAATCTCAATCATTTTAACTATTGCGATCTCATTGGATCTATTCTTTCTCAGAAGTTAATCATCGATATTACTGTATTTTATCCTTCAGATGAAGAACTCTCAGCCCTAAGAATCGGAATGAATAGCCTGAAGTAGAGTTGTCAGGAGGAAGAAGGGAAGACAGGAAGAGGAGGGGACACAGGACTTCCAGTTAAATTTAAACTTCACATAATGAATCATAGTTGGGATATGCTTATACCAAAACAATTATTTGGTGGTTATCCATTTCAGATTAGTTATTCAATTTTGGATAAGTAACAAATGTTTTTTTAGTAATTCTGTCTTCCAATAAACTCATGTGTGTGTGTGTGTGTGTGTGTGTGTGTGTGTATGTGTGTGTGTGCGTGTGTGCACACGCACGTATGTGTGTGCCAGGTTTGGGATTTGAACTTAGTGCCTACAGGTAGTCCCTTAGTTCTTTTTCTCAAAGGGAGCACTCTACCACTTGAGTCACAGTTCTACTTTTAGCTTTTGGTGGTTAATTGGCGATAAGAGTCTCATGGACTTTCCTGCCTGGGCTGGCTTCAAACTGTAGTCCTCAGCCTCTTGAGTAGAGTTAGCTAGGATTACAGGCATGAGCCATCAGTGTCTCACTTATAATAGACTCAAAGGATCTGACTCTCCTAGAGCAGTCATATATTCATGGAAATTAATATTTGTTCTTTTTGTTTGTTTTGCTTTGGTTTGGTTATTTTTTTTCTTTCTTGTTTTGTTGTTGGCTCCTACTGTGAGCCTCAGATCTTGGCCTCCTAAGCAGCTAGGATTATGTAAAGGCATGAGCAACTAGCACTTGGCTAAATTTATTTTTACTATGATTATTGTACTATAGGTACGTTAACCTTATCAACCATGCATGTTTGTGTCATAGACCTCAACAAAATCCTCAGTTGAGATCCTCCTCTGGGTCTTACCCAAGGCCAAGGTACTGTAGACTGAGGGTCCTGCTGGTCACTGTGTCATGGGCCCACTAAATGGGTGCCTATGAAATGCTGCAGTGACAGGATCAAGTCACAGGGGTTGGGGAGCTGTGGGAGGGTCATGCTCTGCATGCAGTCTCTGAGGGGCTGGTGGGGCCTGAGGGCTGGGCCCAGAGCACAGGACATTCAGGGTCTTCCTGTTCATGCTGCCTCCCACCTTCTTCCCAGCCTAGAGTCAGGATGGACATTTTTTCCTTTATTTGTCCTTGAGATTTCAATAGATATCATTTTATATGATCAGAGGCATTATGTGTTTGGGTTCCTATATGGGTTTTTGGGGGGAGGAGGTGTTTTGTTTTTTGGTTTTTTTTGGCTGGTCCTGGGGCTTGAACTCAGGGCCTGGGTACTGTCTCTGATGTCCTAAGTTCTTTTGTTCATGGCTAGCACTCTGCTTGAGCACAACTCCACTTCTGGCTTTATTTATTTATTTATTTATTGTAGGTCATGGGGCTTGAACTCTGGGCCTGGGTGTTGTCTGAGCTCTTCAGCTCAAGGCAAGCACTCTACCACATGAGCCACAGTACCACTTCGGTTTTCTGGTGGTTAATTGGAGGTAAGAGTCTTAGCCTGCCTGGGCTGGCTTGGAACCGTGATCCTCAGATCTCAGCCTCCTGAGTAGTCAGGATTACATGTATGAGCCACCAGCACCCAGCTACTTATTTTTTAAAACGATTAACTGGAGATAAGAGTTTCATGGACTTTTCTTCCTAGGCTGGCTTTGAATCATGTTCCTCAGATATCAGTTTCTTGAGTGGCCAGAATTCTAGGCATGAGCCCAGAATCCAGCTTGATCTGGAACTTTCATCTTCAGAATTTATTCCCTGTCCCTCAGGGTCTGGACTTGTCTTAAACAAAAGCCAGAGTGATTACCACACATCTATACATTGGAACCACACCCCCTTCCCTGGGGTACACAGCATCGGGGCTTCTGGCTACAGGGTTGAAGAAGAGGCAGAGGAAATACAGGGAAGATGGGGAAAAATAAATATATTAACATATTCTCCTGCCACCACATAATGTGAGTCATGCTTTGCAAACCAAATGTTTAGATATTATGGTTTCTGCATTTCACACACTGCTGTCTACAACTGTACAATTATAATTATTATAATCATCCTACACATTGGGACCAGACCACTCTCCCAAAGGCAAGCTTATTCGATTACTTTGTCGCTCAACTCCTGCTGTCTCCAGAGAACTAGCTTAGCCTTCTTGGCTTTACCCTTGAGAATGTCCACAATGGCCATGCTGTCTCCAACTCCATCTTCCACCACAATCCCAACCCCACCCTACCTACCATGCCTTCCTGGCTCCTCAGTGACTCTTCCAAAATTGCATCACTGTTGAATTCATAGCCCACCATTCCTCTTCAGCTCCCTCAGCCCACTCCTCCTCCAGCCACCCTACTGCTGTCCTTTCCATTTGCTGAGAAAGTTTCCCTTGGAAACTAGAAAGACAGCCTACATACTGGGAGAAGCTCTTTACCAGCAATATATTAGACAGAAGCTTAATATCCAAAATTTACAAGGAGCTCAAGAAATGAACCCCTCCCAGACCTAATAAACCAAATCACTGAATGGGCAAAGGAGCTAAAGAGAGACTTTTCAGAAAAAGAGTAAGAATGGCAAAGAAACACATAAGGAAATGCTCATTATCCCTGGCCATAAGGAAATGCAAATCAAAACAACCCCAAGATTCCATCTCACCCCAGTTAGATTGGCCAACATTGTGGATTTGAACAACAACAAATGTTGGTGGGAATGTAGGGGAAAAGGAACCCTACTGCACTGCTGGTGGGAATGTAAACGAATACAACTCTGGACAACTGTCTGGAGGTTCCTCAAAAAACTAAACATGGCTCTTACTTTCGACCCAGCTATACCATTCCTGGGCATCTACCTTGAACACCATGAGCCAGTATACAATAAAGACACTTGCACATCCATGTTCATTGCTGCACTATTCACAATAGCCAAGTTGTGGAAACAGTCCAGATGCTCTACAATAGATGACTGGATCCCAAATAATGTGGTACCTATGAACAATGGAATTTTATACAGCCATTAGAAAGAATAAAATAATGTCATTTGCAGGGAAATAGATGGCTCTAGAACAAATCATGTTAAGTGATGTAAGCTAAGCTCAGAGAGACAAATGGCACATGTTTTCTCTCATATGCAGAAGCCAGATCTAAATACACCAGGATAAATTATAGAGGACTCTTGGCATTTACACACACTGATGCCAAAGGAGAATACAATGTCTATGTGCTCTGATCACACAAAATAATAGTTATCAAAATGAACTCTAGAAAATGGAAACAGGAGGGTTTTCTTGCTGTTTTTCTTTTCTTTTCTTTTTCTTCTGTTTGTTCATTTATCTGTCTTTGGGGAGGGCAAGGAGGAGCCCAGAAATGGAGGGGCAAAGGATGAACAAATGCAGTAGTGGTACTCACAGGACACCACTATGCTGAAAATGAACTATACAACTAGTGGGTGAGGATGGGAGGGAAAACTGGGAGAGAATGAGGGAAGGGGTGACATGGTCCAGAAGGAAATGTACTCTTTACCTAACTTCTATAGCTTATGTAACTATTAGCCCTTTGTACATCAGCTTTATAATAATAATAATAAAATTAAGAATTTTTCTCTTGGACACATGAAAAATCAAAACCACATTACTGACTGAGCACAGGTTCACTCCTGTGCTCAAGTTTCATGGTGTGGTATTAGAGTTGTACCACCTGGGAGATAAAGTAAGAAAGTAGTTTATTAAGTATAGTTTGTCTGGTAGAAAAATAAAAGAGCCATTGAGATATAAAAGGCTGAAGTCTGATGTAATGATGGACATCTTTAACTTGAGCATTCAGGAGGCTGCAGCAGGAGGGTACCATCAGCACCCAGCTTAAAGCTCCTTCCCTTCCCTTCCCTTCCCTTCCCTTCCCCTCCTGAGCCCAGGCAGGAAAGTGCATGAGACTCTTACCTCCAATTAACCAGCAAAACAAAAAGGCAGACGTACAGTTGTAGCTCAAGTGGTAGAACACCAGCCTTGAATGAAAAAGGTCTGGGACAACACCTAGGTCCTGAGTTCAAGCCCCAGTATACACACACACACACACACACAAAGAGTGACTCAGGAATACAATGGAAGGGTACAGAAGAGTTTGGGAGAGGACTTACTAGTGGTGTCATCAGAGACCTGGACAATGTTAACTGGATTTCTTGTTCCTCTAGGATCTTGTCCATTCTTATTCTATGTTGGTTAGAATTTGGAAACGCCCCCTCCCACCCTAAGAGCCCCACTCACGGGCCCATCTGTCAGGTTACTTTGACTCTACAGGGAGATCACTGTACATCCACCACTACTAGAGGGAGACAGAGAGCAAGCACCAAACAGCAAGTGCTACTGAAAATACTATCACTGCCCAGAACTGCTAGAGGCCAACTGTTCCTCACAGTCTCAAGCCTGCAAAGCAAATCTGAACTTCTGGCTCATTCCTCTAGCTTGTTCCTGTAAGTCCTTCTTTGGTGAGATCAATTTACTCATCTACAAGAGTCAATCAAGCCCTAGGGGCTCACACCTATGATCCTAGCTACTCAGGATCTGAGGATCTCTGTTTGAAGCCAGCCCAGGCAGAAAAATCTGTGAGACTCATCTCCAATTAATCACCAAAAAATCCAGAAGAGGAGCAATGGCTCAAGCGATAGAGTGCTAGCCTTGAGCAAAAAAGCTCAGGTATAGAGCCCAGGCCCTGAGTTCACCTGTGGGATCCTTTACTGGGAGAGCCAAACCTTGACTACTATCCCAAAAATAGAATGGAAAAGTCAGAGGACTCCCAAGTATGGTAGAGATTTAATTTAGATAGAGCATACAGAAGAAGAATCAGAACCAACAGCAAGCAGACAGAGCTAGATGTGACCCAGAAGCTAAATGAGAGAAAATGATTCTCCACCACATCAGATCATTAACGTCACCACCCCTTAGCATCTCTTCCCACACATGCACATTACTTCTAGGCCACTGCCCATGAAATCCTAGAACCTGATTCTCAGACCAGTGCATGAGAGTAATGGTGGCTATGGGGAGACCAAGGAAAACTTGGGTGTGGCGTTCGGGTATTGTGTCTGTTGGTGAAGACCCTGTCCTCAATGTCTTTTCTTCACATTGCCTCCGTGTGTGTGTGTGTGTGTGTGTGTGTGTGTGTGTGTGTGTGTGTGTATGTATGCACACTGGAACTGAGACTTGAACTCAGAGACTAGGTGCTCTCTCTGAGCTTTTTTGCTCAATACTAGTGGTCTACCTCTTGAGCCACATCTCCACTTTGGGCTTTTTGCTGGTTAATTGAAGATGAGTCTCTTAGATTTATCTGTTTGTGGCTGGCTTTGAAATGAGTTCCTCAGATCTCCCTCTTGAGTAGCTAGGATTATAGGCGTGAACCACTAGTACTTGACTCACATTGCCTTCTTGGTATGGGTCACTGGGTGGATCTGGCATGTCCATGTGATCTGTCTTGAGGTGTCACTGTATTTGGGGCAGTTTGTCTTCCACTTCCTTCTCAACTCATTCAGTCCATTCTCCTGCTCCTTTCCATGGAGCTGGTATGCTTAGGTTCAGGATGATAACACACAGTATCTGTCATTATGTTCCAAATTCCATGTCCAGCCCTTTAGATAAATCAGCTACTCTTTGCTCTCTGCAGGACTTTTTTCCCTGTGGGACTAGGGATTGAACCCAGGGTCTTGCACAGGTGAGTGAGTAAGTTCTCCCGTTTCAATGATCAATCTGAAGTTTAGGGGACCTTAGGTCATTAGCCTTAGGGCTCTGGCATCTGATCTTCAGTTTCAGCTCTGGCGCTGTAAGACCTCTCTAACTTCCGGCACCAAGGCAGGCATAGTGAGATTCATTCATCCACTTGACAAGTATTAATTGAGCAATGGAGACCATCTGAATTAGTCTAAGCATTAGGAAAACAAACAAGGTGGCTATTTGTAAGAAGTTAACATTGAGGAGGCTAAAAAAAAAAAAAGACAAGAAACAGGCAACCCAGCGCATGAAAAGACACAGCGGGTAGAGTTCATGTAATGATTTCAATACAAGCAGCTATGCTAGCTAGAGAAGAACTGGGCACAGGTATGGCTGAGCTGTGGGGTGAATCTGGAGTGGACTGGTGAGTACAGATGCACCTTCATATGAACTGAAACCTGCAGGAGGAGAAGAAAGCCACCATGTGCAGATGTGGAAAAGAATTCCAGGCGGGAACCAAGGCCTGCTCCAGAAACAAAAACAAGAGGCTAGGCCAGGTATCAGTGGCTCACACCTGTCATCCTAGCTATTCAGGAGGCTGAGATATGAACATCACGATTCAAAGCTCAGCCCAGGTAGGAAAGTCTGTGAGACTTCTCTCCAATGAACCAGCAAAAAGCCAGATGTAGAGCTGTGACTCAAGTGGTTAGAATGCTATTCTTGAAAAAAAAAGAGCTCAAGGACTTTGCCCAGGCTCTGAATTCAAGCCCCAGTAACAGCACAAAAAGAAAAAGAAGAAAAAAAGAAAAGGAGGCTTTCATGGCTGGGACCCCAGGCTAAGAAGGAGCTTGTGCTGGGAAGTTTTACTTGGAGTGCAATACTGAGCCAGAGGTGCCCTCTTCTCCAGCCAAGCCACAGCACTCAGCAATGTGTTCAAGGCTGGTGTTAATGGCCACCGAGTAAGAGGTCTGCTGTAAAAAGGAGTGAACAAAGTGCAGAAAGCGCACTCTGGATTGAATGGAGATCCTGATATTGAGCTGGAAACTCAGAGTTTTTTTGCCTTTGGTTTTCTCTGAGCACTGTGAGATCTGGTTGAGACTCTCTAGAGACACTACAGAACTGAGAAGGGCAGATCAAAGCCTTTTGTCATTAGGTCATCGCTGTGTGTGTGTGTGTGTGTGTGTGTGTGTGTGTGCATGTGGATGCAGGTGCATGCATGCATGCACATGCTCGTGCACATATTTGTGCATGCATGAAGCACAACAGCTTTCTCGCTTGGCTGAATGTATGCACGATCCTCTTCAGCGCATGAAGGACAAACCATGTGAGCGCACTCAGGAGGGGGCCGTATCCCTGTGGATTATAGTCTTTGTTTCTTAGTGACAGATTCCAAGAAGTCACACTTGCTGCTTCAAGGGATCCAGGTAGGAGCCTGAAAGAACTTGGCAAAGAATCCCACCAGGCTTTCCCACGCCTCTGGACCGTAGCTTACCTGTGTCTACCCAACATGGTGAGGCCACCCAGGCCTCACTCCACACCACTATAGGTCAGGCCTTCGGATGGAAATGCATTCCTCAGTTCCTCCATAGGAAGCAAGACCATGCTAAAGAGCCAGCTGGCACATTTGTATCTCATCAAGAGTGTTACCAGATGATCCAGAAGGTGCTTCTATCCGTCTAGGTGTTACGCAGAGAGCCCTTCCAGGAGGTCAAAGAGGTGACATTTTGTCCTCAAGGTACAAAGCGTGACTTGGGGTAATTGTTCACCCCTTGTCCCCACTCTTCTCCCATACCACTGTGAGACATAGGTGTGGGGACAGACAGATGGCATAGCTTCAAAAGCAGACCTGTTTCTGTGTGTGTGTGTGTGTGTGTGTGTGTGTGTGTGTGTGTGTGTGTGTGTGTGTGTGTGTGTGCTGGTACTCGAACTCGAACTCAGGGACCTGAACTCTCCCTTGACTTTTTCTTTTGCTCAAGGCTGGTGCTCTACCACTTGAGCCACACCTCCACGTCTGGCTTTTTGCTGATGCATTGGAAATAAGAATCTCTCTGATGTGCCTGCCCAGGCTGGCTTGGAATCGCAATTCTCAGATCTCGGCCTCCTGAGTAGCCAGGATTATAGGTGAGAACCACTAGCGCCTAGCCCTGACCTGCTTTTGAATTTTAGGGTGACCCCAGTGGGGCTACTCAACCTCTACGGGCCTCAGTGAGTCAGACTCGTGCTGAGAAATGACAATGTACGAAGCCCCAGACCTTCCCCCTTCTATAGTTGGCATGAACTGGGCACCATCTCTCCTTCCCAGACTACTACTCCACCAGCACAAGCCCATGCCCTTGCCTTTCTGAGGGTGCTGGCCAGCACAGGAGACAGACACAGAGTAGGATGATGCTAACACCCAATAAGCACAATTTCATGTCTTTGGATGACATGGGTGATGCATCAAGCAAGCCCCAGAGTGAAGAGTTCTTCATTCAAGGATGATCTCATGCCATATTAGCACCCAAATACAGGGAGTACAAATGGGCTGAGCACAAGGCCACCATGCCGCCTTCCCTGTTTCCTGTCCTTGTTGCTCCTTCTAATGGAGAGGCTAAGCTAGGCTCCAGTGGCTCATGCCTGTAATCCTAGCTACTCAAGAGGCTGAGATCTGAGGGTCGTGATTCAAAGCCAGCTCAGGCAGGAAAGTCTGTGAGACGCTTAGTTCCAATTAACCACTACAAAACTGGAAGCGGTGCTGTGGCTCAAGTGGTAGAGCACCCAGCCTTGAGCAAAAAATGCTAAGGAAGAGTACCTGGGCCCTGTGTTCAAGCCTCAGTATTGACACACACACATACAAGAAGGAAGGAGGAGGAGGAAGAAGAAGAGGAGGAGGAGGGGGAAGAGGCTAACTAGGGAAAAACACATCAAGGCTGGAAGTGAGTGCATTAGCCACAGTGAACTTTAACTAACTTGTGGAGACAAATCGGAAATTCATTTGCTCAGAAAATGAAGTCTATTCTGACGGTTCTGTGGCCCGAGCACCATCACACTGCTGTTAATAAATGCGCGGAGGCAAGCTTCTCTGCAACAGGCCGCAACCCGAGTGTGCGCACACGCTGCTCTGCTCTTCCCTTTGCTCTCCTCGCTGGAAAGCGCTTATCACCTCTTCTGCACCTGGAAACAGCCTATTCATCTTTGAAGGCCAAGCTCCGACGTTATCAGTGTTAAAGCTTTCCAAAAGCTTCATCCAGCTGTCCAGCCATCCATCCACATCACAGTCAACCACGGCTGCTGCGTTCCGTTTTCGGAAGGAGGTTGGGCACAGTTTATCCACAGATTGCCTGACAGTTTCCTCTACTGCCACAGGAAGTCATCAGCAGGAAGACAAGAGCCCTGCCTTAGTTATATTTGCGTGTGTGTGCACACACATATGTGCATGCACGCTGCTCCTGGGGCTTGAACTCAGGGCCTAAGCACTGTCCCTGGGCTTTTTTGCTCAAGGCTAGCAATCTACCACTTGAGCCACAGCTCTACATCCAGCTTTTTTTTTTTAGTGGTTAATTGGAGATCAGAGTATCTCAGACTTTTTTCCTCCAGCTTGTTTCAAACCATGATCTTCAGATCAGCCTGAGTAGCTGGGATTACAGGTGAGAGCCACCAGCACCCGGACTACATTTATATTCTTATTTTTCTTTTTGGTAGTACTGGAGTTGGAACTCAGGGTATTGTGTTTGCTAGGCTGGCACTCTACCACTTGAGTTATGCCTCCAGCCCTGCTTTGGAGATGGAGTGTCATGAACTTTTCTGCCCAGGCTGGCTTTGAACCCCGATCCTCTAGATCTCAGCCTTCTGAGTAGCTAGGATTACAGGTATAAACCACACTCATGTTGCCTACTTTTGGGGCCACACACTGAATCTGGTGTACATGTATTCTCAGCAGTGATGGTGGAGTCGAATTCACCAACTTCTTGGAAGAACCACTGTTTTCCCCTCTATTAAAAAAAAAGTGTCAGAGAGCAGGGCACTGTGGCTCACGCCTGTAATCCTAGCTACTCAGGAGGCTGAGATCTGAGGATCACAGTTTGAAGCCAGCCTGGGCAGGAAAGTCCGTGAGATTCTTATTTCCGACTAATCACCAGATAATCAGATGTGGCGCTGTGGCTCAAAGTGGTAGAGCACTAGCCTTGAGTGAAAAAGCTCAGGGACAGTGTCCAGGCCTTGAGTTCAAGCACCATGATTGACCAAAAAAAAAAAGTGTCAAGGACATCCACAGAGAAAATCCATGTTCAGATTCAATGATACATCACATGTAAAATGTTATCTTATACACGACGTGTAACTAAGTCACTAGCTGTGGATTAAACTCACCTATTTAGTAAATCAAAATCTTTCTCAGTGCAACAAAACAGGCAGAGATCTTGATCTATGAAGTTTCTGTCTCAGGGGGAGACTAGAGCTAAGAGCTAATAAACAAGCAATTATTCCAGAAAATAGTAGAGATGAAGAATGAAGAAAATCAAAGTACTAAAGAAGGTTACTTAAGTAAGCGGAGTGGTGAGCAGGCTCTCAGAGGAGGCATTGTGTACACAAATATTCAACCCACATGACCGGCACTAACCTTGCAAAGATCTGAGCAAACAACATTCAAGCCTCTATAATATCAAGCGCAAAGGCCCTGAGGCCGATATAAGATGGAAGTAATCAAGAGGGGAAAAAAAAATGAGGTCTGTGTGACGGAAGGGTTTTGACTTAAAGGAAGAATGGAAGAGATGTGATGACAAAGATAGAGTAGACATCATGAGGAGACCTAATAGGCTATGGGAAAGAACCCACATTTTATTCAAAGTGCAAAGAGTTCAAAGCTAGCCTAGGCAGAAAAGTCTATTAGTCAGAACAAAGCTTGGAGAGAAATGTGGCTCAAAGGATAGAGTGCAACTAAACAAGTTAACTGAACATGAGTTCCTGAGTTCAAGGCCAGTATTGCCGAAGTAGGAAGAAAAACAAGAGCCATGTGTCTAATCTTGGCTGCTCAGGAAGCTGAGCTCTGGGGCCTACAGGAGAGCTGGGATGAGAAGACCAAGCTAGGCCGACACTGTATCGTTGCTGGCCCAGACAAGCCCCTCCCCTCTCAGGGGGTCAGTGGCATCTTAGTGGGCGCTCTGACCTCTAGCCCTCCCAGCAGTAAAAAACGCCTATTCCAATCCCAAACAGGTGGAATCAGAGGAGCACTAATGGAGAATCAAGACTCTGATTACTGCTCAGCAAGAATGAGATCACCCTTGCGACAGTGTCAGTGAGCAAAGAAAACCTCCCATCGCCACCCATCAGGGATGAGCAGCCTCCAGCCCTCTCCCTCTCCTCTTTGGATGTAGGAGTGGTGGACTTCTATCTCCTTCTGGCAAAAAGCAGGGAGAATGTCTGTGATATCCTATTATGCTCATCGTTTGATTGATTTAAAACAAAATAAGCTGATGAACTTCAATTTATATGATGCCATGATGGTAATTCAGGTTCAGTTCTCACTGATGTGTTAATGTAGCAGGCCAATGAACACAACACATCATGAAATCTCCTTTCCATACACTTGTGGAACAGTAAAAAATAGAAACAAAAAGCACAAGGCCCTCTCCTGGATCAAAGCTTGTGATTCATGTCTTTAAGACTGCAGTTCCACAGTAGGACCAGCTCCATGAAGAGCAATTGCAGCATGACAATGTGACTTACACGTGCTAAATGTAATGTAATTAAGACTGATGTCAATCATTGTAATGATAGATACTTAGTCATGAATTCAGCCCACCTGTGGCTGGGTAACCTGATCCGTTGTAATAGGATCTTCCAGACTTGGTCCAAAATTCTTTGGCAGTTAACGTTGTCATGTGATTATTAGTGAAAACATTGTTGTGTTTTGCTCTGGAAAATGTAGTGACAAATCAGGTGATTAAAAACAATATTATGTTGAGTGTCTGTTGCTCACAGCTGTAATCCTAGCCACTTAGGAAGCTGACATCTGAGGATCAAGGTTCAAAGCCAGCCTGGGTAGGAAAAGTCTGTGAGACTATCTCCAATGAACCACCAAAAAGCTGGAAGTGTTAGATCAGTAGCCTTGAGTGGAAAAGCTAAGCAAGAGCTCAAGGTCCTGAGTTCAAGCCCCAGTACCAGCATACACATGTGCATGCCTGTGTGCGCTCTCTCTCTCTCTCTCTCTCTCTCTCTCTCTCTCTCACACACACACACACACACACACACACAGCAGATCTGCTATGCTAGTAATAGTCCTCTGAGTCAGTTTGACTCCTGGGTCCCTCTCTGAGTTTGGTATCTGCCTTTCCAGGCTTCAGCCTTGCTATTGGTGTTGGAGGGTAGCTGGAGGCAGAAGGGGGCTGTTTACAGCATCCTAGTGGAACTCACCCCCATTCTGTCTAGTTATTGTTGAACAACAACAGCCAGAGCTACAAATTGTGAGCACCTAAATTTGGCCTAACTCAGAAACCCCACCCTGGGAAGCCTGGAAGCTCAGCCTGATCTCCGGCAAAGCTCTAAGTCTAGCGGGATGAGCAGGGCATGTATGTTTACCTTCTCTTCTCCATTTCCCTAGGTCAACCATCCTTTTCTCGTCTAGATTTCTCTAAATCCCTCCTCAGCTATAGCTAAATAAGGCCTGTCTTTAGACATAGAACCCTTGTATCCAAAGTATGGAGATGCTAAGGGCTTCATCAGATGATTTATCTCTGCTAACAACCAATAACAGTAAATTATAGAAGTGCACGTCCAATCTAAAAATGTTCATGTAGGGGCTGGAGGTTTAACTCAGCGGAAGAGCGCCTGCCTGGCGAGCGCAAAGCCCTGAGTTCGGTCCTCAGCTCTGGAAAAAAACAAAAAAAGCTATAAAAATGTTCGTGTCTCCAGGAGTCTAGGATGAGATTTGCAGGGATTCTAGCAAACAAGTAGGGAAATGTATTTGGCAAACAGGACCAGAGACGAGGATAGGATCCAGTCTATAATCACACGAAGCTTCCGCCCTTGCCAGACTCTCTGGATAATAGTGTCCTGGGTCTTGAATTGTAGGCCAAGGTTCAAATCAGGTCAGTGACAACTTTGAATGGAGAACAGTCTGCCACTTATGATCTCTGCTTGTGGATGGACAGAATGGAGGATGAGTCCTTCCCTTTGGTTCTCAGTATGCGAATACCATTCAATGAGCAGTAAGGAACCACAAGGAATTGGAAGATGGTTAGCACATGATAAAAACTTGGTACAAAGAATAGAAAGGACAGGATTCGACATGCATTGCCCAAAATTGGGGAAATCAAACCGATGAGCCCAAAATGATGACAATTTATTTGTACCAACTTGGTTTTCAGGCATGGCAAATGACTATTTTTTTTGCCACAGTTCATAGTGTATTGAATTAATAATTATAGTTTTGCTCTGGTGTTAAAGAATTGTATGTTCAATTATTGAGAATAAATTCCAACCTCTCTGTTTATCTGAAAGGGCCTCATGAAGTAAAAATCCAAACAATTTATAGATGTCGGAAGCTGAGAGGCAAGGCAGGTAGAAGAAAACAGGTACCGTGAGCAGCCCATACTTAGGACAGGCCCAAGAATCCTGTGGAGACATTCTACCATTGCCTCCTCACAGCCCAGAAAGGAAGCAGGGCCCTTTGGCACATTGCTAACTTCACTTTTGTGACATCTCTTCTTCTTCCAAGTTCAAGCTGCTACTTATTTTTAAATCTAGGGCATACATACAGAAGTCTTGGGGAGACAAGAAATGCTTCCCACACCATCTCCAATGCCCTAGCAAGACCTTGTGGCACTCCAGCCACCAGGCTGTCCTTCAGGTAGACTGACAGAAATCTTGGCCCAATCATGGCAAGGCACTGGCTTTGAGGTATGCTTCCTGACTAAACACTCAGCCACGATGGCTCGCCAATCTGACCACTGTGTGGTAGAATATAGAATTCCATGACTCCTGTCAGAGCCCCCCCAAAAACAGATACCTATATACTGACTACAGGATCCACGGTGGAGACCCCCGTGCCTGCCCGTTGCATGTTCCTGCAAGAATTCTTCCTTTCTCTATCATCTCCTCTCACATTTCAATACTGGACAACACAAAAATCAGACCTTCAAAAGATGGGTGCCTGTGGCATCACACCTATGATCCTATACTCCTATACAGGAGGCTGAGACATGAGCATCAGAGTTCAAAGGCAGATGGGTAGTTAAGTCCATAAAATTCATCTCCAGTTAATGCCCCCTCCAAAAAAAAAAAAAAAACCCAAAGTAGAGCTGTGGTTTAAATGGTAGTTAACCTGAACGCACAAGTATCCAGGTCCCGAGTTCAAGCCTCAGAATCGCCCCCCCACCCACACACACAATTAGTCCTTTACTTTTTCTGTATTTATTAGATGTGTTTAGGTAAGCAGCCAGTATCTTGCTAAAAAACGAAATTTCCCTTTCATTGTTAATCCTATCAGAGTGCATGCTATTCTCAGAAGAACCAGAAGGTGGCAGTCATCCCAAGGAATTGCCAGTTGCCAGCCTGCCTTTTTCCAGCAGCTGTTAAGGTCATGGAATAACCCATGCAGCACAGAAGGAAGGGCTCCAGTGCTTCAGTCAGACCAGCCTCTGCTTGACCCCAGCTCCCAAGTTCCTATGTGTCTCTTTCTGGGTTTAAGCAAGTCCACTGTTACAGCGTCTTCATATATAATAAGTTGCATAAAATGGGAGTTACTACTATAATTAGGTCTATGTTAGCTGCTAAAACCAATAGAGTTCTGCAAGAGAAACAAAAGTATAACCCTCTCCCTTTTCACACTTAATTGATGTTCAACCAACATTGGGGTGGGGAGAAGAGAGGAAGGAGCACTTTGGATACAATCCAGTGAAAGAGAATTAAAATATTATCTCTGTTGATGATGAAAAAGGTCTTTATTCTTCAGACAAGGGCTCTGAGCCAGATCTAAAAGGCTCTCCATATGGATACTTCATTTTCATTCTATAGTGAATTCATACTCATTTATTTTGCAAATATTTAACTCCATTATCATGTGCTAATAAGCTCGGTGCTCTGGAAGTCATCTCTTTAAAACATATTTTCTAACCCCACTGATATGCAAACACATTCTAATTCTAGTTCTCACTTGCCTTATTCAGACTGCTCTCTCTCCCTTTCCTCCCCCTCTTGTCCCCCCTTCTATTTATCTTATTTAAATAATGAACGTTTATCCCTCACAGTTCTTCACACTGAGAATGAAGACAAGATCAAGACGCAGGCAGATGTGTCAGGTGAGGATTCTCGGACTGGCTTATGGATAACTGTCTTCTTCAGGCAGAGAGAGCAAAAGGAGAGAAAGAGGAAGCTTTCTCTTCTCATGAGAGCACTTAACTGCATCTTGGGGGCTTCATGCTCATGGCCTAGTGACCTCCCATTTCCAAATGTCATTCCCTTGGGCCTTTGGGTTTCAATGCACGGATTGGAAGAGGATACACACTCAAGTTCCTGCTTTCAGGAAACTGACCTCCTTGTCACTGCATAGAAAACCCTCCCACCACCACACCTAACTCCCCACAACCAACCTGCTACACACAGACCCCCAGCAGGGCGTGGGCCCACACTCCTCCATTCCTAGCTGTGCTGTTCTCTCTGTCTAGACCATGCTTTGTCCTTGGTCACCTGGATTATTCTAATCCTTTGTGACTGAGCTCTCTGACATCTCCTCCATCTTGGTGGTTTTAACTCTGCCTTCAGTTTAAGTCCCAGCAACTTCATTTGCATGTTATATATACCCTTGCAGGAATACTTCCTTCTTTCTTGACCTGTTATTTTTTGTAATCTGCTAAATGGGTACATTTGCACTAAGGGTCATGTAAGACAAAAGCATCTCCTTTAAATCCTGGCCACAGAGCTACTACTTCTAAGTTACTATTCCTGGTTCTAGGAACATTCCAAAGTAATTTTTATGTATCACCTTTTAATACTCACAACATGATGCTTTTTGAAAAGTAGACTTAGAGCCCAGTAATACTTTTAGAATCCTTAAACTTCTAACAACCAAGTAGTCTTGAACCTAGATGCTCCCAAGAAAAGGCGTGGTATACATGCACAGGTCAGAGGCTTGTTCAAGCACCCTGACCAGCTACTCATCTACAGGCAACATGATTTGCTTCCAAGGGATAGCTGGGTTGTAATGTGAAGTCCAATCAGCTCTAAGCATCATAAAACAGGACTTGGGCCATTAAAAAAGGCAGAGTCCTCCAAGGTACCTGGCTTCACCCCCAATTCTGAGTGAGGGAATTGTTTAAGCAAAAAGGAGAGGGGAAGGACCGGGAGAGGAGAAAGGAAAGGGAGAGAAGGCTAAGAATTTGATTCAGGTGGTAGAACACTTACTTCCAAAAAAAAAGGGGGGGGGGCGGAATAATCTCGCTATCTACCTAATCCCCTCCACAGATAATTTTGTCCATACTGGAATGAAGCAGCTTTATTACAAAAATTCATGAAAATAGAAAATAATATTACATTTACAGGACACTGAAGACTTCCTAAATGTAACATTTAAAGTGATTTCTAAAACAAAATAGTGATCCTTACAAATATACTTAGTATTTTATTTTCAGAAAAATGTAGTTTACACCAAAACATTTCTCACTAGTTAGATCACAATTTTATACTCAATTAACTTATATCTAAATAGAGTTCTTTCCAACATGACTTAATTTTATTAAAGAGTAAAACACTTTATTTTCAGTAGAAAAAAATTTATATGTGAAAGTCAAAAAGTCTCAGAAAAAGTGGAATCAACCGCCATATCTTTTCTTGAGTTCCTCAACAGAATTATCCTTCAATCCTGATTTGTCTATGTGATTGAATAATACATGTGCAACTGAAAAAGAAAAAAAACTCCATTTTAATTTCATATTTTAAAAAACTAAGCAAATGTAAAATAAAAGGAGCAATAAGAGCAATAATTACAATGATTTATAAATTATAATGTATATTTGAAAATCCAATCTAAGAAAAAAGGTGTATAACACCCAATGTTCTTCTCAGAATGCTTTTCTCTAGAAGCATAAATTTCCCTAGGTCCTCAATGACATTAATAATGCAGACTAAACTAAACTCATTCTGTATTTTGCTAAAGATTTTGCTCTGTACATCAAGCATACTTTCATTTACTTAATATTTTTATTTCAATTAACTTTTTTTTTTGCCAGTCCTGGGGCTTGAACTCAGGGCCTGAGCACTCTATCTCTTGAGCCACAGTACCACTTCTGGCTTTTTTTTTTTTTTTTTTTTTGGGTCCAGTCGTAGGGCCTGAACTCTGGGCCTGGTCGCTGTCCCTCAGCTCTTCAGCTCAAGGCTAGCGCTTGAGCCACAACCACTTCCGGCTTTTTTCTTTTTGCTTATGTGGTGCTGAGGAATCGAACCCAGGGCCTCATGCATGCAAGGCAAGCACTCTACCACTGAGCCACCTTCCCAGCCCTTCTGGCTTTTTCTGTGTATGTGGTACTGAGGAATTGAACCCAGGACTTCATGCATGCCAGGCAAGCACTCTACCACTAAGCCACATTCCCAGTCCTTCAATTAACTAATTTTTAAACTTAGTTTTATTTTTAAACTTCATATTGCTACTGCCTCAGAATTTCTGGCACAGAGTATTCCCTGAATCTGAAATGCTCCTTCATCTAACTGATTTCCTGCAGTTGGAGAATGCAGCTGAAATCGAACACACTCAAGAAAAGTGCCTCTCGGAATGGATGAGACATCTTCCTATACATATGCACTTGTGACAGGGACTCTCTTAACATGCTCCGGGACAAAGAACTCAATCACTATACTACTTTTTGCATTTCCAACATGCCATCCCACGCCACAGAATTAGAATACGTGGGTTTAAGTCCTGCGTATGGCTTCCTAGCTATGTGACTATGGTCAAATTCCTTCACTTCTTTGTGCCTCAACTTACTCCTTTGTAAAAGGAGAACCATAATAGTACCCACACTTGATAATTCTGCCAGAATTAAACATAACTTTAATTGTTCTCAATCTAATTATACTTCTTTGATTAAACTGTAGTTAATTTATATTTAATTATATATTCTATGTATAGTAAATAATCAATAAATGTCTTTGGACATTCATTGACTAATAATATATAAGAAGAAATAGATTAGGAGATACTTTAAAACTTACTCTTTTTCTCAGGTTCTGACATAAACATCACTGCCATATCAAACCGTTTTAATTCAGAGAGCCTTTGTAAGATTTCAAAGATGAGTGATGGCTTTTCTTTCCTGGAATAAGGCAGATATAAAAACAAATTATGAGGTAAAAGTAGCTCATTTGGTTCTATTTACTAATACAGCTATTCCTAAAGTCTTCACTTTTCCCCTGGATACTCTCTATATTCTTTTTTTGGGCATTTTTAAAAAATTTTTTATTGCTATTATAAAGGTGATTTACAGAGGGGTTACAGTTACACAAGTCAGGTAACGAGTACATTTTGGGGGGGACAATGTTCCCCCTTCCCTCATTCTCTCCTAGGCTTTCCCTCTTGTCCCCATCCACAAACTGTATAGTTTATTTTCAACATAGTGTCCAGTGAGTACCACTGTTGCATTTGTTCACCCTTTGTCTTTCCACTGATGTGTCCCCCTTACCCCTCCAACTAATTGGCAGTTTTGTGAGGGCAGGACTTGTGCTTTTGAAGGCCCAACACAGCTGTACTCCATGGCCGAATGACTATTCTAGATACTCAAATTAAGCAATCCACCAAGTCAACTGGAGAGGTGAATAAGTCTTCCATGACAGCTTAGCAGTGCAACTAGTGCTGCCCTAACACTGGTCATCCACATCTTACTTTTCTCTACAGGAAAAAAAGAATCATCAAGAAGCTCCTTTTCTTCTTGCTTAAACTTTCCTCTTTTACTGTTTGTACTTGTCATCTCTTTAAAACTTCTACAACAGTAAAATTTACTAGAAAGCTAATTTTCTATGTATACCAGTATTAACATTTAAATCAAAAAACTCATTTTTCAAATACAAGAATAAAACAATTCAACTTACTCAATGTAAAAGTCATGTAGAATTTTAATGATTTGGTTGAATACATCTGGATCTAGATTTTTCTGAAACAACTTGGGATACAAGGATGGTTCAATTTGCTTTGGAAAAAGACAGAAAATTAAGTTGTGACACTATTCACATTTCACAAAACATACTAAGTACATTTTAGAAAAATATATTTCTTCCAATATAATGTTATAAAAGAATGTAACTTAAATGAATTGTAAGATCATCCCTCTGTTCTAGCTAGAAAGAAAACTCATGAACAGAAGAGACAGACACAGGAAACTTGAGAGAGCCCTCAATAACTGTTAACGAAGGATTTTAAAAAGTAGCATTACATGAGATGATACATTTGAATTGTTTACAATTATAAGGTAGCCCTACTATCATTAAGCCTGAAAAGGCTATGCTAGTCTATATGCTAAGTTTCATATGATTTGATTCTTTTTTTTTGGCGGGGGAGGGGGGGGGAGGGTCCAGTCATGGGCCTGAACTCTGGGTGTGGGCGCTGTCCCTCAGCAGTTCAGCTCAAGGCAAGTGCTCTACCACTTGAGCCACAGCGCCACTTCCAGCTTTTTTTTTCTGCTTATGTGGTGCTGAGGAATTGAACCCAGGGCCTCATGCATGCAAGGCAAACACTCTACTACTGAGCCACTTTCCCAGCCCTGATTTGTTTCTTTTTCTTTTGTTTTATTAAAAAAAAATTTTTTGTGTGAGAATACCATACAGAGGAGTTACAATTACATGGGAAAGATAATGAGTACATTTCTTATCAAGCATTGTTGCCTCCTCTTTGTTTCCCCTTCCCATCCCTTCCCATCTCCCCACCTCCCCGCACCCGATCCTCCCCCCCCACCCCATCAAAGTTGTAAAGTTCGAATCATTTAACTAGGGATACAGGTGGACCCATTGCAACGAGATATACAAGTCGTTATGTCAAAAAACAAACTTTACAACTTGTTTCTTCATTTTTTGGGGGGGAGGGCGGTCCAGTCATGGGGCCTGAACTCTGGGCCTGGGCGCTGTCCCTCAGCTCTTCAGCTCAAGGCTAGCCACAGCACCATGTCCCACTTTTTTCTTTTTGCTCATGTGGTGCTGAGGAATCGAACCCAGGGCCTCATGCATGCAAGGCAAGTGCTCTACCACTGAGCCACCTTCCCAGCAAGTAAAAGTTCATTCTCAAGAAAATAATTGCCTAAAGTATTGCAAGCATGTCTTGGCACACAGAAGATATCAATGTATTTTAGCTTCCTTTCCACATCTCAAAGCATGAAGGATTAAGCTTAAACTACAAAATATAGAATTAGATTGTAAATGACTATAGAATCTTGCTTTTAACACAAAAGCTACTTAGAAAACATCAAGGTTTCTGGTGGCAAAATTTTTAAAGCATGTTTCAAGCCAGGGAGAAAAGCATTTTCTATAATCAATCATATCATAAGAGCAAATACTAGTAAAACTATTATTATATAGTGGCCAAGAGAAACTGAAATTTTATTTCCAAAAGAGCTATTAGCTCCTTCTCTTTTACCTTTAAATACTGGTACAACATTTCTGGGGAGCTTTTCAGTTGTCTGAAGTCGGATTCCAGCTGGAATGAGTTAGCAGGAACTGGACGGAGAACAGCTGTAAGACACTGAGTGGGTGTTTGCTCCACCTTTATAGAAATCTTCTCACTGAAAGAATGACACACGTCCTGTTTCAAATTCACACGAGGCCTGAAATAGCTCAGAGACATCAACAAGTTAGAAACCACCATCAATGTCACAGTTCAATACAGAAAACAGCAGGAAAGATTGTACATTCTAGCTTTACTAATCGTATGTGATCTATTTGATCTATTTGTATTCTAAAGCTAATAAGTTCTTTTTACATTTTGGCTAAGGAATGACCATTGTCATTTGTTGCATGACTAGCATGGTCATGCTTTAGGCACATCAGCTCTACCTACTTCATGACAGAGTCACACTTGCAACTCAGCCTCTCAGAAACCTGAATTATCAGTTTCAAGATACTTCAGGAAGGAAGAAATGCTTCCTCTTTACAAAACCAAAATACAACTTGCTTTTGAGCATTTTATCATAGTCTATATCATACCATCTTAAACAAAACTACTACTAGAGTACAAAGTTTTGTTTTCTTTGTCAATCCTGGGGCTTGAACTCAGGTGTCTGGGCAGTGTCCCTGAGCTCTTTAGCTCAAGGATAGCACTCTACCAACTTCGAGCCACAGTACCACTTCTGGTTTTCTGGTGGTTAAATGGAGATAAAGAGTCTCAGAGACTTTCCTGCCAGGGCTGGCTTTGAATCATGATCCTCCTCTTGAGTAACTAGGATTACAGGTATAAGCCACCAGTGCTCAGCTTAGAGCAAAAAGGTTTAAAAAAAACTTTTTATAGGTTTGTTGAGTGGCACCTTAAGGCTATATATGATTACATATATCAATAACTAAAAACAAGCCTAATTAATCTGTTTCTTCTATTTTTCATCACTAAGGAAGCACACACAACTATTTTCTTTTTATTAAACACAATTTAAAGAGTGCTCAACAGTCTTCAGTATTAATGGACAGAATATAGAATGGATAGGGCTGGGAAGGTGGCTCAGTGGTAGAGCGCTTGCCTTGCATGCATGAGGCCCTGGGTTAGATTCCTCAGCACCACATAAGCAAAAAAGAAAAAAGCCGGAAGTGGCGCTGTGGCTCAAGTGGTAGAGCACTAGCCTTGAGCTTTAGAGCTGGGGGACAGCGCCCACACCCAGAGTTCAGGCCCCATGACCGGACCACCCCCCCAAAAAAAAAGAATATAGAATGGATAAAGACTACATTTTTTTTCTATGTTTGCTGGTCCTAGGCCCTTAACTCAGGATTTGGGTGCTGTCACTTAGTTTTTTTGCTCAAGACTGATGCTCTATCATATGAGCACATTTCTATTTCCAGCTTTTCTTCTGGTTAACTGGAGATGAGAGTCTCAAAGACTTTTTTGCTCAGGCTGGCTTCCAACCTCAATCCTTAGATCTCAGCTTTCTAAGTAGTTAGGATCATAGGCATGAGCCCCCAACACTTAATTTTAGAGTCCACATGTTTATGAAGCTTCCTTTAAAAAATTTAAATATTGCTTAATTATTAAATAGTAAACCATACTGAAGTTCTAAAAAAGAAAATGAACAAAACCATTTGATTAAGACACTTTTTATCATCTCTACATCATCTTGGAATTGTCTTAGAGTAGACAAATAGTGATTACTTAAGCAAAATCACTCTTACAGTAAGAATGCAGGAAAGAAAAACTAGAACCTGCAGATAAGCAGTTTAAAAAAATCACAGTGGGCCAGGTACCGGTGGCTCACGTCTATAATCCTAGCGACTGAGGAGGCTGAGATCTGAGAATCATGGTTCAAAGCCAGCCTGGGCAAGAAAGTCCGTGAGACTATTATCTCCAATTAACCACTCAGAAAACCAGAAGTGGCGCTATGGCTCAAGTGGTAGAGTGCTCGCCTTGAGCTGAAATGCTGAAGGACAGCACCCTAGCCCAGAGTTCAAGCCCCATGACTGACAAAAAAAAAAAAAAAAATCAGAGTGGCTAAAACCAACAAGCTGAGCACCAGTGGCTCAAACCTATAACCCTAGCTACTCAAGAGGCTGAGATCTGAGGATCACAATTCAAAGTCAGCCTGGACAGGAAATTCCATAAGACTCGTACCTGCAATTAACCAGCAAAAAGCCAGAACTAGAGCTGTGGCTCAAGTGGTAGAGCACTAGCCTTGAGCACAAAAGCTCAGGGACAGCATTCAGGCCCTGAGTTCAAGCCCCAGGATAAGCATAAAAATAAACTAAGAAAAATATAAATGGTAAGTACAGATCAGAATTCTTCTCAGTAGTATAAATTTATAGTGGAATGTTGTCATTCTGGATAATGATGAACTAATAGTGCTTCTACTCACTGTGGGGCTGACATATCGCTGATTTCTTCTATCTTCAGTACTTTGGCCCTTGGGGTGTCACTGGTGGGCAAGCAGTCCTCAGGGCTTGAGCTCTTCTTACCCACGGAGCCTGAGGCTGCTCCTGCATTCGTTACATGGACAGGATGACTATCCATACCTGTACTGCTCTCTTGCACATCAACAGTCTCGATCAAATTACCAGTTTCTTCAATAAGAACCTTCTTGAGTGGTCTCTAAAACAATTAAAATCAACAAATTAATGGTTTCCTATCTTAGGATCACAAGTTAAAAGACAGCCATAGTCTCACAACTAATATCCCAGTTGTAAGTAAATTCAATTTGGTGGCCAGATTAAGGAACAATACTGAGAATAGAAAGAACAAAAAGCCATGCACCTCTCCTAACCAGATCTAAGTGGAGTGAGAGGGATTTGCACACAGAAGTAACTACAAGGCACTACAAGCCAATGATAGTTTTACGAGGTAAAAGCACAGAATACAAGCCAGGTGCCAGGAGCTCACGCCTGTAGTCCTAGCTACTAAGGAGGTTGAGATCTGAGGATTGCCATTCAAAGCCAGCCCAAGCAGGATGTCTGTTAAGATTCTTATCTACAGTTAACTACCAAAAAAGCCAGAAGTGGAGCTGCGGTTCAAGTGGTAGTTTTGAGCATGAAAATTCAGGGACAGCACCCAGGCCTTGAATTTAAGTCCCAACACACACACACACACACACACACACACACACACACACACACACACACACACACACACACACACACACACACACACACACACACACAAGAAAGAAGGAAAGAAGCACAGGAAAGATAAAAGAAAAAAGCAGCAGAGCATGTCCAGACTGCACAGGAAGGATGTGGCCTAGCCTGTGGGCAGGCAGCAGCCTGGCAGGGTAGGCACAGGGGGATTGTGGTACAGAGAAAGCATGGAGGGCTTTACTTACAGCTGATCTAAGGTGAGGTGCTTTATCAATGGGTTTTACAACATTTTGCCTTTGTGTGGAATCGAGAAAGACATCATCCCAGTGTCCTTTTTCAATTAATTCCTCGAAAAAAAATTCTCAAGTTAATTATACAATCATTAATGTGTATATGTTTTGGAAACTAGGACATTTCAGAAAAAAAAAAATTCCTTACCTTTTTAAGTTTGGAAAGCTCAGTCACTGCTTGCTTATTTCCAGGTTCCAGAAGTAAAACCATTTCAAAATCTACCATGAGTTAAAAAAAAATAGTAAAAAGAATAGTAAAACACTTCATGAAGTTCAAGACCTGAAACCCCTAACTACTAGTAATCCTATTTTTATTTCAAAATTTTTACTCAGGGAGGGCACTGGTGACTCATGCTTGCAATCCTAGTTACTCAGGAGGCTGAGATCTGAGATCATTGTTTGAAGCCAGCCCGGGTAAGTGAACTCTGTGAGACTCTTATCTCCAATAAATTTCCAAAAAAGCTGGAGCTTTTGAGCTGTGGCTCAAGAGGTAGAGTGCTAGCCTTGAGTAAAAAAGCTCAGGGACAGCAACAAGGCCCACCACACACACACGAGTTTACTCAGGACACTGAGATCCAGGTGAGCAGTGCACACACACACACACACACACACACACACACACACAGTTTACTCAGGACACTGAGATCCAGGTGAGCAGTACAGGAACAGAAGAGGCACAAAAATCTTATACATGTTGCAACACAGATGGGCTTTGCAAAAAGCTGAGTGTTAGGCTAACTATATGTAAAAGGGCAAGTGACTGTTAAGATTCCACTTATATGGGGTATTTAAAATAGTTAAATTCATAGCCAAAGTAGCGGGGAAGTGTCAAATGTGCAGAGTTTTAAAATAGGATGCTAACAATGCTCTGGAGATGGACAGTGATGATGACTGATTGTCCAACACTAAACACTTCTAAACTCATACACTTATGCTTAAAATAGTATATATAACAACACATCTTTCCACAATTCAAAGTAAAACCACCACCAACAAACCCTCACTATGGCTAAAGTCAGGTTTAGAAAGAAAGATTCAAACGTGTATTTCACTAAAGAAGAAAGCCTAAAATCAATTGTGCTAAATATTAGATTAAAAAGTCAGAAAAAAGGTGAGCATAATCAAAGTACATTACACAAATAGATGACAATATCATAATGAAACTTTCTACACTGTACAGTTAACATGTGCCAATAAAAACTATAAACTATGGGGAGTTGGGGCTGGGAAGGTGGCTCAGAGGTAGAGCACTTGCCTTGCATGCCTGAGGCCCTGGGTTCCATTCCTCAGCACCACATAAGCAAAAAGGAAAAAGCCGGAAGTGGTGCTGTGGCTCAAGTGGTAGAGTGCTAGCTAGCCTTGAGCTGAAGAGCTGAGGGACAGCGCCCAGGCCCAGAGTTCAGGCCCCATGGCCAGACTCCCCCCCCCCAAAAAAAAACGTATGGGGGCATGGGGAAGGGACAGAAAAATAAAGGGCAGAAGTAAATGAAACAGAAATCAAACAGACCAGAACCTCACCAGTTCTCTGAAACGAGTGAAATGAAGCCCTAGGAGACAAGACAGAGACATCACTACAGCCCCCACGGTCCCCTGCTTCCTAGCTGCCAATTACTCCCTTGGTCTTTCATTCTTGCTTTCTTGCTTTTCCTTCTCATCTGCAATTCAGATTTTCCACTAATTTCTACTGGCAATGAGCCAAAGTTCAAAATGATCAGGTACACTATGGGAGTGCAGTCCTTCCAACCCATCCATGTTAGACTTTGGAAAGAAAGTTCTGTATCCCTGAACTGTGGGAGAGCTGCATACGTACATCTCTGCTTCCACATCTGGGCCACCAGAAGACACTATGACAAAGGGTTACCTTGTTTGGCCTCATTCAGCTTTCCCAAAAATGTTCTCGCAGTTCCTCTTCTGGCGAAAGCTTTAGAATATGAGCCATCTAACGTAATAGCTTGTGTGCAGTCTCTTTCAGCTTCTTCATATCTATGGAACACGGCAAAATTACTGACTGAAAAAAAACATAGCTGACAGAAAAACTCCAGACAAACTGAGCTGCTAATTTAAAACACATGTATATAACTCCAATTACAAACTCCCAAATCAGCAGTTCAGAGTGAAGAGTATTTTTTTTAACTTTTTCTTTCTCACTAAATCTTCAGACCATCTGCAGAGGAGGATGATGATGAGGTAAAGTCAGGAAAAGGTCTGCTGGAGGATGGGATTCATGATGGTAAAACGTGAGGAGAGCAGATGAGAGGACCTCACAGCAGCGCATGTCCCTGACCCTCCACGTCTAACAGTCTAATGTCACTTCCTAGCAAAACTTCACTAACACTCAGTGTATTCCCCATTTAAAGAAACATTACCCCCACAAAATTAAGAACTCCTTATGATCTGAGAGTCTATCAACTGATAGACTGATGGCATGAATACTACTCAGCTGTGCATAGAGCAATGAATTAAGACTGAATGAGTGCTGTTCTATGATAACAAAGAGCTAAGAACAGCCAAGCATACACTCAAGGGTTTTGATACAGTCCTTGCCTTGTATGGTTTGATTACCAGCACTGCTGAATGAATCCATGACTAAGTAACAAGAACAACATAAAACCTTTAGAGTCTTCCATTAATTATACAACACTAGCAAGCCATGTACAGTGGATCATGCCTTATCCTTTCCACTTAGAGAGATAGGATTATGGTTTAAGGCCAAGTTGAGCACTGCTCACCCTCCCCCCAAAAAGTCAAGCCCTATCTGAAGTAACATGAAGCAACTCTTTGTAGTCTATACTTATGCTGTCATCTATACAGGAGGCATAAGTAGGAGGATGGATGGTCCACGACTTAGGCAAAAAAATGTGAGACAGAATAACTAAAGTAAAAAGGGACAGAGGTGTGGCTCAAGTGCTAGAGAGCTCTCCCAATAAGCATAAGGCCTTGAGTTCAAACCCCAGTCAGTACCGCCCCCCAAAAAAGAACATTAATGAATTATTAATTTATTATGAGTGATAGCGATTTGACAGTTATGAGATATCCTTTACTTTAGGGATGAAATAACTTTGATTTGCTTTTTAACAGCTCAGGGAGAGGAAAGACAAGTAAAATTAGATGAAGGATATCTAGATCTAGTGTACTACATTCATCAAAGTTTGAAAACTTACATAAGAATATTTAAAAGGGAAAAAAAAAAGGAATCTCCTGTGGTTATACTCTTTCTGATGCCTTAATGAATGGCATCCTACCCACAAGAGAGACTTCATATGAACAAAATCAGAATTTCTAAGAACTTAAATTTCTTTAATTTCTGATTTCTTTAATTCACTTGCAGTAGGACAGAAGACTGTTCTACCAACACATTTTCCATGTGCCTCACTTTCATTCCTCACTTTTCAGGATAGTCACTCCTTTGCAGAGCATGGAGTCAGAGGCTTGCCTGACTCTGGCTGTCTCTGTGCTCTAGGGAACAGACCTATGGACCCCAGCTTTCTACTCCCACCCATGTTTCTAGATCTACACTACCACACTTAACCCCATTTCTCACCTCAGTACTATTTCTCTTCAGAGGACAATTAAGTCTCAGCTTTTTAAATCACTTATCCATGAACATACTGCCCCAGCTTGGCTCAGACTCTCTATAGTTCTGTATGCCCATATTCCATGTCCCTCATAGCATTATCTTGAGTATTTTAAAGAGTGTTGGTCTCCTTTTCTGTGTCTCCCTCCAAACTTAAACTTCTTAAAGAAATGTGTTTCTGTATTTTTCCAGCTCTGGGGCTTGAACTCAGGGCCTCCTGGTACTCAAGGCTAGTGCTCTACCACTTGAGCCACAGCACTACTTCCAGCTTTTTTTGAACAGTTTATTGGAAACAAGTCTCATGAACTTTTGTGCCCAGACTGGTTTTGAACCTTAGTCCTCAGATCCAGCCTAAGTAGCTAGGATTACAGGTGTGAGCCACTAGCACCCAGCTATAAAAAATGTTTTTGTCTACAGTATGGACTTTGTATGGGGATTATTTAAGCTAAGGCAATTTTCAGAGGATCCCACTGTTTCCTGCAGAACAGCACTTGGGTGCTGACTGACCATCTGTGACCTGTGACTTCCCAGATGATAAGGGAAGACACAATTAGTTGCTGATTTTAAATTGCATTTTCTAATCTTGCTGTTATTGCTGTATTTACTCAAAATGAATCAACTTAACTATTTGATTATTTTTCTTGGGGAGTAGAGGCAGAAAGACATTGTTCAACAAGAAATGTGCTCATTACCTGACTTATAGAATTGAAACCCCTCTGTACATCACCTTTATAATCACAATTAAGAGGGGGAAAAAATAAAAATGGGAAAACGACAAAAGGGGCAGTATCAAGATGCATTGTATTTATAAACTGATGTGAATGGTACTCCATTGTACAACTATCTAAAATAATAAATGATAATTAAAAAAATAACTATGCTGGGTGCTAGTGGCTCACACTTATAATGCTAGTTAGTCATGTGGCTGGTAACTGAGAATCACAGTTCAAAGCTAGCCTGAGCAAAAATGTCCATGAGATTATTATCTCCAATTAACTAATTAACTCCCCAAAAGTCAGAAATGAAGTTGTGTGTCTCATGTAGTAGAGCACTAGCCTTGAGCACAAAAGCTCAGGAACAGCGCCCAGGCCCTGAGTTCAAGCCCTAGGACTGGAGAGTGTGCACGCACGCACGCACACGTGTGCAACCACACACACACACACACACACACACACACACACACACAAATAATTATCTTAATTCAACGATTCATAAGACTATGGGTATGGAAACTAAATGGGTCAGCTTTAGACTATGAAAATAGAAAAATATTAAGAATTAATATTTCCTGAATACATACTATGCTTCAAGTACACATTCCCTTCTGCAGAGTATTTTTTCCCTCCCATTTAACTTTAATGCTCAAGAATAAATCAATTAAATTTTATTTTCTGGTTAATATGTCAATTTATAGTAAATTTTCATCTTGCAAAGCATTAAAAAAATAACCAATATTTACTTCTGAATCTTCAAATAGGCCATTGCTCTGTTAGCAGGAAGGAGAGCATTAGCACCATCTGCTGCTATCCCTCGGGTGTAGCATTCAATGGCTCTCTCATATTTCCCCTCCTTGAAAAAGGCATTTCCCTAGCATTTTGAAGACAAGTATGAAGAGTTAAAACATATACATTCAAATCTTAAGAAACATATCAAAGATAAATATATCAGTAATTACAGTATAAACAGATGTTTGGCTATGAGAGAGAAAAAGAGAGAGATGTTTGCATTATATGTTTGTTATTAAGTGGGTTTTCTGGTGTTCTTGAAACTAAATCTTGCTATGTAGACTAGGCTAATCTTACTAGACCCTCCTGCATTTACCTCCCAAGTGCTGAGATTCTATAAGCATGCACTACTACCACATACAGCCCACAGTATATTTTAATTGTTAAAAATCTAGTTAATAACATGGACTTTAGAATCTATAAGTTAGTTATTAAAGATATTCTTTTTCATTACTGGAAAGGTTTAAAATACATACTGTTATATTACTCTGCAACAATCATCATCATTCCATTATTTAAATATACAAAGTTTAAAGTTCAAAGCATATTTTTTTAGATGCCCAATGTTATGCTGTCTTTATGTTCATTAATAACTCATCAAAAGTGGACTGAAGTGTGGTTTGGGGGTAGAGCACTCAATTTTTGTGAAAGAATAAAAGTCCTCGAATAGTACAGCTCACTCTTCAGTAACATTAATATGCCTAAATATACAACAAATTATACTGTATAGAAATGTTATATTTATTCATAATCATTCACATAATATATCCCAAGTCCCTCCTTAAAATTTAATAGGAATCCTTTATAGGTCCATGAAATTAAATCTCTCCTCATGATTTATAAAGGAATTTTAACCAAAATTGGTTTCATATGAATTAATAAGTATATCATAAGAATGAATTATATTTCTATTGGTTATAACTATTTTAAATACTGCTATACTATTTTAAATCTACATAGTTTCCCCAAATTTGAATGCTTCTATTACTGTATATAATTATAATTTTTTTAAATTATAATTAATATATATTAAGTCATTAATTACTCAATGTTTGAATCAATAGACACCACAGGGTTTAATGTATTCAATTTCTAGTTCCCACTCAGAAATTTTATTATAACATCAGAGGAGACAAAAACTCAACTAATATACCAGAAACTAAGAGTAAGCACTCTGCAAAGCATGTTTATTTCAAGTCAGAATCCTTTTGGATTACCAGGTCTTTCTCTGAAATGGCCTGCTGCTTGTGCTGCTGTTCTTCAATTTGTTTTTTCTCTCCTTCAGTTGATTTGATCAGTGTAGCATCTTCCTTTGGATGTGAGTTTTCTTTGGCTGTTAAAGCCTAGGACATAAAATATTCAGCTAAAATAAAACAAGCAATGCAAGATACATACATATTTTTCTTCAACATGTGTATCACTCAAACATATTAGAATTTCTGCCACATTCAAAGAACTGGAATAGTCTTTCTACTGATTGAAGTAAAATGCTATACATGTAGGTGAATGATGTGCTTCTTGTTTCAATTAAAATAAGAAACATCCAGTACAGGCAGTTGTTCATTAATGTATTTAATAAATACCTGTTGAATTTCTGTACAGGCCAGGCATTATTCTAGAAGCCTTGAATAGTTTAATTAAGATCATATCACAAATCTCTCAATTTAATATTCAGTCATTAACATAGGACAATATAATTACCATGAAGATAATTACCAATAGTTTTTATGTGTGGTAAGTAATGGGAATAGTTAAAAGCAGATTAGCCAGGTGCCAATGGCTCACGCCTGCACTCCCAGCTATTCAGGAGGCTGAGATCTGAGAAGATCATAGTTCAAATCCAGCCAGGGCAAAAAAAGCCAGTGAGACTTTTATCTCCAATTAACTACAAAAAAAAATCAGCTAGGCCAGGAACTGGTGGCTCACACCTAGCTACTCGGGAGGCTGAGAACTGAGAATCACGGTTCTGGAAGTGGCGGTGTGGCTCAAATGGTAGAGTGCTAGCCTTGAGCTGAAGAGCTGAGGGACAATGCCCAGGCCCAGAGTTCAGGCCCCACAATAGACAAAAAAAATTACATTACATTAAATTAAAAAATCGGCTAGTCTTGAGCACAAAAAGCACCCAGGCCAGTCCTATGACCAGCACCAAAAAAAGGGAAGATTTTCTCCCAATCATAGTCCCTTTTTTTTTCTCTCAATGTCTTCAAGATGGCAAAACAATTACAGCTTATAAAAAGCGAAAGGAATATACAAATGTTCAACATCATTGGGCAACTAATTTTATATTACAGAATAGTATTATTCCTAGTAAGAAACAGATTACAAAGTAGGAGCAATTTTAACAGTACAGAATTAAAACATATGCAAATAGCACAAAACAAAAACAAAAAAGTCAAATAAATAATGAAAAAGTCATCCTTTATTTGAGAAAAGCAAAGAAGCAATAATTCTAAAGATCTCTGCCAACTCCTAAGTGATGATCATTTAAGTACTGCATTCCGCTAGCTTTCAAATCATTTGGTAAAACTGTCTTGTACAAAGAAAATTAAAAAGATTCTACATCAAGAAACCTATAATTCAGAATCTATACAAAAGCTTCATTTCATCAAATACAGGTCATATATGTACTTAAAGTAGCTGTAGTTTACCTGATTGATTTTCCTGAGTTCATTTGTAGCTTCAAAGTTATTTGGCTCCAACTCTAACACTTTTTCATAATCTAAGTATAAGAAAAGATAAAGAATTTTTTTTAAAGGCTAGCATTTTTAAAACCTGCAAAAAAGTAGTAATACATAATCAACTATTCTACAATAAAATGAAGGAATACCTAAGAAATACTAACATTAGAAACTGTACGTTATTTATTCTCACCCAGGACAGTCAAAATCCTACCAAAATTCTGTAATAAATATCTTCCATCAGCTCTAAGGGTATGTGCTATTATAGATGTTTATACCATTAAACCAAATGTATTTGAAGTTAGCTTTCTCCATATTTTATAATTTGTACTACATAAATCCACAACTCTTTTTCCAGCTTTTCAGTGGTCAATTGGAGATAAGTTTCACAGACTTTCTTGCCCAGTCTGACTTTGAACCATGATGCTCAGATCTTAGCTTCTTGAATAGCTCGGAGTACAGGCATGGGCCATTGGCCATAAATCCATTTTTATGTAGTAACAGAAGGCTTGTAATTTACAATAAATGAAAACATGCTAAGAACAGTATATAATTAGGCATGGTGGCATATGCTTGTATGTAATCCCAACTACTGGGAGGTAACAGTAGAATAACTGTTACCTGAGACCAGCCATTGGTAAAAACCATGAGACCCTGTATGAAAAATAATTAAAGCAAAAGCAAAAAAGGCTAACATGGCTCAAGTGTCAGAGCACCCACCAATGCAAGTGTAAGGCCTAGAGTCCATACCTCAATATGATCAAGTGAAAAGCTTCACATGTACATCTACCTTATTTTTTTTAATTTTTCTGAACTTCAAAAGGTTTTACAATGGGGTTACCATCTAACATGTCCACCGAAGTGTCCAGTGCTTCCTGATCAGTCACCTAGCCCATCATTCTCTCCCACCCAGTCTGCTCCTTCCCCAGTCTCATTTCACATTTCCACTTTATCACCTATGTACTTGGAGTATTCTTGCCCCACCTTTTGCTTCACAACACCCAAAAAGATGGCTGATGAAGCCATCTCTATATTACAGATGAGAGACTTAAAACTAGAGAATATGCCAGTCACAAGGTGTGATGGTACAGAATGGAATGAAAAGTCGAATCAAAGTCTGACTCACAGCAAATAATGCATTCTTCCCTAAAATAACATCTTAAACTGCAAAAAAATGAGCCTTGTTCAAACACTTTATAGGAAGCTCTCTGAAAGTAGTTTGTTGTACTTATTTAGTATTCTTTGTATACTATTAAACTACTAAAGAAATTTTTAGATACCAATGACCTGAAAAGTATTAATACCTTTTTTGGCATCTTCTAATTTTTGCAAAGCAAATCGAGCAGCACCTCGTCTGGCATAAGCTTTCGTATAACTTCTATTTAAAGCGATGGCCAAATTACAATCAGATTCTGCAACAGCAAATCTGTAATTAAAATGAATAAAAATCAATCAAAACTTTAAAATGTGTTTCTAAAATTCCTAAAAGTGGCATTTGATTCCAAATTAATAGCATGTTTATGACTTCCCTTTGTTTAAATAAGCCTACTAAACCCAGTCTCTCACTAGCTGCCAGTGGTTCAGACCTGTAATCCTAGCTAGTCAGGAGGCTGAGATCTGAGGATCACAGTTTGAACCCAGCCTGGACAGGAAAGTTGTGAGACTCTTATCTCCAATTAACTACCAAAAAAGCCAGAAGTGGAGCTGTGGTTCAAGTGGTAGAGTGTTAACCTAAAGCAAAAAGCTCAGAGACAGGGTCAATGCCCTGAGTTCAAGCCTCAGGACTAGCACAAAAAACAATAATAATAAAATAAAATAAAAGCAGTCTTTCGGGAACATTCCCTTTAATGCAACAAGAGGGCCCAGAACCATTGCCTTCTTTCAGAGTCATACTAGAGGTCCTCCTGAGTGCACTGCCAAAAGACAGAAATATAAGGTTAAAAAAAAGTAGAAGCAAAATTGACATTATTTTCAGATCATATGATGAGATCATCATAGAAAACTCAAAACAATATACCAACAGTGCTAAAAAATAATGAACGTTTTATCAAGGTGATTCCTTTCTTACAGACCAACAAAATCATCATTGATAGGACAGTCACATAAGACAGCATCTCAGAAAATTGTAAGACTATCTGCGAAGAACTTAAAGGACTTAAGTGAAGATAATTTCACATTCATTAATTATCTCCAAACTTATCTATAAGTCTAATGTTATTTTAATCAAAATCCCAATAGGATATTTGAAGGACTTTGAAGAGAAAGTGCTACAATGTATAATACTGAGCAAAAGTCCAAAAATACATTGGCCAGTCCTAAAGAATGAGGTAGAACATGCCCTATAGGATTATCAAGGCTTGCAACTCTAATACCACAGTAAGCAGGAATAGTATGGACTGGATGGGAAGTGTAAGGAACAGAAATGATCCATGCACACTCAATATACAACAACTGCAATGTGACAGGGTCCTGGGGAACACATAGCTATCCCAACAACAGGGATGCAAAAGTATGAATATGTATGTTGAACAACACGAAACTGGAACCCTACCTTCACTTATATAAAAAGATTCCAATGTGAAAAGTGAAACTTAACTTTTTTTTTGTCATTCATGGTGCCTGAACTCAGAGCCTGAGCTCTATCCCTGAGCTTTTTCACTCAAGGTTAATGCTCTACCACTTTGAGCCACAGCATCACTTCCAATTTTCTGGTGGTTAATTGGAGATAATAGTCTCATAGACTTTCCTGCCTGGGCTGGCTTTGAACCATGATCCTCAGATCTCAGTTGCCTGAGTAGCTAGGATTATAGGCCTGAGCCATCGGCACCCAGCAAGAATGATTTTTTTTTTTAAACAAACCAGGTTTAATTTTTAAGGGCTCATCTTCTAAAACTAAATAAAGAAATATATATATATATATATATATATATATATATATATATATATATATTTGCACACACACACACATATTTTTTTTTTTTTTGGTCGGTCATGGGGCCTGAATTCTGGGCCTGGGCACTGCCCCTCAGCTCTTCAGCTCAAAGCTAGCGCTCTACCACTTGAGCCACAGCACCACTTCCGGCTTTTTCTGCTTATGTGGTGCTGAGATATTGAGAATTTTTGTTCAGGAACATTTATTCTGTTTTATGGAAAGAAGTGTTACCTGATTCTAGAATTGACAACAGAGCCAATAAAAAAAAAAAAAAAAAAAACTGCAAAACAAAAAATAACCAAGTCTCTGTTCTTTATAGAACTTCAAGATAAAAGAAAAGAGAAGATACAAATTGGCAGTACGTAGTTTTCAGAGCTGTGTCAAAGTATCACTATCCAGAATAAAAGACTTTGTGTTTTTATTGTTCTGAAGGCAGAAAGGGTTTGCTTTTTTGGTTTTTGGTTTTTGAAACAAAGTCTCATTATCAAGGCTGCTCTTGAACTCTTAATCCTCCTGCCTCAGCCTCCCAAGTGCTGTCCAGATCAGAATAAAAATCAAGAGAAAACCAGTCTAACAGAAAAGTAGACAAAATGCAAATCAGGCTTTTCACAGAAAAAAAAAGTGTTGAATAAACATATAAAAGGATGCTTAATCTCATCCAGTTGAAAAAAATATGAAGACACAATGAACTACCATTTTACATCCATTAGATCAAAAACAATTACAAAGCCAAATTAAACCTGTGTTAATAAGGTTACTGAACAGGCGTTCTTAAACTATACAAAGTATACAACTACTTTTGTAAAAATAAGTCAGTCATGCTTTACCATCCAACAGTAAGAAATGTTCATAGCATCAATGTTTACAATAAAAACCAAGGTGGGCACCAGCAGTTTATATCTACAATCCTAGCTACTCAGAAGGCTGAGATCTGAGGACTATGATCAAAGCTTTTTGTAGTTTATCTTTCTGTTCATCATGGAATCTCCAAGGCCACACTTTTGCATGTGCTAATCAAACCTTCTTTGAGCCACACTCCAACCTACTATGACACACTTAAAACACTCAAAATTATTGAGGGATACACACAAATTAAATCTTTTTTATCAAGAGAAAAGAAAAATAACAATTCAAGATAGTAGTTAACAGAGTCAAATAGCAGTAATAACAAAATAATAGTAATACTCTAACTCTGAAGTTGGGAAGTGAATTTATTTCAAATTAATCTCTATAACTTACATATAAGGCACATATAATACAGATATCAAGGATTATATATGTAAATAATTCCCTAATTTTCAGTATATCATTTTTTTTCAGAGACCTCAAATGTTATTTAAATAAGACAAAATTCAGCAAGACAATTCATGGCTCCAAATCATTAAAACAATTATCTTCTTTCTTAATGTTTACTTTTAAAACATATGATAGGCCAGGTACTTGCATATGTTAAACATGTTAAAGAGTCGCCAGACGCTAGTGGCTCATGCCTGTAATCCTAGTTACTCAGGAGACTGAACTTTGAGGATAATGGTTTGAAGCCAGCTCAGGAAGGAAAGTCTGAGAGGCTCTTATGTCCAATTAGCTACCAGAAAACCAGCAAGTGGCACTGTGGATCAAAGTGGTAAAGCACTGTGTGAAAGAGCTTAGTGGGACAGCACCCAGGTCATGAGTTTTAGTCCCACAACCAAGAAAAAAGCAAAAACCAAAACCCAAAAAAAGTCACTATAACTTCAAAGTAAATACTGGACCATATCTTAAATTCATCATAATGAAAGAAGACAAGTGGTTTTTTCAAGAAACATAGGGAAATTCATTTCTAAAACCATACCAAATAATATTTTTTCTTCTATGGATTGACTAAAGAACTTCACTACCTGATTTTAAAGAAGACAGGCTAGGGCAACATGGTTTAAGCAAGAAAATATATTCAATGAGTTAAATAAAATTACTCAATAAAAGGGAGTAAGATATAGAATTTATAGAGCTGGGTGCTAGTGGCTCATATCAAGCTAGTCAGGAGGCTGAGATCTAAGGATCATGCGTTAAAGCCAGTCCAGGCACACTCTCTCCATTTAACCACACACACACACACACACACACACACACACACACACACACACACACACACACACACACACACACACACACACACACACACACACACACACACACACACACAAAAAAGTGAAGCTGTGGCTAGCCTTGTGTGCTACCCTTGAGCACAAAAAGCTCAGGGACAGTTCTTAGGTCCTAAATTCAAGCTCCAGAGCCAGCTCCAATTTTTTTTTTAAATACAATACATTTTAAGTCTCTTCCACACTTTTTACAAAAGAATTTTTGAAAACTGGTGTCCACATACACACAAGGCCATTCTCACACATTATAGAAAGTCCTTACTTTTTCAGCCTAAAGTATGCCGATGCTCTGTTTGTTGGCAGCATAGGATTATATGGGTCAGCATCCATGCCTTTGGTGTAACATTCAATTGCTTCATCATATTTCCCTTGTTTGAAGTACTTATTTCCCTGAAAGAAAACAGATGAGTTAAAGTGGTCTTTTTTGTTTTGTTTTTTGTTGTTGTTGTTTTTAAGTGCTACATAGTTACCATATAGGTACAACCCAAAAGCCCTGGCAGAAAAATGAATAAAATACCTAGTATTAGACTTTTATTGGCAATACCAACTCATAGAAATGTAACAAGAGAAAGGCAACTAGATGAATTCAATCTGAAGAGTCCCACCTTTTTGCAAAGCAAAATAACTTTTCTATAGAAATGAGCTTATCATCCAGAGAAATGCTGAGTACTCTAAAAGTAATCAAAGATGGTCTATGATAAATACATTTGCTGAGAATCACCCAGTAATTCAAGTTGCTTCAATCTACTACTAAAGCAACAGAAAAACTCCCGGGATAGCCCAGGCACTTGACATGACTAACAACTCATGCCACCAGTGAGAAGCCTCTCATTATTAATCTCATTTTATACCTGAGAAAACTGAAGCACAGGTAGCTAAAGAACTTGTCAGAGTTGAATGAGGTAGTTAATCTGGATCTAGAGTCCAGATTCCTAGTCACTGTGCTCTAACAAGAAAACAGCCAGTAACAGTTTCAAGTTTGAGTATCCTCTATTATGTAAGAAAAGTTTTAAAATTCACGCAATTTTCTATGTATTCTGCTTACCTTAAAGAAACTAAGTTAACCTAAAAATTACCTTTTCTTTCAGAGCAAGGGCCTTCTGTGAATCGACACGAATCCCATCTTCTTCTGATTCTGATTCCTGAGACATGGAATCATGAGTACTGTCTTCTTTATCCAGCTCATCAAGAATACTGTCCTAAAATATAAGCAAAAGAAATCTGCTCATAGCTGCATAACCAGTAAGAAAAAAATACTAGACTCAATAGAATTTATAGTGTTCAAGTCTGAGGACCAAAGGTCTGTAAAAGCAATCCAAATAACCTCTTAATGTTAAGATTATACACAGAGAAAAAAAGTGTTGTTATTTAGAAAACCAAGATGTAAACCTCTTAAACACTGAAATGGAACTCATAAAGTCAACAGATTTTAAAGATCACCACTAAGTCACAAACTAACAGTAATAAAAGTATTACCATTTGACATGAAATATAGCACTCTGTTGGCGGAGAAAGGGTTTTTGGAAGAAAACATACAAAAAATATTTTTCTTTTTCATTTTAAAGTAGAAACAACTCTAGAGCACAATTAACATCTGATTCTAACAACCCATGATGTAAGCAAGGATATTTTTATTCACTTGAAACTGGAACACTAGTTAGTTAACTTACTCAAAGTCATTCAGCAAGTAACTATAACTCAGCTGAGTCTCCCAAAGAAAAAGTTAATACATATTTACTTCATGATAACAGTTTCACAGATCCTATCAGGATTATTCAAAAGTATATTTTATCATCTATGATCAATGACTTCTAGTAAAATACTTATAATTTTTAACTTTCAATTGGTAGAATAGAAGCACATAATTATTGGGTAAAATGATATCTCAAAATATATAACAAAATGTAATGATCAAATCATGACAACTGGCATATGTTACCCTAGACATTAAAATTCACTAAAGCTAATATAGACACAAACGTTAATCATTATATAAATAAAATCCTGTTTGCAACTAGTATTACCTAATAAAAAACACATCTTTAATAAATTAAAAAACAAGCCAGGTGCTGGTGCCTTATGCTTATAATCCTAGCTACTCAAGAGGTTGAGATCTGAGGATCATGGTTCAAACCCAGCCCAGGCAGAAAAGTTTCATAGAGACTTTATCTCCAATTAAGTACCAGAAACCTGGAAGTGGAGCTGTGGCTCAAAGTAGAAGAGCACTAACCCTTGAACGAGAGAGCTCAGGGACAGTGCCCAGGCCTTGAGTTCAAGCCCCATGACCAACCAAAAAAAGAAAAGAAAAGAAAAAGAGAGTGAAAAAAAAAGAAAGCTAGAATAAGATGGGACAATTGGTTCCCTTTCACATGTTGATGAGACAAGTTTTTCCTTTATTCTTTTCTCTGGAAGAATGGTTCAAGTGGTAGAGTGCCAGCCTTGAGTAAAAAGTCAAGCAAGAAAGCCCAAGGCTCTGAGTTCAAGCCCTAGTTCCAGTACAAAAAATAAATTTCCTAGATAAACAACAAAATAGTACATTGTTAGATGAAAACAGGATCTTGTTTATATAATGATTAAACTCTAGGTCTAAATGAGCTTTATGGCATAGTGACTTAAGATATCATAGTATTATTTGGAGTGGTAGATGAGCCACTTACTGGAAAGATTACAGGAGAAAAAAAAACCTTGTATAGTTAAATATAAAGCCTGTGGGGCTGGGAAGGTAGCTCAGTGGTAGAGTGCTTGCCTCCCATACAGGAGACCCTGAGTTCGATTCCGCAGCACCACATAAGCAAAAAAAGCCAGAAGTGGCACTGTGGCTCAAGTGGTAGAGAACTAGCCTCGAGCTGAAGAGCTGAGGGACAGCGCCCAGGCCCAGAGTTCAGGCCCCATGACAGACCAAAAAAAAAAAAAAAAAGAGCCTTGTAATTAAATGTTTATTACACATTTACGCATGCGCGCGCACACACGCGCGCGCGCGCACACACACACGCACGCACACGCACGCGCACACACACACACACACACACACACACACACACACACACACACACACACACACACACACACACACACACACACACACACACACACACACACACACACACACACACACAGTCTGTAAGGGAAGATACAGAGCCAGGAGTGGGAGCACACATCTATAATTCCAGGGCTCATGAGGTAGAGATAGGAGGACTATGTGCTCAAACCCAGCTCCTGCTATGTCTTAAAAACAAAACCCAAACACAAAGCTCTGAGTTGAAACTCGAGGCAAAGAAAAGGAAAAAAGAGAGACAAGACACAGGACATAAGAACCCTAGTATTTTTCTTTAATTCATGACTATTAGCTAAATCCAAGAATTTCATTCCAGTATTAAGAAGCACATGACACTATTAGCTTACCACATCAAGTTTTGCCCATGCCTCATAGTCGTAAGATTTTATCCTGTTTTTTGTGTTTTCTTGTTTGGTTTTCTTGGAAGACTCTTTAGCTTTACTTTTCTTCTTTTTCCTAAAATTCCCATTTCGAATAGGAGGTAAATTCTAGGCAGAGAGAAAAAAAAGATTGAATACTGTGTTGTTGTTGTTTTTAAATAATTAACAATGTTAAGAACTGTTGCCAATTGAATTTGAAAGTGACTCAAAGAATCAATTTATCAGCTTCACCAGCAATGGGTGCTGGTGTCTCATGCCTGTGATCCTAGTTACTAAGAAGGCTGAAATTTGAAGATCTTGGCTCAAAGCAAGCTCAGGCAGAAAAGTCTGTGGAACTCTTATCTCTTATTAGTCAGCAAAAAGCAAAAGTGGAGCTGTGGCTCAAGTGGTTGAGTGCCAGCCTTGAGTTAAAAAGCTAAGGGACAGCCCCCAGCCCTCAAGTTCAAACCCAAGACCAACACCAAAAAAAAAAAAAAAAAAAAAAAAAAGTAATTATGCTTGAAAAGTTTCATTCCTTTATTTAGGTTGGATACTATCCATGCACAAAAAAAAAAATATCACCTGGAAATCTGAATTATCCTTTTAATTTACAATCCTAAATTCAAACTTCAAAAGCAACTTAAATCTTTAGTTAGAACAATGAACAAGCAGTATTTCAAAGGCAAACTGAAGTGTTCCCACATCACTACATACAATACTAAAAAAAGTTAATGAAAGTGAACTATGTAATTCATGAGTGGAGATGGGAGGAAGGGAGGGAATGGGAGAGAATGGGGGAACAGATGATGTATGTATACCTGATGTATGTAAAGCTAACCCCACTGTATATCACCTCTAAAACAACAAACTTAAAAGAACAAAAAAAACCAAAAACTTTAGCCATATTTAAATATCCTGACTTATGAAAAACATTTATGCCAATACTGTTATGTTATATATCCTTAAATACATAACACACATATGTATACACACATCCTTTGGTATTTTATAATGCTAAGACTTAAAATGTTTTACTATACTGAATGGAGTTACTACAAATTCTGCATATTTAAAAGATGTACAATTTCTAAAACTGTTAACAGTGAAGTAAAATCATTTCAATTTTAGTATTTTCACAAAACATTTTAAAAAGCTATGCTCTGGGCACAGCTATAATCCTAGCTACTCGTGAGGGTGAAATCTGAGGATCAATGCCAGCAAAGCACCAAAAAAAAAGTTGAAAGTGGAGCTATCAGTCATTTGGTAGAGAAAAACAGCAGCCGAGATAGTGGTGGGCCCTAAGTTCAATCCCCAGGACTGGCCTAAACAAATAAAAAATAAATAAAGTCAGGCTTTGTTGTAAAATAAGACAGTTTTGCTGTATCTAAATTAGGATTTCTCAATTTACCTCTTCAGGAACACCACTCTGCCTTCTTAATTCCATGTCCTTTTGTTTAATGTCTTTTTCCCAGTGTTCTAAATCCCTCATAAAGTCTTGTAATTCTTCTGCATTTTGTTTCACTTGTAGTTGTAATTCAATTGCTTTATTTGAAGTCATTATTGCCTTCAAAGTTTTGGTCAATCCTTGATAAGAAATAAATGAGATAACAGTTGTTCCTCAACTTACAATGGTGTGGCAGCCCCCTCAACCCCTTGCAAATTGAAGACAGTTAAATAAAAAATGAACTTTATGGGCTAGAGTTATGGCTCATGGAGTGGAGTATCTGCGTGGCAAGCACAAGACCCTTTGTTCACATCTTAGTACAAGACCCTATGTTCACATCTTAGTACTATCAAACAAACAAAAAACCAAAACACTTCTGCAGGCATGGTGGCAGCAGAAGTAGGATCGCCACTGAAGATCAGTCTGGAATACACAGCAGACCCTGTCTCAAAAACAAGCATTTAATACACCTGCCAATCACAGCCTAAAAAGACACTACATAGAATATAAATTGTTTCCTCTTGTGATACATGGTAGAAAAGACTTGCTGCTCATGGTCACTGCCCAGCATTATGAGACTTTTATACCACATAATATCCACCCAGAAAATGACCAAAATTCAAAGGAGTTTCCATTGAATGCATATTTCTTTCTCACCACCAGAAAGGAGATCATTAAGTCAGGGACAGACTGTCTACATTTGGTTTATTTTTCTGAAACTTACTTAACAACTTGTATCACTTTATAAAGGGCCAAAATATATGGACAGGAGACTATGTTGATGCTAAACAAAGTATCAATGTAATATTTTTAAATGAGTAATTTGCTAACTAACAAATCTGATCTCCTCAAAAGCCAGTATGAAAGGCAAGGTGTGGGGGGGATTACAGAAATTAGGTAGTAATGGCAGACTGGCTGCTTGTTTTCTAGTTTGTAAGTATATTCCAACTTCCTTTTTTCTTTCTTTTTTCTTTTTTGGTGCTGATATTGGGGCTTGAACAAAGAGCCTGTCTCTTGGCTTTTTTTTTTGCCCAAGACTGGCACTCTACCATTTGAGCCACAGCTCCATTTTCACCTCTTACGTGGTTACCTGGAGATAAGAGTCTCACAGACTTTCCTGCCTGACCTTCAAACTGCAATATTCAGATCTCAGCCTCCTAAGAGGCTAAGATGACAGGTGTGAGCCACTAGTACTCAGTCCAATTCCTTTCTTTACTCCTCTTTTTCTACCACATATTGAACTTGTACTTGACAGACACCATGGCAAAAATTTTATAGAGGCAAAAACAAAAAAGACAAGACCTCCTGTCTACTGTGATGAAAACAAGATTAAGTACTTAGTGATAGAGAACTATGTCAAATCAGATTTCTCAACCTTGGGACTATGGACATTTGAGCTGGAAGATTCCTCGTGTTAGCAACAGCCTTATTATCCTCTATAGGCTAATGGCTAGTACCATCCCTTTGCACTAGATGTTGTGATAAACCAAACTGTTCACAGGGCCAGATGGCCCATGAAAGGCAAAGTAGCCACATTGAGCCCTATAGATACTGACCACAAAGGAGAGGTATAAATCAGGTGGTAGGTGACAGGGTTAAGGAAGGAGCTCCCTGAAGTACTGAAATTTCAGCCAGGTTTTAACAAGGCCCAGACAAACTGGGTGTTAGTGGCTCATGCCTGGACTCCTAGCTAGTCAGGAGGCTGAGATCTGAGGATCACAAAGTTCAAAGCCAGTCTCAGCAGGAAACTTTGCTCAGCAGGAGACTCTCATCTCCATGTAACCACCAGAAAACAGGAAGTGGTACTGTGGCTCAAAGTGGTAGAGCATTATCCTGGAGCAAAAATTCAGGGACAGCACCCCACACCCAATTTCCAAAAAAAGAGGCCAAACAAATGACTTACAGAAGCAGAATGGGAAACTATGAGGGAGAAGAAAGAGGGAAGGTAGATATGGGACCAACTTTGAAATGTCAGGCCCTGAGTTCTGATCTATATTCTAATGTGAAGATCTTGAAAATGGTAAAATAAAAAAGATGTGATGCTTGACCAGATTGAAAATTCTAGGTGTAAAGAAAATTCTAGGTGTAGCCAGGCTCCGGTGGCTCACTCCTGTAATCCTAGCAACTCAGGAGGCTGAGATCTGAGGATCGAGGTTCAAAGCCAGCCTGGGCAGGAAAGTCTGTGAAACTCTTTTTTTGTCCGGTCGTGGGGCCTGAACTCTGGGCCTGGGCATTATCCCTCAGCTCTTCAGCTCAAGGCTAGCACTCTACCACTTCAGCCACAGCGTCACTTCTGGCTTTTTTCTTTTTGCTTATGTGGTGTTGAGGAATCGAACCCAGGGCCTCATGCATGCAAGGCAAGCGCTCTACCACTGAGCCACCTTCCCAGCCCTCTGTGAAACTCTTATCTCCAATAAACCACCAGAAAACCAGAACTGGCGCTGTAGCTCAAGTGGTAGAGAGCTAGCTTTGAGCTGAAGAGCTGAGGGACAGCACCCAGGCCCAGAGTTCGAGTCCCACGACTGACAAAGAAAAAAAAAAGAAAGACTCAAGTGATGTCCTAGATTTCTGTCTTGGGAGCCTGGTAAGATTGGTAATACTGGGCTGGGAAGGTAGCTCAGTGGTAGAGTGCTTGCCTTGTAGGCATAAGGCCCTGGGTTCCTTTCCTCAGCACCACATAACGAGAAAAAAGCCAGAAGTGGCACTGTGGCTCAAATGGTAGAGCTCTAACCTTGAGCTGAAGAGCTGAGGGACAGTGCTCAGGCTCAGAGTTCAAGGCCTACAACCAACAAAAAAAAAGGGGGGGGGGCTGGGAAGGTGGCTCAGTGGTAGAGCGCTTGCCTTGCATGCATGAGGCCCTGAGTTTGATTCCTCAGCACCACATAAGCAAAAAGAAAAAAGCTGGAAGTGGCTCTGTGGCTCAAGTGGTAGAGCGCTAGCCTTGAGCTGAAGAGCTGAGGGACAGGACCCAGGCCCAGAGTTCAGGCCCCAGGACCGGACCAAAAAAAAAAAAGATTGGTAATACCATTTTGATTCAGAAGATGCAACTTATAAAGGAAAAGAGGTTTCAGTTAGAGGGGTGACAAATAGAAAGCAGGATTAATTCAGTTGGCAGAATCTGAGTACTTAAGGAACACACCAGGGGGAGATACCTAGAAGGTAGCTCTAAAGGACTAAGGATAAATGAGTGTCACCAGCATAAAGATAGAAGCTAGAGTCATGATTTGAACATGCTTAGCCTCAATAATGACTGGGGGTTTGGAAGAGCCTGAAAAACATTAATATTTAAGGAACAGGAAAACAGGCCACCATCAGAAAACCTAGGCAGCAGCACATAAGAGCTAGGAGGAAACTAAAGAGTATGTTCAAGGAAGACCAGAGGCAATATGTTTTATCAAAACGGGACAGATTAGCAGTGCCAACATGAAGGGCATGGGTAGGTAAAGAAAACACATTGTAGCCAAGCACTGGCCTGTAATCCTAGTTACTCAGGAGGCTGAGATCTGAGGATTGTTTGAAGCCAGCCCAGGGGGGAATGTCTGTGAGACTCTTATCTCTCTCCAATTAACCACCAAAAAGCCAGAAGTGGGGTTGGCTCAAGTGGTACGGTACTAGGTTTAGAGGAAGGGGGGGGGGGGGGCGCTTGAGATAGCACCTAGGCCCTGAATTCAAACCCCAGGCCTGGCATAATTTTTTTTTTTTTTTAAAGCACACCGCATTTAGCTGTATAAAGATGATTCAAACCTGGTGCCAGCGGCATTCGCCTGTAATCCTAGCTCCTCGAGGAGCTGAGAACTGAGGATCTGGGTCCCAAGCCAGCCCGGGGTAGACCAATCCGACACTCGTATCTCCAGTTAACCAAGATTATTATTCACTGCTGCCTGGCCGCTGGTGGCTCAGACCTAACATCTTAGGTACTCAGGAGGCTCAGATCCGGAGGGTCGGGGTTCAAAGCCAACCCGGTGGGCATTCAGCTCGATTTCATCCCCCCCCCCCCCCGCCCCACCCCACGAGAAAAATCAGCAGAGACCTAGGATGGACTCGTGTGCCTCGATCCGTGGTCAGACTAGCTCATCAAGAGGAGTGGAGGTTCCAACCCCAGGTCTCCCCCCCCACACACACACACCGGCTACCAGACACACGGGGTGCTCGGGGGAGGGGGCAACATCAGGGTCACATCCGGAGACCTAGGAGAACTTGGGGCCCGCGGAGGCGCAGAGGGGGGCGGGCCCCTCGCGGTGCTGGGGGGGGTGGGACGGAGGCTCCGCCGTCACGACCCCCCTCCTCAGGGGGTGGGGGACGCCCCCTCCTCACCCCCCCCACCTACCCCTCCCCACATCCCCACCTCAGGCCAGGCCCAAGGTCTCGGCCCGGGGGCGCGCGCCGACTCCTCCCCAGGGATGCGCTCCAGGGACGCCGCTACCCAGGACACCGAGCCTGCGCAGTCCGCCCCAGTCCTCTCCGCCTCACCCTGACCCTCGGTGCGACCTCCCCCCTCCTCTTCCCGCTAGGAGACCCCCCCTCCCCCAAAAATGGGCCCCTGCAGCGGGTGACAACGGCAGCGTCCACCCACCTGCCCCGGGCCGGCGCTGTCTTCCCCGCTCAGCGCCTCAGAGCCGCGGCGACTCACGCCGGCCCTTCCCACAAGGCCCTGCGCGCCGCGCGCCCCGCCCCCGGGAGCCTGACCGGAGCATGCGCAGAAGGTCAGGCTGGGGGAGGCCTGCTGCTCTGGTTGGCTACAGCTGGAGGGGGCGGGGCTGAGAGTGTCAAAAGCGAAATCGGAGGCTGGGTCGGCTTCAGTGTCACTCAGCCGAACACCCCCCCCCCCCCCCCAAACTGAAGTCACCCCGAGCTAGTAGGAGCCGCCCGGCAATAAACCTGGGGGTATTTGCTTGAATTCTCAGCACTTTTGTCCTTACTACTTGTATTGCTTTTGTCTTGATAAATGATCATTGTATCAGAAGGACGCTGTTTCTCTATGATCTGGACCATGTTGTGGGCTGTCTTTTTTTCCCCTCTGTAACTACTTGTCTGTCTGCCTTCCCTGCAGCGTATGTATCTCTGAATCTAATGTGTGTCAGTATTAAGATCTGATGTGTGTGTGTATACCTGGGCTTGAACTCAGGGCTCTTCGCTCTCATTTGTTGTCCCCCCCCCCCCAAGCTGGCTGTCTTTTTACCACTTGAGCCATACTTCTACACTTCCCGTCCAGCATTTTGCTAGTTAATTCGATATACGAACCTCAAAGACATTTCTACCCAGGCTAGCTTCGAACCCCATCCTTCAGATTCCAGCCTCCTGAGTAGCTAAAATTATAGGCATGGACCACCAGTGTCTAGCTCCAAGGACTTATTTTGGCTTATCTAAAAGAAAAAATGAATATGAAGCTTTTAACACTTTAGGCTTCCACTTTCTTTGTGAGCAACACGTTCATTACCCTAACAACTGTAAAATAAATCGAATATAACTTTACAGTCCACAAACACAAACAGCCAAATTTCAAATTAGATCAATTTTATAATCTCAAATATTATCCCCAACACTGAGATCAATGATTCCCAAGCTTGAATGAAGTTTGGGGTCAGGGAGGGTGATAGATGTAAGTATGTACATAATTACAAACAAGCCGATTTGTGAATCGTGTCTTAGATGTTCTGATTTAATTAGTCTGAAGTGCAGCCTCAGTATCAATTTTTTTAATTTTTACTTTTTAGTATTTATTTTTTAATGATAGGCTGGAAACCACCAACCCAGGAGCTGGTCCATGAAAAGTCACCTCAAGAGTGCTCTGTCACAAAGTCATGTCATTACTTCCTCTACCCCAAATGAATTTTAAGGTCCTAGTAATCAAATCCTTAAGTGCATCACCAAAATATTTATTAATGAAATATTTTTGTTAGTGTTATGGGGAAATCAAACTGCTTTTAAGAGATCCTAATGTAGTTTAAAATTAATAATAGATGAGTTTAAAACAATATTGATTTATTGATGGTCTTATAATTGTCTATAATTGATGGCATATAATTGGTCTATAATTGTTTTTATTAATATTAGCAGAGCTGACTGATATGAGCTAAAACAGGGTCAATTGTTCATAGACCTAGAGAGAGTAAAATCTCCCCACTCTCTTTCCTCTATTTTTCTCCCCTCCCCATATATTATCAGAAGATAACAGTGAATATAGGACCAAAGAGCAAAAAAGAGTTAAATAAATGTTTTAACAGCCACTTCTATCTAATCCGGGGGCTCTGATTTTCCCTGTTAAGACAATCTTCTTCCTTGTGAGCTGAAATGCAGCCATCTTCTCTGCTAGAGACCTCTACACATCTATGGGCAAGTGTCATAAAATAGGCTTCAATAAAGTGAGTACATCATGCCTTTCTTAGATGTCTGTTTTATTCACTTCTTAATTTTTACCAAAAATAAACTCCAATTCTCTCCTTTGAACTCATTGTTAATATCTGTATAGTGATTTTCAAGGACACAGTCTTTTTGTGGTTTATATGCTGACATTGTAATCATTAGAGGGAACAAATATGAGTATCTGTTGCAAGAGTAAATTGATACAATGAATCATTGTGAAAGCTGTTGATTTCATGTCTAAACAACCATGGAGTTCTTTCCCTGCAGTTAAGTATAAAATGTTCTGGCAGTTAATAGGAATCTCAGCAAAGTTAGTAAGTATCTTTAGGATGAAAATTTACTTCCTTTTACACAGATACTGTGTTCTAGTACAGATACTATAACAGAGATATGTGACAGAAAGCCCAAGGTAAAAGCTTAAACATGAAAAAGTATTTCTATCCTGTGTATGTCTAAACATAAACAATCCAGAACAATCCTAATATGAGGCTCTGGGGACTACTACTGTTTGACCATCTCCAGCAATGATTTCATTCATGGTACAATATAGACACTCAAGCTCCAGCAGCAATTGTGTCTGAAATTAAGTCAGCAAGGAAGAGAAAGAGAGGAAACAATGGTACTTCAGGTCCCTTTAGAATGCTTTATTTTGAGGTTAGAGAATGTTAGCCAATGATTGAAAGCATTAGGTACCAAATTCAAGTCCTGGTCTCAGACCAAAAAAAATATTTTTCCATCTTATTTACCATTGGCTTGGATTTAGGCACATGATCATTCATCATGACAAAGGAAGTTGGGGCTTTTTATTCTTGGCAGTCATGTACCTATCTAAAAACAGAATACAATGAATTAAGGAAGGAAATGAGGAGAGTAAATATCAAGGAGCAACAGCAGCCTCTGTCTTAGGCCTTAAATACTCTCGAGTTCTAGAGGGATGGTTAGTTTGATTGATTGATTGGGACAAGTCTCATTATGTAGCCCACACTGGTCTCAAACTCTCAATCCTCCTCCTTCCACCACAAGAGTGTGGGAATTGCAGGCCTATGGCACCATGCCCAGTGTAAGCATTAAGTATTCTTTTAAAACAAACTAAAAGCCCAATATATTGGCAAAGCCTAAAATTCCAGCACTCCTGAGGCTGAGGATTGTGAGTTTGAAACCAGCTGGGGATACATAGCAAGGCCCTGCCCCCCACCACACACACACACAAAAAAACACATAATAACCCAGATGCTGGTGGCTCACACCTGTAATCATAGCTATTCAAGGAGGCTGAGACCTGAGGATCTCAGTTCAAAGCAAGCTCAGGCAGACAAATCTGAAAAATTCTTATCTCCAGTTAATCAGCAAAAAGCCAAAAGTGGAACTGTGGCTCACATAGTAGAGCCCCAGTTTGATTTTTTTTAAGTGAGTTCTGGGAGCCCTTGGTTCGTTGTAATCCTAGTTAATTAGGAGGATCTGAGGATTATGGTTTGAAGCCAGTCCTGGCAGAAAGTCTGTGAGACCCTTATTTCCAATTAGTGACAGAAAAAGCTGGAAGTGGAGCTTTGGCTCATGGTAGAATACCAGCCTTGAGGAAAAGGAGCTCAGGGAGGGCACCTAGGCCCTGAGTTCAAGCCTCAAGTCCAGCAAAAATAAATAAATAAAAAAGACAATCAAGAATACGAAGTCCTGAGTTCTAGCTCTAGTACCAACACACAGACACACAGAAACAGACACAGGCACACACACACACACACACACACACACACACACACAACCCCACACATACAGCACAATACATGAACAGCTAGATATCAAAATCCAAGCTCAGGACTGGGAAGGTGGCTCAGTGGTAGAGTGCTTGCCTTGCATGCACGAGGCCCTGGGTTCCATTCCTCAGCACCACATAAGCAAAAAAAAAAAAAAGAAGCCGGAAGTGGCGCTGTGGCTCAAGTGGTAGAGCACTAGCCTTGAGCTGAAGAGTTAGGGACAGTGCCCAGACCCAGAGTTCAGGCCCCACGACAGGACCAAAAATAAATAAATAAATAAATAAATAAAATAAAATAAATCCAAGCTCACTACAGCAAGCAAGAAAAGGGTAGAATTTTGTAAATCTGATTTTATTACTTACTAAGAACATAACTTGATCTGAGTGAGTCTCAGATATCTAAATCAAATTTAAATAAAGGTAATCATACCAACTACATGAGAAATGGTAAGAATATATCAAATATCCTGCAAAGCTGAAGCCATAGTGACTCTCCTCTCCTATATCTAGCTCTATCTTCCACTTGTCCACCAGAAGGCTTCAGAAGAGTTCTGTCAGAAGCACAAGTCCTGGGCATCATTAGATAATGGTTAAGTCTGCTCACAGGGAAAGTGAATTGCTTCCTTCTACAAAATGAAATCTATAAGCTAGTGGCTCAGGCCTGTAATCCGGGCTACTCAAGAGGCTGAGATATAAGGGTCACATTTTGAAGCCAACCTGGGGAAGAAAAGTCCATAAGACTCTTACCTCCAATGAACCACCAAAAATGGAAATGGAAGTGTGGCTCTGTAGTAGAATGCTAGCCTTGAGCAAATAAGCTAAGGGACAGCACCCAGTCCCTGAGTTCAAACCCCAGTATCAGAAAAATAAAAATAAATAAATCTACATAGTATGTGAGACAAATAAAGATGATGAAAGCAGCTATCATAGTATCTACATTGATTATCCCACAGTGGTATTATTGTCCCCATCTTCCTGATGAGGATGCTGATCTGAATCAGTAATTTTCCCTATCAGTCAGCCACCCTTGCTAGACCCTTGGGGAATCTGACCTCAGAGTCTGAACCTTGATCCTTATATCCAAGTGATACTCTGTGGTTTTGTTGTTGTTTTTGGTGCCAGTCCAAGGGCTTGAACTCAGGGCCTAGGCACCGTCCCTGAGCTTTTGTGCTCAAAGCTAGCACTCTACCACTTGGGTTATAGTTCTACTTCCAGATTTGGGGTGGTTCATTGGAGATAAGAGTTTTGTGGACTTTCCTGCCTGGGCTGGATTCAAACTGTGATCCTCAGATCTCAGCCTCTTGAGTAGCTAGGATTTCAGGCATTGAGCCCCCTGTGTCCAGCGGGCCTCCTATCTATCCTACTGGATTGGGAATACCTCTGAGAAAGAGCAGGACAAGGCCCTACTTCATTCCTCTGTACTCTTTTTTTTTCTAATTAAATATTTTAATTTTTATTATAAAGGTGATATTCTGAGAGGTTACAGTTATATAAGTCAGGACAATTCCACCCCTTCCTTCGCTCTCTCCCAGTTTTCCCTCCTATCCCTGCTCACAGGTTGTATAGTTCATTTTTTTTCAGGTCCTGGGGCTTGAATTCAGGGCCTAGGCACTGTCCTTGAGCTTCTTTTGCTCAAAGCTAGGGCTCTACCCCTGGAGCCACAGTGCCACTTCCAGCTTTTTCTGTTTATGTGGTACTGAGGAATTGAACCCAGGGCTTCATGCATGCTAGGCAAGCACTCTACCACTAAGCCACATGCCCAGCCTGTATAGTTCATTTTCAATGTAGTGCCTAGTGAGTGTGAGTACCACTGCTGCATTTGTGCACCCTTTGTCCCTTCATTTCTCCTCCCAAAGACAGATCAACAAAAGAGAAAAACAAACAAAAATAACCCTCTTGGTCCCATTTCCTGCAGTTCATCTTGATAAGTATTATACTATATGACCAGAGGTACCCTCCTCTGTACTCTGCAACTTGCCCATTCTCACACTGCGCTTGGCAGCTTGCGAGCATGGTGGCCCAAATGGTCTGTGCATAGGTGAGAAGTCAGTTTCCTTTCACCATCGTCTCCTCCCTCTGTTTGGTCAACCTGTGCTAGGCACAATAGCTGCACCCAGGGGCTCTTTCTGCTCCTCATGGGTGTGACTAAGGAGACTGTTTCACAGGATGGGGGCCACCCAATCTCTATTCGTTTCCCCATAAATCTCCACTGCTCTTTCCAGGCCTCACGGTGACAGGCATACACAGAATTCTCTCCCTGTCTCTGTAGAGAAATTTGGTGACTCATTTGGGGACCTTACCCAGATACTACAAAATCTCCAAGCCATTCTGAAAAAGCTTCCAACCCTACTCCAGGGCCAAGGCAGAGACACCACCTGTCAGAAAGAAGAGACACATTTGCAGGGTTTTCAGGTAACTTTAATTGGAAACATGACCTCCATGATGCAAGCCTGGCTCTGTGGGGGAGCCCCTGGCCTCCGAATGCAGCACGGAGGGTGAGTTAGGGATCTCTGACCTCCCTAGCATTATTCAAACTATGAATCTGAATAAGCCTTCATATAACTGTGGATGACATCAAACTAGAAATTCCTTTCTCCTCAATACCAAATCTTCCTCATATAAGATTTTTTTTCTCCAAATACAAACAAAACTATTTGGAATCAAAACACAAATTTGTGAGTGTACCAAACGTCTCTCTCTCTCTCTCTCTCTCTCTCTCTCTCTATATATATATATATATATATATATATACACACACACACACACACACACACACACACACACACATATACACACACACACACACACACACACACACACACACACATATATATGTATATATATACACATATGTGTGTGTGTGTGTATGGCACATATATAAGCAGATAGTGAGTTGGTTATAAAAGCACTCAAGCTTAGCTGGGTGCCAGGCATTCATGGGCACCCATCTCTATAATCATAGCTACTCAGAAGGCTGAGATCTGAGGACTAGATCACAGTTTGAAGCCAGCCTAGGGGAACACATTCATGAGATTTCATCTCCAATTAGCCAGCAAAAAAAACCCCAAAAACCAGAAGTTGAAGTATGGCTCAAGTATGATGGTAGAGCATCAGCCTTGAGTGAAAAAGCTGAGTGAGCATGTGAGGGCCTGAGATCAAGCCCCAGGACCAGCACACACACACACACACACACACACACACACACACACACACACACACACACACACACACTCAAGCTTGGAGGAAGCCATAGGCCCCAGCCCATTCAGTATTCAAGCCTTTACCCTGCTCGGCCCATGTCAGATTTTCCCAGCCTCTATGCTGAGAAGATTCAAATTCTAGAAAAGACCAGCCCAACAGAGGACTGAATTGCATGCCCCTTCTACCTAAGCTGTATCCAATCACAGCCATTATAGTCATCTGGAATTTTGATCAGTCGATCTTCACCTTCACAGTAATATTATCGTCAGGTTTACCCTCTCGCCCATCCAAAAAGAGAAAAGGAGGCAACCCCTGCCCTTCCGATCAAAGACGAGGCCAGCGGTGCACATGTGGCACCACCTTCTCCCTCCAGCAGTCCGTTTCTTAGGCTATCTTCCTTAAAATAAAGAGTTGACCACTTCTCTACATTTTCCTAATTGGTATCTTTCCCTTCTGGACTAGGGGGGGTCCCTTTTTGTAGATTTAGAATGTGGGGTTCTTGGGATCCTCTCTCCCCTCTTGGGTCCAAAGCAAGCAGCACTTCAGTTTCGAATGAGCCCTCTTGTCCTCTTCCGGCTTGAAGTTCTATTGGGTAGAAGACACTACATAGGCTGTGGCGATGTACTTCCTGCCATTCCCGTAGGTGGTCTTGTCCCAGGTGTAGGTCTGGATGGCCAAGGGGTATCCACCTAGGCTTAACTGGCACCTGTGGAGGAAGATCCTAAGTCAGAGGCTCCCACTGTCTTGCCCCTCCTCTGTCTGCACCAAGGGAAGGCTCCAGGCAGATTCTGAGAAGGTCCAGCCTCCAAGATGAAAGCTCCCGCAGAATCAGAGATAGCCTTCACCATCCACACCTGATCCACCATCCCCTTAAAGAACAGAGCTTCTCACACAGGGAAGTGGCGCTGTAGCTCAAGTGGTAGAGCACTAGCCTTGAGCTGAAGAGCTGAAGGACAGCGCTCAGGTCCAGAGTTCAAGCCCCACAACTGACAAAAAAAAAAGAACTTCTCACACAGGAGGCTGAGATGGGAGGATCACAGTTAGAAGCTGGCCCAGGCAGGAAAAGTCCATGAAACTCTTATCTCCAATTAACTATTAGCCAGCCTAAAGTAGAACTGTGGCTCCAGTGGTAGAGTGCCAGCCTTGAGCGGGAAAAAGCTAAGCAAAGCACACAGATCCTGAGGTCAAACCCCAGGACTGGCACCAAAAATTAAAAAAAAATTTAACAAGAACAGAATTGCTCATCTTTTCTAGAGTAATAATCCAAACTCCTAGATCCTAGAGCAGAAGTCCTCAGGAAGTCTATGTTTGCTTCCTGTTTCAAAAGTCAAAGGGTCAAAAGTTCCCAAGTGATGGAGAGCAGAAGAACCAGTTGTTACCTCCTGTTCTCTCTGAGGCTCTAGGTTTTGTCCCACCACACACAGAGCCAAATTGAGAGGATGAGAGCCCCAGGACAACTCCATCTTTAACATCCTTATATATTAAGTTACCACATAAAACTTCAGTTAGAGTGGGTGCTGGTGGCTCATGCCTGGAATCCTAGCTACTCAGGAAGCCAAGATCTGAGAAGCACAATTCAAGACCAGGTTGGAAACTCTGAGAGACTCTTATCTCCAATTAGCCAGAAAAAAGTAGGAAGTAGAGAGTGGAGTGCAAGCCTTAAAAAAAAAGAAGGCAGATGGGGCTGGGAAGGTGGCTCAGTGGTAGGGTGCTTGCCTTGCATGCCTGAGCCCTGGGTTCGATTCCTCAGCACCACAGAAGCAAAAAGAAAAAAGCTGGAAGTGGCGCTGTGGCTCAAGTGGTAGAGTGCTAGCCTTGAGCTGAAGAGCTGAGGGACAGCGCCCAGGCCCAGAGTTTAGGCCCCGTGACCGGACCCCCCAAAAAAACAAAAAAACAAACTTCATTTGGGGGCTAAGACAATGGAAGATGATTCTACTGCTAGGATGAAATTTAGTGATCACTAAATGAATCCTAATAACCTCATTATCCAAGAGATCAAACTGAGGCCCAAACCTAGTAAGTTATCCAAGCCTTCTCAGCCATGGTGTGAAGACTCTAGTCCTCCCGATCTTACCCCAGCCAAAGAGTGTGAGGCCCAGCCACTGCCCCAGTACCCTGGCTGGATCAGTACTTACGTTTTGCCTGGTCTAGCGATGAAGCACAGGGAGTAGAGGGCAAACTCGAACTCGGGGCTGCTGCCGATGAAAGCCGAGCCCACTTCCTTGTAGTAGCCATCCCAATTGAACTGCATTGCCAACACATCAGGATAGGAATCCCACTACAGAGGGAAAAGTAGCAGAGGGAGACTGCTCAGGCCACTGACAAAGAGGTCGCAGTCAGGGGCCGTATGAGCTGCCCAGGGTCATAGGGATGTGACCATTTCCTGCGGCCTTCGCACATGGAAGAGAAAGTTTATTGTCCTCAAATAGTATCTCGATGCAGGGTGCCAGAGAATTCTTATAAAATAGAGAAAGCTAGGTACTGGTGGCTCACACCTGTGTTCCTAGCTACTCAGAAGGCTGAGATCTGGGGGTCAACATCCGAAGCCAGCAGGACAGAAAAGTCAGTGAGACTCTTGTTGCCAATTAACCACTAGGAAACTGGAAGTGGTGCTATGATTCAAAGTAGAGCACTAGTCTTGAGCAAAAGAGCTCAAGGACAGTGCCCAGGGCCCGAGTTCAAATCCCAGAACCAAGACACACACACACACACACACACACACACACACACACACGTGCGCGCGCGCGCGCGCGTGTGTGTGTGTGTGTGTGTATTTGTATATATGTATGGAGTTTAGCTCTTACAAGTCAGCTGAAACTTCATCTACATCTTCTTTCTTTCTCATTCCTTCTCTCTTTCCTTCTCTCTTTCTTCCTTTCCTTCCTTCCTTCCTTCCTTCTTTCCTTCCTTCCTTCCTTCCTCCCTCCCTCCCTCCCTCCCTCCCTCCCATACTTCCTTTTTTGTGCCAGTCCTGGGGTTTGAACTCAGGGCCTGAATGCTGTCTCTGAGCTTTTTTTGCGCAAGGCTAGTGATCTATCACTTGAGCAGCAGCTCAAATTCTGGATGTTTGGTGGATAACTGGAGATAAGAGCCCTGTGGACTTTCCTGCCTCAACTGGCTTCAAAACACAAATCCTCAGATCTGAGCCTCTGCTAGGATTACAGCTGGGTGTGAGGCACCAACACTCAGCTTCCTCCAGCTACATCCTAAGAGCAGTGGTGTAGAAGGTGCCTGCAACTCTCTGGCTTTCCACTCTGAGAATCCTCTTCTGCCCTTGGCCTGCTGTCTGGGCATGAACCCTTTGTCTCCTGTCCCCTGCACTTTCTAAAGTTCACTGCTTGGAAGATATTCCATCTCCTGGCTGATTAAACCACCTCCAGCAAATGAGGTCACCAGATTCCCAGTTTCCATTGGGCTGCTGTTACACACCAGGGTGAGAAGCAAGGACAACCATTCAGAGTAGAGTGACTGTGGGAAGTGAGGCACCACAAGGCTTGCTTTCTAGCCCAGGGACTCACCGGCCCATCATAGATGTGGCTGTAGTAGTCAACCAAACCCTCCTTCTCCTGCAGGTAGAAGCGGATCCAATTATGGAAGCCAGTGACTTTGCCCTTTTTGACTTCACCTATAATGAAATAAAAAGGAAAAAAAGAAAAGAGCAAGGTGATTGACACTTCCTTCCCTGCCCTGTCATCTTTCTACTACCCTAACCCCAGGAGTTCTCTCTGTCTCTCTCTGTCTCTCTGTCTCTTTGTCTCTGTCTCTGTCTCTGTCTCTCTCTCTCTCCCCTCAGTTTCTAGACTGTCCATGGGATTAGCCACGTGTCTGCCTAGAACCCTTCATATTCTCAATCTTTCCTTTCAGCTCAGGTCCAAGGAACAATCCTTCCTCCTGGCTGATGCTAAGGACCTCACCACCATATTTTCTTCTCCATGATTTCTCCAGGAACAAGCCAGGATTGGTGGGAGCCTGTGGGACAGGTCTCTTTGAAAAGAAGCAGAAAATGGCTCCGAGACAGATCAATGATGCCCCAAACACTCACTCATCCTAGATGTAAGCCCCTGGGAAACTCCGTATCTGGTCTCTTTTCCCCCTCTGAGATACTCTAAGAGACGCCATAGTGATGGCTGGTCACATCCCACCCTTCTAGCCCAGGGGGGGTGAATAAGACCTGTGGCCAGCTGGCTGGGTTCATGACTCATCAATGCTCAGAGCAAAGCCAAACCTCGTCACCCCTCCCATTCTTTCTTTCCAAGCAGAATGATCCCACCTGAAAAGACATGTTCGAAGCCACTGGAGTCTCCCTCTTCACTGCCTCTGGAATACAGTCCAAACCACATGTGCTTCAAGTCTTCAACAAACTCTTGTTCAGAGCTGTAGCGATCTGTGGAGAAGAGCATAAAGGATTCTGGGAAAGGGTTCTGGGACAGGGCCTGGAAAACAGGGAAGTGCTACCTGTACCAGTACAACTAGAGAAACAGAAGTCCAATCAACAAGTCTGATCCGCTGTCTACTCCACATTGGGTGCCAGGGCCAGGTTTGAAGGCTGCAGAGTGGGCAGGGAAAAATAAGGGCAGGATTTCTGTCTCTACAATTAGACTTCAGGAAAAGAGACAATATCAACAGGGAACCACAAAATGAATAACATCATTTCATTTCATCTAAATGCGAAGAGCTGGATGCCTGTAACCTATGCCGGTCATCCTAGCTGCTCAGGAGGTTGAGATCTGAGGATCGTGGTTCAATACTAGTCCAGGTAGGAAAGTTCTTGAGACTCCTAACTCCAATTAAACGTCAAAAAGCTTGAGGTAGAACTCTAGTTCAAGTGATAGAGTGCCAGCCTTGAGAAAAAAAATCCAAGTGAAAATGCAAGGCCAAAGAGTTCACAAGAAAAAAATAAGTGGGAAGAAGACAATAGAACAAAGTTAAGTCATAATGACTGCAAATGGAGATCGAAGTTCAGTTAATATGTGTTTTTGTTTGTTTTGGTCAGTTGTGGGGCTTGAACTCGGAGCCTGGCCTCTTTGTCCTCAAGGTGAGTATGCTACCACTTGAGCCATAGCATCACTTCCATTTTTTGAGTGAAATTAAAGAGAAGAGTCTCTCTGGGACTTTTCTGCCCAGGCTGGCTTTGAACCTCGGTCCTCAGATCTTAGCCCTCTGGAGTAGCTAGGATTACAGGTGTGAGCTGCCAGTGCCCAGCCTGAGTTGCTATGTTTTGAATGTGTCTCCCCACTACCAAAGCCTAGTTGAGTTAGGAACTTAATACACTACATATCAGAACTAAAAGGTGGACCCTTTAAGAAGTAGTTAGGCTGTAAGACTCTGCTGCCATGAATAAATGAATGAATGAAGGCTATTTTGTGAGTATGGGTCCCTTATCAAGAGGGTGATCTCCATTTAAGGGATGTGCTCAGCACCCTTTTACCTTTCTCTTTCTCTCCCTCTGCACTTCTGCCTTCCAGTGTGGAAGGACAGGGCATGAAGGCTCTCACCAGATGCTCTCAATTTTTTTTCTTTTTTCTTTTCTTTCGTCCTGGGGCTTGAACTCAGGACCTCATGATCATACTTGGCCTTTTCTGCTCAAGGCTGGCATTCTACCACTGGAGTCGCACCTCTACTTCCAGCTTTTGGTAGTTAATTTTAGTAGAGGTCTCAAGGATTTTCCTTCCCAGGCTAGTTTTGAACTGGAACCCTCAGATCTCAGCCCCCTGAGTAGCTAGGATTACAGGCATGAGTCATCAGTGCCCTGCCAGATGTTAACTCTCAACCTTAAACTTCCCATTCTCTAGAACTACAAACCAATATGTTTGTGTATGTGATAAATTGTTCCCTTTACTTTCTGTTATAGCAGCATAGAACAAACTAAGACACACACTCTTCGCAAAAGGAAGATCAGAAAGGAATGTTCCAAAGGATAGCACTAATCACAGATTTCAAGGATAATGAGCTCTCTCCAAGAGATCTGGGGGCTGAATGCTTCTATGTCTGAAGCATAGAGAGTGGGGAAAAGTGCTTGGTAGGATATCTGAAGGTAGTGGGCTGCAGGTCCTGCATGCCATGGCGAGAAGTGGTAGTTTGTGGCGGCACATGCTTACAACCCCGGCATTTGGGAAACTGAGGCAGGAGAACTGAGAATCAAGACCATTCTGTGCTTTCTAGTGAGACTTTGTGTCAAAATGTAAAAGAAGGGCTGGGAATTTGGCTTAGTGGAAGAGTGCTTGCCTAGCATGCATGGGGTCCTGGATTCAATTCCTCAGTACTACATAAGCAAAAAAAAAAAATAGTAATAAAATTGTTTTAATGTAAAAGAACAAAGAAAAAAGGAGGAGGGATACAAAGAGACGATACAGGAGGAGAAAAGAAGATGAAGAAAGGAGAGGAAGGGAGAAAAGGAGTTAAAAAAGGAGGAGGAAAAAGAAGAAGGGATGGAGGCGAGAAGGGGGAAGAGGAAGAAGAGGTGGAGGAGAAGGTTAAGGAGCAGGAGGAAGGGTGAGAAAGAGGGAAAAGGAGAGTGAAAAGGATGAGGAAGAAGAGACAGAAGAGAAGAAGATGAAAAGGGAGAAGGAAGGAAGAGAAAGAAAAAGAAAGAGGAGAATGAAAAGGAGGAAGAGAAGAGAAAGGAGAAGGAGAAGAGGAGGAGAAAGAGAAAAAGGAGGAAGGATAGTGGAGGAGAGAAGGAGGAAAAGCAGGAGGAGGAGAATGAGAAGGTAGAGGAAGAAGAGATGGAAGAGAAGAAGATGAAGAAGGAGGAGAAAGAGAAAAAGAAGGAGAATGAGAAGGAAGAGGGGAAAGAAAACAGAGGAGGAGGAGAAAGGACAAGGAGGAGGAGGAGGAGGAGGAGGAGGAGGAGGAGGAGGAGGAGGAGGAGGAGGAGGAACAAGAGGAAATTATTTGGCAGCTTGGTAGCTGAGGAAGATCCAGGATACATTTTCAAGGTGGGAGGGGCTAACTGGTGAAGGAGATGGTATAGAGAACATGAAGTCACATCTGACTCTGGCTTTTGGCCTGAGAAATGGAATGGGTTGCGGTGATGTGTATGAGATGGGAAGACACAGGGAGGAGCAGGGCTGGGGGGAGACGTGAGAACTGGGTGTTCTCTTTACACTAAGTTTTATGTAGGTACAGATTAGAGAGCCACGTGATGTTCAAAAGGCCTTCGGGGCCCACGGGAAGGGTCAAGGCCCAGGCTTTCAATCATGAAGCCGTCCAATTCTGACCGTTCACTTCCCAGAACTGTGTGGGGAGGATCCAAAAGAGATACCAGGAATACTCTTCTCCTTTCAAGGATTAAAACACAGTTGGAAAACAAGATGGAATCAACATGCTATAACAGAATGAGTTCTCAAGGTAAATAGTTACCCTAACTAGCATTTAAATAGTTGCCAGGATTTCTACCGGGTCCTTTACAAATATTAATTCCAACCCCCCCCCCCCCGGCTCCAGTTTATTTCACAGATAAGAATCAAAGGAGAAAAACAACTTGATCAGGGTTTTAGTGCAATTTCTGTAATTTAACAAAACACCCGAGACCAAATCATTTATAAAGAATAGAAGTTAGTCAGGCTCATAATACTAGAGTTTGGGAAATTGAGGTGCAGGTATGTGGTGAGGGTCTTCTAATGGTGACATGGTATCTCCCAGCAAGACAGAGCAAGCATGTCAGAGAGCTTGTTTTTATAACCAAGCTACTCCTTCGACCATCCATTCATCTAGGAATGGATTCATCTCTCAAGGGAGCTCACCTCCAAATCTCAATCTCACATTCAATGTTAGGGCTCAAATTTCCAGCACATTAAATGTGGATAAATCCATCCAAGCCACACCACCATGATTGCACCATGAGTAAATCACAGAACCGTGTATCAAATCAAGTCTCGTTGACCCGTGGTTAATTTGGGCCATACCACAATCTCTCAAGAGGTACCAAAGCCAACAGAAGCTGAGCCATTGAAACTTTTCTAAGTGTGAGAAGACATGAGCTAGAACTTTGGAGGACAAGTGGGATCTGGACAGGGAAAGAGGGGAGAAGGCGAGCAACCTGGCCTGGAGAGCCCCTTTGTGACCTAGTTCAGGTCTAGCCTGGCTGGGCTTCAGTTTCTCTCACTAAACGTGAAGGGCTTCAGTTCCTTCCATTCATGTATTAGCATAGAGCAGACACCAGGGGGCGCTGTAGGATTGCATCACTACATAGGCTCCTCGGACCACTGGTTTCACCTAAAACAATCAGTGTTACCATCTCAGCCTAGGCAGTTGATGAAAGGCATTATTAGTTCCACGGATCCCACCATCAGTTGATGGGAGACCGGGACAGACCCACCCCTGAGACAAAGCCCAGCTGCCCCAGAGTTCAGGAAAGGAATCTGGAGGAAGGACAACTAACAACCAGAGCCCTGAGCCAAGGAATCTCAAAGCCAAGACCTTTTTTGGTCTGATTGGAATGGCTCTGTATCTTGAGACATTCCAGCCAGAGCTCTTCTGGGTAGAAGCATCTTCTGAACCTTTGTTGGATTTTCTCATGCTATTGCTTTGCAAACACGTGCAACTGGCCACGCCCTTTCATTGCAGGAGAGAGACAGAGACAGAGAGAGAGAGAGAGAGAGAGAGAGAGAGAGAGAGAGAGAGAGGTGGCAGGGATCTGCCTGAACTGTAGTAACTCTGGACAGAGGAGTGACTGAAAGGTGCCCTGGGGTGGGACAGGGGACAGATGCAAAGGATCCTGAGATGGACACAGATGGTAGAGGACCCACAGATGGCTAACAACCAAAAGATGAAATTATTTCCAAGCCAGTAGACAGAGAACCCTCAGATCCTGATGGGGTTCCTGATTTCTCTACGCCTTGTCTGTGATCCTTCTCAGATGTCTCTGCGTGGTCCCTACCACCCCCTCACCCACTCTTCCAGCCACCCTACTAGCAGGGCCTGACTCTCCCATAGCCCATGCACTATGTCCCCATGGCCTCCCAGGGCCTGGGGTCAGCTTACTCACTCTGGTGATGGAGGAAGCCGTAGAGTTCTTTCATGACGGCCGTCTTCATGACCTCTCTGAGGAAGACAGCCTGCTCCTCCAGCTGCTGGGCGCTGAAGTGTTCTCCATGGCCAGTGGCTCTCTGGTAGTTGTTGAGCAAGTTGATGAATGCCGCATAGGTGGGCTTGGAGAACAGCTGTTCATTGACATAGGTGAAGAGCCTGGGGCAGATGGATGGAGACTCACTGAGAATCCTCCACAAGTAGCAGAAAGCCCTTCCAGAAACTTCTGTACAGGTTAGGTGCTTCCCAAGAGGGGTGGATTCAGAAGCAGAGAGGACTCCGAGTGCTTTTTTTTTTATTTTGGTTCTAGAAGTGGGGCTTGAACTCCGGTCAGTGAGTGCTTGCTCAAGGCTGATACTCTACCACTTGAGTTACATCTCCATTTTCAGCCTTTTGCTAGTTCATTGGCGATAAGACTCTTGGGGATTTTTTTCTGCCCAAGATGGCTTTGAACTTTGATCCTCAGATCTCAATCTCATGAATAACTAGGATTACAGGTATGAGCCACCATACCCAGTTGCTCCTAAAAGTCACACATGAGGTCCCTCTTGGAAGATCAATATTATCTCTGCCACAGAATCCCCTCCCAACTAAGGTCACCAACAGCCCTTCGAGGTGCCTTCACCTCTGGCCACCCCTTTATCCTGCCTGGCCTGAGATGCAAATAGCTAAGGTATCAAAGGAAGCAAGGAGGCACAAAGGAGAACTCACGGCTCTGGGCAGTGATCCACTTGGTCTCCTGTCTCGGCTGGGGTGATGCGGTTTTGGCTATTGAGGATGATGTCTTCCTTCCGGGCCTTGTTGGTGTCTACCTTGTAGATCTTCTCAGAGATGCTCCGAAGCTCTTCTTTGGTAATGGTGTCACTACTGTAGGAGAAACCCTCTGGGACAAATTGGGGAGTGGGGGAAAGGTGGTCAGAGCCAGAAGGAATGCGGTGGGATGGGCAATCGCGTCTACCCCCTTGTGAGCTCTTTCTGGAAGCCAGATCAGAAAGAGGGACTTGGTAGTTGAAGGACAGGGGCTCAACGGATGCTGAACATCAGCACAGGTAATTCCATGATGGCCACAGAAAGTCCACCCTCATCCCTTCCCTCGAAGGAGTGCAGTCTAGGTTTCAGAATGCCCTGGAGGGCACGTTCAGGCAGAGTGGCAAGCCAGCTCCCAGCTTCTCAACCGTGTGGGGTGGAGGCCCTGGCTACCACCTTTTACAGAGTCTCAGCCCAGGCTGTGGCTGCTGACCAGCAAGGCACCACATCTGGAGAACCACTTCTCTAGAAAATCCCTCACATCTCTGGGCATCTCCATAGGGGATGGACTGACCGTGGTCACCACACAAGCTCTCAAAGTCTTCGCAGCAGTTCCCAAATTCCTGGCAGCGGTCATTGCAGTGGCAAGGGTGGTGTTTGTCAAAGGCTTCTCGGCAGCGGCCCTGGCAGGAGTTGGGTGCTAAGTACAGGTCTGCCAAGAACAAAGGGGAGGTGTGAGACCAGGTCCCTGTGACCACCAGGGGGCGCGCCAGACTTCCACAGGCCCTGCTTGCCACAGACCCTGCTTGCATCCCTGGGCCCAGCTCCCTGCCCTTCCTACTAGAGGTCTCCAGGGAAGGGAAACAAACAAATCCCATTCCTGCACACCCTGCAGTCAGGAAGTTCCTTCTGAGGTCTGACTTTACTTTCTGGTCTGTTGTTTTCATAATCTTCCCACTCTAAAAATAAAGTTCTTCCACTTCCCTCCCCAGGCCTCAGGCGCTCTTTCCTGTTCACTGGCCTCCCCTTAGCTGCTTGAGCCCCAGTCTCTAGCCTGGGCCTGCTGCTGCTGAAGATAAAGTGACCCTCCCATCTCCCCCCACCCCCATCTGGGGAGCAGGCTCACAGCTGGCAGGGGCTTCTTCCAGCTCCAGGTGTATATCGGGTTCTGTGGGGTCCTCTTCAGCTGTAAGTAGAGAAACAAAGTCACCAATCATCTCCAAGACTTCTCTTCCCATTTTCTCCTAGTCCTCTGCTCCCCAACTTCAGGAACAAGAAATTAACAGATACAGGGTACAGAGGACAAGTTCTAGATGCTAAAGAATAAAAACTGGACATGTAAGCTATTTCTGATGGATTTCAAATTACTGAGATTTTATTTTTCAAAATATGAAAATAATTCTCCCCCCCCCCGCCCCAGCCCCCGCAGTGGATCATTTGGATACCCAGGGGAAGCTGGGCATGGTAGCTTACACCCCTAACCCTAATTGTTCAGGAAGCTTAGGTGGGAAGGATTGTAGCTGGAGGCCAGCTCAGGAAAAAAGCTTGCAAGACCCCATCTCAATCAATAAAAAGCTGAATGTGGTGGTGTGCATCCAACCACATGGAAAGTATAAATAGGAGGATTGTAGTCCAGGCCTACCCAAGCCAAAACAAAGGCCCTATTCAAAAAATAACTGAAACCCAAGAGCCAGAAGTATGGCTCAGGTGTCAGAGAAGCTACTTAGTAAGCACAAGACCCCTGAGTTCTGACCCCAGTACTGCCACAAAAAGGGGTAATGGTGATGCTTTCTGAAAGCTCTGGTTGTCTATGACAGTAGTCTTGATGTTCTCCAAACAACAAAGCCCTGACCTAAGACCATCTATTATAACTCCTGTAACTTCTCAGTCAGGGGGAAATTCCTAGGCCTTACCAAATAAGAACTGTATCCTGGCTGGGTGCCAGTAGCTCATACCTAATCCTAGCTACTCAAGAAGCTGTGATCTTGAGGATACTAGTTTGAAGCCAGCCAGGGCTGGAAAGTCCATGAGACACTTACCTTCAATTGACCACCAAAAACCCTGGAAGTGGAGATGTGGGTCGAATGGTAGAGCACTAACCTTGAGCAAAAAAGCTCAAGGACAGTGCTCTGGTCCTGAGTTCAAGCCCCCCAAAAAAGGATCGGCACAAAAAAGAAAGAGGAAGGAAGGAAGGAAGGATAAAAGCAAAAGAATTGGTAATGTTATTCATGTTAACCTATTGCTTATTGTTTTGTTCTTTTGTGGAATTAAGTACTTAAAATTTCAAGGTATTGCTCATCTTGATCATTTAACATAAATCTTGCAACTGAGGGATATCGATCACATTTAAATTGGGGACCTCTAGCCAGATGCTGGTGGCTCACAGTTGTCATCCTAACTACTCAGGAGGCTGAGATCTGAGGATCTGGGTTTGAAGCCAACCCAGGCAGGAAAGTCTCCAATTGACAACCAAAAAGCCAGAAGGAGAGCTGTTCCATTCAAGGACAATGTACAGGCCCTGAGTTTAATTAAGTTCAATATCAACACAAAAACTGGTGACTTCCTAGAAAGTTTGAGATGAGTAGTAGCCAGATCCTGAACCACTGCCTCTGTCTTTGAAGGCTCTCCTGTCCAGAAGGTCTGCACTGAGTCCCCAGGTCCCCTCTGGACAGCAAGACACTCCTTGGGTAGACTTGACTCATAGGTGGCCAGGCCTGCTTGGCCTCTGGACTCTCCACCCTCCAAGAAGCCTCACCAGTACACAGATGTTCATAGTCCTCACAGCAGTCCCCGTGGTGGGGACAGCGGCGGTCACACTGGCAGGCAGCATCCCGGTCAAACTTCTCATGACAGCGAGAGGCGCAGGACTCCATGTTTCCTAGAAGTTGGGGAAAGTCCAAAACTGAGCTCTCTGGTGATTCTGGACACTCCTCACAGTGCCCCCTACAGGAAGGTTTATAGATGGGCAGGTAAGGTCATAGGCTCTAGTTTAGCCTCCATTACCACCACTACCTCTACCCTCACTATTCCCAAACTCACAGCCCTGACCAAGGTCTCAGCTTCAATTGCCTGCTGGATGAAGTCAGAGACGTGAACAAGCAAAGCAGCAGGATAAGACAGGAAGAGAAGCCAAGGGCTGATGGCTCACACCTGTCTGAGAGCTGAGCAGCTTGCTTCATAAGCCAGCCTAGGCATAAAAGTCTGTGAGACTCTTATCTCCAATAAAGCACCAGAAAACTGAAGTGGTGCTGTGGCTCAAGTGGTAGAGCACCAGCCTTAAGCAACAAAACTCAGGGTCAGCACCTAGGACCCGAAGCCGTAGGACTAGCATGCATGTGTATGTGAGCCTACACCACATACACAAACTTCAGGTCAGCCAAAGAAAGATGTGTGTGGGCTGGGTGTGGGTCACTGGTGGCCACACCACAGATCTGTGGCTGTTCTTCCAATGACTCCACCTGCCCTCTCTTCTACCCCTAACCCCGCCCCACCTCCTTCATGGTCACAGCTTTCTCTCCCTTCCTGCCTCTGGAACGCATTCAGATGAGTTTACGCTTGCTGGGATGAGGTGGGTATGGGTAAGAATTGGGCTTAGGGATGAGATTCTGTTATGTAACCACAGACCACATCCCTCGATCCAGACACATGATGTGCAGAAGCAAGCTTGGGGTCACAAGGAACATAAAACAATCAAGTTTAAAAGGCACAGTGCAAACCCACTACTATTGTGGAAGAAAATAAACAAACAGGCCTCACCAAGAGCTCCCACAGCAAAGGCAGTGTGGGGCAGGAGCCAAGAGGCTGTTTCCTCCCACTCTGGCCTTGAGGGGTAATAACAGAGCTTTTGTTTCCATTTGAGGTTCCTGAGGTTTCCCTATGGAGAATGCAGGATTTGGGGATCTGGCAGAGGTTTGCACAGAATGTCAAGGTCAGAATCAAGGACATTGTGAGCATCTGCATCAGACCAAGAAGGAAACAGACACCCAAAATGCACCAGGTGTGGAGGAAGGTTTTAGACAAAGAGCTACGGCAAAGGACTTGGGCTAGGAGTAAATTGGTTGATGAAATGACAATTTTGCATGAGTATTTGAGTAGGTCTAAGGTTAGGTAGAAGATGGCAGAAGAAGAGAGATAATGTTAGTTTTGTCTTTGGCTAACTATGGAATTTGGCTCTGGTTGTGCGGGACACAGGTCTGTATGTCCACTTAGGCCTGGCCAGAGTTGAAGGCAAATTTTAGGGAGGAGGGGTTACTAACTGGCTTGGATTTGGGGGCTTGGATTTATACCAGGTCTTGCTAGGGATGGCAGAGCACTGAGGAAAACCCAAGACCCTGGCAAAGAATATTTGGGGCTGGAAGTCTAGTTCTACTGTTTTCTATCTATGTGGTTGTGGCAATTATTTTGGAGGGTGATACTAGGTCTTAAACTCAGTTTGAACTCTCACTTTCTTTTGTTTGCTCTGCTTGTTTGTCCAGCTTTCTTACTCAGCTGGCACTCTTCCACTTGATCCACATCCCCAGCCTAGCTTTTGGCTGGTTATTTTCAGAGACAGCATCTCTTAAGCTCTTCTTCCTGGGCTTGGCTTCAAACCTGGATCTTCCACCTCTCCGCCTCCTGAATAGCTAGAATGACAGGTGGGAGCCATGAGCACCCAGTTTTGAATCAATTTTCTTTGAGTAAGAGAGATATCAGGTCAAGGTTAACTTGGGTCCTGAGGCAACTTCACATGATCTACGCCAACTCCAAGAGGAAAGGGCGATGGTCCAGTGGACTGTCCCCACAGGCTACCACGCCAGAGGCCACGGTGCCCTTCAAGCTCACAGGAACTCCTTGTGAATCTTAAACTACCTCCCTTGGCACCTGAATGCAAAGGTCTGAAGGGAAACCATCCAGCCAGAGAGGGAGCCTGGTCAGCTGCCCATTCTGCCCGCTTGGCAGCACACTGTATCCACAGGGAGAGAATGTGGGCGAGTCGGCACCCTGCTCTTAACGGGCCAGACCAGAAGGAATTCACCCTCCTCCAGCACTGGCACCCACTAAGTAGGACAACAAGTAAATAGTTGGCTGCGAAGCCCAGGAGGGCACCCCCCACTGGCCCAAGTAGACTGGACACGCTTTGTCATCCCTGCTCCAGAGCTTTGTCCCCCAGTGAGCGCCCCATGCCCAGGATCCTCACATTTCTCAGTGGCCTTGAGGCATGAGGGTGGTAGGCAGGAGTGGGAAGTCTTTTTTCCTCACAGGCGCCTTGCTGTGTTTTGCTGGGGACACTCAGATGACCAGTCATCCTGGCTACTCACTCCCGTGCCCCACCTCACACTTCCTGTGAACAGAGAGGCTTTGTTGAAGTCCTGCTTAGGAGCCAGGGCCTAGATCACTGCTCCCTCCAGCAATTTTCTGTCCCTTGTCACACTGTCTCATCTCTTGGACATGCTTTCTGCTGTCCCTTCCTTCCTTTCTTCCTCCCTCCCTCTCCCCCCCCATCTCTGTTTCCATGGAGACCTCATCAGCCAAGAAGCTTCATCCCCAGGACCAGCTTTCAACCTCTGTTGACTTGAAACAGCCTAGGCAGCAGCCTAGAGGACCAGGGAGTAGCCATGACACTCCTCTGTCGGTTTTACATTCTATCTGCTGGGCTAGGACAGACACTATAAGAGTCATTCCTCTTGCCTTCCATGGCCTCACCTCTCCACTCTCTCTACCTTTCAGGCTCACAGCCAGGTCTGATGCCTGCCTACACCCCTAACATCCTCAGGGACGTCCCCAGGAATCAGATGTCTCCTCTCCAAAGAAGATGGGGAGAGTTGAATCCCACCAGCCTCCCCTCCACTACCTCCTACTCTACTTCCGACAACCAACCATCCTGAGTCTTAGGTCTCACACCCTCTCTGTCTCTCTATTGCTTCCTTTCCATTCTCAGGGCACCAGAGAGGTGCTGGGCAGGGGTACAGGGAAGATCTAGGAACAAGGTTTTCCTACAAGGATTTTCCATTTAGGAATTCCATTAGGGATCTCCTTATCAACAGCCTGATTGGAAATGATCCCCAAGAGATCCCATTCCCACCCCCCCCAAATACTGATGATCACAATCCTAACTGAAATCCCAATGTCCTGAGATCTCACTCTTCTACTCTTTTCCTGTGTGATTTTTTTTTCTCCTGGTTCTGTGGCTTGAATTCAAGGCCTGGGCACTGTCCCTGAGCTTTTGTTCTCAAGGCTAGCACTCTAACACTTAAGCCACAGCTCCACTTCCAGCTTTTTGTTGGCTAACTGTACATAAGAGTCTCATGGAGGGGCTGGGAAGATGGCTCAGTGGTAGAGCGCGTGCCTTGCATGCCTGAGGCCCTGGGTTCGATTCCTCAGCACCACATAAGCAAAAAAGAAAAAAGCCGGAAGTGGCGCTGTGGCTCAAGTGGTAGAGCGCTAGCCTTGAGCTGAAGAGCTGAGGGACAGCGCCCAGGCCCAGAGTTCAGGCTCCACAACCGGACCCAAAAAAAAAAAAGAGTCTCATGGACTTTTCTGTCCTGGCTGGCTTCGAATTACTATTCTCAGATCTCAGTCTTCTGAGTAGCTAAGATTACAGGTGTGAGCAACAGCACCCAGCTATCCCCAGTGATCTTGTTTGATCTTTGCAACAGTCTCAGACAGGACCATCCTGGCAGGGTAAAATAACAACAAACTCTGGAGGCAGAGGAAGACTCGGCCCACACCCTTCAGCTTGGGCCCTCTCCTTTGGCACTCCTCCCTTCCCACCCACTAACTACCGATCAGTACTTCAGCATCAGCGTTTTGTACAGTTACAAAACAGGAAGGTATTCCTTTCCTCTGCCCCGGCTATCCCTTACATCCTTGAAATTGTAGGCCAAGCCCTCTCCCCCCCACCCCCACCATTTTATACCAGTACTGGGGGTTGAACTCAAGGCCTGGCCACTGTCCCTTAGCATCTAAACTCCAGGCTGGAGCTCTACCACTTGTGCCACAGTTCCATTTCTGCCTTTTTTTTTTTAAGTTAAAAGAGTTTCAAGAACTTTCCTGCCTAAGTTGACTTCAAACTGCAATCCTCAAGTCTCAGCCTCTGAGTAGCTAGGATTCCAGGCGTGAGCTATGGGTGCCTGTCTACTCTTTAGTACCCTTAACATTGGGATAAAGACCCTTTCCTTTGGCTGCTCTTACAGCCCCAGATGAGACATGGCCCACCACCTGATCCTGGATTCCTCTTTCCCTCCTGTGTTTGCCTATCTCTCAAGATTTCATGTAGACCCAGGTCACACACCCCAGACAACCTCATCTATCTTCAGCAGCAGAGAGGAGAGTGTCCAAGAATAACTGGACCAGTCCATCCCAGAAGGCCCCAGACCCACTTCACACACACAATGGCCCAAGAAAACAATACTTTGTGGGGTTAAGAAGTTGGGACCAGTGGTATTTGGAGTTAACCCTCCAAGATGGAAAGGGCTTCCATGAAACTAGTCCATCATCCCTACAACTCCTCCACCCCACACAGCCTACTCCTACAGGGACAGCACCTGTAGCCCATGCCTAAAGCTTCCCATTACTAGAGGACAGAGTTCACTCTCCCTCATCTCTCTGCCTTCATCTTCTGCCAAATGGCCTAGTCCTCTGTTCTTTAGGCAAGACCTCTCCCCACCTTACTCCTATGCCAACCAGAGAGAAACTCACCAGCCCATGCCAGGCCGCAGAGCATGATCAATGTGAAGGGCACTCCAACCCTCATGGTGGCCAGTTGGAGGATATTGACTTTCCGACTTTCACTAGAGTCAAGTATCTCAGCTCTCAACCGTGTTTTATTCCAGCGGCTGATCCTTTTAAAGACATCAGGACTTGTGGATCTGGTGTATCCAGATCCTTTCAGGAAGAAGAAAGGGGAGGGAGGGACCCCAGATGGATAGGAGGTAGAATGGAGGCGGGCCCCAACAGCTGTTTGAAGCTTGAGAGCAGGTGACTAAGCAGGCAGGTAGTGCCAGATGTGCAGAACCGGTAATGCTAGTCATTTATAGCTAAGAAAAAAAAATAGGCCATGCCAGCAGATGTAGCAAGATGAACCTAGTCTGGCAGGTTCCTGCTTATCTTTTTTTTTTTTTTTTTTGGTCAGTCCTGGAGCTTGAACTCAGGCCCTGGGCACTGTCCTTGAGCTTCTTTGGCTCAAGGCTAGCACTCTACCACTTGAGCCACAGCACCATTTCCAGCTTTTGTCTGTTTATGTGGTACAGAGGAATCAAACTCAGGGCTTCATGTATGCTAGGCAAGTGCTCTACCCATAAGCCACATTCCCAGCCCAGCATCTGCTTATCTTTGAGTGATCTTCTCTAACCAGCCACCTACCTGTTGTCACAGATCTAACCTGACAAGCAACAGAAAGTCTACGTTTAGAGTCACTGGGATTAAATGAAGAGTGGCCAAATCAGCTCACTCCTCACCTGATGGGAAAACCCTGTACACATCTCCAGTGGCTTTCCCTGCCTCCACTGAAAGCCCGTGGGACTGAAGAAGGTTGGGGTACACCGCACCAGAGCTGCTAATCTCCCCTTCACAGGTCTCATTTTCAACCCATAGGAGGTTCCACCCACAGACATGCGGATGTAGGCAAAAATGGATGATAAGACAACAGGAGAAAAATCCACGAGGCTAGTGGGGCATCTGTGGCCCATGTCTGTAATTCTAGCAACTCAGGACACTGAGATCTGAGAATCCAGTTTGCAGCCAACCTAGGCAGACACACCTGAGACTCTTATCTCCAATTAACCACCAAAAAGCTGGAAGTAGAGCTGTAGCTCAGGTGGAAGAGCACGAACCTTGAACAAAAATGTGAAAAGACAGTGCCCAGGCCTTGAGTTCTAGCCTTAGTACTGGCACAAAAGAAAAATCCATGAATATATAATTATATATCCAGGCAAAGATGCTTCCTGGGTAAACTTAGAGGGCCATACATTCATATGTGTGTGGAGATAAAGCAGCATATGGGCCTGAAGCCAGCCTCTCTGCATCGTTGGCCTGGACAAATATCATATTCCTCCGTCTATTCTCCTCCACCTAGGGCTCTGGAGCCTTGTCAGCTGTTTCCAGGGAGCCCAAGTGGGGACCAATCAGTAAGTGGAAGCCCCAGAAAGCTAAGTCCTTAGAGACCTGGCATGGGGAAAGGCTGGAGAAATTCTTCTTGGGACTGGTTGAGATTGGGGTGTTGACAGAGGGGAGCTAAGTCCAGCAGCATTATGGCTGTTGAAAAGTAGGCCTCACTTGTGGCTGGGCTATGAGTGGCGGTCGGGGCTATCAGGAGCAGGAGGCTGAGGGAGAAGCTGGCCCAGGGGATGACTAAGGGGAACACGTGCCCAGCCCAGCCCAGCCCACCACTCTCGTGGGATGAAACCAAGGCCGAGTCTTTGCAGCAAAGGATCCCTCATCTCCTGACACCTGAAGAGGCTGGATCTCTAGTGTCTGTCCCAGTGTGACTTGGGAGGGGTATCGCTGACCCCTAGGGCCAGTACAACCCATGTGTGTTAGAAATGGCCCTTGGTGTGACTTCTTTCCCCCTATTAGTATGAACGCTGCATTCTACATTTGTGTTTCCAGGCAGTGTGTGTGTGTGTGTGTGTGTGTGTGTCTCACGGGCCTTTTTGCCCAGGCTGGCTTCAAACCATGATCCTCACATCTCAGCCTCCTGAGTAGCTAGAGCTTCAGGTGTGAACTGCCCATGTCTGGCTCTAGATTTTCTTTTAAAGCTTGTAGGCAGCTATGACATTCGGCATCACCCTCTCTGCCCAGCCTGCCTGGATGCATTCATCAGACCCACCAGCTAGGCCTGCTCACCACAGCATCTGGTTGTGCTGACCATACCATGCTGTTTCCTTCCCTCCCTCCCTCCTTCCCCGCTCACTCATTGCCCGTCAGTTGCCTAGAGTTCAGTTCTCTCTCTTTTATTTATTCATTTGTTTATCTTGCTGGTCCTGGGGCTTGAACTCAGAGCCTTTGTTCTCTCAGCCTCTTCACTCAAGGCTGACACCCTGCCAGCTTCTCACCCCAGGTGTGTTTGCATAGCCAGGCTGTCTTGGACTCACAAAGCTGATGACAGGACACAAGAGTGAGCGGCAGGAGCAGTTCCTGACCCACCTGTGAAAATCGACACTCTGCCTAAATTATCATAATTATTCTTTCTCACTCACTCATTCATTCATTCCTTTACCTGACAAATGGAAGCCAGATACTGTCTAGCCATGATGGTCACAGGGGTGAGTAGCTCACAGCTGAAGGGAACGGGAGACAGGGAATGAAGAAAAGTCCATTTAAAGTTCTGATGGGGAACCAGAGAACATAATGCTGGCTCTGAAGTCAGACTGCTGGTCCCACTCCAACTCTGCCACGCACCAGACACTCAACTCTGACAAGTCACCTGACCCACCATGCTTCAGTTTCCCCTATTGATGTAATAGTACTGAGCAAGGCTGTCATGTCTGGTGCTGGTGGCTCACGCCTGTAATCTTAGCTACTCAGGAGGCTAAAAGTCTCTTATCTCCAATTAGCCAGCACAAAGTTGGAAACACAAGTGTGGCTCAAGTGGTAGAGCTCCAGTCTTAAGCAGAAAAAGCTAAAAGATAATGCCCAGGCCCTGAGTATAAGGACAAAATAAATTAAGGCTATTGTGAGGACAGAGTAATCCTCATAAAGCTATTATCTCATGGGTAGGTGATTAGTTAGGTGACTAATAAAGCAGACCCTGAGCACTCTCCCAAGGGCCAAGAGCAGGGCTGGCATTATAGCAAGGCCCTTTTGGTGTTCAGATCCCCAAACCAGGGTCCACTCTGGCTGGTCTCCACATACATAAACAATTGTAACCCTCCCATACCTTCCAGAGCACAGAGCTCAGCCTGTTTCCTGCTTGGGAACACCCCCACCCCCAACACACACACACACACACACACACATACACACACACACACACCATGAAGGCCACTGGCTCCAGGAAGGCCCCCAGGCATGGGAGAGGATGCTCAGGAGTTGTTGAGTCAGACTTGGCTTCTGAGCACATCCAAGCTTCATCATGAGTGGGAGGAATGGCAGCTGCCCATCCCAGTCACTTCACCCTCAGGGCTTTGGCAGAGCCACAGCTCAGGCCTCGAAGAATCCAAGATCTATGGGAAGGATGCTTGAACAGGCTGTAGCAACTGGAGGGGTCTGTGACTCACTTCGTGCCCATGGTCCTGGCACACACACAAGACACACTTTGTGAATGGTGTTACTATTTTGTAGCAGTAATAAGGTGATAACCTCTCAGAAACTCCTTCCAGGACAAAGATTAAGCTAATGGTTAACTAGGCCATACCTTCAACTTGAAACTGTTTTCTCTGTTTACCCCGTTGGTGGTGGGTCTTGAACTTGGGGCCTGGGCTCTGTCTCTGAGCTCTTTTTCTCAAGGCTAGCACTCTACCACTTTGAGCCGCTTCTGGTTGTCTGGTGATTAATTGGAGATAAGAGTCCTAACTGGGCTGGCTTTGAACTGTGATCCTCAGATCTCAGCCTCCTGTGTAGCTAGGATAACAGGTGTGAGCCACCAACTCCTGGCTTGCGACTGTTTGAACTATGCATATCTTCCTCACCTTTTCCCCTAATGCTCCCCAATTAACCAGAAGCCACTGTATATCCCTCCGAAGATGACTGAGATGTACTGAAGTGCTGTCTTCCCATGGCCGCCATGTAATAAATCTCCTCTCTCTGCCCTTCACTGCTGTCTCTTTATTTGGCAAATGAGGGTAAGTGACTGGCCCTCACTTGGGACTGCTAGATTGTAAGCCTGGTAGGGAAGTCTGAAAATCCAGTTTTACCATGTGATCAGGTGGTCTTTCTTGGGAGTCTGAGACAATGGCAAAGGCTGCTGTTGTCTGGTTGGTGTGGTCTTGACCAAAACACCAACAGACAATAAATAGCCTTAGAAGAGACACAAGCTCCCGTGACTCCGTGACTCATCCCCAACTGGTGGCCTCGTCACCATGGCTCAGCTCTGGATGCTTCTGTGCCCTTGAGCCTCCATCCCTGCCCACAAGCAAGAGAACTGAGTTCAGCACCCCAGTCACTGACTCACCTTGACCTTCACCCCAGGTGACAGGTCTCCTTTGCCAGAGGCAGATACTGCAGTTTTACTTGCTTGTCAGTAATAAGTAGTGGCAGGCTGGGTGGGCCAAGCCTGAGCTATGAGTCCAAAAGGCGCTAGTGGCTCACACCTATAATCTTAGCTACTCAGGAAGCTGAGATCCGAGGATCACGGTTCAAAGCCAGCCCAGGCAGGAAAGACTAGGAGACTCTAATCTCCAATAAACCATTAAAAAAAAGCCAGAAGTGGAACTGTGGATCAAAGTGTTAGAGCACTAGCCTTGAGCAAAAAAAAAAAAAAAATGAAACTCAGGGACAGCAGCCTAGGCCCTGAGTTCAACAGGTCCAACACACACACACACACACACACACACACACACACACACACACACACACACACAACTGAGTCCTAACTGTTGGGCCTGCATAGCAAGTATGGACCGCTGCCAATTTCTTCCATATGCCAAGGGGCCTACTGCTTCAGAGCCCACTTAGGGCCATCTTGGAGGCTATGATGTCTTTTCCTCTCTAGCTCAAGTGTTGCCAGGCTTCAGGGTAAGAAAATCAAAGAAGTCAGGGCCCTGCATGGGCCCACAGTCAGGTTCCTAAGGGGTAAATACTGATCCAGGCAGGGAAGAGGCCTGAACACCACCACCACCACCCACCAACCACCCCCCCACCCCCGCAGCATGCTGGGAAATCCTGGAAGGTAGTTAGGCCTCTGCAGGAATCAGCTATCCTTGACAGCCTCCCCCTGGGCTCTTCCCTAGCCTTCCTCCAGGGGTCTCCATTCAGTGCAAACTCCACCCAATAGGATCAAAGGGTGCAGATCAGATACTGGGGTGAGCAGGAAGCAGATAGAAGGTACTATAATTGCATCTGCATTATGGATGGTTCTTCAGTGGCCCCCTCCTCTCCCTCCCCACCCCTGCAGAGAGAAAGGCACCTGGCTGGTCAGCAGACAAGCCATCTCAGATTTCTGCCTGGCTGGGTCTCCCAACTGCAGTGGTTGGGGGCTGCTCTGGCAGCAACCTGCTCCTTTACACCCCCAGGCCAGAGTGCAGGGTCTTGGCCTTGTCTGTCACCACCCACCTCGACATGCAGTGAATTTATGGAAACAGGACAGCTCCTCAGGGACCACCACTCCCTGCCAAACAACCCTGTCCATACCCAACTACTTATCTCAGAGGTGTGGGAAAAAGATCAGGGCTCCCCATCTCCCCCATCACACACATCCCATCCCGTGGCACACATGCCACACATAGGCCAGTTCTTTCAGTACCACAAGGCGCCTGGCCACCGCCGGAGAGCAAAGCCACGAGGAACAGAAGCTGGAGAAAACCCGGTATGGAGAGTCATCTATTGAACACTTTCTCCCAGCCTGCTCCGCTCTCCCACCAGAGTCAGGGCCTGGCTGCCCCCTATTCCTTGGCTTTAGGCCCCTGCTAGATTCCACTCCTCAGCCACCAGATCATCACAGGGGACGGCTGTCTCCACGCTGCCCGCTCCAGGGCCTTGTGTTGTCTCTGCGGAGAGCCCTGCCCAGCTGTGGCTGGTCTCTGGGCCTCTTGGCCCCCACCCACAGCCTGCCCTGGCTTTCCGGGTGGGAAGTGCCTGCTGTCAGCTCCACCCCCTTCATGGCTCCAGCTCCCGAGACAGGCGCGAGAGTTCCCGCTGGTTGTCGATGACCTTCAACTGCTGGACATAAGCCCAGGTGCTGGCTGGACTCCGGGTGCTCAGGGACTGCTCCGAGCCTGGAGGGGAGAGGAGGAGACAGTTAGGGAGGTCCCCAGGCTACTTCATGCAAGAGCTGAACCTCACCCTTCCCACTCCAAGCTCTCCTGTCATACCACCCACCCTGTACTTCTAGTCCCAGACCAACAACTCATAGATTACAGAAACAGAAGAGTACTATGGCTAAGAGCAGAGTCTGGGGACAAATATGACCCCAAGATTTAGTTTTCAAACTTGCATTAAACTAAAAAACACACTAACTAATATAAGCCAGGCACCAACGGCTCATACTTATAATCTTGGCTACTCAGGAGGCTGAGATCTGGAGGATCATGAGTTGAGGCCAGTGCGGGCAGTAAAGTCTATGAGACTCCCATCTCCACAATGACCAACAAGAAGACACAGGGGTGGCTCAAGTGATAAAATGCCTGTCTAGCAAGTACGCCAAGTGAATGTGAGGCCTTGAGTTCAAGCCCCAGTAGCAAGGAAACAACAACAACAAATATCAACAACATACTAAAACCTAAGCCAGGTGTGGTGAAAACTGCCTGTAATCTCTCCAGAGACAGGCAGAAATATACCTAGTTCAAGGCCTGGGTTATTTATGTTTCTCTAAAACTGAAAAATAATTTGTAGCAATATATATATGTAAACACATATGTATATACATATATATACATATGTATATGTATATATATATGTATATACATATATGTATCTGTATGTGTACACATGTGTATATATATATATATGTATATACATATATTTTATGAAGGTTTTCAAAGGGAAAGGATGGATATAAGTCTCTTTTCTGAGGGGTATCATTCCTGGGGCATGACCTTAGGGCCTGGGAGCTGTCCCTGAGTTTTTCTGCTCAAGTCTAACTCTCTACCACTTGAGCCACAGCTCCACTTCTGGCTCTTTTGGTGTTTTATTGGAGTCTCTTAGACTTTCCTGTCAGGCTGGCTTTGTGTGCCATGATCCTCAGATCTCAGCCTTCCAAGTAGCTAGGATTACAGGTGTGAGCCACCAGAGGCTGATGTGATGAGTCTTATTTTTAAAAACAAATTGCCAGGCATGATGGTACAGAACTGTAATCCCAGCAGTCAGAAGACTAAGGCAGGAGGGTTGTGAGTTTGAGGCCAGCCTGGGTGATAGAGTAGAATAAATGGATAAAATAAAAATACAAAATAGAAAGTGAATAACTATGAATTCAGGTTAGTGGTTTCTGGGGACAGTGGGGAGGGGGAGAGGAAAGGGACAGAAGGAGACACATCATGGCAATGTTCTCTTGCTTACACTGAATCTGGAGGTGTTCCTTATAGTACCTGAATACAGACCAAGGGCCAGTGATGGAACTGTGATAAGAACCATGGACTGTGAGTTTCACAAAACTAAAGCCCAATCAAAGCAACAAAAGTAGTCAGACAACCATGGCTCATGCCTGTAATCTTAGCTACTCAGGAAGCTGAGGTCTAAGGATTGTAGCCTGAAGCCAGTTGGAAAGTCCATGATGACACTCTTACCTCCAATTAACCACAAACAAGCCAGAAGTACAGCTGTGGCTCAAGTAGAGTGCCACCCTTGAGCAAAAAAGTTCAGCTACAGAGCCTAGGCCCTAGTTTCAAACCCCAGGACCAGCCCCTGCCCTCAAAAGGAGTAAGCTAGGTGCCAATGCCTCAAGTCTATAATCCTAGCTATTCAGGAAGTTGAGACTTGAGGATCATGGTTCAAATCCTGCTCAGGCAGGAAAGTCTGGGAGATTCCATTTCTAATATAACCAACAAAATGCCAAGCTGGAGGTACAATTCAAGTGTAGAGTACTAACTGAGCAAGTCAACCAAGAAAGTTCAAACTCTAGTACTGGAGGGGGAAAAAAAGCTACTCAGTTTCCAGCTCTACTACTAAGTAATCGTGTGGCCTTTTGCAAGTAGCTTCAAGGCTACAGGCCTTTCCTCCTCTTTAAGTTGAGCTGACAGCATCTCCTGCCTGGCAGAGGTGCAGAAAGAGAGCCAACTCATGCACATAGGGCCTGGCTTCACCCCAGCACCTGGCCAGCACCTGGCCAGCACCAGGAAATGCTGGCCATGTACCTAGTGATTGACAGCTGTGATTGACAGTTGCCACAGATCCCACCCCTGCCAACCACTCACACGTGGAAATCCTGGATGCTTGGCTGTCCTCATGGAGGTGGGAAACTCGGTTTCTGAGGGGTGAGAGAGGCACTGGGTGGGGGGAAAGAGGAAGAGTCAGGGAGGCGGGGCCATGCCTGGGGGTCCCAAGGGGACACAGGTTGGGGGCACAGGGAGTGGGGGAAGTGGAGGGAGGCAGGACCTCTCTCACCAGTGTTGTGGCTTCGGCAATGGTGCAGCATCCGTACAGCTCTGGCCATCATACGCTGTGGACAACACAGAACATGAGGCCTGGCCTGGGAACAGAAGCCGGGCCTGCCTGTGGGGTGGCTGCAGGTCCAAGTTTCCTTTGATCCCCATGCTACTAGAAACTAGGGGGCTGTAAGAGATGGGGTTACAGTTGCTTCACCCAAGCACACCCGGAAGTCCATCAGGAACCAGGCAGTGGATGAAGACAAAGTTCGGGAAGGGCTGCAAGAGGCTGGTGCTTGCTGAATGGAGAAACATTTGAGAGTCACCCCAATGGGAGTTGCTCCAATAGCTCCCATAGAGAACTTCCAATGTGGGGTGGAGAGGGGTACTGCAGAGGCTACCTAACAGTTCCTATTAATAATTCTATTACTCTTCGTATGTGTGTGTGTGTGTGTGTGTATGCCCACACATGCGTGCGCATGCCCACACACATCAGTCTTGAGGCTTGAACTCAGGGCATGGGCACAGTCCCTAAACTTTTGTGCTCAAGGCTAGTGCTCTACTATTTTAGCCACAGCTCCACTTCCACTTGTTTAATTGGAGGTAAGAGTCTCTGGGGCTTTCCTGGAGGAGCTGGTTTCCAACTGTGTCTGTAGTGCTCAGCCTCCCCAGTAGCTAGGATTACAGGCCTAAAGCCACTGGCACCCAGATCTGTTCTTTTTTTTTAAATATATATTTTAAATTATCTTGAAGTAGTTGTACAGAAGAATTTCATTGAACCTGTCAGTGTGTGAGCACAATGCATCTTGATCATCACCCCTTTCATGATTCTCACCCATCTCTTCTTCTATTACTTGTAACAGCCTAGGCCACCCCCCCCCCCAGCCCTCTCCTGCCTGACCCACACTGTCAGGGGAACCCCCAATCCCTCACCTTACCATTTTTTCAAAGTTGATGAGGTTCTCTACTAGTGTGTGGTTTCCCTCGTGGATGAAGGTCATATCTGCCAAGAGGGGATGGGGTTTAGGGATCCCCCAACTCCTTCCCCTCCCGCAGCCCAGCCGAGGCAAAAAAAAAAAAATCCAACAACAGAGTACCAAGACCTGTCCCAGCCTGCCACAGTCTCTGCCACCCCAGCCCTTGTGGCAGGTAGCCGTTTCCTGGTATCTCTTCAGCCTCAGAGAACAGGCCCCCAGTCTTCATGTCCAACCTCTCTTCTAAGCCACAAACCTTTTTATAATTTTTTCTATGTTAGTCCTGGGGCTTCAAAGCAGGGCCTTGCACTCTTTCTTGGCTTTTTTGCTCACAGTTGGTACTCAACCACTAGAGCCATCCATCCACTTTCTGCTTTTTTTTTTTTTGCTGGTTGATTGGAAATATAAATCTCATGGATTTGTCTACTGGGGCTTCAAACCATGATCCTTAGATCTCAGCCTCCTGAGTAGCTATGATCACAGGCATGAGCCACCAGTGCCCAGCCCACCTACAACCTTCTAACTGAACTGTGCTTCCAGGGTCAGAGTGCTTGAGGTAAAATCATTAGATGGCCAGTGGGAGGCAGGGGTAGGGGGCGTGTCCTCCTACCTTTGAGAAGGAGGGGCATGAAGGGGATGACAGGAGGGGAGAGCTTGGTGAGGGCCAATCGGTACACTCGGTGGTTCCAAGAGGGGTCCTGAGGAGAAAGAAGCCACACTGAGGAGGAGCCAAACAGCAAGAGGCTCTGAGCCCAACCTCTTCCAAGCCTCAGATCTCACCAGAGGAGGCTCTAAGCTGGTGGCTTCCTGAGCAACCACAGCCCTCAAGAAAGCCAGGTGCTGGTGGCTCAGACCTGTAATCCTAACTACCCAGGAGGCTTTGGAGAACTAAGGATTAGGGTTCAAAGCTAGTCTGGGCAAGAAAGTCTGTGAGGCTCTAATCTCCAGTTAACTAGCAAAAAAGCAACAACAACAAAAAATAAAAACAGAGGTAGAGCTGTGAATCAAGTGGGAGAGTGCTAGCCTTGAACAAAAAGGCTCAGGGACAGAATGGGGGACTGGCAGGCAGAGAAGGAAGGAAGGAAGGAAGGAAGGAAGGAAGGAAGGAAGGAAGGAAGGAAGGAAGGAAGGAAGGAAGGAAGGAAGGACAGAAAGAAAAAGAAAGACAGACAGACAGACAGAAAGAAAGAAAGAGAGAGAGAGAGAGAAAAAGGGGGCTGGGAAGGTGGCTCAGTGGTAGAGCGCTTGCCTTGCATGCATGAGGCCCTGGGTTTGATTCCTCAGCACCACATAAGGGGAAAAGAAAGGAAGATAGGGAGGAAGAAAGGAAGGAAAGCAGGCAGGCAGGCTTCATGAGTATTAATCCTAGGGCCCTGAGGCTTCTGGAAACCTCTGTCTCTTCTTTCTCTCTGGTGGGGAAATTTCTCTGAACCTCTTGAGCTTCACAAAGCAAACTGTTTTCTCAAGAGCTCTCAGGACTGTGCTGATTGCAATACCTCTGCTCCATTCTCTCCCAAACACTTCAAAACCCTCAAACATTCTTGGGGGTGGAGATGTCAACTCATGCCTCGTCTTTCTTTCTGTCCTTGTTTGTTTGTTTGTTTTAAGCTGGTGCTAGGGATTGAACTCAGGACCTGGGTGCTCATCCTTAGCTCTTTGTACTCAAGGCTAGCACTCTACCACTCAAGCCACAGCTCCATTTTTGGCTTTTTTTTTGATAGTTCATTGGAGAAGGCTTTTCTGCCCAGGGTTGGCTTTGATCTTCAGACCTCAGCCTCCTGAATGGCTAGGATTACAGGCATGAGCCAGCTCCCAGCTTCTTGCCTCATCTTTGCTCTAGTCTTGTTCACAAGCCTGTGGAAGGTTCTGGAGGGAGCTCCTGAACACTTTTGGCATACTATGAGTGCTTTGTGCCAGGCAGCTAGCCCAGTCACAGGGCAGGATGGCTGGAGTCTAGAGTCCATCACACCCAGGGACAGCTTTATACTCAGTCTTCCCAAAGACTCTGCTATCCAGAACAAAGTGTCATACCACCATCCCGCACACCTTATCCCTCAGCCAGCTCCCCAAACTCACAGGCCTTCCGGAAAGCCAAGAGTCAGGTTGCTTTTCATTTTGTTTCCGGTTATTGTTTTCTGTTGTGTTTTTGTATCAGGGGGCTTGAACTCAAGGCCTCACACTCTCACTTGGCTTTTTTTTTTTTTTCTTTTCTTTTTTTTTTTGGGGTCCGGTAGTGGGGCCTGAACTCTGGGTCTGGGCGCTGTCCCTCAGCTCTTCAGCTCAAGGCTAGCACTCTACCACTTGAGCCACAGCGCCATTTCCGGCTTTTTTCTTTTTGCTTATGTGGTGCTGAGGAATCGAACCCAGGGCCTCATGCATGCAAGGCAAGCACTCTACCACTGAGCCACCTTCCTAGCCCTCACTCAGCTTTTTCACTCAAGGCTGGTACTCTACCACTTGAGCCATACCTCCACTGCCAGCTTTTTGCTGGCTAACTAGAGATAAAAGTCTCATGGATTTCTCTGCCCGGGCTGGCTTTGAACAGTGATCCTCAGATCTCAGCCTTCTGAGTAGTTAGGATTACAGGCATGAGCCACCAGCTCCCAACAAGAGCAGGCTTCTAGAAGGAAGCATGGATGACCAGGCACACTCACCAGCAGCCTCTCCAGGGCCGAGTACAGCTTCCGGACTTTGTGGGGCAGCCGCTGTGAACACGAGGAGAGGGGGGTGAGCTGCCCCCCGTGGGGACAGGAGCCTCACCCAAGCCCTCACCCAGACGCAGGAGGCCTGACCTCAGAACTGGATCCTCCAGCAATACCTACCTCCCAGGTATGGGCTAGACGGCTGATGGCCGAGTTGCTAAGGCCAAACATGACAGCAAAGAAGGAGTTGAGGTTCTTCTGCTCCTTGAGGCTGGGTGAAAACCCAGAGAACCTTCAGGGGAAGTGGCCGTGTACCCAGCACCCACTGGCCCCTGCTGCCTCTGTAAGGTGAGCTGGGGTGGAGGAGGGGACCCAAGCACAAAAGGAGATGGGGGATCTGGCAATGCAGAGTTGAGACCAGACAGCCTGGGGCCTGTGCTGCACTCTCCATCCCCATCTCCACGGGCACTCACTGGGCTGCCAGCTTGATGAACTTCCGGAGCAGCTGGGCCCGTGGACCGGGCACGGGGCAGAGACACAGCTCCGTGGCTACCCAGTACTGCAACTCATTGAAGCGACGCATGAAGCGCTCCAGGTTGGCCGTAGTGACGTCTCTCAGGTGCTGGGGGCCTAGCACGTAGTGGATCAGCTCTACCTGGACAGAGGGCAGAGGGCAGAACGGGTGTGCCCAGGAGGCCTGGCATCGCCTGCGCGCCTCCCGGCAGCTCTGCTGTCCATACCTGGTGGATGCTATTAAATAGGTTCCAGTCGTGGTCGGTCAGCTGGCCCGCCAGGTCCTTGGCGCTCATCACTTCCAGCACTTCCGCAGAGCCCACCGTGGGCCCAAGCTGCTCAGGGTGTGGGGTCTGCAGGTGGGAGAATGCTCAGGAGGGGTTGGGGTGCCTGAGAAACCAGGGGGAAAGCAACAGGGAAGGGAGACCAAGAGGGGTGCTTTGGCAGGTGTGTGTCTGTGTGTCTGTGTGTACATGGAGTACAGATGCCCGTAAGGGCTGGAACAAAGAGGCTCCCCAAAGGGGCATTTCCCCACTCCCTCTTTGTAGGACTGCTTGGGGGGGGGGGAGTCCTGTCTGATAGACAGCCCTAACTAGGGTAGGTCCTCTTTCTCCTGGGGAGCATCCCATCCTCAGCAGGCCCATCCCCTACTCCTTCCTCTTCCTGGCAGGACCAGCAACAGCCACAGCCAGGTTCCTCTTTCTGCTCTCCATGGCCTCCCCCAGAAGCCACCCTGGCCGCCCAGAGCTCATCCTGGCACTCCGCCTGGCCCCTACCAGCTCATGTATATCCTGTGGGTTTACAACAAAGAGCCGCTCGTTGAGCCCCAGGGATGTGGCCACACCGCGCGCCTCTGGCTTCAGGCCAATGGCATCTGCAAAGAGAGAAGAGGTTGTGCTGGGTCGGAGCAGGGAGGGAGGCCAGCTGGAGTCCAGGGCGGAGGACTGGTCTGGGAGGTTCCCTCCACTCACAGCTGGAACAGCTGTGCGGTGGTTCTAAGTGCACAGGTGCAAGTGGCCACAACTCCCACTGCCCCGGAGGGGAGATAAAAGGGATTCTTAATGAGATAGGCTGACCTTGGGTGACCTTCAACTTCCCTGAGCCTCAGTTTCCTTCTTCCTAAAATGGAGACAACAAGACTTGCCTGATTACTCCACAAGTCAAGTGAGTTCACTTAAGGCCATGTGGCTGTAAGTATGTGATGCTTCTAAAATAATAAAAAATATTAATGATAATGATAAAATTGTTTAAAACCTTTGAAGCTTGGTATAGATGGTTCATGCCTATAAACCTACCTACTCAGGAAGCTAAGATCTGAGGATTGTGGTTTGAAGTCAGCCTGAAAAGGGAAGTCCATGAGACTCTTATCTCCAATTAACCAGCAAAAACCCAGAAGTGGAGGCTGTGGCTTAAGTGGTAGAGTGCCAGCCCTGAGCAGAAAAGCTCAGGTACAGCATCCAGGCCCTGAGTTCAAAACAAAACAAAACAAAAAAAACTTGTCCAAATCTTGGTGATGATTTTTAGTCATGTTTGAGTGCCCAATCTCTAGACCAATGGCTTTCAAAATAAAGTATTCAAGACCATCCATGTATCCAGAAGAAAAAAAAAAGAAATTAGCAACTACTTATAGTTGATGTTCTCAAATATTTTGCCTTTTCAGTTTGTTAGCTTTATAACATGTTATTAGGAGGGTAATAAATGTATAATTTGTAGGCAAAATACACATTCATGAGGGAATCTATAGTAAAACATAATACTGGCATGGTTGTCTGTCAGTGGTCTAGAAATGAAGGATGTAAAAAAAAAAAAAGGCCAGTCATGTAGTCAGGTCTCAAGAACAATGAACTTGGGTCTGCTGCAATCCACCAGGTGGCCACCAGTGGGCAGTGCTTCCCAGAGCAGAGCACACCAGGGACTCGGCCTTTGCTCCCTTTCCTGAAGGGAAAAGGCTTTCCACATATGTACCCCTTGTCTGTTTTCCCTAACTTTCTCCAATTCCTGAATGCCTTAGGCTGCAACTTTTACAGACAACAGTGGGTTGTGATGTCATAAGCACTCTGAAAGAGGTCTTGATAATAATCCTTTTGCAACTGTATTTCAGGTTCTGGCTTAAGACCTCTGTTCTGTGCTTGGCACACATTAATCTAGTAAGCATGGTGGTCCTTCGTGATAAATACAATGCTGACAATCATATATAGGATGAGGACAGGGAGACCCAGAGGGGCTAAGTAACTCACCCAGGATTACACAGCAAAGTCATGGTTGGGCTGGGTGTGTGTGTGTGTGTGTGTGTGTGTGTGTGTGTGTGTGTGTGTGTGTGTGTGTGTGTGTGTGTGTGTGTGTGCGCGCGTGCGCGTGCCAGTACTGGGGCTTGAACTCAGGGCCTCATGCTCTTACTTGGCTTTTTTGCTCAAGGCTGCCTCTACTTCTGGCTTTTTGCTGGTTAATTGAAGATACGAGTCTCACAGACTTTTCTGCTCAGGGTGGTTTTGAACCATGATCATCAGATCTCAGCCTCTTGAGTAAATAGGATTACAGGTGTGAGCCACCAGTGCCTGGCTCTTACCCCTATTTTCCAAGAGTGAAATGGAGCGCACAGAGAGATTAAGTGTCCTGCCCAGGAACACACAGCAAGTGAACTAGAGGGCTGGTGTCAAATGCAGGCCGCAGACCCTGGCATTCAGGAGCTTAAACACCACGCGGATAGCAGTATGCATAGACATAATAAACCTCACACCAGTGCTAGTAATAGAGGAAATTAGGACCTTTGTTCAGGATCTGGGCCTGAAGTCCATCCAGAGACACAACGTACCGCCTGCAGAATTGACCTTCACCAGCACCTGGCCTTTGGTCCAGCCATCCTCCCGGGCCAGGGCGGCCATCACCTCCCTCACCGAGGCTGTCACAGGCAGCTGCAGGGTCAGCACGGAGTGGTCAGGCCGGCAGATCTCATAGGGCACTGCAGAGGAAATGGGACTGAGCTGTGCCCCCTTTCCTACACCCCAGAGGTGTGGAAGCACGGGCCTGGAGCCTCGGCAAGGCACTCAGGTAATAGGCCTGCCTGATGGCCTGGAGCAGAGACTCCACAGAGAACAGTATACCTCCCTCATCGCAGGCCCCCTGAGATCAAAGTCACCATGGCAGAGTGAGCGAGGCAGAGACAGAGAGGAACCGAGGCCAAGCCATGCCTGGCTGGCCCTGGCCATTCACCTTTGTCCCCAGCTCGGATGGCACCGTGGTTGCTGGGGAGGGAATCATCCTGGCTGGGAAGCCACGCAGACGGGGACCGGGCCTGGAAGGGAGAGAGTATGAGGCACCAAGAAGCCAGGGTAGGGCAGGCCAGACTGGGAGGGGACAGCAGGGGTCTGTCACACTGCCACGTCACCTGCTTAATCGAAGGGAGGTAAGTCACTGGGCCAAGAAGCTAGGAAGGATGGGTGCCAGTGGCTCATGCTTCTAATCCTAGCTACTTAGGAGGCTGAGATCTGAGGATTGCAGTTCAAGGCCGGCCTGCACAGGAAAGGCTACCCAAAAAGCCAGAAGTGGAGCTGTGGCTCAAGTGGTAGAGCACTAACTAGCCTTGAGCAAATGAAGCTCAGGGACAGCACCTAGGCCCTGAGTTCAAGCCCTAGGACTTGCACTGGAAAAGAAAAGAAATGAGGAGATGGATAGGCAAGTCTATACCCTCCCTCTGTGGGCTCATCGCTCTGTACCTACGAGGTGCTTAGCTGTTCTAAGATGAAAACACCTTCTCCTCCATGCCCTCCTCAGCTACTCGTGCTGTAAACCAGACATTGTTCTAAGTATCTAAAATACAGAAGTGTCATTATTATTCTCCTTTAGTGGATGAGACAAATGTGGATTCCCAAGGCCACCCAGAAGCTGTGTGGCAGGGCTTCTTCCTGTCCACCAACATGACTGTGTCAGCTGGGCCTGCATCTGGCACACAGTGGGCTCCATGCAGGACAGAACTTCTGCTCCTGGCCTGTCCTAACACGGTCCTGTTCCCACCCAAATTCCTTGCTTGCTCTAGTACTGACTTCCCCCGCTCCAGCTCTGGGTGTGGTAGGTCTCCAGGCCCAGCCCGCACTCTCCTGCACCCCCTAGATTCCCAGGGAGAGGTGCTTCAGAGTCCTCCACAGGCCTTGTGGCCCACCTGTGTAGAGTATGCTTCAAATGCCACCCGGGAGCTGATGGCTCACATCTGTCATCCTAGCTACTCAGAAGGCTGAGATCTGAGGATCAGAGTCCAAAGTCGGCCCTGGCAGGAAAGCCCAAGAGACTCTTAGCTCTAAGTAATCACCAAAAAGCCAGAAGTGGCGCCATGGCTCAAGTGGTAGAGCACAAAAGCTCAGGAATAGACAGCCCCCAGGCCCTGAGTTCGAGACCAGCCCACACACACACACACACACACACACACACACACACACTCTGCTACCACTGTTAGGTATAGTGACACATGCCTGTGATCTCAGCCCTTGGGAGGTCAAGATAGGAGGATCAACAGAGAAAGGCCAGCCTGGCCTACACAGAGAGGACTTATTTCAAACAAATGTTAACTTTCTGGACTCTCCCTGGCTTGATGTGCCTCTCCTTACCCCAGACTATTTCTCTCTGCCTGTTACCTTGGGTGGGGGCCCCTTGGGGGCCCCTCCTGCCCCTGGCCAGTGGCATCGCTCCTCACTGAGATGGCCAGCACTTTCCCCCAACCTCTCACTTAGGTATGGCCACCTCTCCTTCTCCAGTGTTCAAAGCAGAGTCAAAGGAGCTGGGAGATAAAGCGGAGCTCTTCAGCTGACCTATCTGAATCTCAAATCTGAGCCTGTCAACCCTTCGGTCAAACCCTTCCACAGGTTGTGGTGATCTTAGGACAAAGGCCATGTTCTTCTCCATGGGCTGGCCTCCTTGGCCTCTCTAATACCCCCTTTTGCCCCTTCCTTCTCCAGGGCTGTCTTCCGGGTGCTTTTTATCCTCAACCCTCAGATTCTGCAAGTCTCAGCTCTAAGACATTCTTCCCTAAATCCACATGCCCAGTAAACATTTCCCTCCTCTCTTTCAGACCTGGTCTGACCTTAAACACTGTGGAAGGGCTGGGTGCCCAGTGGTTTGTGCCTTGTAATCTTAACTACTCAGGAGGCTGAGATCTGAGGATCATGATTTGAAGCCAGCCTAGGCAAGAAACTCTATGAGATTTTTTTTTTTTTTTTTTGTCAATCATGGGGCTTGAATTCTGGGCCTGGGGGCTGTCCCTCAGCAATTCAGCTCAAGGCTAGCGCTCTACCACCTGAGCCACAGCGCCACTTCTGGCTTTTTGGTGGTTAGTTAGCAATAAGAGTCTCATGGACTTCACTGCCTGGGCTGGCTTTGAACCATGATCCTCAGATCTCAGCCTCCTGAGTAGCTAGGATTACAGGCATGAGCCACCAGCGCCCAGCTTCTATGAGATTCTTTTTTTTTGTGGGGGGGTGTCCAGTCATGGGGCCTGAACTCTGGGCCTGGGCGCTGTCCCTCAGCTCTTCAGCTCAAGGCTAGCACTCTACCACTTGAGCCACAGCGCCACTTCCGGCTTTTTTCTTTTTGCTTATGTGGTGCTGAGGAATCGAACCCAGGCCTGAGGCATGCAAGACAAGCGCTCTACCACTGAGTCACCTTCCCAGCCCCTGCTATGAGATTCTTATCTCCAATTAACCACCAACAAAAAATATCTGGAAGTAGGAATGAGAAGGATCAAGTCAATGATCCTAAGAAAGCAAGGTCTATGCATTGTAATAAGTGCAAAGGCCCTGAGGTCAGGCCAAAAGAAGCAGCTCATGGAAGCCTCCAGCAAACAGGAGGGTGAGATGAGACATGCTTCTGGACACGTATTTGGGTTTTATTCTCAACACGCACCACCATCAGCCAAATCTACCTTGCTTTCCAGTCCTTTCTCTCTCTGTTCTTCAACCGAATTTCAGCTCCAGGTACCTTTTGACCTCCCTACCCTCACTCAGCTCCAGCCAGGAAGGGTGCTGGCCACATGGACTTCCTAGGGAGGGGCTTCATCTTCCTCTGGGCTACCCCTGAATTGATCACCAGGAAGCTGCAGGGCTCAGGGTGACCTCAGACAGGGGACCTCATCTCCCAGATCTAATGGTGTGTTACCTCCCAAGGAAGGAAAGGCCCTTGGGGAAGTGGGTAAGGTTGCTGCGTTAGGCCTCAGTGGCCGAAACCATCCATCACAGCCCCTTGGATATTCTGTGCCTTGCTTTATAGGGCTTCTCCTGTGGGCTTGGGCTGGAGGAGCAGAGGGAAGAAGGCAAGCCTGGAGGCACAGGGAGTTCACAGGGCAGGGCAGCCACCTTGATCTGAGGAGATGCATTCCCGCAGCCATTTTCCAACCTGCAAGCGAGAAGAGAGGTTGGTGAGAGGGCCTCTGGGCACCCGGCAGGCAAACAGCCAGGCGGAGGGAACAGCAGTCCCAGCCTGGCCCCAGCCCATCCTCCCCAGCCACTCCAAGAGAAGCAAGAGCCAGTGGCTCACACCTGCAATCCTTACTACTACTCAGGAGGCTGAGATCTGAGGATCATGGTTCAAGGCCACAGCAGACAGAAAAGTCCACAAGACTCATTTACAGTTAACCAGCAAAAAGGCAAAAGTGAGCCAGGTGCTGGTGGCTCACGTCTGTAATCCTAGCTACTCAGGAGGCTGAGATCTACGGATCATGGTTCAAAGCCAGTCCGGGCAGGAAAGTCCGTGAGACTCTTATCTCCAATTAACTACCAGAAAACTGGAAGTGGCACTGTGACTCAAGTGGTAGAGCGCTGGCCTTGAGCTAAAGAGCACAGGGACAGTGCACAGGCCCAGAGTTCGAGACCCATGACCGCCCCCCACCACCAAAAAAAAAAGGCAAAAGTGTAGCTGTAGCTCAAGTGTAGCTGGCTCAATACCAGCCTGGAGTTAAAAAGCTAAGTTTAGGACATTGCCCAGGCCTTGAATTCAAGCCTTAGTACCAGCACGCATGCACACACACATACACACACACACACACACACACACACACACACACAAGCAGGATTTGGGGGGAGGATGAGATGAGGACCTGGGCCCTGTATGTGATTTCTCAACCATGGGAGAGATGAACCCAATGGTCTGGATGACCTCTTGACCCCTGACCCCCAGTTTCTCCATAGGACGTCTGGGAAGGCAAGACAAAGTCCAGGCAATGCACAAGACCTGGCACTGAAGGCAGTGGTGATTTACATGGGATGAGCAAATGGACTAATGTGGGGCACAGGAGGTCAGAATGCACACTCAGGATCCTGACAGGGACAGCCAATTGTAATAAGTGCTGTCACTTAGATTTCTTTCCTCCCTCCCTCCCACTTTCCCTCCCTCTCTCCTTCGTTCCTTCCTTCTTTCCTTCCTTCCTTCCTTCCTTCCTTCCTTCCTTCCTTCCTTCCTTCCTTCCTTCCTTCCTTCCTTCTTTCCTTCCTTCCTCCCTCCCTCCCTCCATCCCTCCCTCCCTCCTTCCCTCCCTTTCTTTTTTTGCTCCAATACTGGGGCTTCAGCTCAGATTCTGGGCACTGTCCCCTTCGCTTCACCCCCTCACCCCGCCCCCTCAAGGTTGGCCCTCTACCACTTAAACCACACCTCCATGTCTGGCTCTTTGTTTTGGTGCTTAACTGAGGCTAAGAGTCTCACAGACTTTCCTGTCCAGCTGGTTTGGAACCGCAATCCTCCTAGCTCAGCCTCCGAGTAGCTAGGATTGTAGACGTGAGCCACCAGCTCTCGCCTCTCAAATTTCTAATGCCAGGTTACTTGACCAGAGCGCATGCTCACTCGGCCCTACCAGGTGTGAAGAGGACTTCCACCAAAGCATTGTCACCTGTGGTGTCGTCGTCTCTCTGGCCACTGCTCCTTCTGTAGGTTGCTAAGTCGGGGATCCATCTTCACCAGGTCTGAGAGTTTCTGGAAACAGCAAAGAACCCCTAAGACTCTTTACTGTGTGTTGTTGCATCCTCTCTGGGCAGCCCCTGGCAGCTCTGCCCCCATCCCCACTACCTGGAGGAAGCTGGCAACCACAGGGTCCTTGTGGAGCATGGGGCTGTACAACGCCACCCACTGGCTGACCAGGCGCAGGATCTGCTGCCTCTTGTTACAGATGTAGGTGCTGCGCTCCTGCTCGCTGCCCCCGGCAGGCTCTGCGGGCTCCGCGTGGAAGGTGGGCACTGACTGGTCAAGGGATCCATGACGTATAACCAGGGCCCCACCCAGCCATCACACCTGGGCAGAGAAGGATCAGGGGACACAGAGCCCACCCACCGGCCGGGACTGACACCAGAGAAGGCTCATGACAGTCATACTAACATGTCATCCCTGACCCCCATGCACAGGGCCCTGGGGCTGGAAGGATATTGGTGCAGCAGGGCAGCGCACAGCTGGGCACTAGGCATGAAGACGCTATGGGTCAGGAGGAAGTCACTGAGGAATGTCTCTGTTGTGCAAAGTGGGGGATGTGAGAGGGCTTCAGAATATAGAGCAGACGTGTGTGCCCAGCTGGAGTGTCCTGTCCTCATGTCTACTATAGGAAAGGCACCGGCAGCATCCAGCACCTGAGACAGTGCTCCTCACCCAAGCCCAAAGTGCAGGTAAGAACACTCGCTGTCAGCTGCCTACCTGTACCCACCCAGCACCCAATGAGGTCAGCACATCTGGCCTCTCCCAAGGCACTGACCACCCAATGAGTCAGAGAACAGGCAGGGTGTCTCTTGCCCCTACCTGTTGGGTCATGAGCATTGGAATCTGCCCGCATAGCCTCCAATAGGAGCTCTAGGATCTTCTCTGGGGTGCCAGACATCACTGTGTACCTAGCAGAAATGGCAAATCCATTGCATGTAGACTGATCTTCTTCCCCACATTGGGGACACATCAGTAATCAATCATATCACTTCCTGATTTTCTCCTCTTTGTTCCCATTCCCACACCAGGACAGACATCAATAATCCATTATATCACTTCCCAATTTGTCAACCTCATTCCATCTTGGTGTGGACAGGTGGGGAGCTGACCCAAGAAGTGCATCCTCTTTCTTTGATGCCTCCTACCCTCTGGAGACCAGAGGCTAGGGGCCATGACATAGAAAAGGGCCAAAGATTGTGAAGTCCAAGTAGAAGTGTTACCGGTTCTTCCCTGGGGTTGGAGGGCGAGAAGAGCCAGTCCCTTGAGAGGCTCTCTCCAGCACCAGCACCACTTTGCCATGTTCTTCCAGCCTCATGGTCTTTGCTTCTACATCCTGGGGAATAAGTAGCATGGAGGCTTGATACGACCAGAACTCTTACTTAGACTGTATCTCCTCCTCCTCCCTTCTAGACTCAGAGCACATGATCTTCCCAAGAACATTTGGCCCTTGTTCTGCTACATATGCCCTAGCCAGAGCCTCATTTTTTTTTTTGGGGGGGGGGAGACTTTTTGTGGGACTGAACTCAGGACCTGGGTGCTGTCCCTGTACATCTTTGCTTCAAGTTAGCACTCTACCACTTGAGCCATAGTTCTACTCTGGCCTCTCTCTCTCTCTCTCTCTCTCTCTCTCTCTCTCTCTCTCTCTCTCTCTCTCTCTCTCTCTCTCTCTTAATTGGCAATAAAAGTCTCACAGGCTTTCCTGCCCAGACTGGCAGTGAACTGTGACCCTTAGATCTCAGCCTCCTAAGTAGCTAGGATTAGAGGTGTAAGCCACCAGCACCCAGCTCAAGCCTCCTTTTGCACCTAACCTCTCACCTCTGAACCCCCACCAGTCCCCATGGGAGCCCACACCAGTCCTGAGGTCTCGCGGAACCCTCAGCATGCTACAGGACCTCATCTCTTTACACACCACTAGGCCCGCAGTCCCTGCTCCTACACATCTCAGTTTCTTGTCGGCTCTCTCTGGTGCTTGCTCTTGGTCCCCACCCCACCCCACTTCTCAGGGCCAAATCCCATGCCCTCCCTTTCCCCCCTCACCCCCCTCCCAACAATGGCACCTTGATGATGCGGTTAAAATCCTGCTTGTCCACACGCAGGAAATGACAGTTATCTTCTCGAAGGATGATGGTGGCTGCCCGGGGAGCATCATTCACCAGAGCCAACTGTCCAAAGTCATCTCCCTCATGCAGTGTGGTCACCAGCCCCTGCATCCAAAATGGTCATGGCCCTGTCCCCACTACCCGCGCCCGCCCCCCCCAGCCCTTTCCAGGAGAGCCCAGACAGGATCAGCAGCCAGGGACTGGCTAAAGCACGAGGACATAAACCTGGTGGGGAGGAGGGGGTGGGCTGGAAGGAGGACTCACCTTACCATGGGTCACCACATTGACAGACCCCTTCCAGATAATGTACCATGAGGTGCCCTTGTCCCCCTGGCTAAACACTGAAAGAAGCACAGATCAGACAAGGTCCTTACTGTCATCCACCTCACCGCCATGGTCCCTGCCTGGTCCAGGACCCTCTGCCCAGCCTGACTTACACACGGTGCCTGCTTTGCTGTGCGGTTCAAAAAGCAGAACAGCTGCTAATTCCCGCTTCACCTGTGGATGAGAAGGGATGGGCGAGAGGGTGTCAGTGGCAGCAAGCTCTAGTCAAGAAGGTCCAGGTTGGGCAGATTCAAAGAGCACTAGGGAACAGAGATGTGGCTGAGCCAGGCATGCCTGGGATATGGCAGAGACTTTGCTAGAGAAGGAAATGAGTTGGGAGCCGATGGCCCACACCTGCAATCCCAGCTTCTCAGAAGGCTGAAATCTGAGGATCACAGCTCAGAGTGAACTCAGGCAGGAAAAGTCCACGAGACTCTTATCCAATTAGTCAGCAAGAAACTGGAAGTAGAGCTGTGTCTCAAGTGGTAGAGTGCCAGTTATGAGCAAACAAAACAAAACAAAAAAAAGCGACAGGGCTTAGGCCCTGAGTTCAAATTCAAGCCTCAGATGAGGGGAAGACAGCCCGGCAAGGAGTCCCTAGGATAGAACTGGAAGAGGAGGTCCTGGGGAACAGGACAGGCCTGGCTAGCAGAGTGGGCAAAGCGCACTGACCGAGTTGGAGAGGTGAGCCACGGCCTTGATGTGTAACAGTTCCTCAAAGATAAGGTCCAGCTCCTCATCGGTGCGTTGACCTGGGCTGCAGGTACAGCGACACATGGGCTGTGGTGTGGGGCCAGCAGAGCAGCCAGTGCCAACCACCCATCCACCCACCCGCCTCGGGCCTGGAGCCCATGAATGCTGTCGATCGTTATCAATACTGGGCTAACCTTTGTGGCGTGAGCCCTGATGCCAGATACCTTTCACGCATGGTTTCCCTCTGCCCTCACACCAGTCTTATGACGCGAGCACTATTATTCTGGCTAGAAGGGGAAGCTGCCATGGAAAGGCCCAAGGTCACTCAGTGAGTCGCTAGCTGCTCAGGCTGGAATTTGAACCCCAATCTACCTGCCTTCTCCACAACCCAACTGCACGGACCCATCACAAGGCCAGACTACCACACCAGAACTCAGGGCTTCTGTTTCCTGGTGTCTCCCTTCCTCTTAGACATGGGATCTGAACTTCACAAGGGACCTGGGTTCAGGGATGCAGTAAGTGACTCACGGCTTTCGAAGTGCCACCGTGAGCAGGGCATCGGGTCCCCGCTGGGACAGTAGGGCCATTGCCTCTACCAACTCCTCCTCCAGTTCATGGGCTCCTGCAGGCTCTGGCTCTGGCCCAGGAAACCGATAAAACTGGGCCTCTCGGTCCTGGAAGGTCCAGTCGTGTTTCACTGGGGGGATGGAGGCCCAGGTGTGATGGAAGAGAGGAAATTGAAGCCATGTAGGTAATATGGTCCTCATTGTGATGCTTACTGCCTCCCCAGCCCACCCCCAGCCCACCCCCAGCCCCTGTGAGGCCTACTTCCCTGGTCTGCCCTGGCCCTGGTATCCCACTGGGGCTCAGGCTCACCATGGCATAAGGCACCTTCATCCAGCAGCACCTGGCAGATGCCCACAGCTTGGCTCCGTGAATGGACACCAAGCCCCAGTGCCAAGATCCCGTCCACTAACTCCCGGCCAGAGCAGCACTGCCTGTAGGAAGTGGGAAGAGGAGAAAGGGGAGTAGGATCAACACCATCAGAAAGGCAAAAGTCAGGGCTGGGAAGGTGGCTCAGTGGTAGAGCGCTTGCCTTGCATGCATGAGGCCCTGGGTTCCATTCCCCAGCACCACATAAGCAAAAAGAAAAAAAGCCAGAAGTGGTGCTGTGGCTCAAGTGGTAGAGTACTAGCCTTGAGCTGAAGAGCTGAGGGACAGCGCCCAGGCCCAGAGTTCAGGCTCCACAACCGAACCCCCTCAAAAAAAGAAAAAAGAAAAAAGAAAGGCAAAAGTCAGGGAAATGGATGGACCTAGAGCAAATCAAGTCATGTGAGGTAAGCCAAACTCAGAGAGACAAACAGCACCATATTTTCTCTCATATGCAGAAGCCAGATCTAAAATATACTGGGCACAATGAATTATACAGGACTCTAGGCATTCATACACAGTGAGACCAAAGGAAGATACTCTTAGGAGAGGAACACAAAGGCACAATGCCTATGTGCCTCTGGTCATATAAAATAATATTTATCAAAATGAACTCTAGGAAATGGAAACAAGAAGCTTTTTCTTTGTCGCTGTTTTTGGTTTTATTTTCTTTTTGTCTTGTTTGTTTGTTTCTCTGTCTTGGAGTGTAAGGGGAGCACAGAAATTGAGGGACAAAGAGTGAACAAATGCAGCAGTGGAACTCACTGGACACTATGCAGGAAATGAACTATACAACTTGTGGGTAGGGATGGAAGGGAAAACCTGGGAGAGAGTAAAGCAAGGGGTGACAGTGTCCAAAAAGAAATGTACCTTTTATCTGACTTATGTAACTGTAAGCCCTCAGTACATCACCTTTATAATGATAGAAAATTTGAAAAGAAAGAAAGAAGGAAGGGGAAAGGAAGGAAGGGAGGGAGTGAGGGAGGAAGGGAGGGAGAAAGGAAGGAAGGAGGGAAGGAAGGAAGGAAGGAAGGAAGAAAGGAAGGAAGGAAGCAAGGAAGCAAGGAAGGGTGGGTCAGATCCAAGCCCAGATCAGGTCTAGGCACAGATGCTTAAAATGGCAAAGAGAAAACCATGGGTGTAGGCCAGGTGGCTCACTCCTGTAATCCTAGTTACTCCCAGAGACTGAGATCTGAGGATTACAGTTCAAAGCCAGCACATACAGGAAAGTCCATGAGACTCCGATTAATCAGCACAAAGCTGGAAATGTGGCTCAAGTGGTAGAGTACTAGTCTTGAGCAAAATTTTAAAAAGCCAAGCAAGAGTATAAGGCTCTGAGTTCAAGTCCCAATATCAGCAAGCAAGCATGGAAGTACGCATGCACACACTCACAAATACACACACACACACACACATACACAAATTAATAATGGGGGTGATCAGAGGCAGGCAGGCCCCCTTCCACTCACCGATAGAGCCGCAGGTGGTACTTCCGGTCACGGATGAGTGTTGGAAAGGTGACTAGCAGATGCCGGTACAGGTGTTTCCCAGCCCTGAGCACCCTCTCTGTGGAGGCCTTAAAAGGAGGATGGACATGGCTGGCTCAGACCCTGGAACCTTCATCCTGCCGCCCCCTTCCCCGCTCCACCCCTGTTCTGTACCTGCTCCAGGCTCACACTGAAGTCCAGGGACTCCTCGCTGCTCGTGAGCGGTGTCTAGGCAGCAGAGAGTGCACAGGTCAGTGCCAGTGCTTCAAATATAGCTGTGGAAACGCTCCCTGTCCCACTCACCCTCAGCTTTGCTTACTCCATTCCTGGCCCCACACACATCTGACAAATAGAGACTTGCTATCTACGCTGTGTGGCAGGTACCCCCTCTTCTCTACCCCTCTTCAGCAGGTCCTGTTCTTCCTTCCATGCCCACCCACGCTGTCCCTATAGGTGACAGCCCAGGGGTGTGCAGGCAGCCAGGGAAACGCCCCCATGTCAGGGAAGGAATGACAACATAGGAAGGAGGATGAGGATGAAGGATAAGAAGACCCAGCTAGGTTCTGGAGGCTCAGGCCTGTAATCCTAGCTACTGCGGTGACTGAGATCTGGTGATCACAGTTCAAAGCCAGCCTCAGAACCGGAGAGACTCTTATCTCCAATTAGCCACCAAAACAAACAAACAAACAAAAACAAAGTAGAGCTGTGGCTTAAGTGTTAGACACCAGCCTTGAGTGACAAAGCTAAAGGATAGTGGTCAGGCCCTGAGTTCAAGCTCCAGTGCTGCACACACACACATACACACACACACACACACACACACACACATATGAAGACCAAAGGGCTGGGACACCCACTCATAGGCAGAGACCACAGGCCAAGGCCCCAGGCCTAGCTTCTCCACCATACCATAGAACTATGTGGGTCTTGTGCCCCCCATTGGGCCTTTGTTCAGCCTGGTAGTTAATAGCACAAATTCCAGAGTCAGATTCCTATATTCAGATCTTTGCTCCTCTGTTTCCTAGTGGCCTGACCCTAACAAGTGATTTAGTCTGTCCCAATGTCAGTTTCCTCATGTAGATGACCTGTAAAGCTCTAACAATGCTTCTGGAAGGGGCATGTGAATCAATACGTACTGAATATTTAAACCATTGCCCGGCATATGGCTGTGTATACACGCCACTATTATTATTCATCAGGGAAGCACAGGGTGGGGCTACTTGCTGGAAACTTCTTTCTTCTGCAAGATGCTGCAAGTCCATAAACTTGGAAGCATGAGTAAGGCCTTGATAGCCTACAGGACAGACTCAGGAAGACAGAGTTTATTATAGCAACAACTCAGTTGCACGGGGTGGGGGGGTGGGGGCTGGGATCCAGCAACCAGGGATCCATGAAAGCCCACACTGCCTTCCTTTTTAACAGCCACCTGAGAATAATGGAATTTTTTGACAGTTCCTGAGAATGGCCGCTCCTCAACAAGCCCTAGTAAAGGCAGAGCACCTGCCTTTGTGAAACATGTTCACTAACTTGCTTTTAAAAAAAAAAAGTTTGACATTGATCAAGAAACATTGCACTCATAATTTGACTTATACAATTGTAACTCACGTGTACAACCACTTAATAATAATATTTAAGCTGGGGGAGGGGTTGGGTTAGGAGGGATGGGGGAAAATGGTGAAGGGAGACAGATATCAGTCAAGATGCCTTGTATTCATAAACTGCTCTGTTGAATGGCAACTCCTTTGTACAACTACCTAAAGATAATAAAGACATAATCAAAACAATCAAATGTGGGAGCTGGTGGCTTACACTTGTCAACCTGGCTACTCATGTGGCTGAGATCTGAGGATCTCAGTTCCAAGCTAGCCCCAGGCAGACAAACCCATGAGACGCATATCTCCAATTAACCAACAGAAGCCAGAAGTGGAGCTGTGACTCAAATGGTAGAGCACCAGTCTCGAGTGGAAAAGCCAAGCAAGAGTGTGAAGCCCTGAGTTCCAGCCCCAGTACCAGCACATGCACAAGCACATGTGCACACATACACACACACACACACATACACGAGTCAGGTGTGAAATAAGCCAAGCAGGTGTCATCTGGTCTCTGTGACACAGGTAGAAACAAGAGTCTTGAGATGAAGGGTCCTGGGTAAGTCAGCCCTTGGGAATGCCAGCCAGCGATCAGTAACCTCAAATTCCTTCCCACAGTTGTGGCATTCTCAGCCTTACTCCGCCGTACCTGCCTGTTTCTTCTAGCTTCCCTTCCTCTCTCCTTTCCCGATTTCCTCCATGCACTCAGAGCCTTGCGACGGGACTTGGTTGCAGAGCTGGAACCTGAGTCTCCTCCCCTGGCAGGCCCCTAATGATAGGCATCACGCCACCATGCCAAAGCAGAAATTTGAGGTCTGGTGTGCATGGGCTCCCAGCCCAGGGCTGGGCGGAAGTCAGTAGGTGTCCCAAGGGTATCCCTGCCCGGGTCATGGGGCCCAATCCAGTGCCAGATACAGAGCCCTGGGGACTTGAGGACAGGAAATGAGAAGGAGGAGGAGTCAGGAAGGGAGGAAGGGCAGGAATGCTACCCAGCCAGCCCCCCTGTGTCGGAACAAACAGTGCCTGAGTGCTAATGAGTTCTTGTTGCTCATGTCAAAATGCCCAGGTCACCCCAGTCCCTGCCCTGAGCTCTTAGCTGGTGCTCACAACCCCAAGCTTCCAGCTCCAGCTCCCTTCCTGGTATTATTGTGACCTAGGAGGGGAGGTCATGTGGCCAAGACTGGGCATTTCCTGTCCCATCCCAAGGGATGGGCATGAGAGGGTCGGAGAAGGGGGCTTGTGGATGCTACCTAAAGTCATCCTATTTTTCCAAGGAAAGCAGAAGCCCGTATTGCTGAAGTAATTGGCCAGAGTCCCAGGACGACTTAGAAATGGAAGATTCTTCTCCCTGACTGCTACCCATGCTGAGCCTGTGTAAGTGTTTGTATCTTATTTCACAGCTAGAAAGAAAGGAGGTTACATAACTGCCATGACCACTGGTAAACAGCATTCACACTCATGCCTGTCTGGCTCCAAAGCTCACAATCTTGGCTACCCAAAATGCCCATAGCATCTACCCTCAAGGATCCCCCCGGCCCCCACACAGAGTGTCCTAGACCGGAAGACAACACAAGTGTTCTGCCTTCAGGAATGTTCCATGAGTGAAGTCAGCTGGACTACCAGAGGCTAATAGAATTAGGCTTGGTCCATCTGGGCCCCAACAATGTTTGCATCCATTCGGGCCTCTGGGAATGGGCTAGAGGGAGACTAGTGTTTAGCCTCAATGGGCTCCAAAAGCCTGAGTTTGAATTCTGATTCTCCTATTACAACCTGGTTGTGCAACGTTAAGAGGACGATTTAAGCTTCAGTTTCCTCATCTGTAAAAGGGAGGTAAAGGAAAATACTAGTGCCTAGCCCACAGGGTTATTGTAAGGATCAGATGGGTTAATAAAGCTGGGTGCTTGTAGCTCACACCTGTTATCCTAGTTACTCAGGAGGCTGAGATCTGAGGATCCTGGTTTGAAACCAGCCCAGACAGACAAATCTGGAAGACTCTTGCCTCCAACTAACTAGCAAAAAGCTGGAAGTAGAAGTGGGAGAGCACTAGCCTTGGGCAAAAGAGCTAAAGGATAGCACCCTGGCCTGAGTTCAAGCCTCAGAACTAGTGTGTGCACACATGCATGCACACACACACACACACACACACACACACCTACTGGTGGCTCATACCTATAAATTTCGCTACACAGGAGGCTGAGATCTGATGATCATGGTGCAAAGCCAGCCTGGGCAGGAAAGTCTGTGAGACTCTTATCTCCATTTAACCACCAGAAACCCAGTAGTGCAGTTGTGGCTCACAGGAGTAAAGCATTAGCCTTAAGCATAAAGCAACTCAGGGACAGTGCCCCAACCCTGAGCTCAAGTCCCACAACTGACAAAAAATAAAAAGAGTTAATAATAGAAAGCATATACCTCAGTGTCTATCTTGTAGTATGTGATTCCTAAATGTTAAATAACTACAAATTTTATTATTTTATGATGGGTACTAACCACCCCCAACACATGCAAATATATGTTGTTGCATAGCTCATCTAATAACCCTGAGGTCATGTGGAGGTTCTCAGCTGGTATGGGCCAAGGTGGCTTATTTCCAGACAAGGAAGATTCCGGGTGGAAGAGGAGGTGCTATGGGTGGCCAGCCCCACCTTGCCAACCTGTCAGCGAATGTCATAGCCAGGCTAGAGGGACAGGCATAGAGCCAGATGGTATGGGGACCTGTCAGACCAGTTCCCTTGGTCATGGCTAAAGTCCCAAGCGAGGCTGTGTGTGGTGGACAGGGAAAGATGCATGGGGTTTCATAGGCTTGACCTGGGGGTCAGCTACAGAGGACACAGTGAAGCCATGTACCCATGGCTCACACTGGTAATCCTAGTTACTCAGGGGGTTGAAATGTGAGGATGACAGTTCAAAGCTAGCCCAGGCAGAAAAGTTGGTAGATGCTTATCTGCAATGACCCACCAAAAAGCAAGACATGGGGCTGTGGCTCAAAGCGATAGAGCACTAGCTTTGAGCACAAAAACTCAGAGACAGCTCTCAGGCCTTGATTTCAAGCCCCAGGGTCGGTACAAACAAACTGAAGAAACCTCACAAAAACTTGAACTTCACAGCCAGATTTATCTTCCTGGGATGGGGCAAAGCCTAGCTTTGTCACTTGCAGCTCTGCAACTCTCACTGAACCTCCATTTTCACAGCTATAACATGGAGAAGAAAACATTAGGGCCTATTCCATCCCACTGTTGAGAGCTATTGTTCTATAGGCTAGAGGGAAGCGCTCATAATAAACAGTATGTGGAATTAGGCAGTCTTTCGGTCTTAGCTACTGCCATTATTTCGACAGACTGGATGAACTCATGTCTTTGGTTTTAGAGAACAGGGCCACCCTTCTCCAGAAATGGTCACCTGATGAATAGCGTGCTAGGCTCCTGAGCATGTGCAGCCCACCAGAGATCACTTTGATCCTTCCTCCACCCCTAAACAACCATCAAACAAGAACTCCTCTCTCCCTCATAGTTTCTACAGATGCCTTTATCCCATCCGAAGGCTACATTGGCCCCAATTGTATCTGCACCCAACCTTAAGCCTTCTTCTTGTACTGTTTTCATTTTTCTCTTGTCTTTGTTTGATTTTCATTTCTCTTATCCTGGTCTAGGAGAGAATGCTTCAGGTGTGGGAGTCTAGAAGATTGATAGAATACTACTGAGTTTTCTAAGAGGTAGGTGTGGAGTAAAAACAAAACAAAAACCACCCCAGCTCTGTGCTCCTGGACTCTGAGTTCACCCCCTTTTAGGGTGCACATTCCCTCTTGAGAGCACTTTATGGACAAAAAGGCATCAAATGGTCAAAAGTGAGCCAGGAACTAGTGGCTCATGCCTGTCATCAAGAGGCTGAGATCTGAAGACTGCAGTTCAAAGCCAGCCCAGGCAAGAAAGTCTGTGAGACTCTTCTCTCCAATTAACCACCAGAAAACCAGAAGGCTAGAGTGCTAGCCTTGAGCTGAAGTAAGTTCTGAGACAGTGTCCAGGCCCTGAGTTCAAGCCCCACAAGTGACAAAAACAAAAAACAAAAAAAAAGAGGTAAAAGGTGAAGGCTCACAGACATCCACAATCCATCCTTAAAACCTAAGAGAGATGGATTGAAATAACCCCACTCCTGTGCCCCCAGCTTGCCTCTAGCCCTCCACCCCCAACACACACACACACACACACACACACACACACACACACACACACACACACACACACACACACACACACCATAATCCTTTGCTTCCCCAACACCTGGAAGGGGAGGAGCCTTCCTTCTATGCCTTTGACCTCCTTCACTCTCCAGCAACTCTTACCCCCACCCTTCCGGCCTCCTACTCCAAACTGGCCCTTCAATTCTGAGCTCAGGGGAGTCCGGAGACAGCCAGGCGGCCTCCTCCACCTCCCCACTCCAGACTTTGGGTCCCTGGAGATCCTCCAGTGACCTCATTGTCCTGGTACCTGACCTTCTCCCTCCCTCCAGCTACCTTGCCTCCCCAAGCTGGGAAGAGGACAGGAAATGCACAAGTAATTATAGCCTAAGAGGGAAGATGGGAGGGAGGGTTCCAGCCCATTGGCTCCCAGCAGTGGCAACAGCCATGACCCTTGCTCCCCTGTTGGGGAGCAAGATCAGACCCCAGAGGATCTGGTCAGGATGACTGTAGGGAAGAGGGGGACTGCAGAGAGGTGTGATACACATCTGGAATCCTCACTGAGTTCCTACCACAAACATCTTCCTCTTGAGGGTCTCTGTTTCCCCCACCCAGCCTCCTATTTCAGTACATCGAAAAGGCGATTGGACAAGATGAGGAAGAGGAAGGAGATGGCGGTGGTTTTCCTATTCAAAGTGACTTGCCTGGCTAGGTGCTGGCTGCTGTAGCTCATGTCTATAATCCCAACTACTCAAGGAAGCTGAGCTCTACGGATCATGGTTCAAAGCCAGTCCTGGCAGGAAAGTCTATGAGACCAGCAAAAAGCCAGACATAGAGCTGTGGCTCAAGTGGTAAAGCTCTAGCCTGGAGCAAAAAAAATAAATAAAGGACAGCACACAGGCCCTGAGTTCAAGCCTCAATACTGGTATGTGTGCATATGTGCACGAGCGCGCGCGCGCACACACACACACACACACACACACACACACACAGTGACTTGCTCCTTGAACATTGAATTCTCAAGTTTGTCACCTGCTTGCTCCTGCCTCCACTTCTGTGCCCTCATCTTCCCCCCCCACAAATGCACTCAGGGGGGGCACAGAGCACACCTCGCTGACTCTCAGGGAAAGCAGCTCTTAAGCCTGCTGAGTGGGATGTAAGAGGCTCCCCGGTGACTGGGATAAAAGTCCCCTTCCCTCCCTGGCTCCCCATTCTTGCTGCCCCCATCTCCATTCATCAGCTCCAAACTTATCAGAATCCTCCCAAGTCCCCCACCCTACAAGTCAGGAAACAAGCAGTGTCCAAGATTCACAAGCAGATTCGGCCCTGTTCAATTGTTCACTAAAAGCAAATGTTGCCACGGTGACGTGTCAAGATCAGTAACTAAGCTTTACTTCCCTCTCCACTTGACCTGACCCTCCCTCACCCATCTTCTACCCCAACCCAGAGAGAACACACAATGCCTTACCTCAATGCCTAGCACACAGAGGCAATGAGCCAGCAGTCCCTGGTGGCTCACCCCTGTAATCCTAGCCTACTCAGGAAGCTGAGATCTGAGGACCAGGGTTCAAAGCCAGCTTGGCTTTGAGATTCTTGAGAGAATCTTATCTCCAATTAACTATCAAATAGCCAAAAGTGGAGCTGTGGCTCAAAGTGGTAGAGCATTAGCGCCCATGTCCTGAGTTCAAGTCCCCGGGATGGACACAATAACCCTTCCTTCTTTCCCCAATACTGGAATAGGAGCACTACACACACACACACACACACACACACACACACACACACACACACACACACACACAGCTACTATGTGAAACACCCACAGGTATCTGAGGCCAGGTTTTCACACCCTCTACCCACCCCAGCAATACCCCTCACTGTTCCCAGAGCAAGTTGGCCCACCAGCATCCCAGACTTCCTTTCCAGCCCTATACCTGGCCTAGCATGGGGATGTGGGTGTGGGTACTCACCCAGCGAAGGCCCTGGATACGGCTGGGTCGCCGGTGCTGGAGCAGCAGCTGATAGGAACAGCTCCTGGGCCGGTGCATTCTTTTCAGCACCATTTCCAGCAGTGACCCCTCCGGGACAACGTCAGGGAGACTCCCCACCTGCAGTGCTCCCAGTGCTGGACTGTCCTCCACAGCCAGGCCCACCTGCCAGCGACTCTCACCTGGCCAGCCCACCTGTGATATGGAGAGGAGGAAGGTGGACAGCCATAGAGAGGGGATTGGGCAAGAGCAGGATCTCAACGCAGCTGTCCTGGGCAGATAAGACTTCCTTAGACTCCTTGGGGCTGGTCAGGCGGAGGTGCTACAAACCCTTCCAGCAGCCCGGGGAGGAGGGACAGGAAGACCTTTGCTGGAGTGCAGCCCGCAGGCCTGGTACAATTAGGGGGGTGGGGGGGGGTCTCCAGCTGGCTTCCAGAGAAGAAGACCAGGCCTCTTCCTCAGACTTCTCTAGAATTCTGCCTCTCTCCATTGTTCAAAGTCCCTGGCAAGGATTTGCACCCCCCCTCCCATCAACATGAAACTGTGGGCTCACTGGATGCCCCAGAAATTCAGCTTTGGCTCCAACCTCCCTCCCCTCCTCCCTCCCCTACACCCACCCAAACTCCCCACCGGGTCAGCTTCTTCTCTCTCGCTTGCTCCTCCCTGACCAACCCTCCCAACCATACCCACCTTCATGGTTCTTCGTGTAAGCTTCACCTCCGTTGGAGCCTGGAGGGGTGTCGCCTAAATCCGGAGTGGGGTGGGGGGGCGGGCAGTGAACAGAACCAGTTCTGAATTCCAGAAAGCAAGATGCAGGGGCCACCCCGTGTTGAATGAGTCGAGGGCTGGGGGGTGTGGGGGACACCCCCCCACACACACTCCCCAGTGACTAGGAGCCCCCGAGCCGGGACGAAAGAGCCAGCTGGCACCGGGCGCCCAAGCGAGGCTGCAGCTGGCACTGGGCCGGGCGGGAGCTGTCACACCCCCTGGCCCAGCCCGCCCCGCGCCCCTCCCCGGACCAGCCGAGGGGGCGGGGAGGAAGCGCCCGGAATTACCGAAGGGGAGGGTGGAAGGAAGGGCGGGCACGGGCAGAGGAGCCCGAGAAACCCTAGTGCATGGGAGCGGCCCTAGGGGTGAACGCAGCCGCTGGGGTGCCAGGAGTTAGGGGCGAAGAGGGGCCAAGCTGGCCGCCACGTGGCCGGGAGGAGAAATGCAAACAAGGAAATCAGAGGAAAGGGGGGAAGGGGTGAGTCATTGTGGGGGCCGCACCCGGGAGGGAAATCCGGGCTGGGGCCACTTCCCGGCCAGGGGACGTCCAGCCTCCTGTTTGAGTTCAGGGTCTCTCCAGCAGCCCGAGGGAGGGACTGGGCAGCTTTCCCGCGGGGAATCCCGCTGCCGATCTTCCCCACTGTTGCCTTCCCAGATGCACGCACAGGGCACCTGAGGGGAAATTGAGGCAGGAGTGGAGGAACTGACGGACTGAGAGGTAAAGGGATAGGATGGATGGGTGGGTGGATCAATGGATGGAATGGATGGACAAACAGAACCGTGGAGGGGGGTTGGGGATTTAGGCCAGTGGAAGAGTACTTGCCTGGGAAGTTCAAGGCCCTGAGTTTGGTCCTTCAGCTCTGAAGAAAAAAAAAAAAAAAGGATGGATGGATGGATAGTGAAACAGGTGGGTGAATGGATGAATGGATAGATAGATAGATGCACAGATGGTTTTGGTGGATGGGTAGATGGATGGATGGGTGAAGGGATGGACAAGTGGGGGATGGATGGATGGATGGATGGATGGATGGATGGATGGATGGATGGATGGATGGATAGATAGATGGACAAGTGGGTGGGTGGGTGGGAAGATGGATGAATGGATGAAGGAATGGACAAGTGGGTGGATGGATGGATGGATAGATGGATAAGTGGGTAGGTGGGTGGATGGATGGATGGATGGATGGATGGATGGATGGATGGATGGATGGATGATGAAGGCCCTTGTGGCCCTTGGAGAACAGACACAGTTCTAAGGGCCCTGGTCCTTACCACCAAGAATCAGTGAAGCAGAAGCCTGGACTCCAGCATTCTGCTCTCAGGCCCAGTACCTAGGGGGTCCCACCACTCTCTGGGCCTCAGACTCCATCACAGTTGGCTCAGTGAAGCCGTCTTCTCCCCTTTTATCCTTCCAAGAGTTCAGAGACTGTGACCCATGGACAGCGACTTTCATGGTATCCCATAATTGCTCAGAATGATAATGAGGGTTTAAAATAGAAGGCACAAGGCTTCTCCAGTGTTCTAGGATTCGGTTATTTTTTTTCTCGCCTTCTCTTCTATTTTCCTACTGTCATTTGATCCTGCCTGGTCAGGGAAGCAAATATCTCACTAATGAGCATTGTCTCTCAGATTTTTTACTCAAGGCTGGTGATTCATTGGAGATAAGAGCCTTAGGAACTGTCCTGCCTGGGATAGCCTTAAACCTCAATCCTCATTTCTTAGCCTCTTGAGTAGCTAAGTCTACAGACATGAACCACCAGTGCCTGGCAAGAATCTGTACTTTGAATGAACATCCAGGTCATTTACTGGGTCCACATTTGGAGTAACACTAGTGGAATATTCAGTGGCACTCCAGAGAAGGAGGGGAGCCTGACAATGAATCTAGCCCAAGTTCCTAAAATTTAGAAGAATAGCTAGGCTACTGATAGGGGGGGAAAAATAAAGATAAGCTGGGAGTCTCAGGTATGCTTGCAGAAAAGCTGAAGGGTGGGTAGGGTGGAGTAGTAAAGTTTTCAGTTTGCAGGGGACAGTGACCTGACCTAGAAAGTCTCTTGGGAGAATTTCCTGGGAAGGGCTGTGGGATGGGAAGTGTCCCTTACTTCCTATTTCTGTTGCCTTTTCTTGGAGAAAAACAGGTGGGAAAAACACTGGCAAAGTGACAAAGGGTATTTCCTTACCTGGGGACCTTTTAGGAGAGCCACAAAGGCTAACCCTGTGTCTAGCAATTTTGCTACGTGTTTTCCATGTTTTCATCCTCACCATAATCCTATGAAATAGGCACTCATTGCACATTGGGAAACTGAGGCTCAGAAATGTTAAAGTAAGTGATAAGAGTTTGGGCTGCTTGACTCCAGGTTGTCTGGCTGTACTTAACCTCAGGCTGCACTGCAATTGATTTTAGAAAGAGGAGACCCCACTGCCTACCTCCTAATAAAGGACGCTAAGACAAGGAAAGCAGGATACCAGTGGTTCACACCAGTGATCCTAGACACTCAGGAGGCTGGTATCTGAGGATTGCAGTTTGAAGTCATCTTGGGCAGCAAAGTCCATGAGATTTTTTTTTTATCTCCAATAACCAGCCCCCCAAAAAGCTACAAGTGAACTATAGCTCAAGTGGTAGAGCACCAGTCTTGAGCAGAAAAAGCTAAAGGAACTCAGTACCCAGGCCCTGAGTTCAAGCCCCAGTACTGACACAAAAAGGAAGGGAGGGAGAGCACTTGCCTAAGGTGTGTAAGGCCTCAGTGCCACCAAAAAGAAAAAGAAAAGAGAAGGAAAGAAAGAAATGTGAACTTTGTCTTATGAGGGGTAAAAAAGGAAGGGAGGAAGGAGGAAGGGAGGCCAAGAGGCAGTGAACCTGTATAGCAGGTCCCTCCTTCTCTCACATCCAATCAGGCACCAAGTCTAGTTGGTTCAGCCAATGGCATATCTCTTGTGTCCCTCTGTTCCTCCCACCCCCACTACAAGTACTATAGCCCAGGGGTGATCTCCAGCACTTGCTGTGCTCAGCATGATTGTGTTGGTATTGCTCATTCATCCTTGAAGTCTTTGTTGTTGTTCTTTGTTTGTTTGTTTGTTTGTGCCAGTACTGGGGGCCTGGGCACTGTCCCTTAGCTTTTCCCCTCAAGGCTAGCACTCTGTCACTTAAACCACAGCTCCACTTCTGGCTTTTTGCTGGCTCATTGGAGATAAGAGCCTCATGGACTTTGCTGCCAGGCTGGCTTTGAACCTGGAGATCTCAGCCTTCTGAATAGCTAGGGATTATAGGCATGAACCAACAGTGGCTTATCGTTATCCATTAGCCTTCCAAGGACTGTTATTTGCAAGTGAGGAAACTGATGCACAGAGAGGTGAAGTCAAGTAGCTGCCTGAGCTCACCAGGCTAGCACAGTGGTAAGATTTAGGCTCAGGCAGAGCACATAGGCCTAAGCACTGCCTTATATAACAACATGCTCTCCTTCACTCTTATCTCGATGGCTGCTCTTAGCATGGCCTTCTTCCCATGTGATGTCACTGGCATCTTTAAAGACTCTCAGCTTCATCTCAAGCTATTAACTGTAGGTGGCAGGCACTCTGCTGGAAATCTTGGGCAGTCGACGCTGTCCCAAAACTGCAGGAACACAGAGCCTATTGGAATTTTCTCTCTAACACACTAATTATCTCCCCAACACACTAATCTGCCTGGGTCTCCCTACCCAATCCAGAGAATGGCATAAAGCAGATGCTTGGGTGGAGATGATATACAGGAGAAATATAGAAATGAGCTGGGCCTGCTATGAGCCTATTTCCTGCAGGGAGCAGGAAAGCGTGGGAGTGAAAAGGGCTGATTTTCCAGGTCTTTTCTTTATTGTACTGGGGCTTGAACTCAGAGTCTCGAGCTCTACGTTGGCTTTTTCACTCAACGCTGGTGCTCTATCATTTGAGCCACACCTCTACTTCCAGCTTCTGCTAGCTAATTGAAGATAAGAGTCTCACAGACATTTCTGCTCAGGCTGGCTTTGAACTATTATCATCCTATCTCAGTCTCCTGAGTAGCTAGGATTATAGGCATGAAACACCAGTGCCCAGTGCGTTTTTTGTTTGTTTTTGGTTGTACAAAGGTTTGAACTCAAGAGCTGAACTTGCTAGGAATTCACTCTGCCACTTACTTAAGCCTAGCCCCCAGCCCCTTTTAGCTTTTATTTACATGTGTACTTATTATTTACTTATATTGGATAAGGTCTCACATTTTGAATATACTTTTATTGTTATTAAGGTGTTGTTTACAGGGCTTATCATTTCATAAGCCAGGTAATGTGTACATTATTATTTTTTTGGACAATGTCACCTCATGGTTCACTTTTCTCTAGCTTCTCCTTCCCATCCCTGCCCACAAATTAAATAGTTCATTTTCCACATAGTGTATACTGAATAGTATGATTGCATTTGTTCACCTTTCCTCCCTCTCTTTCTGTGCCTCCCTTCCCCCCCTAAAAAAATCACCCCAAAACAAAAATAAAAAACATGTTAAGGTCTCACATTTTGCCTTCCACTCAGATCCTTTCATGTGTATAACACCTTTCCCTACCCCACCCCCCCTTTTTTTGAGACAATCTCTATTTGTAGCCCAGCCTAGCCTCAAACTTGAGACCCTCCTGCCTTAAGCCCCCCCCCCCAAGTACTAGGATTACGGGTGTATACCAGTTCATTTACAAGGTGTTCCTCTCAAAACACAGCCATGTCATTTGACGTTGGAGGAAGTTTGTAACTAATAGGCCTCTCACAGGACAGCAGAAAAGAGCCTGCATGGAGACAGACCCTGAAATAAGGTAGTAAGACTTCACACCTTGGCCATGGCTGATCTAGAATGGGGCAAGATTGCAATGAGAACCCAGCTCCCCTCATCTGCATTTTACCTCCTGGATCTATGAAGTCAGAGTCTCTCTGCCTTGCCCTTCCATGGCCCTTCTCCCAATGGCAGTTCCAGTTCAGTTCCCTGTCTCCTCCCCTGCCCATTCCTGGGGTGGGGGCAGAAGCAGGGAGCTGGAATGTTGCTAGGCACCAAGCCAAGCCTTCCTAGCACTAACAGGTCCCATCCAGTCACTCGTGAGCCATTTATGACATTGATGGGGGGGGGGGGGGAGGTAGAGGCAAGCTAGGCTCTTGCTTTCTCCACATAGGGGCAGTCTGGGCTTAATAGGACTGAAGATCAGCAAGGAGCTTGCTTGGACAAGAGTTAGAAACATTAGCTGGGTACTAGTGACTCATACTTCTAATCCTAGCTCTAGCTATTCAGGAGGCTGAGATCTGAGACTCGTGGTTCAAAGTCAGCCCTGGCAGGAAAATCCACGAGACTCTATTTCCAACTAACCAGCAAGTGGAGCTGTGGCTCAAGTGGTAGAGCATTAGCCTTGAACAATAAAGTTCAGAGACAGTGCCCAGGCCCTGAGTTCAAGCCTCAGTACTAGCACCAAAAGAAAAGAAAAAAGAAAACAGTAGGGACTTTCCTGAAGGCACATTCTTTTGGCAGGTGCTCGGGGTTCTCATGCATGACAGGGGCAAGGAGTTAATCACTGAACAGATCTGTTGTGGTGAGGGTGCTGTTCAGAGTGTAGGGCGAGGGCAGGAGAAGACAAGGCAGCAGAACAGACAGGGCCAGATGTGGGGGTGCCCAAGAGGGAGAGAGCATGTCTCCCATCTAGCAAAATTAGGGTCACATGAATGTGTAGAAATTAGTCACTGCTTTCTCCAAAACCTCCCCTGACCCGACAGCTTCTCCTTCTCAAGGAGAGTGTGTATATGTCTGTCTGAATGTCTCTCTATCTCTCTGACTGTTTGTACCAAATACCCAGAAGATTCTGCCTCTGACCTTAAATGCTCAGTGCTCTGAAATGGCCACTCTGTTCCAGTTATGACCACTTTCCTCAGACTTTCCCCTCAGTCCTATACCTCATACCTTTACTCAACTTACACACCCTTCCTCCTCCTCGTCCTCCCTTCCTTGTTCCCAATCCCAAACACTAGACTCAACTCCATGGCTCTGTGTATGTGTGTCTGTGTGTGTATGTGTGTACATATGCACACATACGTACACACACACACATACCAGTTCTGGAGATTGAACTAAAGACCTGGGTGTTGTCTCTTAGTTTTTTCATTCAAGTCTGTTGCTCTATCATTTGAATCTCAGCTCCACTTTGGGCTTCTTGGAGATAAGAGTCTCATGGATCTTCCTCCCCAGGGCAAACTTCTAAACTCAATCCTCAGATCTCAGCTTCCTGAGTAGCTAAGATTACAAGTGTGAGCCACAGGCACCATGGCTTTTGTTGGAACCTCAAACCCTCTGACCTCCCAGATATCTGACTGTTTGACATTTGTCAAGTGTGGCCGCTGGAGCCTCAGGGAAAGGTCCTGGCAGAGTCCTGGCTCCCAGCTCATGAGACTCCCAGTTCTGCCTTGCATGCTCAGTGGGTTGCTCAAGTTGTATCTAGAGCACTGGCTGGGATGAGATTTGGGGATATGTGGGTAACCAGGTAATCAAGCCAGGAAGAAGAGCCCCTTCCCAGCATCAGAGCAGACCCCAACCCCGCCCCTAAATGTCACTCCGGAAGTGCTGGGGCCAGAGAGGAAGCTGCACAGTCCAAAGACTTCCTGGCACCAAATGCACTGCCCATTTCCTCTTTTGGAAAGAACCTGATCCAAGAAAAGGATACAAAGACTGGGAACCAGGAATAAAACGAAAGGGGGTGGGCTGGTCCAGAGAAGAAAGCAAAGATGGGAAATGAATTCTGGAATGTCTACTAGGAAAAACCAGTACATTCTTGCCTCTCATCTTTACCTGGGTTGGACAGGCAATGCGAGCTACTCAGACATCCCACCCCAGGGACACAGGAAGTCCTTCCTACTCCTCAGTCTCAGGCTCTTCCCCAAGGCCCTTCGGCTCCATTAGAAGTAAAGAATCTAGGCCCCACGTTCTACATAAAAACTTCAAGGATAAGCCAGGTACTGGTGGCTTACACCTGTAATCCTGGCTACTTTGGAGGCTGAGATCTGAAGATGGCGGTTCAAAGCCAGCCGAGGCAAATAAATCCATGACACTCTTATCTCTACCTAACCAGCAAAGAAAAAAAAGCTAAAGGTAAAGCTCTGGCTCAAGTAGTAGAGCACCAGCTTTGAGTGGAAAAGCTAAGGGACAGTGCCCAGGCCCTGAGTTCAAGCCCCAGTACCCACACATAAACAAAACAAACAACAACAAATGCAAGGTCACCCAGAAGCCCAATCGGATCATCTCTGACTGCTGTGGTTTTTGCCTCAGCCTGGCTTCTTCAGGCCTTTGTGGAGGCTCCCTGCTGGGCATGGGAGCCAGGCAGAACAGCAGCAGCAGCAGCAGCAGCTACCCGGCTCCTCTTTCTGCAGAAGACCTAGCTTACTCCTAGCTGGACCTTCCTTCCCTGCTTCATGCCGGGCATTCACACACTGAGATTTCTGCTCCCAGATTACTCTGTGAAGCCTCCTTGGGGCAGAAGGTGAGAGACCAGCAGGCTCTGCTTGGCTCAAGACTGTACATCTTACATGGCTAATGCCTTCTACAGAATTAACAGGATCAGTAAATGCTCCCTCTCCTGCCATAGATTCTTTCTTGCCTCCCCCCTGCTCCCTTCATCCCGAGGTGTGTGTGTGTGTGTGTGTGTGTGTGTGTGTGTGTGTGTGTGTGTGTGTGTGTGTGTGTGCCAGTACTGAGAATTGAACTCAGGGCCTTTCTCACTTTCTTGGCTTTTTTGCTCAAAGCTGGCACTCTATCACTTGAGCCATACCTCCACTTCCTTCCATAACTTTCTTCCTATGCCATTCCAGTCAACAGATGCCTGGCTCTACCTTTTACCCACTGTCCCAGCCCATGGCAGATTCTATTCCTTCCTCTTCTGTGAAGAACCACCAGATGTGGTCACTCTGTCCTTCCTTGGGTACCATTTTTGGGTCCCTGCTCTGGGATCCTGCTCTAGAAAAAGCACAAGTGGATGGCTTATTTCTAGTCCTTCTTTACCCAGTGTCCTGGTTACTGGATTCCAGCAGGATCTACGTGCATTGAAGAAGTCTCAAGTGACTTATTTATTCAATCAACTCCATCTCCAAATTCCTATCTAACCCTTCAGCAGGCTCTGCCCTCTGGGAAATCAATGCCCTCCCTCCTTCTCTCCCCCAACATAGCTATAGCCTGGCTTTTTCCCCTCTTCCTTGAAGGCTCCAAGGGCTCACCCAAGTGAATCAGGCCCCATTTGGCCCTATGCTGAGGTGAGCTGTGAATGCCCCTTGCATTCCTGATCTATCAACAACTCCCCACCCTCCATCACCCCCAAAATTGGCAAGAGCTAGATGCTGGCAGCTTACACCTATAATCCTTGCTATTCAGGAACCTGAAATCTGAGAACTGTGGTTCGAAGCCAGCCATGGCAGGAAAGTTCATGAGACTTTTAGCTCCAAAAATTGCCAAGAAGTTGGAAGTGGAGCTCAAGTGGTAAAGTGCTAACCTTGAGCAAAAGAAGCTCAGGAACAGCACTCAGGCCCTGAGTGTAAGCCCCAGGACCTGCACCAAAAGAAAAAGGAAAGAAACACTTGCAATTGGAAGCTCAATCCAGGAGGTGGTCTCCAAAGAACAATCAGGCCTGTGATGTCCTTCTAGGTAGGCATAGAGGCCTAGGAGACAGCATCCCCTCCCTCCGATGCTTCTTAGCCTTTATCCAAAGGTCTGTTGCTTGCACTCGGCATCTTCTTACTAGCCATCTTGTCCTATGAGGGGAGCAGGACGGGGGTTTCCTCTTGGCTTTCAGGGGCTAGGCAGAGGAAATTGGGGCTCAGCAAGAAGGCAGTCTGCAAGCAGTTCCACTTTAGCTCTGAGAAGTGACCAGATCTCCTTCTATGTGTAGAAGGCAACCCCAACCCTAAGGAACAGCATTTTGAGGCTATGCTACCTCTACAGGGTCCTGATGCTCCAACCTAGGCCAGCCCTGAATGCTTTGGGGTCTTACAGGCTTGGCTTCAAGAGGAAGGTGGAACTGTAGGGAGGGAAGGAGAAACGGGAAAGAAAGAATGAGCCTCCATCTCAGGCACAGCCTTAGGCTGTCATATTCAGAGTCCCCAGCTTTGAATTGTACACGATCTGAGGTAGATTTGGGCAACTAGGTAAGAAAGGTCTAGAAAAAGAGTCTTATAGAACTTGTCATCTAAATTTAGGCACCAAGATGAGCACAGCTAAGGCCAAAGGCACAAAGTTGGGGAAGGCTGCCCCCTAGCGCCAAGATCAGAGAATTTTTTTCTTCCTCCCTTCCTCCTTTCCTCCCTTCCTCCTCCTTCCTTCCTTCCTTCCTTCCTTCCTTCCTTCCTTCCTTCCTTCCTTCCTTCCTTCCTTCCTTCCTTCCTTCCTTCCATTTGTTTCTTTTCTTTTTGTGCCAGCCCCAGGGCTTGACCTCAGGCTCTGGGCTCTGTCCCTAGGCTTTTGTTCTCATGGCAAGCACTCTACCACTTGAGCCACAGCTCCACTTCTTCTTCTTCTTCTTTTTTTTTTTTTTATAAAGGTTGATTATAGATGAGTCTCTTTTATCTGTATGCCCAGACTGGCTTTGAACCACAATCTTCATATCTCAGCCTCCTGAGTAGCTAGGATAATAGGCATGAGCCACAAGCATTCAGCAGTCAGAGACTTCTTTATTGACATCTAGACATTCTTTATTGTAGTTCTTCCTAGACACCTGACATCTCAGGCCTAGGAAGACAGAAGTAAAGGAGGCAGGTAGCTGGGGGACTAGCCACTATGGTCTTCTCTAGAGTAGAGGGAGGTGTGACAGGATATACCAGACAAGTCAGGACAAAAGATAACACCCCTGCCCTCCTGGAAGCTTCATTCTGATTAGAACAACAAGAGTATATCAAGAAGGTAGGTGTTCGATTATTTGGACTTTGCCAGAAAACCATGCAGACATCCAGGTACAGAGAACAAAGAAGGGTTTATTGACAGGAAAGTGGCCTGCAAGACCCCTTCTCACAAGGGAGAAGTGAGAAGAAGCACCAGCTATTTTCTGAGGTGACCTATATAACCTAGAGGTTTAGAAGTGTCTAGAAAAGGCTAGGAGGCAGAGACCCTGGTGTGGACCTGAAGTCCACATGGCGGAGTAGGATTTATGGCTGCTGTCCAAATAGTAGATAAGGCACCCTGCAGCTGCCCAGAGCTGAAGGTCACTCTAAAGGGCTCTTGTTGCCTTATATGGTGGTAGCTGTCCCAGATAAGTATCATCCCAAGGTAAAGGGGGTTGGAGGTAGATTATTTACTGCCTTTATTAAATGGGCCTAGTGTTGCTTAAGAAAGGAGCATGCTAAGCTGTACAGAGGGGAAGAAGTGTACTAAACTATGGGAAGGGAGCTCACTTTGATAACAGTAGATTTGTGAGTCAATCTCAGCATGGTAACAGTTATGTAGGAATCCTACTTTTTATTCATTTGTTTGTTTTGTGTTAACAATAGGGCTTGAACTCAGGGCCTGGGCACTGATGCTTAGCTTAATGCTCAAGGCTGGCACTCTACCACTTAAACCATATCTCCAATTTGGGTTTTTTGGTGGTTAACTGGAGAAAGCCTCACCGAATTTCCTGGCCAGATTGACTTCAAATGGCTATCCTCAGATCTCAACCTTCTGAGTAGCTACGATTACAGGCTTGAGCCACTGATACCTGATAGGATCCTACTAAGAGACTAAGGACAAAGATTGCTTCTTCATCTGAGTTGAGATGTGAATGATAAGGGACCCAATCTTAGGGGATTCCAAGAGCTTTCCAGACACAGACTGCAAAGACTCAAGGCCAGGAACAAACATGGCACCTAAAGATGTCAGAGGGCCCAAAGCAAAGTGGGCAAGATAAGACTGGTTACAGTTAGCGAGAAAGACTATCAGTTTACCTGAAAAGCTATAGACAGTTCTGTAGGGATTGAATAGGGGTACACCATGTTCTGGGGGTATCCAGACCAAGCTAGACACTGGTGATTCACACTTGTAATTCTAGCTACTCAGGAGGCTGCTATCTAAGGATCAAGCCAGCCCAAGCAGAAAAGTCTTTAAGACTAATTATTTTATTAGTATTTAGGACTAATTATCTTTAAGACAGATGCTAATTAACCAGCAAAAAAAATAAATCAAACAAAAAACCCAAAAAACATAGCTGGAAGTGAGCTGTGGCTCAAATGTTGTACTACCATCCTTGAGCAGAAGAGTTAGGGGGCCAATGTCCAAGCCCTGAGTTCTGCCCTAGTATCAGCATTCAAAAATAAAAAGATCAGGTTAGCCAGGTACAGTGGCTCAAGACTGTAATCCTAATTACATGGGAGGCTGATGTTGGGAGATCATGGTTCAAAGCCAGCCTGAGTACAATCCATAGCGATGAACATGGTGATGCAAGCCATAGGGGAAGTACAATGGCTGAATGAAATGGTGACTGCTTGTCAACCCTATTGTCACAGAGAATTGTCACAAGAAGGCGAATCAAAGCCAGACCAGCCTGGGCACAAATATAACCAACACAGAAAGGAGCTGGAGCTGTGGCTCAAGTAGTAAAGCACTTGCCTAGCAGAAACGAGGCCCAGGCCAGCTCCCAGATGGTGAAGGGACCAGAGAGGAAGGAATGAGCAGAGGAAGACCACTTAGGAGTTAAGTGGTGACGATGGGGATTGGTCAAGGATGGTACTAGGAATGGGGAGAGGGGACAGGGCAGGTCCAATTCGATTTGGAAAAGAACTATATGAGTGGGGAAAAGGTAAAGAAAAGGGAAGACTTGGGAATAACAAACTCCTCCTAGGTTTGGATTGGGAATCACAATAAAGGAAGACATGGCACAGAGGACATTCGAAGTCTTTCTGGTTAGGAGTAAGGCGAGAAGTCTTGACATGCCCAACATCTCGGCTGGAAGACAGCTCGGGGGGTGGAGCTTTGACCTAGAACCACAGGAGGAAAAGGAAGCCCAGAATGTGCCTTTTGGGGGAGTAAGGGTAAGGAAGGAATTTCTTAGGAGAATGGATATCTGCAGGCAGGAGTTCTGACCTGGTGGCACCTAATTCAAAAATGACTTTAGCCAGGTGCCAGTGACTGGTGCTTGTAATCCTAGCCACTCAGGAGCCTGAGATCTGAGGATCATGGTTCAAAACCAGCCCAGGCAGGTAAGTCTGTGAGAATTGTAGCTCTCATGAACCACCAGCCGAAAGTGGAGATGTGGCTCAAGAGACAGAGCACTAGCCTTGAGCAGAAAATCTCAGGGATAGTGTCCAGGCCCTTAGTTCAGCGCTCTCCAGTCTCAGTACAAACAAAGAAAAAGACATCTTAGGACTAATTTCCCCCCTACAAGTTTCTTTTCCCATCACATCTAACCTGAATCCTACAATCAATTAATCTTCCTAAGACACAGCTTATCTCGTGCTACTCCTGCTCAGTTATGACAATGAACAGTTTTGACAGCCACATTAATAATTTGTGAAATTACTCTGCGGAGTGTTTTCTCCAAGTGTCTCTCAATCATTATGACGAGCTGATGAGGGATTGTTCCCTGTAGACCAGAGAGTTTCAAGCTGTGTTGGCTAATATGATAGCCACTGAGTCACATGCAGCTATTTAAATTAAAATTACGTAAAGTTAAATATATATACATTAAAATGCAGTTTCATGCTCAGGGCATAGCAAAGATCCAATAGTCACATGGAATAATGGCTAGCACCGTGACAAGCATAAATATAACAACTTCCCTTGTGGTATAAAGTTCTATTGGGTAGCTCAGAGTTAGGCATCCTGCTCAGGGTTGGTCACCAAATAAATAGTGAAGTTGGCCTTTGATCCCAGTAAGGAGCCATTCCGTAGCCCTTTACTGTTTCTGTAATTATTTTAAAACAAAACAAAACATTAGCTGGGCATTGGTGGCTCATGCCTGTAATCCTATCTACTCAGGAGGCTGAGATCTGAGAATAGTAGTTCAAAGTCAGCCAGAGCAGGAAAGTTCTTGAGACTCCTCAATTAACCACCAAAAAGCCAGAAGTGAAGCTGTGGCTACATTGGTAGAGTGCTAGCCTTGAATGGAAAAAGCTCAGAGATAGTGTCCAGGTCCTGAGTTCAAGCCCTAGGAGTCACACACACACACACACACAGAGTAAAACAGGCTCTAATGGTGTGGTGGGTATCAATGAGATGGGGAAGGGGGAATGGAAAGAATGAAGAAGCATGAATAGGAGCCAGGTACTTTTTTAAAATTTATTTTTGTGCCAGTGAACTCAGGACCTTGCACTCTTACTTGGCTTTTTCCATTTGAGGCTAGCCTTCTACACTAGAAGCACAGCTCTGCTTTTGACTTTTTGCTGGTTAGCTGGAGATAAGAGTCTCTCAGATTTGTCTGCCTGGGCTGGCTTCAAACCTCGATTGCCAGGTCTCAGTTTCCTGAGTAGCTAGCATTACAGGAATGAACCACTACTTTATACAAATACATAAAACTAGAACAATGAAAGCTGTTGAAATTGTTTTAAGAAAGCAAAAGAGGATAATCGAGAGAGATAGAGGGGTGAGATTGATCAGGATACATTGTATACAAGGGTAGATATGTCACAATGAAACACCTTTTTACAGCTTATATGTACTATCAGAAAAATCTTAAGAAAAAAAGTAACAGTTTCAGCCTTGACCTTCTCCTACAATCTGGATCTAAGTATTTCTCATTTTCTTGCACAACCTCTCTCAGCAGGAACTTGCTCATCACCTTCCAATATTCATAATATTTTTACACTCCTCCTTTCTTCTGTCTGCCCTGCTAATGAAATCATACCTAACCCTTAGGTTTAAATAGCTTAAATATCTCTGGAATCTATTCCCTCCCTTCCCTCCCACTACCCCCATTTTACAGCTGCCAGAAGCACCTCTTCTTGTGGCTACCTTCTGTTGCTCCTAATTACACTTTCCCAATTGTCCAGTGTACCTAAGTTAGGCCAGTCAGTTTTAGAAGCACCTCTTCCTCATCACTACTCTTTGAAGTAGGTATTTTTGCTGCAGCTTGAACTCAGGGCCTGAGTGTCCCTAAACATTTTTTTTGAAGGCTAGCACTCTACCATTTAAGCCATACTTCCATATCTGGCTTTATGGTGGTTAATTGAAAATAGTTTCTCCAGCTTTTCTGACTGGGTTGGCTTCAGACTAGGATCATCAGATCTCAGCTTTCTGAGTAGCTAGGACTGCAGGCATAAACCATCCACAGCTTTTTTTAAAGCCCCTCAGACTATTTTGAAGCAAGACAGGTATAGTTTACATCACACATTTGGTAACCAGCATGTACTGCCTAAGTTCCTTGTGCCTAACCCTCTTTATTCTTATTTGTTACCTCAATGTGCTCACACTTACCTTTTCAAAAAATATTTATGTTTCTATGTGCCAGACACTCTTCTAGGCATTGGACAAAATAGGCACTATCCATGTGCATTGTCCTAACTGCATAACTTATGAATACAGTACCTTACTGAGCAAAGGGCTTTCACTGATGGAATACAGTCAAGGAGCTGGAAATGAGGACCTTATCCCCAATTACCAGTCTCCCTAATTACAGATGTTCTTATAAGAGAAATGAGAGAGGAAGAGGGCCCCAAGCCAAGGCCTGTGAGCAGCCTCTGAGAAGATAAGGGAACAAGTTTTCCTCCTAGACTATAATAGTCCCTTGATTTCAGCTAAAATAACTTTTGTTTGGACTCCTGACCTATATGTGTATTGTTTTAAATTTGTGGTCAATCGTTACAACAGCAAAAGGAAATGAGTAGAAGGAGCATTGGTTCCCTGCCTGCTGCAGGTGTGTCCGCAAGCCCATTCTGCCCACTAGTGGGCACAGCCCATGTTATACTTGGAGTTCCTCCCCAGCTCCCAGATGGGGCTGGATGCCCAGAGCTCCAAATATTCCTGCTTACAGATTCAAGTCTCTTTTGAGTTTGGGGTGTATTTGGTAGGGACCTGGGGGGATGAAAGGAAGGGAGATTTCAGTGAGGAGAAAGTGTTTATGGTTGGGAAGTAACTAGAATGAACAGAAAACTTTTGAAGTATACATAAAGAAAGCCCAAGGGAGGAAAATGCCCATGGCTCACACCTATAATTCTCCATACTCAGGAGGCTGAGATTTGGGGGAATCACTGTTCAAAGCAGGCAAGTCCATGAGACTCTATCTTCAAAGTAACCAGTAAAAAAAAAAACAAAACAGAATGGAGTGTAGCTCAAGGGATAGAGTGCCAGTCTAATAAACAAGAGACCCTGAGTTCAGATCCCAGTTTAAAAAAAAAAGTATGAAAGGTTATGTAAATATCATACAGTGAAAAACTTTGTAAAATTAATTTATGTTACTAAAAACATTAAAATTAAAAGACTTGGTTGATAGGCATAGAAAGAATTACAGTATTTGCTATATATATTAAAATCATATGCTGTATATTACAATATATGTCGCATATAATATTACACAATACATGCTATATTTACAATACATGGATATGCATATATACACATATGCATATGTATATGTATATACAGTACTTTTGTCTAAGTATATACATATATGTGTATATATAGATATATAAATATACTTAATATTCTTATTTGGTGGTGCTGGGGATTTAATCCAGGGTCTCTTACTTGCTAAGCTTAGCTCTATCACTGAGGCTCACCTCAGCTCTTTTTTTAATGTATTAATTCTGTGTGTGTGTGTGTGTGTGTGTGTCCTAGTACTGGGGCTTGAACTCAGGGTGCTCTACTTCTCGAACCATGCCTCTACCTCCATTTTTTGTTGGTTACTTGGAGATAAGAGTGCTGTGGATTTGTCTGCCTGAGCAGGCTTGGAACTGTGGTTCTCAGATCTCCACCTGTTGAACTAGAACTAGGATTATAAGCGTGAGCCGCCCACACGTGGCTTCTGTAGTAATTCTTAGGGAGAATTTTCAGAATAAAGTTTTACCAGAGAGTGTACTTCCTGTTCAAAGATGAAAATTTAAATTGAAAAAAAAAAAAAAACCATCACCACAGGTGGCAGGTGCATCGGCCTGGGGACAAACCCAGGAATCCGCAGTTCTACCAGGTGTCAGCCCAAGCCATGGGGCCTGAATTGCCTGGCATGGCTGGGCACGATGCCAGCATATTCGCTGCGCCGGCGGCCTCCGGCCGGAGAGGGCGCTGTGCCTGCGGCGCGGGTGGGGTCGGGGCGGGCCGGGGCGGTGTGGGCGGGGCTAGCGGCTGGGGCTGGGCTGGGCTGGAGCTGGGGCTCCGGCTCGCACTGGGGCCCTGCACCTGTGACTCCCGTCCCCGCTGGTCCTCGGCCCGCCGGGCTCCCGCAGCGCCCCCCTCCCGCCATGGCTCCGTCCCGGATGCAGCTCGGCCTCCGCGCCGCCTATGCGGGGATCAGCTCGGCGGCTGGCTTCTCCATCTTCTTCGTCTGGACGGTGATCTACAGACAGCCGGGGACTGCGGCGATGGGGGGTCTCGCAGGTAGGCGCGGGGCGCGCGGGGCGCGCGCGGGGCCGGCCGTTGCTGCGCGCGGCTCCCCGCGGCGGCGCCGTCCCCCGCAGTGCCGCTGGCGTGTTTATCCCCACACCTCGGGGCGGCGGCGGCGCAGGCCCCAGGAGGCGTCCAGGCCCTCCGGGACCCCCGACGTCCCTTGATCGGGGGTGCGAGTGGCCCCCCTCTGCACAACTCTGGTCCGCCTCCCGGGTTACCCGGTGTGCCCTGCTGCCACCACTGCGTCCTCTGCGCGCCCGCTTTGCTGGGCGCCCCTGCTCCTGAACACGCTCTTGTTTCGGGGTTTGGGGGTGGGGGGAAGGCTTGCCCAAGCGTCCTGGTAACAAGCAAGGAAGGAAGAGAGCTGGGAAGGGGTTGGGGGGGGGGGGAGGGTAGGACCATCTGGCTGCCCCGCAGCCGAGATCAGGAGGATCAGATGTTAACTGGACCTTATTTACTTCTCAACCACGTTGCTGCCCGCCTGCTGGCTCTTTCAGTACTTGCTGGGTGACTTTAGGTCTTATGTCTTCATCTCTGTGCAAAAAAAAAAAAAATTGGTGTGAAGGGGAAAAAGTTGATTTGTGTTCGGTGTGTGTGTGTGTGTGTGTGTGTGTGTGTGTGTGTGTGTGTGTGTGTGTGTGTGTGTGTGTGTACACTGGTCCTAGAGCTTGAACTCAGGATTGGGCACTGTCCACGAGTTGTTTTTGTTTTTTTCTTTTTTTACTCAAAGCTGGGACTCTCCCACTTTGAGACACAGCTCAACTTCTAGCTTTTTGGTGGTTAATTGGAGATAAGGGTCTCCTGGACTGAACTGTCTGGGCTGGCTTTGAACCATCATTCTCAGATCTCAGGCTCCTAAGTAGGATTACAGGTGTAAGCCACAGGCCCCCAATGTAACTGTTTTTTTTGTTTTTATGTCAGCCACTGTGTTAAGCAGTCAGCTTCACTATTTCATCTAATCCCTTTATTAGTTCTAGGAGTAGGTATTATTATGATGCTAGGTTTCCAGACACAAAAACCAAGGCTTTATAGTAAGTCACTTGTGTAGCATTGGCACGTGGGGAAGAAGGTATGGGAGAAAGTACATGCAAAGATAATGCTTTTACCTATGATGATCTTATTCCATTACTAAAAGATTCTTAACTAGGATAACTAAAAATAACTCATGTACCCACTGTCCCATCCTTGCTTGGGTAGTGGAGGAACATCGGGTGGGCTTTGTGCCTTATAAGAAAGACATATATAGCCCTAGCCTAAGCTAATGCCAAGCAAGGTGCTGGCGGTCACCAAGAAAGAGCAGGCAGAGTTCCTGGCTGGGAAGTTCTCAGGTCTGCCTGGGTGCCCCAGCATACCTGTGGGAACAGGACTCAGTCTTGGCTCCTTTCTCCCTGGACTGCCCCTCCCCATACTTTCTATTGGTCCTGTTGCTTTTAGCTGGGCATCAGTGGCTCATACCTGTAATCTTAGCTACTCAGGAGACTGAGATCTGAGGATCATATTGGGAAGCCAGGCCGGGCAGGAAAGTCTGTGAGACTCTTTTTTATTTTTTTTTTTGGGTCCGGTCGTGGGGCCTGAACTTTGAGCCTGGATGCTGTCCCTCAGCTCTTCAGCTCAAGGCTAGCGCTCTACCACTTGAAACACAGTGCCACTTCTGGCTTTTTTCTTTTTGCTTATGGGGTGCTGAAGAGTTGAACCCAGGACCTCATGCATGCAAGGCAAGCGCTCTACCACTGAGCCACTTTCCCAACCCCTCTGTGAGATTCTTATCTCCAATAAACTACTCAGAAAAAGCCAGTAGTGGCATTGTAACTCAAGTGGTAGAGTACTAGCCTTGAGCACAGACAGGCTTAGGGACAGAGCCCAGGTCCTGAGTTCAAGCCCCAGGACCAGCATAAAAAGAAAAAAAAAGTTGTTTTGGGGGTTCACAGTTGCTGGGACTGCAGATAGGAGGGATGGATGTGGGGGCTGGTGAGAAATCCTTGAGCTCAGTGACTGTTCAGAGACTGGTAGGACCTGTTAGAGGTGAGTCTTTCCTAACCAGGTGACCCTAGGCATCTCAGTACCTCTGGGGCCTCAGTTTCCCAGAAGGAGTGGGCGGTGATGCCACTGGAGTGTTCTCTAACTCTTCTCCAGTTCTGAGATGTCCAGTGTGCCTGTCTAATTCCCAGGAATCTGCAGCCTGCCCGCCTTCTTCCTCTTCTGGGGTGCAGTGTCAGCGGTTGTCTATCTTGTGAGCACTCTACTTCTGACTCTGCATTTTGCAGCCCAGAAGCTGCTGAGTCACTGCAAGGGAACCCCAGGGGCTCTGCTTCTATGCTGGGCCACGTGGCACTGGTGGGCATACTGGCTGGACATGCTGGCCCCTGGGCAGGGTTAGCCCAGGAAGCTCCTGAACCCAGGAGGCAAAGCACTTGGCCGACAGTCCCATCCCATCTGGGGAGAAGTGGGTGTGCAGAAAAGCAGTGGCAGAAGGGAGGTGCGTTTCCTGGAGAAGCCACGTTGGATCCACCAACTCTGGTGCAACACAATCTTGCTTTGGGGGTCTAGAAGACCAATGAAAGAGAAGAGTAAAGTTGGCTTCTAAGACCAAACAGTGCTATGTTCTTCCCACCTGAGTGAAGAGGAGCTCTGGTGTGCCTCTAGCCTTTTTTTAATTTTTAATTTTTTTACTGTTGCTATAAAGATGACATGCAGAGGGCTACAATTACACGAGTCAGGTAAAGTACATTTCTTTTTGGATAATGTCACCCCTTCCCTCACTCCCAGTTTCCCCTTCCTGTCCCCTCCACCCACAAGTTGTGTCATTTTCAACATAATATTTAGTGGGTACCACTGCTGTTCATCCCTTTTCCCTCTTTTTTTTTTTTTGCTGGTCCTGGGGCTTGAACTCTGGGCCTGGGTATAACCTTAAGCTCCTTTAGTTCAAGGCTAATACTCCACCACTTGAGCCACAGCACTGCTTCTGGCTTTTTTTTGTGATTAATTAGAGATGAGCCTCATAGACTTTCCTGCCCAGGCTGGCTTCAAACTGTGATTCTCAGATCTCAGCCTCCTGAGTAGCTAGAATTACAGACATGAGCCACCGGTACTCAGCTGTTCCTCCATTTCTATATCCTCCCCTCCTTTACCTTCCCAAAGACAGATAAACAAGAACAAAAAAGAAAGAAAACAGCAGCAAAGAAAAAAAGTCACGTTTCCATTTCCTAGAGTTCATTTCAATAAATATTTTATATGATCAGCGGGACATAGGCATTGTGCCTTTGTGTTCTTCCCCTAAAAAAATCCTCCTTTGGTCTCACCATGAATGCCTAGAGTCCTGTACGATTTATTGTGTTGCACTGTATTTTAGTTCTAGCTTCTGCATAGGAGAGAAAACATATGCTGGTTGTCTCTCTGAGCTTGACTTACCTCCCTTGTTCTAGGTCCATCCATTTCCCTGTACCCCCCAGCCATTCTTACCCCCAGCTGTAAGAAGAGAGAGAGGACTGGGGTGCATACGTATTAGGGCCCTGACTCAGGACATGTCCTCTCTGTCTGCTTTTCCCTTGTGGGCTACTCTGGGGACTTCCTGGCTTCACCCAAACCCAATGCTGGCATTTCCACTGACCGACGCTGTGGGTCCAGAGGGCAGGTGGCTGGAGCCAGACTAAGGTCTGGCATGGCTGCAGCCAGGTAGGGCTTCGGACCTGCCTATTCTATACCAGTTTGTGCAGACCAGGCTCCCTGAAGCCCCAGAAGGAAGAGCCAACTGCCTCCTGCTGGTGGTGTGGGAGGGGACTAGGAAGAGCGGGGCTCAGTGACTATCTGGGGGTTTTGAGGGACTGGCCTTCCCTCCAGTAGTTTGGGAGAGCCAGGGCAGGTGCAGTGGGCCTCCGGATTGGCTTTATCTGGAGGAGGCCTGTGTGCAGCGGCTGGACCAGGGTTGAATGGAGGTGACAGGTGGGAAATGTATCTGCACATTAACAAGGAACAAAACAGACATCTTGCAGGGTACCGGTGGCTCACACTTGTAATCCTAACTACTCAGGAGGCTAAGATCTGAGGATTATGGTTCCAAGCTAGCCTGGGCAGCAAAGTCTGTGAGGCTTTTATCTCCCATGAATCTCACCAAAAAGCCTGAAATAGAGCTGTGGCTCAAGTGGGAGAATGTTTGCCTTGAGCGAAAAAGCTCAGGGACAGTGCCCCAGCCCAGAGTTTAAGCCCCAGGACCAGCACCAAAAAACCAAAAAAATGATCTTTTCCTTCTATTCTCAGCCCTATTTGTACATGTAGGAATGGAAGTTTGGGGGAATCCACTGGGTTATGAACACTGGGTCTGAGCTGGTGTCTTCACGGGGCTCTGTTTCAACATTTCCTAATCCAGAAACTGCTGAGTCACAGAGGGACTTATTTTTCTCCTAAGCTGGCTTCTAGAATCTTCAAGTGGGAAAGGATTTTAGAGCTCAACTCCAATCCCCACGTGGCATGAAGAGAGAGAGAGAGTGAGTGGACCTGTCACCAACAGGTGTCCCTCTCTGTCTCCTGACTGCCTATGATAAGGGCCTGTTAGGAAATCAAGCAGGGAGAGCCTACACCCTTGGCTCAAGCCTATAATCCTAGCTACTCAGGAGGCAGAGAGCTGAGGATCATGGTTCAAAGCCAGCCAAGGCAAGAAAGTCTATGAGACTCTTATCTACAATTAACCTTCAAAAAAAATCCAGAAGTGTGTGTGGTGGGCGAGGATGTGGGGGAGAATCCATGTAGAAGAAGGGGTAGCCTTGATCAAAAACAAAAAAAGCTCAGTGACAGTGCTCAAGCCTTGAGTTCAAGCCTCAGGATTAGCGTGCACGCACACACACACACACACACACACACACACACACACACACACACACACACAAAGGGAAAAAAAAGGAAGACAAGAAATCAAGAAGGGGTCTGGAGGTATAGCTCAGTGCTAAAGCTCAGTGTTAAACCCAGCCACGTGCTAGGTCCCCAGCTTCAACCCTCAGCATTATTTCCCCCCTCAAAAGAAACTAAACAGCACCCCCAAATGAAAACTTACAATGCCTGGGGAGGAAGCTGGAAAAACTTCTGAGGAAAGTGGCTGGCACAAAATCCAGATCACACCAGACAAAGCAGAAGCTGTGGGTTTATTATTCTGTCCACCTGGTGTCTTGCTTCAGTGTCCTGGCCAGGCAGAGTTGGAGGTATGCTTTGTCTTGGCCCACCCTGATCTCGGGAAGTCTACGTTCCAGACCCTCAATCCCAAAGGAAGGTTGAAGATGGACAAGTATCAAGATGGGGGTGGGGGGAGGTCACAGAGTGGGTAAGGACACCCACTGTGGAGTCGGTGGGCCTCTTCCCTACTGTAGGTTTCCTGGTTATTCAGGCTAGCAGGACCTCAGCCTCCTCACCTCTATTTTTAGATGTAGAAACACCAAGGGCTCCACAGCAGTGCTGGGCTCCAGATTTTCTAGCTTTAAAGTCTCATGGGGTTTTGTCCCTCACTAGACTGTGACAAAGCTCCTTCCTCCTCTTTTTCCTAAAAAAAAAAAGTGACCATTTCAGATATGAAAAATAGACTAGTTAGTGCAGTACTGAGGCATAAACTCAGGGTCTTGCTGCTATCCCCGAGCTTTTTTTTTTTTTTTGCTCAAGGCTAGTGTTCTGCCTCTTGAGCCACAGCTCCAAGTCTAGCTTTGAACCGAGATGTTCAGATCTCAGCCTCCTGAGGAGCCAGGATTACAGGTGTGAGCCATCAGAACCTGGTGGATAGATAATTTAATATGGAAGGTTTATCACTGGGCCTAAGAAATAAAATGTTATAGATGACCTTCACTAGCCTCCCCCACTTTCAATACTTAACTTTTCTTCCAGCCAGATGTGTGCCCTTGCTGGCATGGTAAAAGGCTCCTGTGCACGTGGTAGATGCAGCAGCTCTTTTTGGAAAGTCCCCTTGCCCCCTGGATTGTGGCAGCTTAAAGCATCAAGAACCCAGGCTTTGCAGCCAAGAGCCTGCAGCTGCCTCTGCCTCTTTTCTGCTTGTTCTTCCCCATGGCCCCTGCTCCAGCCCTTGCCAATGGGCCTGGTATTTGTTCCACTGCTTGAGCTATGTGAGCAGGCACTGCCAGGCACCAAGAGTTGAATTCTGTCCTATTGTACTGGCAGAGAGCAGCTGTTAGCCTGAGCAAGTACCCACCAGGCCCAGAGGATGCTGGGGATGCTGGCTTGCCCTTTGCTGCCAGCTAGAGGGAAGGGTCTAACATGTAGCAAAGAGCAAGAAGGTCACTTGGTGCTGGGTGGTCCTGGGAGGGCTAGGGCTGGGCTTCCTCATCCTGAAGAGCAATCCAGAATTTGGGAAGAGCTCTGCTGCCAGAGCTCAGCCACAGGCCTCAAAACTTGAAAGGCTGAGGTCCCTGCGGACAGACAGATTCAAAATTAAAAACAAGAACATTTTAAACATTTTAAAGGCCATATTAAAAGTAATATTTTGGGGAAAGATGCTTATGTTTAATAAATACACAAATCAATTAGGAGCCAAGTGGTGGGCTATTCCTATAATCCTAGCTACTCAGAAGGCTGAAATCTGAGGATTGAGGTTTGAAGCCAGCTGGGATGGACACATCTGTGAGACTCTTATCCAGTTCACCAAAAAGAAACTGGAAGTAGGAGTTGGAGCTATGGCTCAGTTGGCAGAATGCTAGCCAGTGGGTGAAAGCGCCAGGTACTGAGTTTGAGGACCAGCCTCCAACCAAAACACCAAACAAACATCAGACAAACAAAAGCTGGAAATATAGGTGTAGCTCAAGTGATAAGAGCATGAACCAGCCTTGAGCAGAAAAAGTTGAGCAAACTCAGGAGGCTGAGATCTGAGGATCACAGGTCTCAGCCAGCCCAGGCAGGAAAGATCCTGAGACTCTTATGTCCAATGAACTACTCAGAAAAAGCCAGAAGTGGTGCTGTGGTTCAAGTGGTAGAGCGCTAGCCTTGAGCACAAAGAGGCTCAGGGACAGTGCCCAAGCCCAGAGTTCAAGCCCTAGGACTGGCAAAAAAAAAAATTGTAACCAAAAGAATTGTGTGATCAAGCAGGAAGTGGGAAGTAAAAATAATCACAAAATTAAGCCAATTGATCTGTTTTCACAGTCTACCAGGAGTTAAATAAAAGTAAAGACAATCACAGCCAAAAAAAAAAAAAATAGCTGAGCAAGGCCCTGAGTTCAAGCCCCAGTACTAGTGTGCAGGCATGTACACACACACACACACACACACACACACACACACACACACACATTAAGGAGAAGAGGGACATGGTTCTCACAAATCTCTTTTGTCTTGCTTTTTAGAAGGCAGCTTTGAGTCTCATGCGCTGCATTTGAGTCCTGAGGTCAAACTCCAGGGAAGGCACCACTCCGCAGTCATGAAGTAGAATGACAAGGGACAGTCTCCTCCATGTTTTCATGAAAACAAGTCTGGCCTGGTGGACCTGGGATCCCCCAGCGGCTGGGCTCAGGCAGGGAGAGGAGAGGGGACCGCAGCCTGGTAGGTGGGAGGTGGCTGCGTCCCGCTGAGCAAGTCTGTTCCCACAGGTGTGCTGGCCCTGTGGGTCCTGGTCACTCACGTGATGTACCTGCAGGATTACTGGAGGACCTGGCTCAAGGGGCTTCGTGGCTTCTTCTTCGTGGGCATTCTCTTCTCAGCTGTCTCCGTCGCTGCCTTCTGCACCTTCCTCACATTGGCCATCACCCAGCATCAGAGTGAGAGCATGGGGATGGGGGAGGGGCGCTGCCAGGAGGAAGCATTCCCTGAAGTCTCTTGTACACCCGCTCCTTCCCCCCCCCCCCCCCCATACCAGCTTATGTTTAAGGAACTGGAAAAAACATTTGATCTTACTGCTAAAATAGAGAATCAGTCTCCACCCCCTAAGATAGGCAATAAGACTTAGTAGGACCTACTGGACACAGGGCATGGCCTGTGTCAGCAATCCCCAGAGAATGATTGGTATTGTTCAGTCTCTGCCTAGCTCTGAGAGGAGAGTGCCCTCTGGCGGCTATGACAGGAAGTACCCAGAGGCCCTTCTCCAGACCCCCTGTGTAGTCTGATGCAAGTTGAAGTCACTTGGGGTACTTGTCACAAAGATAGAGGGGGCTGGGCACTGGTGACTCACACCTGTAAGCTTAGCTACTTGGGAGGCTGAGATCTGAAGATCATCACAGTTCCAAAGTTAGCCCAGGCAAGAAAGTCTGTGAGACTTTCATCTCCAATTAAGCACCAAAAAAGCTGGAAGTAGAACTGTGGCCCAAGTGGTAAAGCACCAATCTTTAGCAAAAAAAAGCTCGAGAACAACACCTAGACCCTGAATGCAAGCCTCAGGATAGGCACAAACAAAACAGAAAGGTAGTAGATGGTACAGACCTGTGTCTGGCCAGCCCTGACCTTCCCTTGCCTCCCATGACTTCCAGCCTCCAAACTCTGGGATATGCTCAAACTCATATCCTGCTCCAGTCTCTGGAAGACTGCCTCACCAGCCAGGAGATGGAAGGGGTACTATGTCAGGAGGGTGGCCCTGGCTTTGTGCACTGCTCTTGGGTCAAGGATGGGCCTCTCCAGTAACCACTGCCCCCTTCCCTTTGGCAGGCCTCCTGGATCCCAGCAGCTACTACCTCTCCTGCGTGTGGAGTTTCATTTCCTTCAAGTGGGCCTTCCTGCTCAGCCTCTATGCCCACCGCTACCGGGCTGACTTTGCCGACATCAGCATCCTCAGTGATTTCTGACCCAGGAACTGAGGTCACTGTGGCCTGGGGGGCCCTGAGGACCTGAACTCAGCCTCTGAGACACCAAGTGGGCCTACCCCTCCCCGCCATGCCCTGGAGACCCCAGAACTGTGGCAGAAGATACACAAGAGGACCACTACAGTTTCCGAGGAAACTGTCTATATATCTCCTTATGGGGGGGGGGAGACTGGTGTAGTGGAGGGGGTTCTCACAAGTAGCTCCTCAGCCTAGCTGGAAGGCAGCTTGGATCCATTCCGGTGGATTGATCAGCACTTTGTAAGTCAGGCCAGAGCAGTGGAGTGAAGAGAGAGAGGATAAGACTCTGAAGTCTTGACCTCTGGCTAAGGACAGGTTTGATCCCTGCTGCCCCAGGCACTCTCACTGAGGCTGGCGTGAGAAGCTGGGGTGTTCAGGTCAAGTGAGGAACCTCTAAGAGGCCTCTCAGCCCCCTCCCTTGCATTCTGTTATCCCCAAAGGCCATGTAGTTAAAGTCATGTCTCAGAAAGGTGACCTGTGGCCCTGTCCTCAAGGGAGAAGAGTTGAATGGAGAGTTCTGTGTCCCTACTCCCATCCTTCCACCCAGATCTGGTCTAGGGCCGGTCTGTCTGTGTGTCACAAGGCCACACACCTGAGCACCCTCCAAATGAGGCTAACCGAAAGACCATGGCAAGTACATTCCAGCCAAAAAGGCTTTTGAGGGAAGGGGACACACACCAGCCCAGCTTACCACCCTTCAACTAGAGGTTTGATCTTTAAAAAAGAAAAGCCTTTTCCCTCATGAAGGACAACTTGTGCTTTTCTTCCCCGACCCTGGGGCTCACCTAACTCCATGGTCTGTGTTATCCCCATCTCTTTCTTCAGGCTGCCATTTTGCACATCTACTCCTTTTCTACTTGTCCTGCCCCTAGCTCTGCCTTATCTGTCACCTTAGCAGAAATACAGTGGGCATTTGTATCAGACAGCTTTCAGGTTGTTTTCTTGGGGAAGTAGGAAACTTGGGAGCAAATTGTGGGGAATGATGGGCAGGGAAGGGTGAGTCCTTAAGCTATCTCAATAAACCATTTTGCTAAATTGCACTCTGGAGGGCAGGGGTAGGGTCTATCTACCAGCGCTAGAGCTGCTCAGCACCAGGAATATAATGGCTCTAGCTCAGTACTCTCCTGGACTCCCTGCTCTGCCCAGCCAGGGTTAAGATACCCACAAGCACCACCCTAACAACCCCCCAAAAGATTCAGCACCTGAAGCCCCTCTTCCCTCCACCTCTGTCAGGCTGCTCAGGGCTCAGATCCAGGACTATGCGAATGAGAGACTGGCAAAGCCTGGCAGACAAAACCAGCAAGGCAGGTACTGGAGCCTCACTGCTCACGCTGGGCGTGCTTGTCCCAGCTTGTCTCACCCACTCTTCCTGGCTCAGTACGTGCTTAAGAAGCCATGCCACAGGAAGGCAGAAAGCAAACAGAAAACAGTGTCCACTTCTAGAACCTTCTATCGATACACAGAGGCCCCCTGGAGGTGATGAGACTGAACTCGGCTCCCAGCTAGAATTTAAGTCCAGGTGCGGTGATTTCATGACCCTTTGGGGTGCTTGGTTGAATAAACCCTGTGTTCCCTTCCGCCTCCTTGGGCCGCTCAGTTATTATCACTGCCTTCGTCTCTCCTAGAGAGAAAGGCAGGGGCAGGGGTGGCAAGGGTGTACTCTGAGCAGTGGCTACAGGAAGAGCTGAGCCCCGCCTAGCCTTGTCCCTGATCCAAAGGCACAGGTCATGCAAAGCAGCCCTGTATGGATGGTGCCGCTTCACACCCAGCAGACACTTTCACAGAGACATTAGAGCAAATAAAACATTTATTGTTCAGATTTTTTCCACTTTTTTCTTTTTTACAAAAACATGCATACGTACACAGGGTATTGTGGGTCCTGAGGGAGTTACACACACACACACACATACATTCTCACACACATTCGCGCGCGCGCACACACACACACACACACACACACACACACACACACACACACACTCTTCTTAGCCCCAGGTTCTGGACTCCAAAAGCCTTAAAGACTGAGGGGACAGCCTCCCCTCCCCCACATCTGTGTCTACTCACCCACCCTCTTCCTCTCAGCCATGCTAGTCCTATGTGGGACAAAAGTCAGAGCTGGGGTGGGGGAGACCCCAGAAAACAGAAGGCTCATGGAGGGGGGGATAGACAGTGACCAGGGATTCCCCCTGGGGGGAGGGTCATGCTGTGCTTCTGAGGGGGGGGGGAGATGAAGGTTTGGCACCATGGGGTCAGGAAGCACCTGTCTACACCAGGGCACTGAGATGGTCCACAAAGGGGGGGTCCCCAGCAGGGCAGTGACCAGATCGGAGGCCTGCAGGTGACTGTTCTCACAGTGACAGAGCGGCTCAGAGCCCATTGGTGCAGGAAAGCTTCTAGAGGCATTCGAGGAAACAGGTGACAGGAGGAACTCCCCTGGCACTCCGGGGATCCCTTGGCTCCTCCTCTGCTCCCCCAGTCTCCCCCCAAACCCAGGAAGGGCCAAGTTCACATTTCTGCGTGGAGCCTGGGGCTGTGTGCAAAGTCTAGGGTCTGCAGAGCCAAGAATAGTGGTTAAAGGTGAGCCCACCTGAGCCAGTCCTCAGTGCAGTTCTGAGGGATGGAGGCCACAGCTAGAGGCCTCCACATGGAAGGGGACACTCTGCTGGGGCCTGTTGCCCAGCCTGCCTCCTCTCAGGGTCCTTTCTGACCCCCATCCCAGAGCTAGGGGCCTCCTCCAGCTCCCTGGGTGACTGTAAGGCAGGCTGGTCTCTGGTCCTGACTACCTGCCCGCAAGATCTCTGAAGACCAGGAAACAGGGCTGGTAGCAGAGGTGAAGAGAGCCGAGTCCAAAGAGAAGGCTGATGACTCTGAAGCCTAGAGATTCATCGGTTCTTCCTCTTCCACCAGCTGCTCTGAGGGCCTGGAGGACGCACAAGGGTAGGATGCTGGTGGACCAGAAGCTTCACACGGGGTCTTAGTGGGGTTACCCCCACACTCCTGGTTAGGAAGCCTGAGAGAACTAGTATGGTTGCACAGAGTCAGGCTCCGGGATCTTCAAGTCAGGAGAATATGAGAGGTTGGGGAGCTTGTGGACCCTCAAGGCTGTACCTCTGGCATTACCTGTCTTCAGTCAGGATGCCCACGGAGAGGGAAGCCAGTGCGGTCACGGCCTCCACTTCTGCATCAGCCCCTGGTACCCTGGGCCACCAGGAATCTGGACAGGAAGCCAAGCGCTGCATGCAACCCCAGTATTTACCTAGGGTAAGAAGCCAGGTCAGAAAGGTTAGAAAAAAAAACAAATCCTTTGACCCTGCATCCTACACCGGATACTGAGGCTGGAGATTCAGGCCCAGAGTCCAAGAACAGTGGGCGTGCCCTACGCTTGGGGTCAGCTCTCCTCAGTGCACCCTCTCCTAGCCTGCCCCTCCCTGCCTACAGCCCTGAACAGCTGGCAGAACAGGTTTGACATTGTAGTGCTGGGGAGTGGGGGATGCTCGTCCATTCTGCTGTCTCATCTGCTTGAAAGACTACCTCGAGCCACTCCCATAAGTGTGGGGATGTGAGGACCAGGGGGCCTCTTTGCCCTGCACTGAGTCTGGATCAAATTTGCTCACACATTCCTGAGCCCTGGCCTCCTGGAGCACAAGGTCTCACTCACGTGATCCTCACATGTGAGCTAGGTGTGGTTGTACATGCCTATAATCCTAGCATTTGGGAGGCTGAGGCAGGAAGATCTAAAGTTAGAGGCCAACCTGGGCTACATATTGAGTATGAAGCCAGGCAGAGTAATAAAATGAGATCCTGTGGGGCTGGGAAGGTGGCTCAGTGGTAGAGTGCTTGCCTTGCATGCATGAGGCCCTGGGTTCGATTCCTCAGCACCACATAAGCAGAAAAAAAAAAGCCGGAAGTGGTGCTATGGCTCAAGTGGTAGCAAGCTAGCCTTGAGCTGAAGAGCTGAGGGACAGCGCCCAGGCCCAGAGTTCAGGGCCCCAGGACCAGACCCCCCACTCCCCCAAAAAAATTAGATCCTGTCTCAAAAAAATAGAATGAAAACAACTGGCTAGATGTTGGTGATTCATGCTTGTGATCCTAACTACTCAGAAGGCTTAGATCTTAAAATCATGGTTTGAAGCCAGCCTGGGGCAGGAAAGTCCATGTGACTCTTATCTCTAATTAACCAGCAAACAGCTGGAAGTGAAGATTGGATTAAGTGGTGGAGTGCCAGCCTTGAGCAAAAAAGCTAAGGGACCAGCTGGGCAACGGTGGCTCATGCCTGTAATTCTAGCTACTCAGGAGGCTGAGACCTGAGGATAGGGGTTCAAAGCCAGCCCAGGCAAGAAAGTATGAGAGACTCTTATCTCTAGTTAACTACCAGATATAGCAACAACTGGAAGTGTAGCTGTGGCTTGAGCAAAAAAAGCTGAGGGTTAGTGCCCTGGCTCTGAGTTCAAGCCCCAGGACTGGCACAAAAAGAAGAGAAAAGAAAAAAAGAAAAGAAAAGAAAAAAAGGAAGGAGGAAAGGAAGGAAGGAAGGATTGAGAGAAAGAAAGAGAGAAAGGAAGGAAGGAAGGAAGGAAGGAAGAAGGGAGATAAAAAGAAAGAAAAGAAAAAACTAAGAGACAGCACCCAGGCCCTGAGTTCAAGCTCAGTACCAACACCCAAAACAAAAAAACCTGAACTGGAGCTGGGTGCTGGCATCCCACTCCTGTAATCCTAACTACTCAGGAGACTGAGATCTGAGGATAGCGGTTTAAAGCCAGCCAAGGCAGGAAAGCCTATGAGACTCTTAACTATAATTAACCATCTGGAAGTAGAGTTGTAGCTCAAAGTGGTAGAACACTAGCCTTGAGGGAAAAAAAAAAAGCCCAGGCCCTGAGGTCAAGCTCTAAGTCTAGACTGAAGATATAGCTAAAGTGGTAGAGCCCTTGTCTAGCAAGCTTGGGGTCCTGAGTTCACAGAGTTCACATTCTAGAAATCACCACAACCAACAGCAATAACAAGGGTTGAGCGTATAGCTCAGTGGTAGAGTGCTTGCCCGTAAGCTGATCCCCAGCACCACAAAATAACTAAATAGAAGAAAGAAAGAGGAGGTAGAAGGCTTATCCACATAGCTCATCTGGACCATGGGAACATCCTATATAGGTCTAGTTGGTCACATGCACTTGATAGAGTGACCTACTTTCTTTCCGTATCTCTAGAATATATCACCAGACTTTACATAGAGCATACAACAAATACTAAGTTCAAGTTGAAATTTCAAAGTGCTTTCCAAATGTGGGCTCTTCTTTTGATCATGGGGCTTGAACTCAGGGCCTGGGTGCTATCCCTAAGCTCTTTTGCTCAAGGCTAGTGCTCTACCACTTTGAATCACAACACCATTTCTCGCTTCCTGGTGGTTAATTGGAGATAAGAGTCTCATCAACTTTCCTTTCCCTGGCTTCAAAACATAATCCTCAGAGTACAGCCTCCTGAGTAGCTAGGATTACAAGTGTGAGCCTCCAACACCTGCCCCAAACGTGGACTCTTTTTCAGTGGGGTATTCTAAGACACAGCCCTGCTGTAAGCACAGCGCTGCCTGGGACCAGTCCTGAAGGGAGAGACTCAAAGCAGTCCTTGTTTGCCAAAAGGCCTGAATATCAAGACCTGCCTCCAGTTCTTGCATCAAGGAGGCCCACTGTCTTATGGGACCATCTGGAAAGCTCAGAGGTTACACTTTGGGATGGGACTGGTTCATCATTACTGCTGGGGTGACTCATGGGATCTGATTGCAAACTTAGCAGCTAGCCTCTACCCGCTGAGGACCAGTGAGCCCCTGATGTTGGTCCCCAAGTTGGGCCCAGAACTCACTGTGTACTCGGATCACAGCTTCCAGAGAGCGGATGGCGTTGAGGTTGGGTTTCTGCTTCCAGCCTTCTTCTGCAAGGGGATCCACCTACAGAAAACAGCCCCTCAGTTTCTCAGGGACCCACAGGCTTCGTTCTCTCCCCTAAAAAGGCCGCAACCCTCTAGCATAAATAGGCAAGGGCCACGGGCTCTGTGAGCTCAGAAGACATTGGCCATAGTAACCTTGACCTAGGAAGGCAATCTCTGGTGCCCACCGAATTTCAGTTCCCATACCTTTCCTTCCCTTCTCCCGCTCAGGCCAAGCCAATCCCAGCCCATCTGCCTGCTCTTTGGGGCAGGCCTATGGGAGCCTGTCTCACCTACTGCCACAGCCGCACGGGCACGGGTAGGGCAGCTCACCTTGTTGCCCAGAAGGGCAGCCACACAGGCTTCAGAGGCATCACAGATGGCTGTGAGGTCATGGCCACCCTCCAAGGCCAGCACCACCGCGCCTCCTGCCAAGTTCATCAGCTGCTGCGTCATGTACCCAAAGCCTAAACAGATACAAGGGGGTTAGGAGGAAAAAGCAGACCTATCCATACCCCTGTTACTTCCCCTGCTTGCTTCGTCCTCGGAAACAGTGACTTTAAGGCCATTGGATTCCATGCAAAAACCTGTCTCTGGCTCAGGGAAATTAAAGGTCTTGCCCAAATGACAGGGCTAGGTAAGACTCAAACCCAGGCATTAACTCCAGTCTGAGTGTTTTCCACTGGGGCCACCCTACCTCTTCTTTGTCTGTTCTCCTGTGGCCCAGGGAGTTTGGGGTACCCTCTGTTCTCTGTTGCCCCTCCCCCTTCAAGAGCCACCAGCCTAGTCTGAAAAAAATCACAGGACAAGGTGGGAAATTCTAGAACGAAGCTTCTACCTACGTCCCAGGGGGCTGATCGGGCTTCTCTGGTGAACTGACTTGGTACTGGGAAAGAGGCCTGGACCTTGCCAGGCTGGGGATGCCAGAGGATTCTCACTGCGGTCCTTCAGGCTTCTCATTCAGCAGTGGGCCAGCCACTGTTCCCTTCCCCTATGGATTTGGGCCATGACTCCTCATCCTTCTGCAGGTTAGCTGTCGTTCCTGACACCTCCCCTTCAGCGGGGGCCCCCTTACATTTGGCAGAGACATGGTAGCCACCCAGCGGGGCAGGGTGACCCTCAGCAGCATCAAACCCAGCAGACACCAGGACCAGATCGGGAGAGAACTCTCGGGCGATAGGCATCACCACTAACCTGAGGGTTCCAGGAGAAAAAGGGGTCACCACATAGGGTCCAGCACATGGCACAGGGTGGCCCAGGCATAGACCAAGGACCCCCCCCCTCCCCGCCCTGTGCTCCTTCCTGTTAACTTGCAGGGAAAGGGGCCATCTGCTCTCAGGGCTCCAAGATGCCCCATCTCCCAGCAGGTGAGAAGATCCCTTGGACCTCCGTGACCTTGGCTGCCCACCCATGTGCTCTCCTCAGAGACCAGAAACACTGAGTGCATTGGACTAAGTTGACTCTACTGTATGGGACCTGGACTAGTTGAGTCATGGGCCACCAAGCTCCACCCTCTTATCTTCCTCTTGCCAAAGCTGAGGTGCACTTTTATGTTCTTCAAAGTCCTAGGCAAGGGGCATGGATGCCAGCAACCACCAAAAGACCATCCAGGACTCTTGTACAATTAGTATTTGTGGAGACTACAGTTTGCAGATCAAATTCTAGGGTTCCCAGTCCCCAGAGAATGGGGGTAAGGAGGAAAGGGCTCTTGAGCACAACCTAGAGCTCCTCCTAGAGTGGTTTTTGAAGTAACTCCTCCACCATAGACATTTTTTTTAATTGTTTTTTTGGTGCCAGTCCTAGGGAGTGAACTCAGGGTCTGGATGCCATCCCTAAGTTTTTTTTTTGCTCAAAGCTAGCACTTTATCACTTGAGCCATAGCACTATTTCCAACTAATTGGAGACGAGAGCTAATTGGAGACGAGTCTCACAGACTTTCCTGTCTGGGCTGAATTCAAACTACAATCCTCAGAGCTCAGCATCCTGAGTAGCTAGGATAACAAGCATGAGCCACCATCATCTGGCTGATGGTAGGCATAATTTAAGGACAAGTTTCATCTCTCTTGCCTAAGGCCCAACTCCTCCCAGATGCTAAATACATATGGCAGCTTTGTCCACTTTGTCTTGCAATCAGTCTCTGACCCTGTCCCCGCTTTGGTCATGGGCCTGGGCACTGTCCCTCAGCTCTTCAGATCAAGGCAAGTGTTCTACCACTTGGGCCACAGTGCCATTTCCAATTTTCTGGTGGTTAATTGGAGACCAGAGTCTCATGGACTTTCCTTGCCCTGGCTGGCTTTGAACTGCAATCCTCAGTTCTCAACTTCCTGAGTAGCTAGGATTACAGGCGTGAACCACCAGTGCCTGGCCTAGATTGGATCTTGACATCATGTGACTTTATAAAACACATTTTGACTTTCTCTCTTTTTCTTCTTTTTTCCCCTAGCACTAAGGCTTGAACTGAGAGCCTCGTATTCTCAATTAGCTTTTCACTCACAGCTGGCACTCTACCACTTGAACCATAGCTCCACTTCCAGTTGTTGATTTTTTTTTTCTGATTAACTGGAGACAAAAAGTCTCATTGACTTTTCTGCCCAGCCTGGCTTTGAACCACAATCCTCAGCTCTCAGCCTAAGTAGCTAGGATTACAGATGTGAGCCACCAACACCTGGCAACTTTCTTCTTCTTGTATAGGCCTTCACTTCTCACTGACTACTAAGTCTAGTAACCATCTCCAACTCGGGGTGTGGGAAGGTGTGGCCTTGCTGGATGGTCTCCTCTGGTCCCCAAGAGCACTTACCTGAAGGCAGCTAGGTACTCAGGGTCCCCCACAGGGGGATCCAGGCCCCCGGCCCAGGCCACATTGACATTGAAGCCCTCACCACTGCCAGTCCCCACCTGGAAAATAGGGTGCAAAAAGAGCATAAGGAGAGCCCCCCAGAGACCAGCACTACAGGGCCAGTACATCCAGCCTCTACACTTCCAAAGGGAAACGGAAATACCACAGAGGCAAAGTGACCTGCCCGTGATCATGCAGCTGCTCACTGGGCAGGGCAGAGTGAGTACACAGGAGAGTCAATGGGGCTGGCAGATGCAGGCTCAGCTTCATGTTACCTCATCCACGGCCCCACTGCCTGGGAAGAAGTTGCCATCATCATGGCGATGCAGGGAGATGTAGAGCACGTTGGGGTCCTGGTAGAAGGTCTGTTGGGTGCCGTTGCCATGGTGAACATCCTAGCCAGGTGGTGGGCAGGTCCAGAAGATGATAGATAGAAGCCAGGACATATAAGAAGGGTTTCAAAGCCAGGCCTTGATGGCTCATGTCTGTAACCCTAGTTACTGCTCAGAAAGTTGAGATCTGAGGATCCTGCCTTGAAGCTAGACTGGGCAGGAAAATCTGAGAGACTCTTATCTCCAATTAACCACCCAAAAGCCAGAAGTGGAGTTGTAGCGCAAGTGGCAGCTTGCCAGCCTTGAGTGGAAAAAGCACAGGGACAGCACCTAGGTCCTGAGTTCAAGTCCCTGTATTGGCACCAAAATGCCAGGGTCGGGAGGGGGGAGGGAGGGTTGGCTTCAAGGTCAATAACCATTGTGCATATTGTGAGGTCAGGAAACTGGGGTTCCTACAGCCATATGGTTCAGTGGTCCTAAATAATCCACTGTCTCGGGCTGGGAAGGTGGCTCAGTGGTAGAGTGCTTGCCTTGCATGCTCAAGGCCCTGAGTTCGATTCCTCAGCACCACATAAGCAAAAAAAGAAAAAAGCCGGAAGTGGCGCTCTGGCTCAAGTGGTAGAGCGCTAGCCTTGAGCTGAAGAGCTGAGGGACAGCGCCCAGGCCCAGAGTTCAGGCCCCACAACCGGACCCAAAAAAATAATAATAATAATCCACTGTCTCGCTATGAGCCTCATCTTCCCATATGGAAAGATACTGTCTCCTCTCTCCCCATTCAAATCTCATGTCTAGAGTCTATCTATCTATCTATCTATCTATCTATCTATCTATCTATCTATCATCTATGTGACTATCCATCTATCATCTATCTGACCATCTATCTATAATCTATCTACTTCATCTATCTACCTAGTTATGATAGATACAGAGTTCCTCGGTACATGGGAATGACTGTAACATGAGTTCCTAAAATAGAGGCACTCCAATCTGTGAGGAGGTGAGTCACAGTGATTAGGGTCACGTGAGAGCATGGGTGGGTGGGCCAGTGCCATGCAGTATCCAGAATCACACAAGTCAGGGGCACTTCTGCTACATCTTCATCATGAAGTCATGCAGATGCTCAAGAAACCAAGCTCAGCTACAGAGGGCCAGTGGGTATGTGCGGCCCAGATGCACTCCCTTCCCCCTGTCCCTGAAAGAGCTGGGCCCTGCCTTTGTCTTAAAGGATCATGCGTGGGTCCAAATGTGCAAATTTTCCCCACCGATCTCAATTTGTCCTTAGAAATGTCCTTTTTACTTTGCGCCAGTGGCTCATGCTGGTAATCCTAGCTACTCAGGAAGCTGAGATCTAAGGATTGCAGTTTGAAGCCAATCCCAGCAGAAAAATCCATGAGACTCTGGGCCTGGGCACTGTCCCTCAGCTCTTCAGCTCAAGGCTAGCGCTCTACCACTTGAGCCACAGTGCCACTTCCAGCATTTTTTTCTTTTTGCTTATATGCAAGACTCTTAATCTCTAGTTTAACTAGCAAAAAGCCGGAAGTGGAGCTGTGGCTTAAATATCAGAGTGTCACCCTTGAATGAAAAAAACTAAGGAACAATGTTCAGGCCCACAGTTTAAGTTCCGGTATTGGCATCAAAAAAAAAAAAAAAGTATTTCATAGCTTTCAATGCAGATCAGATACCGTTTAGTAGCTAAATATTTATACTCTAGAGCTAATGGCCTGAGTTCAAATCCCAGTCTCACTCTCAAAGTAAGTGTCCATGTTATTTAATCTCCATGTTATTAGTTATTTACTCTCTCTCCTTACCTATGAAATGGGCTACCATCAAGTTCAGACATAAAACTGTCTCTGGATTGTTATTATAATTATTAGAATTGCTCAACGAAGAGCCCAAGACAATGAGAGCTCCTACCTACTTCAGGATTCTGCTCTGGTGAACAGCTTCCCACACCCCCTATCCACTGGGCCTCCCATCAGCTCTGTGCTACACAAGAGAAAACTGAGGCGCAGACCTGATAGATGGAGCCACATCTCTAAGACCAGCTCAGGGCTCTTTATGCATGTATTTGTGTGTGTGTGTGTGTGTGTGTGTGTGTGTGTGTGTGTGTGTGTGTGTATGTGTGTGTGTGTGTGTGTGTGTGTGTGTGTGTTGTGCCAATCCTAGGGCTTGAATTCAGGGCCTAGACACTAATCTTAAGCTAGTTTGTTCAAGGCTAGCTCTCTACCACTTGAGCCACAAATCCAGCTTCCTACTTTCTAGTGGTTAATTGGAGGTAAGAGTCTCTCAGACTTTCCTGCCTGGGCTGGCTTTGAACCATGATCCTCAAATCTCAGCCTCCTGAGTAGCTAAGATTACAGGCATGAGTTACCAGTGCCTAGCTCTTTGTACATTTCTAAAGGTACCAGGAAGGAGGACCTACCCAGTCTACAATGAGGATCCTGCGGGCTTTGCCCTGCTGTTGCAGCTGCCGGCAGGCGATGGCCACCGAGTTGAAGAAGCAGAAGCCCCTGAGAGAAGGAGAGAGGGGCCTGACAGTCCATCCCTTCTCCACACCCCACCTCTGCAGTCCCTTACTCCCCCACCCAGAAGCCTCCTCAGCCTACAGAAAGGCTCTGGGGTTCCTCTCCTCCATCCCCTCATCCCTTTAGGTCTTACATGGCTGTGGAATGATCGGCATGGTGTCCTGGAGGCCGTACCACAGCAAAACCGTTCTGGAAAGGGGGAAAAAAAAATGACTGTAATCCTAACTACTCAGGAGGCTGAGATCTGAGGATCGAGATTCAAAGCCAGCCTGAGCAGAAAAGTCCATGAGATTCTCATCTCTTAATTAACCACCAAAAAGCCAGAGGTAAAGCTATGGCTCAAGTGGTAGAATGTTTGTCTTGAGCAAAAAAACTTCAGGGAAACAAATATAGCAGTGGTACTCACTAGACACTATGTGGAAAATGAACTATACTATGCAACTTGTGGAGGGAATGGGAGGGAAACACTGGGAAAGAAGGCAGGAAGGGGTGACATGGTCCAAAAATAAATGTACTCTTTACCTGACTTATGTAACTGTAACTGCTCTGCACGTCAACTTTATCACAACAATAAAAAATATTTTAAAAAAAAAAAAAGTTGAGACAGCACGCAGGCACTAAGTTCGAGGCCCAGTACCAGTGTGTGCAAGTGTCCAAGTCTGTCTCCATGCTAAGTGTTCTTTGCTGGTGTGTTTTGACTGTAATCAACTTGACAATGATGACAACTACTGGCTGTTTTGTAAAATACACACACACATGCGTGTGCCTGGCCCTGTACTGATGAGTACTTTATACACTCCAGGTTTCATCATCTTCTCATCTCTAAGCTGGGGTCAGCCTGGGTGAAAAGATGTTTGCAAGATTCCATCTTAACCACAGCTCGGCCTGGTGGCACATGCCTGCCATCCCCAGTGACAAGGAAGATCATAGCCCAGGTTGGGCCCAGGCAAAAAACAAGACGCTGTCTCAAAAACAAGTAATGCACACCTCTGTACAATACCTTCATACTAACAATAAAGTTATAGTTTAAAAAAGTAACTAATGCACAAAGGGCTGGAAGCTGGGAGCCAATGGCTCACACCTGTGATCCTAGCTATTCAGGAGGCTGAGATCTGAGGCTCTCAGCTGAAAGCCAGGCCTTGGGCAGGAAAGTCCATGAGCCTCTTATTAATTAACTACCAAATAGCCAAAAGTGGAACTGTGGCCAATCTAGCAAGTGTCAGGCCTTGGGTTTAATCCCAGTACTGGCAAAACAAAACAGAACAAAACCAAGGCTCTGCTCCAGATTACAGTGCTGGCAGGGACTCTGACACTGAGGCCACTGTACCTGCCTTGGGCCATAAGATCTTAAAAAATGGAGTCATCAGACTCCATAAAGTGCTTAGTCCAGACCATGGCTCCAATCCACACTGCCCCTGTTGGCAGGAGGAGCTGACATGCCACTTAGGAGCTCTGGAGATGGCAGCAATATACCTACAGCCATGCAGCATGTCTTCAATGACACTAGTAGTATCTTTTCATTTTCTTGGTGGTAATGGGATTCAAACCTAGGGCCTTGAGCTTGCTAAACAAGCTTGTGTGTGTATGTGTGTGTGTGTGTGTGTGTGTGAGAGAGAGAGAGAGAGAGAGAGAGAGAGAGACAGACAGACAGACAGACAGACAGACAGACAGAGACAGACAGAGAGACAGAGACAGAGAGAAAGAGAGACAGAGAAAGACAGAGAGAGACAAGAGACAGAGAAAGACAAAGAGAGGAAGAGGGAGAGAGAAAGAGAAAGAGAGAGACAGAGACAGAAAGAGACAGAGAGAGATGGTGCTGAGCTTTAACTCGGGGCCTGGGTGCTGGGTTCCTGAGCTTTTCTTTTCTTTTCTTTTTTATTGTGAAAATATCATACAGAGGGGTTACAATTACATGGGCAAGGTAATGAGTACATTTCTTATCAAGCATTATTGCCTCCTCCTTTGTTTCCCCTTCCCGTCCCCCTCCCACACCAAAGTTGTAAAGTTCGTTTTTCGACACAACGTCTTGTACATCTCATTGCTGCAATGAGTCCACCTGTATCCCTATTTAAACAATTTGTTTTTCCCTTCCCCTCCACAAATTATACCTACATCAAATACAGTGAAAGCAGGGGTTATACTGTGGGGGAGGGACATACAAAGCAACAAAGAAATCATCTTATAAATATGTTAGAAACAATAGCAAGAAAGAAAAAAAAACATTTGAGTCCTTATCTTGAGGTTCATTTCGCCTAGCATCAACTTATCTGACAGTTTCTGTTTGTCTCAGACATATACTAGATATTGCAAATAAGGGAAACCATGGGGCCTATGTTTCTTTGGGCCTGGCTTACTTCACTTAATATAATTTTTTCCAAGTCTTTCCATTTCCTAACAAATGGGGCAATGTCATTCTTTCTGATGGAGGCATAGAATTCCATTGTGTATATATACCACATTTTCTTGATCCATTCATCTACTGAGGGGCATCTGGGTTGGTTCCATATCTTAGCTATGATAAATAATGCTGCAATAAACATAGTTGTGCTGGTAGCTTTAGTATGGTCTTGTTTGTGAGCATTTGGATAAATGCCCAAAAGTGGGATTGCTGGGTCATAGGGGAGCTCTATGAGGAGTCTTTTGAGGAACCTCCATACTACTTTCGAAAGTGTTTGAACAAGTTTACACCCCCACCAACAATGCAGTAAGGTTCCCTTCTGTCCACATCCCCTCCAGCATCTGTTGTTATTAGAGTTTTTTATTATAGCTATTCTAACTGGGGTGAGGTGGTATCTCAATTTTTTTTGATTTGCATTTCTTTTATGGCTAGGGAGGTTGAGCATTTCTTCATGTCTATTGGCCATCCTTCTTTCCTCTTCAGAGAAGTTTCTCTTTAAGTCTTTAGCCCACTTATTTATTGGGCAGTTGTTTCTTTGAGGACTTGTTGTTCAGGGATTTAATTTTTTGAGTTCCAGGTATATTTTAGATATGAGACCCTTGTCCGTTGTATGGCTAGTGAAGATCTTCTCCCAATCCGTGGGCTTTCTATTGATCTTGCTAGCTATGTCTTTTGCCATGCAGAAGCTCTGCAATTTCATGCAATCCCATTTGTCCAACCTTTACTCAAGGTTAATACTCTACCATTTGAGCAATAGCTCCACTTCTGGATTAATGGTTAACTGGAGATAAGAGTCTTATAGACTTTCCTGCCCATGCTGGCTTCGAACCTTGATTTTCAAATCTGTCTTCTGAGTAGCTAGGATTACAGGCATGAGCTACCAGCACCTGGTAATGTTCCGCAGTTTGAACCATGCCCCAGCCCTTAAATGTCCCTAAGACACCAAGTACCCAGGGGCACAGTGGCTTGACTAACCAGGTAATGCAAGCCTGAGGCTCAAACCTCACCCTAGTCCCTAGAACTCTGGGTTTTCCTTTGCAAACACTGTGCAATATCGACGAGGAATGAGAGAGCTGGGCTTGGAGGTCTGGAGCCCACTGCCCTACCCTGCACTTCCTTTAGGCTTGCTTGTGATCAACGCAAACCTCTTATATGTAGTTATTTATTTAATTTTTTCCTAAGATTTTTTTCATTTGATTTCTATTTATTATCCTTATGTAGTTGTACAAAGAGGTTTCTATTCAAAATGTCAGTTAATGCTTCTTGATCAATATCACTCACTCCATCCTTCTCCCCCATCTCTCCCAACCCCACCCAATCTATCTCGCTCCATTTCCACATATGTGCACTGAATATTATGACTGTATTTGCCCACCTTTTCTCTCCTTGTCTTCCCTACCTCCATTGACTTCACTTCACTCACCACTGGAATCCCCCCTTGCATATCCCACACTTCAGTGAACATGCTTGTGCATATGTGCCTAGGACCCTGTACACACTTACACATACAGTTACAATTTCAATCTAACTTTCCACATATGAGAGACAGCATGTGTCCTGTGTACCTTTAGCTCTCGAGAAGCCACTTTGAAGGCGAGGTCGGTGACACTGCCAGCAGCCCAGCGGGCTGCATTGGAGGAATGTAGCTCGTTCCAGATGGTGTCAGTGTCCACCTGTAGGAACCAGAGTCAAGGCCGGCATCATCCAAGGCTTTGCACAGGAGCTGGTACCCAGAGCAGTGGTACCCACCCTATGGCCAGGACCCCAGGGGCAGGGAGCTGGGCAGACAGTGCTGCCTCCCCAGTGCCCCACCGCCCAAAGGCAAGGCCTCCTGTGTCCCCAATCCCAGCAGGACTTTTCCTTCCCGGTACCAGCCCATTTGTGGCCAGCACTCTGCCGGCAGCATCACACCTGCCTCCCCAGTCAGGGGAGGGGGGCATGGCGTTACCTGGGCAGGATTGGGGTTTGGGCCTGGAGGGGGGTTGTTAAGCCCCAGCTGACTCTGCTCAGGCCCTGCGGGACGGTCGGAGCTGGAGGGGCCGTCTGCACCACTGTCTTCCACTCGGGGCCCCTAGCCCAGGCTGGGAGGCCCCCCAAACCCAGTCCCTGGGCCTCAAGGCTAGGGAGGGGCCGGGGGGGCATGATGGGGAGATGGGGAGGGCGAGGCGAACCGAGAGAGGCGAGGAAGGCAGAGAGAGTCGCAAGAGGCTGGAGAGAGAGAGAGAGAGAGAAAAGGACAGAGAAGGGAGAGGAGGGAGGAGAAAACAGAAGCAACACAGTTGGAAAAACCAGAAAGTGGCAAGAAAATGGGGAGTTGTGAACTGGGCATTGATTGGCTCCCAAACAATCCCCCCTACTCCACTAGAGCTCCTATGTTTCCCTCCTGAACTCGGCCTCCATCCCTGGTGTCCACCTTGCTTGGTACCATTACAGGAACCTCTGAGGCAGAGAACTACCATGTCAAAGAGGGGCAGAAAACCCACCCTGACAGAGCAGGGGTGAGACAAACTGTAGGGCTGAGGAGAGGGGGGCTGCTATGTCCAGGGCAGGAAAACCTTGGATCGACAAGGCCACCTGGAGTACCACCACAGCCCCCATGCCAGGCAGCACAAGATCTGGGAACCAGGCAGAGGCCACCTCAATTGTGTGAGAACCCACCCCTGGGAGCCATCATGAAATGGCCTGACCACTAGAGTCTTATAAAGGGAAATGATCTGAACCTCTGCCTTGGCTCTCCTCTTGGTGCCTCACTCAACATGTACTAAATACCTTCTTCTAAGTGTGAGGCACTGAGATCCACATTGGTGGGGGTGGGGGTGGGGATGGGTTTAGGATATATCTGTCCCCTAGGAGCTTTTAGCCAGCAGAGAGGCATCCTGGGAAAAATCCCTCGCCTACTACTTGATCTGGCAGAACAAAGCACACAGGCAGAAAGGGGCTGGGCCTGGGAGAACCAAAGGGAAGAAAGCCAAGAGCCCTTGGCAATGCCCACTGGGGATCCCCGGGCAGACTTACCCCAACCGCACCACAGGGCAGCATCACGAACATCTGCTGTGCTAGAAGCCCTTTGGAGAGACACCAAGGCTGAATGAATGTGGAGGCTCTTGGCCCAGCCTGACCAGGAGCAGGGAAGAGCCCTGAGAAGGAGGTCAAGTAGGGGTGTAGGGAGAGCAGGGTGTGGGGAGAGGTGGAGGAGGGGAGCGGAGGGATGAAGGCAGCAAGCTGGCGTGAGGCTGGCTGGGAGCAGCTGAGATGTGTATCCATGGAGATTCGGAGGCAAGTATCCATCCATTCCCTACCTGACAGCTTCCTGTTATCCAGTTTGAGGCGGCTGAGTGGGTTGGTGCCGTAGAGGAGCACGTGCCTCTCCGAGTGGACTGACTGTAACTCCTCCAAGGAGGCTTTGCGACCCCGGAGACACTGAGGAAGGGGCCCACAGAGCTCCTGAGTCCATGATCTCGCCTGTCCTTCCATTACCTCATCCTCCCTTCTCACCTCTCCCTCACACACAGGGCCTCCCTCTCATCACCTTAACCTCCCCGGCTCCCACTGCCCCCCCCCCCCCCCCCCCCCGCCCTCTCACCTCACACTGGCTTCGGAGACCTCGCTCCTGCAGCCGGGACCAGATGCTCTGGATGCGGCCAGCATGCTCTGGATGTCTGCTGTTTTCTCCGCAGGAACACTGGTGCTTCAGCATTACCGAGTCGTAGACTAGCCCTGCCAGGAGCAGAGGTCACAACCGGGACCTGGGGAGACCCCCTGACCTGGCTAACACCCACAGAGACTCACCACCTGGAGCCAAGTACAGCATGGCCCACACCCCTCTCATCCCTCATGAGCCTGTAATTCCCTGACTACCCTGCAGAGCCCCAGTCCTGCGCATGCCCACATGCTTGTCCAGGTGGCCTTAGGCAGCACCCGGCCACCTTTCTGACAACACACCTCTTGTGCCCTCCAGGACTCAGACCCTAAATACAAGGCCCAACACCTGGCATGTCCTTCTGGGTGTGACCAATCCACAGGAGAGGGCAAAGAGAAACAATGTCAGGGAGATGAGAAGCCCACAATGCCACTGGGTTAGTGTGATAAGGCAAATGGCGTTCAGGAGACTGACTAGCTGGCTTTCCCAAGTGCATATAGAAAATACTCAAGAGGGATAAAAATTCATTTGTTTCTTTGCTTCCCTTGTCATTAGTCTCGAAACAATATGTACAAAGCATGGCAGCTCTTTGCATAGCATTTGCATTGTAGTAGGGACTATATCCAGAGATGATTTAAGGGACACAGAAGTGGGTGCAAAGGCTAAATGTAAATACTATGCCATAGGAGCTTGAGTGTGGATTGCAAAGGCTAAATGTAAATACTATGCCATAGGAGCTTGAGGTAGGAGTGTGGCTTATAACTCCGAGGGCCTTCAGAAGGCTCAGACCATTTGAATCCAAATGCCTCTCTTATTTATTTGTTTGTTTGTTTACTTTTAGTGCCACTCTTGGGACTTGAACCCAGGACCTGAGCACTGTCCCTGAGCTTTTGTGCTCATAGTTAGCTCTCTACTGCTTGAGTCACAATACTATTTCCAGCTTTTGGGTGATTCACTAGAGATAAGAGTCTCACAGATTTCCCTGCCCAGGCTGGCTTCAAACCACAACCCCCATCTCCTAGCCTCTTTGCAAGCTAGAATTACAGGTGTGTACCTCTGGCACCCAACTATTGCCACTCTTTTTAAGAGTAACCCTTGGAGAATAATGCCAGGTATGAATAAAGACTTATGCATACAGAAATCAAAATAAGGAGAAATAAGTAACAACTTGCCATCCAAATAATTAAAAAATAAAATACTGTAATGAAAGACAAGAATTCAGCCAGGCAAAATGGCTCAACACTGGTAATTCGAGCTATTCAGAAGGCTGAGATCTGAGGAGCAAAGTTTGGAGCCAGCCCAGGCAGAAAAATCCATGAGACTTTATCTCTAATGGACCAGCAAAATGCTGAATTGAGACAGGTGCCAGAGGCTATTCAGGAGGCTAAGATCTGAAGCTCGCAGTTCAAAGCCAGCCCAGTCAGAAAATCTGTGAGACTCTTATCTCCAATAAATTACTCAGAAAAAGCCCCAAGTGGTATTGCAGCTCAAGTGGTAGAGCACTAGCCTTGAGCAAATAGAGGCTCAGGGAGAGGCCTGAGTTCAGGACTGGCAAAAAAAATGCTGAATTGGAGGTGTGGTTCAAGTGGTAGAGTGCTAGCTATAAGAGAGAGGGAGGCTTTGAGTTCAAGCCCTGGAAAGAAGGAAAGGCGAGAGGGAGGAAAGGAAGGTAGAATAGAGGGAGGGAGGAAGAGAGAGAAGGAAGAGGATGGAAAGAGGAAGATGAAAGAAGGAAGAAAGGGGAAATATGAGTAGAATTTAAGATAGAAACTTCTGGGTGATAAGATATTGACTGGGAATTTTTATTGGATTCCTACGCATTTTTCATATATTTTTTCCTAAATTTCTAAAGTACTTCCGAGCTCTTTAGAAGCAAATTAACTGCCCCCCCTTCTCCCCCATGTGCACACGCCCCCCCCCCCCCGCCCCCCACACACACACGGGCTGACCATAGTGGCAAGAGACTTGAATTCCTATCCTGGTCTGATTGTCAGCTGGCTATTTAGCCACATGCTTGACACCTTTGTTAAAGAGTACCACCTGTCCATGGACACTGAAGGCATCCCATAATTCCCAGAAACTACTGTGGGAGGTTTAAGGCTATCCCAGGCCACACCATGTACAGACACAGACGCAGGCCTCAAGCTCTTTCCTCCTGCCTCTGCTGTGGCCTCACCTGTGGTGAAGGGCAGGGTCCTGGTGGGGGTCTCTGAGCTGGTGAGAACTCCAGCCTGACCTGCGGGCTCTGGGGTCAGCAGTGAAGCAGGTGCAGCTGGGGAAGACTGAGTCCTGGACAGGAGCCGGTGTCCTCCCTGGCCCAGAGGAAGAAGCACTGAGTCGCCGGCACTCCCCCGGGAGGGCTTCCCGGCCAGCTGCTGATGTTCCCAAAGCAATGCCTACAGGAAACAGGGGCTTTCGTATCAGGTGTCTGCGATCTGTTCCCCCGGCTTCTGTCCAAGATCTTGAAAGCCTCTAGGTAAGTTAGCTTTTCTGGACAGATTTGAGGATGCACCCAAATTTTTGTGCTTTCTATCTCGGCTCTGGCTTTTTGACTCTGAGTCCCCTGACTCAGGGGCCCCCTTGAAGACATACGTCCAGACTGACTACCCCATACCTCTACAGTTTCCTGGGCTCCACTCCGATTAGGATCTCCTCATCTCTAAGAACCAACTATCACATGGGGGAACATGGGGCACTGTGTGAGTTACTACACACATGTGGACAGTGAGCATATTGTTATGGTGGAAATGTCTGTCAAATTCATATGCCAAGACCTCCGAAAGTGACCCTATTTAGAAACAATGAAAGATTCCTCATCTTTGCAGTGGTAACCAAGTCATAATGAGGTGCTTAGGGTAGGCCCTAATCCAGTAAAGCTGTTTTCTTTATATACAGAAGAAATGCGTGCTAGTGGATCACACCTATAATCCTAGCTACTCAGGAGGCTGAGAACTGAGGATCATGGTTTGAAGCCAGCTTGGGCAAGAAAGTCAATGAAACTTTTATTTTGAGGGGGAGAGGGTGGTCATGGGGCTTGAACTCTGGGCCTGGGCGCTGTCCCTCAGCTCTTCAGCTCAAGGCGAGAACTCTACCACTTGAGCCACAGTGCCACTTCCAGTTTTTTGGTGGTTAATTGGAGATAAGAGTCTCATAGCCTTTCGTGCTCAGGCTGGCTTTGACCCACGATCCTCAGATCTCAGCCACCTGAGTAGCGAGGGTTATAGGCGTGAGCGACTGGCACTAAGCTCCATGAAACTTTTATCTCCAATTAACCACCAAAAAGCCCGAAGTAGCTGGATGTGGGTGGCTCATGCCTGTGATCCTAGCTACCCAGAAGGCTGAGATCTGAGGATCATGGTTCAAAACCAATCGAGGCAGAAAGTCTATGAGACCATCTCCAGTTAACTACCAAAAAAGCCAGAAGAGCTGCGGCTCATGTGGTACAGTGCTAGTCTTGAGCAAAAAAGCTCTAGGCCCCTAGGCCCTGAGTTTAAGGACAAGAACTGGCACCAAAAAAAAAAAAAAAGCCAGAAAGGGTAGAACACCAGTCATAAGCGTGAGCAAGAGCTTGAGTTCAAGCCCCAGTACCAGCACTAAATGAATGAATGAATAAATCCAATGTAACCACATGTGATGTTATACACTTAAAATCCCAGCACTTGGAAGGCCAAAGCAGAAGGGTTATGAGGCTAGCCTGAGCTCAGAGATGCAGACAGAGGGAAACAGAGTGGGGAAAAGACATCAACTTACAGACCAGGGAGATAGAATAACGCTTCCCCTTACAGCCCTCAGAAGCAACATCCCTGCCCACCCCTTAATTGCAGAGCTCAGATTCCAGAGGTTCTGTCATTCAAAGGCATCCTATCTGTATAGGCTAGGGAGCGTGCCCAGCTTTGTGAAAAGCCAACCTCATGACTGGGCAAGGAACACTGGTTCCACCCTGCCCAGGATCTACCAGGGCAACCAGGGTCCTAGAGTTGTCTCCCTGCATTGAGGACCTATCTTCCTCCCATCCCACCTTATGCTAAGCCTTAGGTCTTCTGACTTTACTTGCTGAGGGGCACCTGGGTATAGCCATACCTGCTGGTGCTGCTGGAGAGGAACAGGGCCTCTGCCCTCAGGCTGCCCATGGCTCGGATCCCTGAATTCCAGGCTGTCATCCACCACCTGTCCCATTCCCCCACCATCTGTCTCTAGGTCCTCCGCCGAGGGGATCTGTCGCAGTCGGGGCTTCTCACTGGGCTTGGCTGGCCTCTAGGGAGGGGAGATACCTGGCTGAGAAGCCCAGATGGAGAGAGGGGGTAGGGGAGAAGTAGGGCTGGGTAGGGAGACACTCAACTTGCTAGAATTCCACCTTCTCTATCTTGCCCTGCAGAATCTAGCCACCCTAAGACCCTCCACCCTTCTTCTTTCAGGCCAGAGAGGCCCAGTTCAAGTACCCCTTCTGTATCTCCCTTTTCCCCTCACCTTGATCACCTGGACATCAGGTTGGAGCCGTTCCGGATGTGGCTGCAGAGGTCCCAACAATGGGTGGGCACTAGGGGGTAGGGGCTCTGAGCGGGTCCGGCCCAGTGGCCGGTGGAGGCCTGAGCCAGAAAGCCGTTCCGTTGTCAGTAAGGACTGGGCAAAGTGGAAGGGCAGGGGCCCAAGCCCTGGCACTGTAAAGAATGGAGTGGGACATGATGAAGAAGCCACAGGGAACTACAGAAGAAGGACAAGGGCACAGGATGAAGGCAAAGGTGGGGATGGCAGGATGGATCCTTCCCCGAGCTTGCTAGGGTGCAGGAACCCAGCCCCTCGCTAGGGGAAGCAGTGGGACTCACTAGTTAGCAGGTGGGTGTGAGACACTGAAGGATCCAGGAGGAGAATGGGCTGCAGGCAAGAAGGCAGGGTGCCCCCAGCCTCGGGTTCCAGACCATGGTGCAGGAAGAGGGGAGCATGGGGGCTCCCCAAGACTGGACCTCGAGGGCCCAGTGTCGAATGGGTCCTGCGGTCACCATCAGCCTGGGAGAGAGGCAGGGACACATCAGTAGCAGAGAGAAAATCCTGGCAGCAGACAGGGAAGGTGATGGGACATGAAAGAGGCCGGAGGAGCTTGAAGTTGGGGAGAGGTGCCCCAGCCACTCACCCTGGCAGGGGCGGGCAGCCCCAGCGTGATTGCAGGCAGCAAGGACACTGTCGGCAAGGCGAACGGGGCCAGAGAAGTCTCCTGCAGCCGCAGCCTCTGGCCCAAGAGCGCCTGCCATGGGGAGCAGGGTCACGGGTCACCAGTCCCAGCACTATAACCCCCAGAACCCCATCCCTAGAAGACCCAGAAGGCTGCCCAAGCCCTACATACAGCCCCAGGCTGGTGTGACCATTTGCTGGAATAAAGAGAACCCAGGCCCCGTAAGGCCTTACCTCTGAGCCCAGGACGGGGGTGGGACCATGCTCGCTGTCATTAGGGGAGCTGCACCCCGATGCAGGTGTGCTGCTACTACTGGGGGAGGAGTCTGAGGGTTGGGGGAGAAAGGGATGCATAGTTAGGGGGCCATGGGTGGCCAGGAGGTGCAGCCAAGCCCCCCTTGTGCAGGAAACCCAGATACAGCCCCTTGCCTACTAGCCCATAGCACCTCTGCAGAGGTATTACAAGGTGTTTTTTTTTTCCTTTTCTTTTCTTTTCTGGGCAAATATTAGCATAGCCAACTGAGCAGGGGATTGGGTATCAGCCTTCATTTACCCCCCCGCCCCGCCCCTTGGTGGACACAGTGGCCCCAGGAGAGGTCCTGAAGGGATAAGCCCAGCCAAGGTAACATGAATGCAATCCCTGCCAGGATGGCCCTCACCTCCAAGGGTCTCTGCATTTCTCCTCCGAAGGCTTGGTGGGGCGCTCTCCTTACGGAGCAGTGGGTTCTTACGTCGCTCCAGAGACTTCTTGGGCTTGTAGCGCAGCTTCAAGTTGGGCTCAGACACTGTGGGGAGGCCCGAGACTGTCTCAGGCTACATGCCAGCCTCACTTTGCTTCTCTGTCCTCTCTAATCCCCCCATCTCTCTCTCTCTCTCTCTCTCCCTCTATCTGTCTCTCTCAATCAGCAGGTGAAGGTAAGAGATGGAAGAGCCCCTGTGCTGAGCTGATGGCTCAGGATCAGCCCAGCTCAGCCCTGTTCTCATTCTCACTGAAACCAGAAGTTCTGTCTTTGCCTAATCCCCATAGAAGGCTCCCCACACCTGTCCATCCAGCTCACCTGTCTTACGCAGGGGGAAGTGTTCTGGGGATTCACTGGGTAGGCTGGAAACAGGAGGCAGAAAGCTATTGAGCATGGAACGAGCACCTCCTTCCGTGTCCAAGGGCTCCAGGGTTCTGTGAGGTGAAGGTCAAGTTTGCTTCAAGAGGAGGAGGAAGCCTGGAAGCCCTGAGAAACCACATTCCAGGCAGGTACCTTCTAGAGCAGGAGGACAGTCCCAGGCCAGGCTGGTCGGTGTGAGGCTAGGCAGGAGCAGAAGCTCTCTGCAGGGGGCAGCAGTGGGCCACCCATGCTACTAGCAGCCACAATAAGGAGACCTAATATAGGTAGGTCTGGGAGCTTATGGCCTACTAGGAACACAGTAGGACTATGCTCTGTGTGTGTGTGTGTGTGTGTGTGTGTGTGTGTGTAGAGAGGAAGGACAAAGGAAACACTTCAAATGAGAAAAAAGTTGAGAAGTGAAACTGGCTCAAGTGGTAGAACAACAGCCTTGAGCAAAACAGCTAGAGACAGTCAAGCTCTGGTGGCTCAAGACACATAATTCTAGCTACTCAGGAGGCTGAGATCTGAGGATCATGGTCCAAAGCCAGCCCAGGCAAGAAAGTCTGTGAGACTTTCATCTCCAATTAATCACCAAAAAAGTTGAAATGGAGCTGTAGCTCAAATGGTAGAGTGCCAGCCATGAGCAAAAAAGCTAACGGAGAGCACCCAGGCCATGAGTTCAAGCCCAATAACAGGACACACGCGCGTGTGTGCGCACACACACACACACACACACACACACACACACACACACACACACAAGGTATATAGTGTGTCTGCCCTGAGTTCAAGTCACAATCAATATACCAGCACAAAAATAAATAAAAATAAAAGAGAGAAGTTATGTGTACATGAAGGTAAAGACTAGGGGACAGTCGATAGGAGGAAAAGGGATCAGTATACAGGTATTCACACAGGTTAGTGTCCAGAGAGAAGGGGACACCGTGGACACCCAAGGGTGTCCTGTAGGGAAGAGAGCTACCTGTAGGGAATGCTGGGACTATTGGAATGGCCTGTTCTCCCCAGGGCTGCCTGCTGTTTCTTCAAGATCACCTCGGCCAGCTTCTGCTTGACCACACTGCTGGCTACAGCGCCTGCAGGGACAGAGAACCAACAGTGGGCTGGGAGTAGGTAGACAGATGGCCTCCTGGGCACATTCTCTGCCCATTGCCCCGTCCACATCTCTGGCACACCACGTCCTAAGGACTCCTCAGGCAAGAACCAAGCCCATGGCCCCACCCCTCCTGTGAAGCCTTGAGCTAGCCCCACACCCTCCTCTGACCCCAGGTAAAGCCCTGGCCGGCTGGGAACACCCAGACAGGGAGACCAGGAAGGCACCATCCTTACTTTGCTTGCTCTTGTCCTTATTGAGAAGCTGCCGTAGCTCTTGTTCTTGCTGTCCTTGCAGCTCGGGCATCGGTGGGTCCATGGAGAGCTGTGGGCAGGGCCGGTAGCTCAGGAAAGGGACAGAAGTGGAAGGCTGGGGTGAGGGTCTAGGGAGGCTGTAGGCAGGGAGACTGGGTGTGGTCCAGGAGCTCTGATTTTACCCTCATGGACTCGGCCGTTCGCTGCTGCTGTTGCTGCTGCTGCTGCTGCTGCTGAAGGCCTGCTAGGAAGAGGTGGCGATGGAGGCGCTGGGGATGCTGCAGAGCCAGCAGCGCGGGCTCAGGAGGGGGCTCCACGGGGGGCCTCTGGCCCACCCTCAGGTCCATGGGCTGAGGCTGAGGGCCGGGCGTGACTGCACAGAGAGCAAGGCAGCCTGAGGATACAGAGGGAGGATGGTCAGGCGGAAAGCTTGGTCACAACCTAATCAGCCTCATCAGGCTGACTCAACAACAGCAAAACACCCTCAAGGGGCCTTTGCCTCACTTAATCCTGGCCATAGTCCTGCAAGTAGGTTCCCAGTGTTTCTATTTTACCTGTGAGAAAGGAGGTCGCTCAATTGTCAGATGTATTCCCTGCATGGCTAGTGGCTCCAACCCAGCCAGCTGCCTGACTACTCAGAGTCCTACCTTTCCCTTAAATATACTCCTCCCCAGGCCTGGGGCTGAGGACTACGGAGCAATAGCATCCAATCTATGTTGGTACATTCCAGGTTCCACCCTGTCCCCCCCCCCCATACTCCACCCCCTCAGAATGAGATGAGCCAGGCTCAAAGGCAAGTGATCAGACAGGCAAATAAACTCACGCTGTTCAACCTCCAGCCTCAATCCCAGGCTCCGTCCCATTCAGGCCTGGGATCTAAAAATGATTCTTTAAACTCACAGCCTGCTTTAGCTGGCCACCCCTGGGCCTGTAGAATTTTGTTCCTGGGGGGCAAGGATCCTCAGTTCATCAGAACCCAGGTGCTCATGTAGCCTGCTCCCAGCTCCCCTCCCAGCCAGCTCTGGTCCTGGCCTGGGTGAGTCCAGCAGGCTCAGCTGTCTCCTCCAGTGTCCATTGCACCCACGCCAGAAGCACCCTGCCAAGATCGTGGGTGCAGGAGCTATTTATAGCTCACCATCAGACCAGGGGATATGCCAGTACAGCCAGCTGGCCAAGCTGAGCTGAGCAGTCAGGGATACTGAGATGGCCAAGGGTGCGAGTTGGGGGAGGGGGGAGAAAAGGAGATTATCCTTCAGAAAAGGAAGAGAGAAGGTAAGAAGCTGTTTCTCACAAAAGGAGACACAGTGGGAAAAGCTCCCAGACAGGCCTCCTTGAGGGCTCTCTCAGTGGATCAGCTATTGTTATCCTCTGGGTCTGAGGCGGAGGGTGACTGGAAAGGCATCCTGGCAGAATACCAGTCAGGAAGTCAGGAAATGTAGCCTCCAGGCCCAATGCAATCACTACCAATCATAAGCTTAACATCTGTAGCACATGTGCTCGAGAGAGACTACAAAACCCTTTCACCTCATCACCCCTACTTGCCTACGAGGTGGTCGTTATTATCCCATTATCCCAAATGAGGACACAAAAGCTCAAAGGTGAAAGGTCAGAGCGAGCGTGGGTTCCAAGCCCACTGAGGCCTTTGCTCCGTTTTTTCCTATCAACCTTAGGAGGCCACCTCCCTGGAAAGGGATTTCTTCACTGAGCAAAAGAGGTGGGACTTTGTGATAGGTTGATGCTAAGGAGCATCATTTCAACACTGACTGTAAAATGAATACCAAGCCAGGTACTGGTCGCTCATGCCTATAATCCTAGCTACTCAGAAAGCTGAGATGTAAGGATCATAGTTTAAAGCCAGCCTGGGCAAAAAAGCCCAAGAGATTCTTATTTCTGATTAACTACCAACAAAGCCAGACATGGAGCTGCAGTTCAAGTGGCAGAGTGCTAGCCCTGAACATAAAAGCTCAGGAATAGTGCCCAGGACCTGAGTGCAAACCCTAGGACACACACACACACACACACACACACACACGCACACGAATAGCAAGCCCTCAATGTCAAGGGACCTGGGGGGGATGGTTGTCCATCTACATGCAGCCCACAGGGATACCCTGCATGGCCTTCATGCCCTTGCACTTCATATAAGTGACCACTCAAGGAAAGCATTCTGGTCAAGTCTGGGCCTTGGATACCCACACACTCCTGGCCCATGAAAAGCCTCTGTCTTCCCTCGTACCAGCTTCCTTCAGCCATTTCCCAGATGATATATATAGTGAAACATAAAGTTAGTCACCAGATCTACAGCTAGCAGCTTCAGCCACACGCACAGTGGGAACTGTTCCTCATCAGTGAATCCATTCCTTACTCTCACGTCTGGAGCCATAGGGATAAAAGAAGAGGTTCTGCCAGAACTCCCAGGAATGCCTATCAAAAGTGATTTGGCATTTGTAGATGGGGGAGAGGAGGTGCTATACTCCACCATCTGGTGGTAACTTGAGTTCCCTCGACTTGGTCTCCTACATCTGAACACAAACCACACCACAACCATCAGTCTCCTCTCCCCGAGCATAGGCCCAGGTACCTTTTGTCCTTTGAGCTTTGGCTCACCAATGAACCCTGCCCTTGTCTCTACCCTGCTTTTCCAAGTTCTACTCATTGCTCAAAGCCTGGCTGGACCTAGGCCAGCACCCAATATCCCTTTCTTGTGGACTTCACATTCCAAGGCATGATAAGTATTTTGTGTGAAGAAGTACCACACCTTCTGGGTGCTGGTGGCTCAAGCCTGTAATCCTAGCTACTCAGGAGTTGGAGATCTGAGGATCACAGTTCAAAGCCAGCCTGGCACAGAAGGCCATGAGACTCTTATCTCCAATTAACCACCAGAAAACTGGAAGTGGCCCTGTAGCTCAAGTGGTAGAGTGCTTGCCTTGAACTGAAGAGCTCAGGGATAGCACCCAGGCCCAGAGTTCAAGCCCCATGACCAGCAAAAAAAAAAAAAAAAAGTACCACACCTGGACATGCCAACAATGTCTCCATAGGCAGGGACTTAGTTTGTCCATTGTTCATTGTCTCCAGACCTAGAATACCACCTAGCACATGACAGACACTCAACAAACATGGGATCAATGAATAAATCTCCATAACCCTCGTAAATTGTCTACAAAAGTGTCCTAACACAGGAAATGATTCCTTGAATGCTGAAAAAACTCATCAGTCAGGTCCCTCTCATTTAGGCTTGGTCACATACTGCATCATACCGGTTGGAGTGTCCTGACTTTCTAATATGTTCTGTCTCTCCAACTTTTGGACGGCTGACTGCAGAAGAGACACCTGGCCTTCCATTTCTCCCTCAAATGTGGAATCTCTAGGCCAGCAGGCTAGGTATCTTGTACTCAGCAGCCATCAGTGGAGCATTGGATGGAATTAAGAAAGGAGAAAGCCAAAAAACAAAGAAAGAAAAAGGAAGGAGAAAGCCAGGTATCAGTAGTTCACACCTGTAATCCTAGCTACTCAGGAGGTTGAGATCTGAGGAATGTGACTTAAAGCCAGCCTGGGTAGAAAAATCCATGGGACTCTTATCTCCAACTAACCACTAAAAAGCTAGAAAGTGGAATTGGGTGCTGATGGCATACATCTGTAATCCTAGCTGTTCAGAAGGCTGAGATCTGAGGATCGAAGTCAGCCTGGGCAAGAAAGTCTGTGAGACTCTTGTTTCCAATGAATCACCAAAAAAAAAAGCAGTGGGGAGCTGGAGCTTGAGTGGTTGAATGCTAGCCTTGAGCAAAAGAAGCTCAGGGACAGCACCCAAGCCCTGAGTTCAAGCCCCAGACCAGCACTAGCACCAAAAAAAAAAAGGGTTTAAGTGGAGCTGTGGCTCAAGTGGTAGAGTAATAACCTTGAGCACAAAGCTCAAGCAACAATGCCTAGCCCCTGAGTTCAAGCCCTAGGACCAGTAAAAAAGAAAAGAAAAAGAAAAAATAAGAAAGAAAAGAAAAGAAAAAGAAAGAAAGGAGAAGCCCTTCAATCTAGACCCAGACTTAGTCCGGTATCAGGTTATAGCCTAAACAGCAGCAGTGCTTTCTACCAGAGCTGCAAGACATCTTCCCATCCTGTGGGATGACTATAGGAATTGAATGGAGACTGGGTGTCAGTGGCTCATGCCTAGGTACTAAGGAGGCTGAGGTCTGAGGATCATGGCAGCCCAGGCAGGAAAGGCCATGAGACTCATCTCCAATTAACCACCAGGAGCCAGAAAGGGCACTGAGGCTCAAGTGGTACAGCGCTAGCCTTGAGCACAAAGAGGCTCAGAGTCAGTGCCTAGGCCCTGAGTTCAAGCCCCAGGACCAGACCAAAAAGAAAGGAAAAAAGAAAGGAATTAGACTGGTCAAAAACAAGAACACTCATCAGACACTGGCTTGATGTCTGACATGGATAGGGGTCTGAGCATAAATACTAGCATCTTCTTTTCTGTCCTGTTTGACTAAACCCAGCCAAGACAAAAAAAAAAAAAAAAAAAAAATCGTGCTAGCTTTCCTTCTTCGGTGGTGCTTTCTAGAATTGGGATTGCCCTGGATCCAAAGGTGTCTTTCTTATTCCCCTCTCCCCAGGAAACCCAAGGACCTGTCCTCTCCTGGAACCATAATAACCTCTCATCTCTGGTCCAGCCAGTTCACTGTTTCTCTAACCCCTAACCCTTCAGAACTGCCCTTTCCTGTGTTCTTCCATCCCTCATACTCTGCCCTTCCATTCCCCGCCCCCCCAGCCTACAACCCCCTCTCCCCCCCCCCCCCCGCCTCCCCGCACTGTGGTCAGCCTCCGGCTTGACTCTTACCTGTGCCAAGGAGACTAGGGCAGTGGGCACGTGGGCTCAATTGGGTCCCATCTGTGGAGAGAAGAGAGGTAGAGTAAAGGGACTGCAGAGATAGGGCAGGAAAGTGGCCAGGGAGGAGAGAGGCTACACCAGGCAGGCTCCCTACCACTCCATGCTGGCTGAGAGGAACCCCCAGCTCCCTTTTCCTTGGCCAACTACTGAGTGACTCAGGTCCTGGACAAAGTCACCGACAAGAACCTAAGGAGGCCCCAGCTCACCCACCACTGCCCTCAGCCCTCCCTGATGTGGTCAGATACAATCTTCCTTGGGCAGCCAAACCAGGCTGCGATAGCCTGAAGGGAAAGAAGCAGGTGGGGAGGGGAGGTGGGGCCAGAAGTTAGAGCCCAAGGCTGGGGAGGCCAGGAGGGAGCTGGGGAGAGCAGGCTTGGAGAGGGGTGAGAAAGAAAAGAGCAGAAAGGAATGGAGAAATTTCTAATGAGAAAGGGCTGGGTCACAGCCTGGAGGTCAGGCTAGATCTGCTAGGAACTGTAAAGTGGCCAGGAGATTGGGGGCCCGAGGACCCCATGATTAGAACCCCCTTTCTTCCAACTCCTCATTACATGTCCTGCTGTCTCTAGTAGCCCAAGAGAAGAAACCCACTCCGCCTCAGGACTCTTCCTCTGATAACCTGAGCTAAAAACAAATCTTCCCTTTAAAAAACAGCCACCTTTCTCTGCTTCTTAAACCTAAAACTCTGGCTGGCCCTCATCACATTCCACTCAGAACCCACTGAACTTCAGTATGGCCTCAGGCTGGTCATCCACAGCAAGGCCTGGGGTGAGGGTAGGGAGTGTTGGGCGGGGGGGAGCTAGCAAGGAGCACTTGGAGTTAAGTCTTGAGGCCACCTGTCCACAGAGGACACATCCTGCCATCCCAAATCAGAGCCAAAGCACAGGAGGCCAGGAAGAAGCTGGAGGGCCACCTGGAGGGGACATGTCATTTGGTGGACACACAGAGAGTCCTCGGGACACACCTGGGGACAGAAGGCATCATTTCTAAAGGACAAGTAGCAGACACTGTTCTGTAACCTTGTGCTTCAGGACCCTGAAGCTGTTTCTTTTCCAAAAGCTCAGGAAAGAGAAATTTCTATAAACAGGCCCCACATCAAGAGGGCTTAGTTGCAAGCACTGGGGGACAGCCCCCTCTTCCACCACTGATGGTTTCTAAACACTAGTACCCCAAGCTTCGGTTGATGAAATTCAGTAGAGACAAGTCTGTCCATTCTGCTCATAATCCAAGGTCAGCCCCTAGTGGATCCTCACATGACCCCTCCTGACCACTAGTCTCCTCACTTCCGGTGCTTCTGTCTGTGACCACCTCAACACCAAATCAGTCACAATCTCCGTGACATCCTTTGTCAGTCAACCCCATCTGACACTGCACATGGCAGACCCTGTAAACCAAACACAAGACATGGCAAGATCTGTGAGCCCCAAGAACCCTCACCACCAGAGGAGGATTCCCCTTCCTCGGGATGCTGTAACCCTGAGTGTCTTATGACTGCTTCTTTCTTCGGTGGAACCAGGTCCCCCAAAAAGAAGTTTCTGGAGCTGGTTCCAAATGTACTCCCAGTGACCGTGTCATGCCTCTATTCCTCGGCCTCCTGGGAATTCTCTCCCACCTCCTCTCAGTCCCTGCCCAAGGGTTGGTCAACAGTGTTCATGCTTGGGAACACAGCCAGGGCCTTTATGCCTGGCTCTTCTGGTAACCACAGAGTCTGGACACCATGCACCCTCTGGACAGGAGAAACTTTAATGACTCTGAACTCTATGGTAATTTGTTATCAGGTCCCTAAGGGATGTGTAGTGGTGATGATCTGGGTCTAACCTGTTCAGATGTACACATACGCGCATGCGTGTATATGTCCACGAGGATGCTACTTCCAAAAGTACGTCCTATAAAAACTTGGCTTCTCCTCCTTCCCCTGGATGTGTGCTGAGGATGGTGGAGTTGAGAAGAGCCCAAGGCAGTCAGAGACTTGGGAACAGCTTTCTTTGTACTTCCCAGGTAAAAGGAAGCAGAAAGGTATTTATTTATTTCCTGGCACTCAGTCAATGGCTGAACGGAAACAGTGGCCATGTTGCATGTATGTGGGGACACCACTTCTCATCAACCCTCCCTCCCCCTCCCCCGTGTCTTTCAGAGAGCTGTAACCACTAATTTAGGGTTAAACCTAAATACAATGAATAGCACATGGACCCCCAAAGAACTGAGAATACTGTCCAAGGCTGGAAACCTTCTCCACACCGCTCTCCCCCTCTCTCTCTCTTTTTGCAAGGCTGGGAAAACTCTCCTTGGAATCCTGGTTGTCTGTATTTCTACCCACTTTAGAAGCAACTCCAAAGACTTCAGAAGTAACTTATTCAACTTATTCAAGTCATTTTCCTAAACCACAGCAATTAATTTCACCCAGAACCAAAGGCCTTGGAAAACCTGCCCCATGGTTTCACCTCAAGCCCATAAAAACCAAAAAGCTAGTTACAAATACCACACCTCCAGCTCTGAGCCCCCAGGCCAAGCCAGGTTCCAATGCCCCTCCATAAATGCCTCAGGCCCCAGCTTGGGTCTTATCTGCCCAACAGGTGTGGGTCCCCCTCCCCCAGGAGGGGACTGGAAATTCCGAGTCCTGCAGGCTGCTTGCTGTTCTGGTGTCTGCAGCTGTGTGTTGGGGAAAAAGGCTTGCCAGGAGCTCTGCCATCCTGACTCTCCTAAGACCCTGGATGTCCTATAGTGGCTGTTCCCACTCCCTGCTTTCTTGATAACTCCCTAGAAAGGAAGTCACAGGAAAGCCAGGCCCCATTTGCAGGGGGAGGGGAGGGAGAATCAAGAGACCAGGGTCTCAGGTTCAAGGCTGACCCCCTTCATGTCCTGGGTTTCAGCATCTGATTCTCTATCTCTCTGACTCAAGTGGGACAATGCTTGACTTCCCTGGCAAAGGCAACATGGCCCCAAGGAGATGGAAGAATAAGCAAGCAAACGGGTAAAGGAATGTTGTGGTCACCAGGCCTCGAAGGCCTGTGAAGGCTGAGCATTAAGAAACAGATCTCCTTCCAGATGTTGAGGTTACACCTGGAAGAGTGTGTGAAGATGATAAGGGCTGATAGGGCGTGAGGGCTCATTCAGACCAACGCTCACACTTGGCAGAGGAAGAAAGAGAAGGTACTCAGTCACCGACACCCAGCAAGCTAGAGGTGCAGCCAAACCAGGCCAAGCACTGGATCCCAAGTCCTGCCACAGAAGCCACTGAGCTGGGGTCTGACAGGTTATAAAACAAACACTCTTCCTCAAAAATAACTAAATAACGTGCTGGGAATGTAGCTTAGTGGTAGAGTGCTTGCCTAGCATGCATGAAGCCCTGGGTTCGATTCCTCAGTTCCACATAAACAGAAAAAGCCAGAAGTGATACTGTGGCTCAAGTGGTAGAGTGCTAGCCTTGAGGATAGAGAGGCTCAGGGACAGAGTCCAGGCTCTGAGTTCAAGCCCTAGGACTGGTCAAAAATAAAATAAATAAAAAATAACTAACAAAAGAGGATCTGGGGGTGTGGGTCAAGTGGTAGAGTGTCTGCCTTAGCAAGTTTAAAGCCCTGAGATCCATCCCCCATACACCTTAAAAGGGGAAAAATTCAAAGAGCCCCTAAAAGTAGAAGAGAAAATGTAAATTTCTCACTACCTTTTTTAACTTCTGTCCCTCTTCTCAGAAATTCTCTGTAGTGTCATCTTCTTGCTCAAGACTTATCCAGAATGCAGCGGGGCTGACGGTGGTCTAGAATCTCCTGACACCTGAAGCGAAGCTGATCACCAGTAGTGAGGGAAGCTCTCACAAAGGGTTTGCAACTTCTGATCCAGGCTTTGTGGTCAGGTAGGGAGAATCAGAAACACCAACTTGGTCAAGCCTCAGCTGGTCTTACCTACAATAGAAACCTGAGTATCTGATAGAGCCGGCTGTTCTCAGCTCACACCTGTAACCCTAGCTCCTCAGGAGGCTGAGAGCTGAAGATTTCAGTTCAAAGTCAGCCCCAGCAGAAAAGCCTGTGAGACTCTTATTTCCAATGAATCAGCAAAAAGCCAGAAGTGAAGGTGTGGCTCAAGTGGTAGAGCACCACCCTTGAGTGAAAAAACTACAATGGGACAGTGGCCAGGCCCTGAGTTCAAGTCATGTGAAGGTGCGTGCATGTGCACATGTGTGTGTATGCACACACACACACACACACACACACACACACACACACACACACACACGTCTATTGGAAGAGGATGACCAGCTGGGGTCAGCCATGTCCCATACCTAATATGAAGGACCCAGCACCTGAAGGTTCTTCCTTACCCTTCATAGCTGGTGACCACTGCCATCTGCTTGCTGAACTTGAAGCCTCCCTTTGGAATTAGCAGGTCAGTGTCTGCTCCTCCACCACAGAGGAATGAACCTCCAGCCCCATTTCTTCTCGGCCACCTCTGCCAAACCACAGCATCACCCTTTTCCTTCATTTGCTAAATGCCCTTCCTTTGCTAACTTACCGAATCCTCCTGACCACCCCATGCAGAGGTTACTGTTTTATCCCCATTATACAGAGAAGTAGACTGAGACTTGTAGCATTAAGGAATTGTCTGAGATCATATGACACAGTTTGGCTCCAGAATCCACACCCGACACAGCACACCCCACGCAGCTCCTCTATTCCCCCTGTCCCTGCCCTTGCTGGCTAACATAGATGGCAAAGCTTTCCAGTCTCCACAGGGTCTGAAACCAGCAGCAACTCCCAGCTCTGTGCAAGCAGAAAAGTCCATAAAGACAGCCCCCCAGGGTCACTTACAGAAAATGTTAGCTTAGTTTATTAAAAAAAAAAAAGTATAGACAGGCACTGGTGGCTCATGCCTATAATCCTAGCTACTCAGGAGGCTGAGATCTGAGGATCACAGTTCAAAGCCAGCTCAGGCAGGAAAGTCCAAAAGCCTCTTATCTCCAATTAAGAGTCAAAAAAGCTGGACGTAGAGAGGTGGCTCAAAAGTGGTAGAGTGCTAGCTTTGAGCACAAAAGCTCAGGAACAGCACACCAAGGCCCTGAGTTCAAGCCTCAGGACTGGCACGCACACACATGGGCACACACACACAAACCAAGCATGCACTGAGGCTTTGTGCTGGGCATGGAGCTGTCCACAAGCCAGGGTCTCAGAGGAAGAGGAGGAGCTCCATTTCCCTGTAGTACCCTGCCCCAGTCAGACCTTTCACTAGAGACCTCCAACTCCCTGGCCAACCCTCTAGCATCCTCAAACACACGGGGGAAGGTTCTCCTGGAGGCAGAGTGGCCAGATGCCAGTAAAGACAGAGACTCAGAGGTCTTGCCTGTGGATTGGAGGCCCCCTGCAGCCTCAGCAGCTGGGCACTAAGAGAGCAGAAGGCTGGAAATGTCCTGCCTCTACAGTAAATATGCCCCTTTCCCTGCCACCTCTGGCCTGCTGGGGCCCTGTGGCAGCTATTTTTAACTCCTGACACCTGGGTATTTTGTAGCCACAGGATGTCAGGTTTGGAGTCTCTTTCTGGGAATCCCACATACGGCTGTTGTAAACATCCCCTACGCAGTGGAGGCCTGAGCTGGAGCCAGTGCCCCCCCCCCGCCCCCCAACACACACACACACACACACACTCACACGTATACACACACACTTCTGCCTTTTGAGATGACTCAAACAGGAAGTAGGCGTAACCAGGGCAACCAGTGGTGGCTCCCTGGGGGAGGTGGGAAAGCATCCCCTACCCCAGATTTTCTGCTGTAGACTTCAGGATGGAAAGCTGGCTGGACCCTGGATGCATGCCCTGGGCTATTTATTCTTGATTACACGTGGCTAAGGTTCATGGGCCAAAGAGAGAGCTTGGCTGTCATCTAGCAAAGAAAAACAGGGATTCTGCAGGCTTTACCACCTCATGGGGCCTCTCTGGCCACCCCTCGGCCACTGTGGAGGGAGGGAGGGCAAAGCTACTTCCTCTGGAGGCAGCCTGGCATGCCTGTATCCACTTCCTACCCCCAAGGCCTCTCTTACAACTAACTCAGTTCAGTTCTTCACCTTCCTGACCACCCAGGGAATTCCTCCGCAGTCCCGACTGCCTTCAGATTTGTAACCACTCACATTCACTCTCAACTCCTCTGTTCCAGTACCTCTGATCGCTCAGATAGGAAGTTCACCATGAAGTCTAACCACGATCTTTCCTATCATAAGGAAAACACCCTGAGCAGGGCAAGATTTGAAAACCCAAATCTTCAGAATAACTATTTTAGGCTACGAGCATCTGCTGCCCTCTCTTCTCCTTCTCCAGCCTTCTAGCACCCCACTTCGACCAGCAGCTCCCCCTTAAACAGCCTGTGAGAGTCAGTCTTTCTCAAGTGCTTGCCCCAACAGGAAGCAGTCCCGCCCAGGGAGACTGGGGCTGCTCCTTCTCCCCTTGGAGTTGTCACATGCATTCCCGTGCTCTCCTGATTGGGCCTCTTCTTCCAGGCTCCACCTCCCTGGGTACCCCACTCCCAACTTGCCTGGGTCCAGCTGCTTGTAGGTCTGAAGATGTACCTTTTTTGGCTCCTCCAGCCTGTGCCAGCAAAGGCTTCTCAGCCCATTCCCAAGAATGCAAGGGAAACTTCTAAACTATATCACAAACTATAAAGTTATTCTAAGTATTAGTTAATGATATTAGTAAAGGACCTAGAAGCATATGTTAATGCAGGTAGTGTGCTGACTATGGCATTAGCTGTTTTCATAGAACCATCTTACAATGTCCTCATAATAGCCTGATTGGGTAGATATTACCTCCATTGTACAAAACAGGAAACTGAGGCTAGATTAACAAATTGCAGCTGGGTACCTATGGCTTATGACTGTAATCTAGTTACTCAGGAGGCTGAGATACAAGGAGCACAGTTCAAAGCCAGCCTGGGCAGGAAAGACTCTTATCTCCAATTAACCAGCAAAAGGCCAGAGGTGGAGCTGTGGCTCAACCAGTAGATGTCCAGCCTTGATCTAGAGGCTCTGAGTACAAAATAAAATAAAATAAAGTTGCAGAGGGCTGGCAGGGTAGGTCCATAGTACACTTGTCTGACATACATGAGCCACTGGATTCCATTCCTAGTACTGCAAAAATAATATAACGATAATTTTTAATGGAAATTTCTGGGCACAGGTGACTCATACCTGTAATCCTAGCTACTCAAGAGGCTGAGATCTGAGGACTGTGGTTCGAAGCCAGCCCAGGCAGAAAAATGAGACCCTTATCTCTAATTAAGCACACAAAACATATATAAATAAATTAAATAAAAGCCAGAAGTGGAGCTTTGGCTCAAGTGGTAGAGAACTAGACTTGAAAAATAAAAAAAAAAAAGCTCAGAGTGAGCACTCAGGTCCTAAGTTCAAGCCCAGGACCAGTGTACAAGTGCGCGCACACACACACGCACACACACACACACACACACACACAAACACACACACACACTACACACATAACAGAAAAGTCCCTGATCACAGGGACAGATGGACCTCTGGAACTTGTAACCAGTGTGTTGGCAGGAACAGCTAGCTCAGCTAGTAGTAGGCAGAGAGGTGAGGCCACCAGGAGCCACTAGAGACAGGGCAGTCCGAGGATGTGACTCCCAGAATCAGTGTCCCCCCACAAGGCCTACTGTGTTCCCACCAGTACATATCAACAATAGCAAAAATAAAAACAGAGTTCGTCATCTCTGCCTGTGTCCCTCACATGCCTTTTGTCACTGGGAGACCTCCGTACTTCCCCTCTCCTCTTACATTTTCTGGGCTTCTTCAATGTGCATTTTCCATTGTGTTGTGTTTCCTGTACGCTGCCTCCAGCAGGGTAGAACTAAACTGCAGACCTCCCAGGGCTGCCTTAGAAGAGGCCCTTGCTGAGTGAGGACTCTGGAAACTGTCAGGCCCTGTAGAAAATTGGAGTTGCATAACCAGAGCAAGTCACTGGTCCAAGTGGTACTCAGGAATGAATTTCCTAGGAAAGAGATGGCCTCTCCTTCTCTCCCAAGCATCACCCCGGTGCGGGCCTTGTACAGGTAGAAGGAGTGGAGATACCCACCAGGGCAAAGGGAAGTAAGTCCCTCCCTTCAGAGCAGGCTCTGACAGCCACTGGTTACCTCTGGCAGAGGCTACTGTTCCCTGGCCTGGGGGCTGGGAGGGAATATCCTCAGTACAAACCAATCAAACTGGCATCTGGATATGAGTCTGTGAATAGCAACAAGCTAGGAATGCTGGCACTCTCTGAGACACCACATGAATATTAATATAAATACTCCCAGAGGTCCCCAATCCATCCTGCCTTACCCCTTTTGCTTTTTATTTTTGGCAGATGGCAGTTTATTGGACAGCATCTCTAGGTGACTTGATTCCCTTCCATAGCCAGGACTACCGCCTTTACACCTAAGTCAACGGACTCTTCCAGATCACAAATTAGCCAGTATACTAACACAGCCTTCATGGAATTCCACAGGGTCAACATGGAATTCAACATGGCCCAGCATACTGATTTAAACAAAGCAACTGTAAGGACAATTTCTGGCCAATCAGGGACTGGAAGAGATAAACGTTTTCTACTTTTAAAGGTAGAGACCACTGAGTGGGGGGAAAAAAAGCCTAAGTGTAGTGTAATCTCATTTTGGTTAAACTTAAAGAAAAAAAAGGTTGTGCACCAGAAGCCTATACTTGTAAGCATAGCCACTCAGGAGGCTGAGGACCTCAATTCAAAAGCCAGTCTGGGCAAGAAATTCCGTGAGACTTATCTTCAATTAACTACCAGAAAACTGGAAGTGGCACTGTGGCTCAAGTGGTAGAGTGCCAGCCTTGAATGAAAAAGCTCAGGGACAGCACACGGGCCCTAAGTTCAAGCCCCATGACCAGGAAAGAAATTAAAACAAACAAACAAACAAACCCAAAAATACCAAGTGAAGAGGTGCCCCTAGCAGTGATCTCTCTGACTGCAGTCAGTCTTCCTTCCCTCCCTCCTTCCTTCCCTCCTTCCCTCCCTCTTTGCCTTCCTTCCTCCCTCTCTTTCTCTCTTTCTTGGGCCTGGGTGCTGTCCCTGAGCTTTTTCACTCAAGGCTGGCGCTCGATCACTAGAGCTGCAGCTCCACTTCTGGCTTTTTGGTAATTAATTAGCAATAAGTCTCATGGACTTTCCTGCCTGGGTTGGCTTTGAACCCCAAGCTTCATGTCTCATAAGTAGCTAGGATTATAGGTGTCAACCACCAACACCTGGCTTTGCTTTATTTATTTATTTAAAACACACACACACACACACACACACTTTCTGCTAATCTGGTTCTCTCCTGCACCCAAAGTGCCTCTGCTCTGAGGTAGCATACACCTGCACAACTGTACACACATAGATGGTGCCGCTCATGGGGGTAAAGTCAAGATGTCACAGAAGGTTCTCATGAAAGCTAGGTATGGGCTTTCAAGGCCCCCCGCCATGTTCTTGGACCCCAGAATCTCTGAGGGTGCATGTTATCTACAACCTAGACTCCTCTGCCTCTACTGAATCAGGCTGAGGGCCTAGCCCAGGCTAGGCATAAAGTCAGGCCTTACTTAATGAATGCCTGTGGGCTGAATAATGATCTCTTCCTGAAAGCAATGCCTCATGTCTCTTCCAGGGCCTCTGTGCTGGGAATACACACCGCTGACATCACTGACCAGCCCACCCCTCCTCAGCTTCATCCTGTCAAAAGCTGCCAGGGAGGGGCTAAAGAAAAGGTCACAGAACAGATGCTGGCAAGGTATTCCACATCTGGGCCATGGAAGCAGCCTGTCCCAGCCCCTCCCAGGGCTGGCAGGGCAATCCTTCCCGGGAGCCAGTAGGCTTCGAGCCCTGGGGTCCCCTCTCACCCTGCCATACTGGGGAGGGAGTGAACAAGAGAAGCAGGGGTCCACCCTGTGCCTTCTGGCTATAGACTCGTGCTGTTCCCAGTCTTCATGGGTGGAGGAATCCGGAGCAGGGAATTTGGCCTGGTTTTTCCTGTGAACTGGGGCTGGGCCCAGTTTCTGTTCCTCATGTCTCCAACATTCTCTCTCCCTGACCTTCAAAAGTATGAACAATAACACCAATAATAAGGATGAGTATCCAGTGTGTACTCTCCTACCAGGCGTGGAGATAACTTTACTCTCATTATCTGCCGAAGTGACTTCAGAGCAACGTCAAGAGATTGGAACTGTAATTGTTCTCTCTTTCTAGATAGAAAAAGGAAACTGAGGCCCAAGGACACATTTTAGCTGTTTGCGAAAGTCTCTTGGTCCCTCTGTCTCAGTCTGTCTCTGTCTCTGTCTCTGTCTCTCTCTCTCTGGTGAAGGGACTTGATCTCAGAACCTCATATCCTGATTTGACTTTTTCACTCAAGGATGGTGCTCTACCACTTACTTGAACCCTTCCGGCTTCTTGCTAGTTACCTGGAGATAAGAGTCTCACAGACTTTTCTGCCAGGACTGGGTTTGAACCCTGATTCGCAGATCCCAGCTTCCTGAATAGCTAAGATTACAGGTATGAGCCACCAAGCTCCAGATCTCTCTTTCTCTTATAGGAAGGGCCTCCTGCCAGGTTTTGCAAATGAGCAGTGTGGGTGTCTGAGGCGAGATGTCACATCTGTGAGGTGTTTTAAGATCCACGGCGCGTTTACACCCCAAAACGAGAAAACAAAAAGGAAATTTTAAAAAAAGAAAAGCCCTAGAAAAGATTGCACAAGGCTTCCTAGCCAGACAGCTGGGACTCAAACCTAGGTCTTCCATCTCATCGCATAACCTCGTGCTGGCCTAACACTCAGGCCCAGGGGCCTGGAAGAGACAGTCATACCACCTTTCATTCTGGATCCCTGGGGTCCAAGCCCTGCGCAGCCCCAGGCTGTGGGATGGGTGGGCTGACCCTACTTAGTGGCAGCACCAGCCCTCCACGGTGACTCACTCACTGCCTGGACCCCGGGGAAGCACAGCCCTGCTGGCGGCTTGCCCCGCCTCCAGCACTCCGCCTCCACATTTGCTAACCGAAACCCCGGCTGCTGCTATTTTTAACCCTCCAGCTCCCCTCTAGCCTGGGGCTTCCCCCCTCACCCCTACCCCATCCCCTGCGCTAACCTGGTGCCACCCGTCTGTCATTCTGAGAGCAGTCTATAACCTGAACGGCTGGGAAGGCACAGAGGCACAGCGGATGCCCCAGACATGCAAGTTTGGGGGGGGGGGGGGGTAACGCAAAACAAGACGGTTACAAACCAATCTCCGAATTTCCCCACCTCGGATTCTTTCCAAACCTGTACCTCTCGGCCCACCCTGCCCCACTCAGCCATCCTGCAGGGTAGGGGTGAGAGAAGGGGGTGCTGGGGAGAAGGGATCAGGATTACCTAGGCCGGAGAAATCCTACTGGAGTGGAGCTGGGCTGAGGGGGCATTCATCAGGGAGCTGAATGCAATCCCAGCTTGTGGGGCTAGTCCTATAAACCTAGATTTCTTTTTTCTTTTCTGGATCTGGTCCTGGAGCTTGAACTCAGGGCATGAGCATTGTCCCTTGGCTTTTGCATTTAAGGCTGGTGCTCTACCACTTAAGCCACAGTTTTGTTTCTGGCTTCTTGCAAGTTCCTTGGAGATAAGAGACAAACTTTTCTGCCCTGGCTGGCTTCCATGCTTGATCCTCAGATCTCATCCTCCTGAGTAGCAAGAATTACAGGCATGAGCTATCAGGTGCCCTGGCATAGGCCTAATGTTTCTTTTTCTTTTTCTTTTTTTTGGGTCCGGTTGTGGGGTCTGAACTCTGGGCCTGGGTGCTGTCCCTCAGCTCTTCAGCTCAAGGCTAGCACTCTACCACTTGAGCCACAGTGCCACTTCCGGCTTTTTTCTTTTTGCTTATGTGGTGCTGAGGAATCGAACTCAGGGCCTCAGGCATGCAAGGCAAGCGCTCTACCACTGAGCCACCTTCCCAGCCCAGGCCTAATGTTTCTAACCATCATCCTTTCCCATTCTTTCAGACACCTTGTAGAGACACCTGGAGACAGGGTAGAGGCAATGAGGGTAGCCCTTCTGGAAAAGTTTGCTGCTCAAGCAGGCAAGGTGATCCATAGTCCAGAGGATACAAGGCCCAAGGGAACCCCTGGCAGGAGGCAAGGGGAGGGAGGAAAATGACCTCCTTACTTCCTTGGAGGATCCTCGAATCTTCTGATCTCTAAGGGAAGCCACACACCTTCCTGTGCTGGGCCCAGAGAAAGCTTCCAGGGAGGGGAGGGTAAGGTGAGAATCTGAAGGGCAGGAATGTTAAATGCAAACTACAGATACTCTGGTGAGCCCCTTGACAGAGGGTGAGGGGCGGGGCTGCAGGTGGACCTAAGGGGGCTTTTCCTTCCAATCGATGTTGAGCAGGTGGCTAAACCAAACGCTCTGCCCTCTGATCTCAAAGATGTATCCAGTCTGGGGTACAGACACCAAAACCCTGGAGGCAGCAGCTCTATAGAACCCAGTGAAAGAGCTATCTGAGCCCAGGTCTTCTCCATGCCCTTGCCTATCCTGGGCCCTGCAGCCTTGATCTTCACTTGAGCTCTCTTCACTCTGGCCACCCAACCTAGCTCTTGAATCTGGGTTCTCCCAGGGCCAAGATCCTCTGTGAAGCTTTGACCCCCTCATCTTCCTGGTGATCCCTGAGCCAGGAAAATAAATCCCAATGGTCACAGAGCTAACCAGGCTAGACCCTAAAGGGAGGAGTTTGACACAAGAGTTGTCCTGGCCAGAAGATGGGAGGGAATAAGATAAGAGGAATGTAAAAGCAAGACGGGTCAGGAATGGGTGGTGCTTGGGAGCTCTGGGAAGAGATGCTGTCTCCTTTCCAAAATTCAGTATGACAACCAGGCACCTAAGCAATGCATTAGCCTGAATTCTGGCCCCAGCCGGCTTCCCCTGCTTCTCTCCTCCCTCTCCGGGGCTGTTTGAGGATAGGAGATTGTGCCTGGCAACCCAGATCTAATCCTCAGCCAATGCTCTCAATCCAAATCTCTCACCTGGATCCAGATTGCTCCCATGCCTGGCTCAGTAGGCGCTCTGGGCTTACTTCCAGTCCAGGGAGGTGAGAGAAGGTGCCAATGTCACCTTCTTAGACAGGTCTCCCATCGTCACCCGGCCTAAGGAAGTCCCACCTTATTTGTGTTGTTGTTATTACTGTACGGGGTTCATTTCCTTTGTAGGTCTTATCACAATGCATTACCAGGCAACACAGACTCATTCCTTTACTTGCTTACTTGTTCCTGTTTGTCTCCTCCACAAGAGTGGAAGTTCCTTGAGGTCAGAGGTGCCTGTGTGTTCATTGTACATCTGTGCCCATATCTGACACACAGCAAGGTTCAGCAAGCATCTAATGAATGGGTGATCTGCTGAATGGATGACTTAGTAAATGAAGTTCCCTACCTGTCAACATGGACGTTTGAGGACTGGTATGCAACCATCTCAAAATTTCCTCTCATGAGGAGAAGAAGGTCATAAGAAGAAGAAGGTGCCTGGGTCCAGTGGCTCATGCTACTGAGGAGGCTCAGATCTGAAGATCAAGCCAGCCTGGACAGAAAAATCCATGAGACTGTTTCTTGCCATCACCTAACCACCAAAATGCCACAAGTAAAGATTTGGCTCAAGTGGTAGAGTGCCAGTCTTAAGGTAAAAAGTTAAGGGAGAAAGCCCAGGCACTGAATTCAATCCTCAGTATTGGCACCAAATAAAATAATAAATACAAGTAATAAGGTCAAGAAAATTGGGACCCCAGAGGAAGTCAGGCCTCTGTCTGACATCTATACCAGTCTCATCTGGTTCTCTTGATCACACTGAGTACGGATGTGTGGCATAAGCACCCACAGGATGCTCTGGTGAGCTTGAAATGCAGGACAGATTTTGGAGGGCTTGGGTCTTGGTTCTTCCTCTTGCCAGTCCTAGGGCTTGAACTCAGGGCCTGGGAGCTGTCCCTGAGCTTCTTTGGCTCAAGGCTAGCACTCTATCACTTGAGCCACAGTGCCACTTCTGACTTTTTTTTTGAATAGTTTATTGAAGATAAAAAGTTTTACAACTTTTCTGTCCAGGCTGGCTTTTCAACTGCAATCCTCAGATCTTAGCCTCCTGAGCAGCTAGGATTACAGGCATGAGCCATCAGCCATCATAATCTGAACTACATGTTAAAATCCAGAGTCCTGCCATGTGCCCACAACTCATACTTGAAATCCTAACTACTCAGGAGGCTGAGATCTGAGGGGCATGGTTTAAAGAACCTAGGAAAAAATACCCTCATTTCCAATTAACTAGTAAAATGCTGCAGTGGAGGCATGGCTCAAGTTGCAGAGCACCAGTCTTGAGCAAAATAGCTAAGCAAGAAACCAAAGCCCTAAGTTCAAGTCTGAGTACCACACACACACACACACATTAATAGTCCTGAAACTCCATACTACAGCTTCTGACAGGTAATCCAGAAAAGGGCCTAATGATTTTTAAATACATTCCCCACTGACTCTGAATCAAATGATCTAAGGACTGACATTTAAGAACCATGGATGACATAGTGTTTTGCAAGCCAACATCTGGACTTCTATTTTTTTTTTAAAGCCATTGCTAGTCAGGCACCAGTGGCTCATGCCCCAACTCCTAGCTATTCAGGAGGCTGAGATCTGAGAGTCAGAGTTCAAACCCAGTCCAAGCAGAGAACTTTGTGAGACTCTATCTCCAATTAACCACCAAAAAGCTAAAAGTAGAGCTGTGACTCAACTGATAGAGAGCCAGCCAGCCTTGAGCAAAAAAAACTCAGGGACAGTGTCCAGGCCCTGAGTTTAAACCATAGTACTGGCATGCACGCGCATGCGCGCACACGTACACACACACACACACACACACACACACACGAAATGATGTTGGGAAAAACAGAGAAGGATGGAAGAGATGACATTGATCAAGATACATTTACTTGTAAACTGTTATATTGAACTGAAACCTCTTTGTACAACTACTTAATAAAAAAACCATTGCTACACAGGTATACAACCCTTCAAAACCTGTCCATACACTCCACACTCCACACAGAGCCATTCACTGCAGCTGACACGCATCTGTATTATATGTGGGCATACTCAGAGAACACCCAACAAGGAGCCACCACATGGAGGACAGATTGCCACGGAACCACCACCCAGATACAACACAGCTTAGTGCAAACATACAGACCGCCCCCTCCCCCAACACATCCAGGGCCCACACACACCTCACACAGAGAACACATGCAACAGACATTATCCTGAATTTACTTTGTCCCGGGAAATGGGCTGAAGAAAGCATTTCTTCCACCTCTGCCACCCTTACCTCTCTTCCCCTTGCCCCAGGCAACATGGTACCCAATTTTTCATATGGCTAGAGGGGCACATAAGAAAGATGGGATGAGGGGCGCAGAGGCTGAGGTCAACAACTTAAACTCCAGCACCCCCCTCCCTCCTTCCATGCCTAGAAGATCCCAGAAGGCCTATACATAGTCCCCAGGTTAATGCCCATTCAGGCCACTCACCTCGTTTCCCAGGCCCTGGTCCTGGAGAACCCAAAGGTTTAGCGGGTAGTTAGATCTAGGAATTCCTCTAAGGAAAGAGCTGTCTGTAGGGTAGGGCCTTCCTACTGCCCTAAGACCTAAGACCCCCCCAGGGATGGTTACCACAGAAACAAGGGAAAATATTATAAGGAAACACAATACCCGGCAGGATCACCTGCTGACCGAGTTTCCTGTCGTGTTGCCCACCCCCATCTCATGGCTCTCACAGCCTCCTTCTCCAGCCTCAGCCAGGGACTCCTGGCCATGCCTTCCTTCCTGCCTCCTCAGAGCCGGAGAAGCAAGCAGCCTCAAGGAGAAACACTCCCCAGTAGTCACAAATAACATCAGGGATTGCCCAGAGCTGACCCCCCCCCCAATCCCTACCAAGTCCCCCACCACAGGAAATCAAAGCTTCCTGCCCCAAAGGAAGTGCCCCATCTAGTGAACAAATCCAAAATACACAAACTCACAATCCCAGGAGCCTGAGACTCCAAGGGGACAGGCCCTACCCAAGCCCCAGGCCTTACTCTAGGCCTGCCTCAAGCAACACCCGAATATACTCCACTGTGGGCCCCAACCACATCTGACTACGGATGGACCAGGACCAGGAGAATGGGCACTGGCATCTATTCCTTGGCTGAGTGACCCTGAGCCTTGCATAAGCTCATCTTCTCTAAGGACTCTGCCAACTTCAAAGCTACCAGCCCTCAAGAAAAGGCCAGAAGAAAGAGGACAAGGAGAAGATAGGGCTATGAAGACTACTATTTGCTTACCCACATACCCACAGCAGTAAGAGGATCCTCAATCCCCATCCTATCCCACAAGAGCTTCTCACTTGCCCAAGGATTTTATATTAGGATCCAGAAAGCTCTAAGTCTCTGGCCCAAAAGGCACCAAGCACTAAAGCTCTAAGGCAAGTTAAAGGGGACACATCATAGCCTTCACACTGGACTCATCTCTTTGTGGCCAGTCCCTCCTCCTCTGTGCTTTGAGACATAAACTAGGAATTTTCTCCCCATTTGAGAGATGAAGAAACAGAGTCATAAAGTGGAGTCAACCAGCTAGAAATGCAACCTTCCCTGCCTCAGGATCCCAGGACAAGCCCCTGGTAACCATGGAAACGATTATCCAATGGGTTGAGCTAAGGGCTCCACAGGCCATTGACATGTCCCTTCCCACCACCGCCCAGCCCCTCTCCAGGTGCAATACCAAGAGGCAACTCTGAGCTAGATTCTGCCCCTGGCTTGGCTAGACAGAGGGACTAAAGCCAGCTGACAAGTCTCAGTGGGTCCAGGATTTGATCCTGTTTCAGTTCACTTGGCGAACACAATGAAACTGCTGTATGCCTCAGTTTCCCTTTAGCAGTGACAGCAGAGAAGAAAATAACCTAATAGTTAAGGATGAGAGGGTGTAAGGAAATAGTGCAGGGAGGGAGGAGAGGAAGGTGCTGAGCAATTAGGAGTGAAGGCACAGGTTGCAGAAATTGGAGAAGAAACTGGGTGCCAGTGGCTTACACCTGTAATCCTAGCTACTCAGGAGGCTGAGATCTGGTTTGAAGCCAGCTTGGGAAGGAGAGTCTGTGAAACTCATTTCCAATTAACCAGCAAAAAGCTGTAAGTGGATCTGTGGCTCAAGTGGTAGAGTGCCAGTCTTGAGCAAAAAAGCTAGGGACAGGTTCTAGGCCCTGAGTTCAAGCCCTAGTAACCCCTGCCCTACCTCCCCCCCCCCAAAAAAAATGGAGAAGGGCTTGGGAAGTAGTAAGAGGGTTGGCATGAGAAGGGAAATATGTCTGGCAATCTAATAGTCCCTCCCCTGGAGAGAAAGATGCCATCAGAGTGCCCCGTTAGAGCGTAGGAACTTGAGTCATAGTCTTTGAGACCAACGGATAGTAGATTGGGGGGGGGGGGGGGGAAGAGAACTTGAGGAAGGTCCCCACAGGTCCAGGTGCAAGTCTAAGAAACTGAATGATGGCTGAGTCCAGATGTTGAGTTCCCAAGGGGGGGGGGGGGGGGACAGCCAGCTGAGGACCAGTGCTCCATTCTTACGCTAGAAACTGGCAGGCAGAGCTGGGCCTCCAGCAGATGTTGAATTTGGAGGGTGGGGAGGGCTGGTTAATAGCAAGACCGCCTGTGTCCAGATGCAGGAGGCTTTTGCTTATGCCAGACAGCCAGCAAGGACAAGGAATGCGGAGTGGCAACGGCTGGCTGAGGTCAAACCCAAACAGGCAGGCAGAAGGAGAGGGAAATGCGGGTGCCAGGACAGTGAGTGACTCTCAGGCCCTAGAGAGCTGGATCCAAACTACAGGCCCTAGAAATGGGTCCCAGAAACCCAGTTTAGCTGCTAGATTGGTCCCCCCAGCAACACCATACCTGGGCCAGGGGTAAAAGGGTGTGTGTGGGAAGGGGGGGAGTGCATATCCAGTTCCTCACCCTTCAATACCCCTCCTGAGGGCTGTGCCCTGTCCACATCTCACTGGGGCACAGGTGTCTGTTTACCCTGAAGGGTGGAATAGGGTAAAAGGGGGCGGGGTGGGGGGGCGATGCTAGGCACAATTTCCCAGCCCAGGACCCCTCCAGGACACCGCGTTATCCCAATCCGCAGAATCTGAGGAGAACCCTGCTGGGCCCTACGAAATGGGGGCGCTGATGTCCAGCCTCACAACCCCTCAACTCAGTGGGTTCTGTCCTTTGCCCCGGCGCTTCCAAAACCTTCCGCCCCGCAGCACCGCCCTCTTCCCAGGCCACGGCGGCCGTCCCTGCCTCCCGGGTGCCCCCCGACTTGTCTTTGCTGGGTATAGTGTGGGGGGGAGGTCGTGATGTAAAGCCCGACCCCAAGCACCGGCGGCCCGGGCCCTCCAACCGCCTTTCTACGGGGCCTGTCGCTGCCCCGGGGCAGGCGGATGTGGGCACCCCGAGAAAGGCCTGAGTCCTGCGGCCCCGGAACCAGCCCGAACTGGGAGCCTGCTAGAACCCCGCAGAGCCGGGCGCAGCGAGTACGATCGCGGGGTGCACCGAGGAATGGGGGCCCCCGCAGAGCCGGCGGGAACCCCCAGCCGGAGCCGGAGCCTGGGCGGGAGACGCTGGGCGCTGCGCGCAGGGCGGGGAGAGGCGGGGTGTTGGGGAGGAGGGGGGGGCGCTCAGTACTCACCAGCGCCGGGGTTGTGCATCCAGGGGGCCAGGGCCCTCAGATCGGGGGGCTCATGGCAGGATAGGGGGACTGGGGGCGCCGGCCTCACATCCCCCCCCACTAGTCGCCGGAGGCTGCAGAGCAAGACTGAGACGGCGAGAGGAAGGGAGGGGGCCGGGAGGGGGAGGGCCCTGGCAGCCCGGCCGGCCGGGTAGGATGACAATGGAAGGAAATGCTTTATCTGAGTCTGAGAGCGGGCCAAGGGGGAGGGGAGGGAGGGGGGCAGGCCCTCGCGGCCCGGGGACACTGCACACCCCCCCCAGCCTTGCCGACGCTGCTGCGCACGGCCACCCCGGGTTGCACACCCCATGCGCCGCCGCCGGGGGGAGGCAGCGCTGAACCCGGAACGCAGGACCCCAAAGTCCCGGCCACCGCGCGCGCGGCGCGGCTGCTGCTCCGACCGGTGCACACAATTCCCGGAAACCCGGGTACCTGAGCGCACGCACCCTGCCCGACACCACGTCCGCGAGCGCCCATCCATGTTTACCCCGAGCCAGGCTCAGGGACACCGGACACTTTGCAAAAGGATCTCCTCGCACCCCCCCCCCCACTTCCCGCACCCCCCCCAACCCCCGCCACTCCCCTGCCCATACCTACATCCACAGAAGGGCCGCAAGCAGATAGCCACATCTCGGGGACACTTCGTGGAGTCCCATGCGTGGAATCCCTGATGGACACACACACACACACACACACACACACACACACACACACACACACACACACACACGCCACAGGAAAGTTCCAGGATCTGATTTGAATCACTGCCCAGCCCTCCCCCACTGGCACACACTCCCCCTCCCTCCCTCAGTCCTGCTGAGGGGACCAGGAGGGTGCAGCCTGTTCCTATTAAAAGAATAAAGGGGGGTGTAGGGGGGGAGGGGGAGCAGTGTGGATTTTGAAAGTTTTCTTTTTTAAAAAAAGACATTTCTCAAGGGATTTCCTTCCCTCCTCTCTCTTCCTCTCTCTTCCATTCCTCATCACACACACACACACACACACCCTTCTTTCTCCCCCCTCCCTCAGTCCCTATGAGTCAAACCTCAGCAATGTCAGTGTCCCCCAGTGCATTACAGCGGATCACAGAAATGTTCCAGTCTGTGAGTCGGAATGCAGCCGCCTCCAGCCCTCCCTCAGCTAATAAACTGCGCTCAGGGCCAGTTTCACACAGCAATGCCCCCTCCCCTGCCTTTCTCCCCACTCCCCTTTAGGCTGGAGAAAGGTCAGCTTCAGGGGTCAGGGGCTGAGAACCTCCCCATTGTGCTTCCTGGCTGACTCTGTCAGCCCTGTCCCCTCCAGCTATCTGCTGGGTCAGAAAACTCCTGAGAAGGGAAGAGGTGCCTGACCTAGGAATACTGGACTCTTCTGTAGTTCATGAGGTGCCACTACAAAAGCAGGGACGGCTTCCTTCTAACCTCATCCTATCCCTCCTCAATTCTAGGAACCAGACCCGGAGGCAGAATCCTGACATAGGAGTCCAGAGTGGCTTACAAGGGCTTGGTCATGCTGAAGATAAACGTGTGCGCGCTCACATGCGCTCAGGTTCTGAGGTTTGAACTCAGGGCCTGAGGACTTGTCCCTTAGCTTCTTCCATGAAAGGCTAGCACTCTACCATTGAGTCACAGCTTCACTTCCAGCTTTTGGGTGGTAAAATGGAATAAGTGTCTCATGGACTTTTCTGCCAAACGTTTGGCTTTGAACTGCAATCCTCAGATCTCAGACTCCTGAGTAGCTAGGATGACAGGTGTGAGCCACCAGCATCCAGCTTCAAGATCAACTTGTGATCACAGATTTCTTACTCCGTCAGTCACAGTACCAGCTTCACTAACTCTTACTACTTGTGATGATAAGTAGCTGACCTCCCATTGCCCCGACATTCACTTGGCAGGAGACTGGAAGCCCTCTGTACTTGTAAATTTTTACTCATAAACTTTTCTCACACTGGGTGCCAGTGCTCACGCCTATAATCCTAGCTATTCAGGAGGCTGTGATCTGAGGATCACAATTCAAAGCCATTGGGGTAGAAAAGTAAGACTCTTATCTCCAGTTAACCACCAAAATAGCTGAAAGTGGAGCTGTGCCTCAAGTGATAGAGCACTAGCCTTGAGGGAAAAAAAGCTCAGAGACAGCACTCAGGCCCTGAGTTCAAGTCCCAAGACTAGCACAAAAAGTGATAACAGTTAAATACATAAATAAACTCTTCTCATATCTGTCATCAGATAATATGGCTCTTCCTCTCTCTCTCTCTCTCTCTCTCTCTCTCTCTCTCTCTCACACACACACACACACACACACACACACACACACACACACCTGCCCCATAGTTTTGGTACTTACTGCCAGGATAGTAGCTGCTACTGTTAATTGTTACTACTATTATTAAAGCTGAACAAGGCTGTTAAGTTCTTCTCCATCATGGTCTGGTACTTTCTCACTCTCTTGCCTCTCATATTCCCTCCAAGATGAATGCTTTCCTCAGTCCCTTACTCGCTCCCTCAAGATTAGCATCCTGGGGCTGGGAATGTGGCTGAGTGAGAGAGTGCTCACCTAGCATGCATGAAACCCTGGGTTCAATTCCTCAGTACCACATAAACAGAAAAGGCTGGAAGTAGCACTGTGGTTCAAGTGGTAGAGCGCTAGCCTTGAGCAAAAGAAGCTCGGGGACAGTGCCCAGGCCCTGAGTTCAAGCCCCAGGACTAAGATTAACATCCTGTGCCACCTTGGCTAGAGAGGCATTATCTGATTCTCTCCATCTCTTGAAGCTCAGTTATTTTTTGTTTGTGTTTTGGGTTTTTTTTTGGGGGGGTGGGGGTTGGGGAAGGAGTGGGGGGCTTAAACTCAGGGCCTGAGCATTATCTCTGACCTCTTTTGCTCAAGGCTAGCACTCTTAACACTTTGAGACACAAGACCTCTTCCGGTTTTCTGGTGGTTATTTGGAGATAAGAGTCTCATAGACTTTCCTGCTTGAGCTGGCGTTGAATGGAGAGCCTCAGATCTCAGCCTCTTGAGTAGCTGAGATTACAGGTATGGATCACTGGAGCCCAGCTGATTCTTTCCTTTTCTTAAAGGAGCCTTACCCAGCACACACTCTCTCTACTAGTCTTCTCTTATTTAGTCTACTTGTTTCGCACTCCTCCTCCCCTCTTGTGTGTGTTGGTACTGGGACTTGAACTCAGGGCCTCTAGCTCACACTAGATTTTTTCACTTAAGGCTGGCGCTCTATCACTTGAGCCACACCTCTACTTCCAGCTTTTTTGTTCATTGGTGAGAAGAGTCTCACAGACTTTCTTGCTGGATTCCAACCTCAATCCTTAGATCTCAGCCTCCTAAGTAGTTAGGAATACAGGTGTGGGCCACTAATGCCCAACTTCCTTCTTGTGGGATTAGATCATGTGGGAGTAGGTGTCAGCCTGAAAGATCAACATTTCTCAGTTCTGTACACAAAGTTCAAACTCACGGTAGATAGGATATTTGTTGGATTAGGACAGGTGGTCATGGATTTCAAGAACTATTCTCCAGCCAGACAACCCCAATAAACTCTTGTATCTTGTGGACTCTGCAGGGTGTCTGCTCCTCCAACTCAGGTATGATGTCCATGACTTCTCCATCTCCCTCCCAGATCCTTCCCTAACACCCAAAGCCTTCAGAAAAGCCACTTGTTACTGCAGAGACAGCCAGCCCTCCTTGTTTTTTTTGTTCATTTGTTTGTTTAGTTGGTTGTGGTGTGTGTGTGTGTGCGCGTGCATGTAGACGCACACCTGCGCCAATCCCGGGGCTTGAACTCAGGGCCTGGAACTGTGGCTGAGCCTTTTCACTCAAGACTGGTGCTCTATGACTTGAGCTACATCTCTACTTACAGTTTTTTTGCTGGTTAATTGGACATAGGAACCTCATAGACATTTTCCTGCCCAAGTTGGCTTCAAACCATGATCCTTAGAACTCAGCCTCCTGAGTAGCTAGGATTATAGGTGTTAGCTTCAGGTACCTAGTTTATGAATCTATTTTAACTTGATCACTGACTGACTTTTTTTTCCTGTCAGTAATAAGGCTTGACCTCAGGGCCTGGGAATTGTCCCTGAGCTCTTCTGCTCAAGGCTAATGTTCTACCACTTTGAGCCACAGCTCTACTTGTGGTTTCTGGTGGTATATTGGAGGAATGAGCCTCACAAACTTTCCTGACCAAACTGGTTTCAAACAGGGATCCTCAGATCTCAGTTTTCTGAGTAGCTAGCATTACAGGTGTGAGCCACCAGGACCCAGCTTCTGTTTAAAGTTTTGGGGTTTTTTTTTTGGTTGTTGTTGTTGTTGTTTTCAGTCATGGGCCTGAACTCTGGGCCTGGGCGCTGTCCTTCAGCTCTTCAGCTCGAGGCTAGCGCTCTACCACTTGAGCCACAGTGCCACTTCTGATTTTTTTCTGCTTATATGGTGCTGAGGAATCAAACCCAGGGCCTCATGCATACAAGGCAAGCCCTCTTCCACTGAGCCACCTTTCCAGCCCGGACCCAGCTTCTGACACTGACTTCTGAGTGATCAGAACAAAGCGATGTCTGGCTACTTCCCTGTCCCCAGAGTGCCTAATGTGTAGCTTTCTACACACACCAGGACTCACTGTCCTCTGACTACAGTCAGAGAAGAAGGCAGCACATGCAACACATGACCTGCATCTGGGATGCTGGACTGGCTCCCTCCTCCCCATGCCAGATTTACTCACCCTTCTTCCAGCTCCTGCCCCAAGATGGAGTCCTAAACCAGGTTCTAAGTCACATGCTCCCTGCTGGGATATGTTAGACAGCCTACAAGATCCCCTAGAGACATGAGACAGAAAAATAAAAGAGCACTCTCCCCCCTACCCTCTCTCTTTCTCTCCCCTCTACCTTGATTACCATGGGAAAATTTTGTAAAGGCTCCGGGCTTCCCCCAGGCTTTCCTGGGGTCTGTGGGAACCTATCTCTGCTTTCCTTTGGGGGTTCTAAGCCTGTTTGATCTTTCCTTTCTTCTGCTTTCTTTCCTTCCCCAGTGAGCTGCTTTTCCCCCCTAAGCTGTTTACCAGGTAGCAGCCCTGATGCTACCCCCTGGGCAAACATTAGATCATTTATTCGTAACAATAATCCTTGTTATGCTCATGAATAAAGTATGGCCCATAAAGATGAAGAAACTTGACCAAAGTTGCACAACAAGTAAGTTACAAGGCCATTCATCCATTCAACAAATATTACCAGGAGCTTACTTTTGGGCTAGGATTCAAAGTTCCAGAAAGTCATCAAGTATAAACCTTGAGACTCCGAGGCCACTCCTGTCTCCACTTTCTAGAGGTGGTGACCACAGCCACAAGCCCTCCCCCACCCACCCCGCCAGCCACACGCTCTCCTGCTCATTCCCCAAGGCCTTGGCAAGATCTCCGAGGACAACCATTGCGTGGGATTGGGTTGGGCCTTACGCTCCAGTTTCTGGGCCTGGGATCCAATGCAATGCATGGCGTTTGGAGCTTGCTGATTAATAAGAGAGATTAGGTCTATTACTACCAAAAAAAAAGTGTTCAACTAAAGGGAGAGAGGGAGGAAGGAAAAGAGGAAAGGAGGGAGGGAAAGTAATTTAGGATTTATTGAGCGTCTCTTACGTCTCAGGTGCTTTTCAAGGGCTTTTCACTTACATGTCATTATTCTTCTCAATTGTTTCACTGAGCAAACTAAAGTTCAGAAAGACAAAATGATTTGCCCAAGGCCACAGAACCAATAAATTATTTGATTACCAACGCATCTGATTCAGAGCCTGTGTAATTTCTCCTAGCAGGTCAAAACAATGGACAAACTGTGCCAGGCAGGTTCCTTGAGGTTCCTGTGGGTCTCTGTGTGTCATTCCAGCTGCCAGATTTCCCACCTCATTGACCCAAGTCAGGGCAATGCATTCCGCTTCCCTCTCTTTCCTTATTACATTGCCTAACTAGGATCAGTGCACTGTGTAAGTATTCTGGATAGAATTGGGGGTATAGCTTTGGGGTGCAGGCAGGCAGACCCCTTCATCTAGGATTTCAGGATGTAAGACAGAAGTGCCACATGCTTCTAGGATAGAATAGAAGAGGTAAATCAGCATAATAGATAGCTCAGAGCTGGTGGGTCACATCTGTAATCCTAGCTACTCAGGAGACTAGAATCTGAGGATCATGGTTCAAAGCCAGCCAGGGAAGGAAAGTTTATGAGATTCCTATCTCTAATTAACCAGCAAAAATTTAGAAGTGGAGCTGTAGCTCAATTGATAGAGCTGGTACTAGCCTTGAGCATAAAAACAAAGGGACAGCATCCAGGATCTCAGCTCAAGTCCCAGTATAGGCATAAAAATAAATAAGTAGATGATAGAGAGATGGATAGTTAGATGATAGATATAGACTTATAGGAGATAAATAGATGACACGTAATAGATATGATAAATAGATGTTAGGCATATAATAGAAATAAATAAATAGATGATAGATAGAAAAGAGATAGATGATAATAAATAAAGATGAATAGATGGCCAGGCATCTGTGGCTCATGCCTGTAATCCTAGCTACTCAGGAGGCTGAGATCTGAGGATAATGGTTCAAAGCCAGTCTGGTCAGGAACATCCAGGAGACTCTTATCTCCAATAAACCACCAGAAAACTGGAAGTGGTGCTGTGGCTCAAGTGGTAGAGTGCTTGCCTTGAGCTGAAGAGCTCAGGGACAGCACCCAGGCCCAGAGTTCAAGCCCCACAACCGACAAAAAAAAAACAACAACAAAAGATGAATACATGATAGATAGATAAATAGATGGTAGATGACAGAGATAGATGGTAGACAGATGACAAATAATAGATGATAGAAACGTAGATTATAGATAATAGATAAGTAGGTAGGGACAGACAGATAGACAGACAGTTAGCTAAAGATGGTCCAGCCATGGCCAATAGTCCAGATGGCTCAGACTAGGGGTAGGGGGGAAATGACCTTGGAGCAGGTGAGAACTAAGCAATCTCCTTCCCTACCCCCACCTCATTCCCCTCACCTCCCTTCAGAGTCAACAAAGGTGGTGTGGTTTCCCCTGTGGTCTGTTGCCCTAAACACCTGCAGTTCTGAGCATGGTACGTGTGTCTAGATGCCTGCCACCCGTGGTGAGGGGAACACAGGAGGAAACCCTAGGACAGGATGCAGAGGGGCAGAAAGCCAAAGACAGGGTCTCCTCATCCCTCAAAACAAAGGAAGTGTAATGAGTGCAAAAGAGAAAAGTCACTCCCTTGATGATCTCGGCTCCCCAACCAGAAGCATAAGGACAGAGCTGGAAGAGAGACATTGTAGGTATAGAATATTGCCTGGGAGCTAGGGAACTTGACTTCTAGTCCCAAGTTCTGCCATGAACTTCCTGGGTGATACTTTTCTAAGTCTCAGTTTCCTGTTCTGTACAAGATCTTAGCTACCTACTTCATAGAGCTTGTGTGAAATCATATGAATAATAAAGGCAAAAGTTTGCACCACTATCTTTTTGTTTTTAGTTTTTTTTGCAGTTCCCCAGGTGACTTAAACAGTACTGCTGTGAGTTTGTCCCAATAACATGTGGAATATTTATAATTGCTTTTTCTAGCTCTTTGATAAATACACACACAAACATATACACACATGAACACATGTGCACACATGTGCATTATACACATACATACACAGAGAATGTGGAGATAAAAAAAACACTAAAACAAGCTGGGAGCTGGTGGCTCATGCCTGTGATCCTAGCTACTCAAGAGCCTGAGATCAGGAGCTAGGAAGATGACTTAGTGGTAGAGTGCTTGCTTTGCATGCATAAGGCCCTGGGTTCGATTCCTCAGCACCAAATATGTAGAAAAAGCCAGTAGTGGTGCTGTGGCTCAGCGGTAGAGTGCTATCCTTGAGCTGAAGAGCTTAGGGACAGTACCCAGGCCCAGAGTTTAGTCCCCACGACCAACAAAAAAAAAAAAAAAAGAGGCTGAGATCTGAGGATCACTGTTGCAGCCAGACCAGGCAGAAAAGTTTATGAGACCCTTATTTCCAATCAACCACCAAAAAGCCAGAAGTGGAGCTGTGTCTCAAGTGGTAGAGTGCTAGCCTTGAAAGAAAAAGGCAAGTGAGAGTGTGAGTTCAGATCCCAGTGCAGGCACAAAAATAAATAAGTACACCAGCAAACAAATAAATAAACACAGCTTGCCCTCACATTGATCACAATGTGTTAAGGAAATCAAACATACTTGAAGGGCTATTGCAAAGCCAACTACTAAAAAGATTTTTTTTCTCAAGTCTGTGTGATCTTGGCCACCTTCTATCAAACTGGGTTTCCTTATCTATCCCGTGAGGGAGCTGATTTCCATCATCTCTGTCCCTTTCTTCTGTTATTCCAAATATGACAGACTATACAGTAAAGAGGAGCCCATGGCTCAGCCCTATAATCCTAGCTACTCAGGAGGCTACAGTCTGAGGATGACGGTTCAAAGCTGGCTTGGACAGGAAAGTCTGGGAGTCTCATATCTCCAGTGAACCAGCAAAAAGCTGGAAGCAGAGCTATGGTTCAAGTGGTAGAGCACTAGCCTTGACCAAATAAGCTCATGGACAGTGTCCAGGCTCTGAATTCAAGCCCCAGGACCAGCATCAGAAAGAGAGAGAGAGAGAAGAGAGAGACAGAGACAGACAGAGACAGAGAGAAAGTGAGAGAGAGACAGTCAGAGAGAGAGAGCGGAAAAAGAAGAGAAAGAGAGAGGAGAGAGGGAGAGATATCAGGCTAGCACACTGTCTGGAAGCAGTAGGAGAGCGTTGAGTGTCTAGCTAGAGCTCGAAGGAGCCCAGAAAGGGGGTGGGAGGGGACATTCCAGGTAGGGAGAATGGCATGTACAAAGGCAAAGCAAGGGCAGCAAACAGATTAAACAGCCAGATTCAAGAATGAAGTTGGCCAGGATGGGAGGGAGGTGGGGGCAGGGGGAGAAGTCAGGAAGAAAAGGGTAGAAGGGGCAGTCCCCAGGCTGTGCTGAGCAGCTCAGCTAGGAAAGTGGAGGAGGCAGGCTGGGTGGGGAGAGACTCTCAACCCCATAAGAGATGCCAAAACCCATCCAGTCAAACTCCACCCAAGAGAGAAAGGGAGCCATCAGTGCCAAGAGGCTCCACCCACCAGCGATGGCACCACCCTCCCCTTCCTCCCTCCCTCCTCTCCCAGACCCACTCCCAGCCCTGAGGAAAGTCAGGACCTCTTGGACCAGGGCCTTGTTCATGATGGAACAAGCAGAGGCCCCACCGCATCCTTTTATAACAACAAATCAGCACAACAACAACAATAATAATAATGATAATAATGTTGATGATGATGATGGCTGGATACCAGTGACTCAAGCCTGTCATCCTAACTACTCAGGAAGCTGAAATCTGAGGATCTCAGTTCAAAGCCAGCCTGGGCAGGAAAGTCGAGAGACTTTTTTTTATCTCCAATAAACTACTCAGAAAAAAAGCCAGAAGTGGTGCTGTGGCTCAAGTGGTAGAGTGGTAGCCTTGAGCACAAACTGGCTCAGGGATAGTGCCCAGGCCCTGAGGTCAAGCCCCTCAAGACCAGCACACACACACACACACACACACACACACACACACACACACACACAGGCTGAGCTCACAAAAATCTATAAGACTCTCACCTCCAATTAAGCACAAAAAAAAAAAAAAGAAAGAAAGGAAAAAAAGAAGCTGTGGCTTAAATGGTAGAGTGCCAGTATTGAGTGAAAAAGCGAAGGAACAGTCAGTCCCCAGGGGCCTAAGTTCAAACCCCAGGACTGGCAAAAAGAAAAAAAAAAGTAATGATGATAAGATCAACTACCCACAACCTGCCCTCTGATAAAACTCCACAGCAACAAAACCTCAAAATATGACCTTCCTTTTGAGTCGAGAGCTACAAATGATTTATAAGGTTATTTGGTCTACAAGATCCCCCAAACCTGGCGTGACATCTAAACTACTGAAGTAGCTAGTGCTGGTAGATCTCACCCTATAATCCTAACTATTCAGGAGGCTGAGATTTGAGGCTCACAGCTTAAAGCCAGCCCAGGCAGAAAAGTCCATACAACTCTTAGTTCAAATGAACTATCAATAAGCCAGAAAATGGCTAAGGTAATAGAGCAGCAGTCTTGAGTGTAAAAAGTACCCTGGGCCCTGAGTTCAAGCCTCAGAATGGGCACAAAACACACACACACACACACACACACACACACACACACACACACACACACAAGCAAACAACAACAAAACTACTTAAGAGATCCTGAGAAAAATTCCTGAGTCCCAATCAGATTGCAGCTCCCCTGCTAAAGAGTGATTATATTTAGGATTCTCTGATCGAATCTCCCATTCCTCAAATAGGTGAAGAAACTGAAGGCATGAAGAGGTGGAAATAGCTTGCTAGAGATTGCATGGTTAAGCACAACAATAAATAAGTAAATAAATAGAGGTGGGGGGGGCACATGCAGAAGACTCTGGTCTCTGGGCTTGGAATACTTGTTTCACAGTCTGGCAGCCCAACCCAAATGCCCGTGCCAACCGAGATTATGGTCAGGGAAGCAGCCACCCAGCCACACTCTAATCATGAACGAGAAGAAATTCGTCAGAGTTGCAAAATGCCTTTCTGCAGCCAGCGCACAATTACTCGCTCCAGTGGGCTTCTGAAGGGACACCATGGTCCACCCACTGGCTTGCTTGTCATCTAGCCTAGCCTGGTGGCCTGTGTGTTTGTATGGGCTGGAGGGTTTCTCACTGTGTGTTCTAACTCTGAATACCTGTATGCCTAGCTATCTAGGAGGCTGACATCCTGAGGATCGTGGTTCCAAGCAGACATCTTTGTCCCAGAACTTTCAAGAGAAACTGTCCAGAGTAAGTTCTGACCTGGAGATCTCCCTCATGTCTTTAGGGTTTGTTTGGCTTTTGTCTTTGTATGCAAGCTGCAGAAAGACCAAAGAAATGGGACAGGGAAGAAATAAGGATGGCTACACTGGGAGGAAAGTGGGATGAAGTTCTTCATCTTAAGAAACCCCACCCATGCAAGACAAGGCGTGTGTGTGTGTGTGTGTGTGTGTGTGTGTGTGTGTGTGTGTGTGTGTGTGTGTGTCTTGGGGCTTGAACTCTGGGCCAGGGCACTGTCTCTGAGCTTTTCCTCTCAAGGCTAGTGCTCTATCACTTGAGCCACAGGACCACTGCTGGCCTTTTCTGAGTAATTTATTGGAGATAAGAGTCTCATGGACTTTACTGCCTGGGCTGGCTTTGAACTGTGATCCTCAGATCTCAGCCTCCTGAGTAGCTAGGGTGACAGTCATGAGCCACCAGCACCTGTTAGGTCGCCTGGGAAAAGTGGCTCTTTCCCTTTGTTCTCCTCCTAGTACACAGGGTCCCTTCCCTAGAAGCCCTCACTCAGCACTCTTATCCCAGGTAACAGGTGCAGCTGGGGGCAGTAGGAGGTTCCCCAGGCTCTGAGGTCATCTCTGAGTCTACCTCCTTCCTGCCCTTTGCTGTGGCCACACCTCCTCCCGCCCTCTCCCCATATAATCAATCTCCATCATTAGTCCTTCCTTATCCCCTCCCTTTTTCCTTTTCACCCCTTTCCCTCCCCCTTGCCCTTTTCCTTTCCCTTGCATTCCTTGCACCCTCTGCGTCCTGGCCCTGGTGCAGGCCAGCAGTATGCTCTCCCCCCAGTAAACTCTTTTCTGCCTGAACCATGTGGGGTGAACCTTACTGCACTCAGTTCTCACTTGGTTTTTAACTCAAGGCTGGTGCTCTATTATTTGAGCCTCACCCCCACTTCCTTGCTTTACATTGGTTTGTTGGAGACAAAGAGTCTCTTGGAGGATTTATCTTCTCCAAGGGGTTGGCTTTGAACTGAGATTCTCAGATCTCAGCCCCATGAGTAGTTAGGATTACATGTTTGAGCCACCAGTGCTCAGCCCTTATCAAGCAAGGGTCTACTATCAGACACTGTGTCTGGCTCCCAGGTATACAAACCAAACCACCATTCTTATCTTGGACAGACTTGCTGTTTTGGGGCACCAGGACACAGTCTAAGAAAAAAAGCTGGAGAGATGGGCACTGGTGACTCATACCTATAATCCTAGCTCCCTAAGAGGCTGAAATCTGAAGATTATGGTTCAAGGCCAGCCTGGGCAGGAAAACCCATGAGTCTCTCGATTAACCACCAAAAAAACCTGCAACTGGAGCTGTGGCTCAAGTGGTAAAGTTGCTAGCCTTGAGCAGAAAAGCTCAGAGACAGTACCCAGGCCTATATTCAAGATTCAAGCCCTGGGACTGGCACCTGGCACACACACACACACACACACACACACACACACACACACACACACACACACACACACACACAGAACAAAGAATCTGGAGAATCTGGAGACAGAAATTGTCTGATGAGGAACTCCAGCACACAATATGGTCCATGGAACTTCCCTATTGGAAGGCCCTTAACAGGTCAGGGGCCCTGTGGCTGAGGCAAGGGCTCTACTTTCTGCTGCCCCTTCTGCGCTGGGATCTGAGAAAGCCTGGAATAGAGATTCTAGCAGTTTCTGCCCAACAGAGCTGTCACTCCACCTAGGCCAGAGTGGCCAGGGGTAGGAAGGTAAAGAGAGTGAATCAAGTTCAGGCAATACCTTTTCCCTTTGGGCAGCTCCCAGAGGCCAGGGCTTCAGGCTTCTCTCCCTACGTATTCACAGTCATTTAAAAACACACAGAGGAGACCTGGGCACCAGGGGCTCACACCTGTAATCCTAACTACTCAGGAGGTTGAGATTGAAGGGTTGATGGGAATATACACAGTTCCCTAGCAAGGATCACCGTTTAAAGGCAGTTGGGGCAGAACCTGGTTCAAAGCTAGCTTGGACAGAAAAGTCTGTGTTACTCTTATCTCCAGTGAGCCAGCAAAAAGCTGGAACTGAAGAAACAGTCCCCAGGCCCTGAGCTCAAGTCTCAGTATCAGCACACACACACACACACACACACACACACACACACATACACACACACACGAGCAAAGCATGAACAAAGGTAGGCGATGGTGTACTTTGGCTAAAAGCAAGGATGAAGAATGGAGCTGCCTAGGCTGAAATCTGCCCCATCCCTGCTGTGAGATCTGAGCATTACTTAAACCTGGAGGAGGCTTCGCTTTCCCAGTCTGCAGAGCAGGGCAGGCAGTGCTGCCATATTAGGGCTGTTGGGAGGCTGCTCAGATCAGGACATGCAGTGCTTTAGCACAGAGCCTGACGCATGCTGTGCTCTGTTATAGATACAGCCCAGATGCCAACATCAGGAATAGAAGAAAGACAGGGGCCTGTCTCATCTGTCTCTCTAACCCTATGTTTTCCTACAAATGAAGTCTCACTCAACATAAGCACTGACTTGATTTATTGCAAATGAATCCAGTTGGGCTTCTAGTCCAAGCTGATTTTGTTTTTTCTGTCCCTTTCTTTCTTTCTTTCTTTCTTTCTTTCTTTCTTTCTTTCTTTCTTTCTTTCTTTCTTTCTTTCTTTCTTTCTTTCTTTCCTTCCTTCCTTCTCTCTCTCTCTTTCTCTCTTTCCTTTTCTTTCTCTCTTTCTCTCCTTCCTTCCTTCCTTCCTTGGATGCTCAAGGGTATGCTTAGCCAGGCTGTGGAAATAGAGTAAATAGAACGGCAATTGTCTTTGGTCTCTGACCCTCCTGAGAGCCACAGGTAGTGTCTCATCATGAAGGGGAGCCTGGACCAGGCTGCAGGGGATACCACAGGAACTGCAGAAAGGCCTGGGAATGCGGCTTAGTGGTAGAGTGCTTGCCTACCATGCATGAAGCCCTGGGTTCAATTCCTCAGTACCACATACACAGAAAAAGCTGGAAGTGGCGCTGTGGTTCAAGTGGTAGAGCGCTAGCCTTGAGCACAGAGAGGCTCAGGGACAGTGCCTAGGCCCTGAGTTCAAGCCCCAGGATTGGCAAAAAAAAAAAAAAAGTACTGCAAAAAGGACCTGGCCTCCTCTTCCCAAATCCTGGCACTGCACATCTGGAGTGATCTACCCATGTGGCTGCATCCCTGTGGCTCAGGCCACAGCTGCTGACATTGAGGGAGGGAGACAGCCAACTCCTCGGGAGGGCTTGGGGCAGGGAGAGGGGGCTATAAATAACTAGTTAAGAGGACCAGGGGAACAAGCTTGACCTTTGGGGGAGCAGGCGCTACAGGCCACTTCCCCCTCCCCCGCCTTGGGTCCAGAGCCAGAGTTTTTAGCAAAACAGGAAGAGGCAGTGGCAGCTGCTGGGAAAGTAGGAGTGGCTCCCCTTCCCCCACTTGCCTGGAGCCTTCGGATCTCAGCCAGGACCTGTGAGAGAAGGAGTCAGCTCGGCTGGAGGGAGGGGCAGGCCAGAGCAGAACAGGCGCAGCTCCTGCCCTCCTGTGGCTCATCTGGGGTGCAGGAAAGGGAGAACCTGCGGAGAAGGACAGCTTATGGGGAATTGCCTGCCATCTCCAGTCCTCTCCTGGTCTCCTATCAGTGGAATAACAGGAGGGTGAGGCACTGGAAATGGGCTGCAGACCCAGGCAGGGGATCTGGAGGCACCGGTTCAAGGTGATCCTACTTGCCCCTCTCATTCATTCCCTCCCAACCTGCAGGTGGACTGAAGCCCAAATGGGCAGGAGAGAGGTCTCTAAATCAAAGGAAGGATGTCTTCATCTTCTTCTTCTTCTTCCTCCTCCTCGTCCTCCTCCTTGTCCTCCTCCTCCTCCTCTTCCTCTTCTCCTCCTCCTTTTCTTCTTCCTTCTCTTCCCTTTTTACTGTTGTCATCAAAGACTTATACAAAGGGGTTTCAAGCCAGTGACTCATACCTATAATTCTACCTACTCGGAAGGCTGAAGTCTGAGGATCATGGTTTGAAGTCAGCCCTGGCAGGAAAGTCCATAAGACTCTTATTTCCAATTAATCACCAAAAAGCTGGGTGTGAAGCTGGGTGCTGGTGGCTCACACCTGTAATCCTAGCTACTCAGGAGTCTGAGATTTGAGGATCTCAGTTCCAGGCCAGCCCAGGCAGGAAAGTCTGGGAGACACTTATCTCCAATTAACTACTCAGAAAATGCCAGAAGTGACACTGTGATTCAAGTGGTAAGAGCACTAGTCCTGAGGCTCAGGGACAGTGACCAGACCAAGAGTTCAAGCTCCAGGACTGGCAAAAAAAAAAAAAAAGCTGGAAGTGGAGCTGTGGCTTAAGTGGTAGAGTACCAGCCTTGAGTGAAAAAGCTAAGGGACAGCACCCAGGACCTGAATTCAAGGTTGAGTATTGGCACACACATGTACACACACACACACACACACACACACACACACACACACACACAGAGTTTCAATTTGACACATATCAATTTATGTATACAGTGAAACTTTTTTTTTTCCTTTTGGTCTTGGTCCTGGGCCTTGGGGCTGGGCGCTGTCCCTAAGCTCTTTTTGCTCAAGGCTAGCATTTTACCACTTGAGCTACAACACCACTTCCGGCTTTTTCTGTGATTAATTGGAGATAAGAGTCTCACAGACTTTCCTGCTAGGGCTGGCTTTGAACAGCGATCCTCAGATCTGAGACTGAATAGCTAGTATTTCAGGCATGCGTCACTGATGCCTGGCTATAATGAATCTTAATCAGATTCATCCCTTCTACCATTCTCCCCTACCCCAGCCTCCAACCTTGTGAATAGGGGTTCAGGGTCTGGCCCAAGGGGTAATGATAGGAACCTCCCGAGAAGCAAGGAGAACCAAAGTTCTGGGAAGTTCTCCAGGACCCCCTAGAAGAACAGGGCAACTCTATATAGAACACACTCAGGAGCCCTGAGCCCTAACATTGCCTCATGAAGTCAGCTTGAAGGAATGATCCAGATGTATGTTGCTCTGTTTGGCTGTAGGAGATCATCCACTGAAACTCTGCTTTGGCTGACACACATCTCCAAGGCGTGTCCCTGCATCTGTCAGGGTCTATCAGCATCTCCTCAGCCAGGAGCCCATGTGTCACCTGCTAGAAGGATCTAGGCCAGCACTGCTCCACAGACACAGAACAGGGAGCCAGCACCACCGGCCCATGCCTAGAATCCTAGCTACTCAGGAGACAGAGATCTGAGGATGAAAGTTCAAAGCCAGACTGAGCAGGCAAACACTTCAGATTCTTATTTCCAATTAACCATCCGAAAGCCTGCCGTGATGGTGTGGCTCCACAGGGTAGAGTGCCAGCCTTGAGCAAAAAAAGAGCCAAGTGAGAGCACAAAGTTCTGAGTTTAAGTCTCAATACTGGCATGTGTGCACGTGCACACGCATGCACACACACATATACCCATCACACAGAAAGTCAGGAAGGGGAGAGTTGAACTCACTGCAACTGATAACACTTTCCAATCATTCTCATAGCAAGGAAACACACAAATTGATTGAGACCATAGAAAAAGACTCTTCGGTGAGAGAAACAGCCAGCAAGCAGAGCGATCAGAAGGTTCTTAGATCCAGGCTGACTTCAGATGTGTCCTGTCACAGATAGCAGCCTGTCTTTTGGCAGTATATGCTAAGAGCTGTGAAATGGTTTTGACTTTACTCCAGTAGCTCTACCCAGCGAACCTTAAAGCAGATCTCTGTAGGCAAGAGTGAAGGATGAGGAAAGAAGATTTGCATAGTGATGTTCACTATCAAACTATTCATAATGTGGAAAATTAGAAACAGTTGAGACACCTACAGTCGGAAAATGGTGAAGTCACTTATGGTATTTCCACTTAATAGAAAATTATGAAGCTGATAAAAAGATGTGTATGACAGGAACATAGCATCATAGGAGAAGATTAATTTATTGTATTTTTTGTTAACTTATGTTTCTCTTTTGAGAATATCGATTTGTCCATGGGACATTGACTGGACAGCTAGGTGCGGGTGGCTCATGCCTGTAATCCTAGCTACTCAGGAGGCTGAGATCTAAGGTTTGTGGTTCAAAGCCAGCCCAGGCAGGAAAGTCTCCTTATTTCCAATAATCACCCAAATCTTGGGAGTAGAGCTGTGTTCCAGGTGGCAGAGCACAGGCTTGAGCACAAAAACTCAGGAAATCACCCAGGCCCTGAGTTCAAGTTCCTGTGGCCAACACAAAACCAACGCAAAATGAAGAACAAAAATACCCCAAACATACAAGTAGCTAAAGTGCCAATGGCTCATGGCTGTAATTCTAGTTTCTCAGGAAAAAGCTGAGATCTGAAAATGAAGGCTTGATGCCAACCCAGGCAGAAAATTCTGTAAGAGCTTAAGCGGCAAAAATACAGGCTGGAGGCATGGTTTGAGTGGTAGAGCACTAGCCATGACAAAAAATATGTCAGATGAGAGCGTGAGGGGCTGGGAATGTGGCTTAGTGGTAGAGCGCTTGCCTAACATGCATGAAGCTCTGGGTTCAATTCCTCAATACCACATACACAGAAAAAGCCTCAAGTGGCTCAAGTGGTAGAATGCTAGCCTTGAGCATAAAAGCTCAGAGACAGTGCCTAGGCCCTAAGTTCAAGCCCCAGGACTGGCAGAGAAAGAGAGAGAGAGAGAGAGAGACCCATAGCTCAAGCTCCAGTACTGACAAAAACAAAACAAAATGACCCATATGCCTAGAAGGAAAAGATTAAGAGGGAAAAAAAGCCAGGTAGGAAAGTCCATGAGACTCTTATCTCCAATGAACCACACAAACAAAAAAGCCTGAAGTGGAGCTGTGGTTCAGGTGCTAGCCTTGAACAGAAACGCTCAGGGACAGCAGCCAGGCCCTGAGTTCAAGCCCCAGGACACACACACACACAGAATTCATCTCTCTAGGACACCCTGAAGTTAGTGCTGTGGGTAGCAGCGGGTTATAGTCCTGGAGCAGGAAGCACACAGCAGGCCGGCAGCTGTCTGCTCACCCAGCTTTCCTCCCCGGGTCTTCACATCCATGACAAGCTCTGAGAGCTCCACTGTGCCCTCTGCCACTGCGAAGGACAAAGCCATGGCCTGATTCTGGAGGGGCAGGGCTGAGGGGTGTCCAGTACAGGCCCTGGAGGAGCAGTGTGTTATATATCTATACTCGTGGACGCAGTGAGGTTAGGAGAAGGGGGGCAGGTCATGAAGAGGTTGTGTGTGTGGGGGGGGAATATGTGGCCTGTACTGACTTGGGGGAAGGCCTGCTGGTGGACTGTGGCTCAGCTACCTGTTGTTTTAAATCACCCTGAAGTTGATAGGAGATGACAGGGCCATCCCGTCTACTGCTCCCCCCATTTGCAGGAATTCTACCTGGCCTCCTCCCTCCCCTCCCCCCCCCCACACCTCCAGTCACCATCCAGCCTGGGCAGCCATGGTACCGCTCCCTATGATTCATTTGTTGTTGAAGAGGCTTTACAATCTCTAACTCCAAGTTGGGCACCCGTGGCTCATGTCTGTAATCCTAGCTACTCAGGAGACTGAGCTCTGAGGATGGCGGTTCAAAGCCAGCCTGGGCAGGAAAGTCTGTGAGACTCTAATCTCCAGAGGTGGAGCTGGGGTTCAAGTGGTAGAGCACTAGTCTTGCAAAAACAGCTCAGGGACAGTAACAACGGCCTGAATTCAAGTCCCACGACCCCACCCACATACACACACACACACACACACACACACACCTCAAGAATTGGTCCCAGCTCCCTCCCCTATTATTCTTGCTGACTGGCCTAGAGACCAGAGTTTCCCTTTTCCATGCATATACCATGTACTGTGCCAGGTAGGTAGGCTGCTGCATAGACTCTCATTTCCCAGTAGAGCCATGGGGGATCCCTGTCCCTCTTCAGGGTCTCTAGGTGTGTGGATGAGCTAGAAGATGGGGGGGTGGGGAGAGTGGAGGAGGAAGAGGGTGAGAGGCCAAGAGGGTCTTCTGAGAACAGGGAGGCTGGGGTGAGGGGAGCTGCTGTGGTTGAGTTATCTGATGTGGGAGCCAGGTGTGCAGCTTTGGGGTTCAGGGCGGGGGGTAGAGGAAGAGCATCCTGAGAGGGGAGACTCAACGGAAGGAGCCTGGAGGCCAGTGGAGAGGCAGACACGTCAAGACCCAGGTGGGGGACAAAACACTCCCCCCCCCCCCGAGATTGCCATCTCTCTCTATAAATGTCCTGTCCACCCCCCACCCTGGTCATGCCTGGACTTCTGTCCCCTAGCTGCTGAGATGTCCACAGCCTCCAGACTCTCGTCCCTCCCTGAGATGCAGCAGCCATCTTACTTCTATGGCACAGGGAGGGGTAGGCAGGGGTGTGTGTGTGTCAGGCCTAACCTTATCCCCAAATCAGAGCAGTTGGAGACAGTTGCGAGTGTGTCATCTTGGTTCGGTTGGGGGTTGATGGGTGGAGAAGGCTTTGTGGGAGGAGATAATAGGGCGGAGATACAGGCAGCCTCAGGCTGGCTCTCACACCAGGTCCTTCTGTCGCCATAGAAGCTGCCGATAGACTCCAGTCCACTGAATGTAGGTGAGAGTGGGTTCGAATCCTGTCCCTCTCAACACCTGACCTACCTGCCGCTGTGGAAGAGGCCTAGCCAGTCAGCGTGCCACCAGGCTTCTTCCATGTTCTATTTCCAAAGAGTCAATGTTGCCAATCATGGATTGGGGGACTTGGGGAGACAGAAGACCAGAGAGCTCAAGCCATCTCCTCCGAGGTCAGCTGGCCAGTGAATAACACTACACGATTTAGGGATCCCTTCATTCCTAGACTGACTTCTCCACTCCATACCCAGGAAGCAGGGGGAGAACCACGCAGCTCAATCTGCCACTGTGGCCCTCCCAGAGGAAGAGAACTTGAGTTGGTGTTTGCTGAATGAATAAACAAACACCCGAACCAACCAACAGTGAACGGTGAAGAGAGATGTACAGACAAGTCACCATATCCTGCCCACCTCCCTGTCCATCTGCCATCTTGGGTCCTTCCTGTCAACTCAGCAGAAGTCAGAGAGCCTCCTGGGGTGGGGTCCCTATCAGGGAGGAAGGAGAGCTGGCTTCTCCCCCAGCCTTTATCCGGGTGCTCCTATCCCCTCTTATAACCACGGAGGGCTGCTTCATAATCCACCCCCTGGGAAGGAGATAGGAAGAAATTGCAATCAGTAGGGTGGAGGCGGGGGAAAGGGAGAAACAGGAAGAGCACCAGTCCCTTGCCCTGGTACTTAGTGCCAGCAAGCCTTTTCAGATAGATAGCCCAGGATCCTCAAATCAAGATAGCTTGTCTCACTTGGCTTTGGTGGTAAGCAGTAGGAGAGACGGGGAGTGAAGGACCAGGTTGGGACGCCGGCCATCACTTCAGCCCAGCTGCCATAGGGCTTCCCAGGGCTTTGAATTAACTATGGGGTCAGGGTGGCAGAGGGGTTGTCACTTTTTGTGTGTGCGCCAGTACTGGGGCTTGACCCTTACCTTTTTCCCCACTTAAGGCTGGCACTCTACTGCTTGAGCCACACCTGTACTTGTGCCTTTTTCTTGGTTAATTGGACATAAGCGCCACATGGAATTTCATATCTGGGCTGACTTTGAATTGAGATCCTCAGATCTTAGCCTCCGGAGTAACTAGAATTACAGGCATGAGCTACTGGCGCCTGGCCCTGGCAGATTTTTTTTTAGGGGATGGGCATAAGCACTTGGGTTCTGAATCTTTCGCAGATTCAAGGGCAGAGGGCTACACTTATATAGTTCTACTCATCTTTCCTCTTCAAGCAGAGAGCTCTCACTCTGGCTGGCTGAATCCCTTCTCACTTAGTTTTCTGGGCAGACTAGAGTTTGCAGATGCTAACAACAGTGATCAACAGTACACTTTTTTTGTCTGCTGCTGGTATTTTATCCATCCATCCTGTGCTCCATCACATCTATGGAATCTCAACTTTGTTCCAGTCTGGTAAGCAGAAATTTCAAACACACAGCATGCTTTAGTTCTGGAAGAGAGTGAGCATGCAACTCTGCCCACGTTAGCTAAGCAGGAGCTGTGGGAAGGTGAAGGTAAGGTGGACAGTGTGAGAAAGACACAAAGTCTGAGCTAGAAATCTCAGGAGCTTGTCTTGTTGAGAAAACTGAAGGACAAGGAATGAAGGACAGAATCAAGGAGCAGAAGGTTCATCGTTTGAGTCCAGTGCCAGTGCTCACATCTGTAAATCTAGCGACTCCGGAGGCTGAGATCTGAGGATCTCGGTTCGAAGCCAGCCCAGGCAGGAAAGTCTGTGAAATTCTCATCTCCAATAACTAATAAGAAAAATACGGAAGTGGCGTTGTGGCTCAAATGGTAGAGTGCTAGCCTTGGGCACAAAGAGGCTCAGGGACAGTGCCCAGGTCCTGAGTTCAAGCTCCAGGACCAGCCCCTCCTCCCCCCCAAAAAGAAGTTACATAGTTTGGGTCTCAAGGTATAGTTTGGGAATATATTTAGGTTTCTGAAAACTTTTCAATGGGAGCTGTAAAATCAAAGCACATGTGTAATCTCAGCTACTCCAAAGGTGGAGAATCTTGGTTCAAAACTAATCCAGGCAAAAGTTAGTGAGACCTCATCTCAATGAGTTGGGCGTGCTGGCTCACATCTATAATACCAACTACATGGGAAGCATAAGGATGAGGAATGAGGTTTGAGGCCAGTACTCAGACCAGCAAAAACTTGAGACTCTACCTGAAAAAATAACAAACACAAAAAATAGCTGGAGTATGTGGTTCAAGTAATAGAGCAACTGCCCAGCAAGCACAAGGCCCAGAATTCAATGCCCAGTACTCCCTCCCCACCAAAAAACCCACCAGATTTTTTGAATTTTCTTCTCTCCCAGGTATTCAGTGGCATTTTTCTAGAGGACTTCAGTAATAGTGTGACTTGGTAGGTTGAATGTGGAGCTGGAGAACCTTCTCTTATTTCTTTTTTGTGGCAGTCCTGGGCCTTGAACTCAGGGCCTGACTGCTGTCCCTGAACTTATTTTTTATTTTGCTCAAAGCTAATGCTCTACCACTTGAGCCCCAGCCCCAGTTTTACCTTTTAGTGGTACATTGGAGATAAGAGTCTCACAGACTTTCCTGCCTGGGCTGGCTCCAAACTGCCATCCTCTGATCTCAGCCTCTTGAGTAGCGAGGATTACAGGGGTGAGTCCCTAGTATCTCACACAAACTTGATTTTTTGTGTGTGTGGATTCTCTTGAAAGCAAAGGAATGCTGACATTCATTATGGGTCAGGAGTACCGTGTAGTGAGGGCAGGTGGAAATGGAGGGGTTGGTTCTGTGAGGACTGAGATGGAAAAGACAGTTCATAATTGAAAGATGTTGGGGACAGCAGTAACCACAGTCTCTTCTTGTGTTTTCGTTGATCTTTTTACCTTCCCACTTCTTTCCCACGCTGATCTCTGCAAGTAGGGCCAGTTTGATTGGGGCCAATGTGGATCAACAAGTGGCATACCTGCCCCCTAGTGGCCATATGGCCCAATGACACGTCCTTCCAGTTCTGGTTGATATTCTTTGGAGCAGTAACCCCCAGCAACAGAGGCTGAAATCTGGAGAAGAGGAAAAAGACATCAGTCTTAGGTCAGTGATGAGGGTCCAGAAAGATCAGTGGTCTAAGGATGGGCATGATGCTACCTTTTAGGATTTTTTTTTTGCCTGTACTAGGTTTGAACTCAGGACCTTGTACTTTCTCAGCAGGTACTCTGAGCCACACCTCCAGCTGGGCTTTGGTTTTGGTGCCAGTCCAGGGGCTTGAACACAGGGCCTAGGCACGATTCCTGTTTTCTTTTGTGCAAGGCACTTAGCGTTCTACCACTTGAACCATAGCTCCACTTCTGGCTTTTTGTGGTTAATTGAAGAATCTCTCAGACTCTTTTCCTGCCTAGGCTGGCTTTGAACCACCAGTCCCCAGGTCTCAGCCTCCTGAGTGGCTAGGATTATAGGCATGAGCCTCCAGTGCCCGGTCCCCAGCTTGGCTTTCTGCTAGTAATTGGAGATCAAATCTTATGAACTTTTCTCCCCAACTGGCTTCAAACTGCAGTCTTCAAATCCCAGCTTCCTGAACAGTTCAGATTACAGGCATGAGCCACCAGTGCCCGGCTTCACCTTCTTCATGAAAATCTATTTGATCATCTCTCCACCCAGCTGGATGGTAGCCAGTCTTTCAGACTGATGACAACACACCAGATACCATGAAAAATGCCTTACCCAGATCACTGTCTGAAAGAGCAGCTGTATAGGTAGCTACAATTATTAGTACCATTAGAGAAAGAAACACAGGCTCAAATACAGACTGAGATCTGATCATCAAAGTTCGAAGCCAGCCTGAGCAGGAAAGTCTGTGAGACTCTTATCCTCAATTAACCACCAGAAAACCAGAAGTGGCGCTGTAGCTCAAGTAATAGAGCACTAGCCTTGAGCAAAAAGAGCCCAGGGACAGCACCCAGGCAGGGAGTTAAAGCTCCATGACCACCACCACCACCACCAAAAGCTAACAATTCACACAATAAATTGCTGGCCCCAGACCCGGCTCTGCCATTTGCTACTGGTGTTACCTTGGGCTGACTTCAAACTGAGATCCTCAAATCTCAGCCTCTAGAGCAGCTAGAATTACTGATGTGAGCCAACACTGAGCATCTTATTTATGGATTCCACGTCCGTCCGTTGCCCCCCCCCCCCCCCATCCCCCAGCACTGAGTTCTGTGGTGTCTGTGTTTAAACATTGGAAGGAATGTTCCAGAGTTTTCTCGCTGCCAGCAGGTGGTGCTCAAAGATTCCAAGTACAAGAACTCATCCCTGAAAGGTCCCTGGGAGTATGTATTCCCTGTACTGTGACCTCACGGATGGCTTGGGAAGCCGGAGGATAGATCTTTCACTGGTGAGAGAAAAGGTAATTGCCACCAAGTATAGCAGGATAGAGAGAAGGGAAGGAGTTAGGAATGGGAGGCAGGCTGATTGGTTCAAACTTGTCCTTGTAGGGCAGCAGCACCCCCTAGTGGTGAATCTCAAGATGGTCAGGGGTGAGAGGGACACCAATGGATTCATAGCTGGGAATACTCCCTTGAAGTGGGAGAGGACTTCTGAAACTACTATTGGCCTTCTCTCCAGAGCCACAAGGAAAGGCCTAGAATGCTTATGGCTCCTTCCCAGGCCAGAGCAGCCCAATGCAAAAGGTATTGCAAAATGTGGGGGGGAAAGTCCTGGTTCTACTAGCCATGGGCTAAAAAGAATGGACTCGGTCAAGGACATGTGAAGATCACAGTCTATTCTGGGAAAAGCCTGCATCCTATGACTGTTATCTTATGTAGAAGCAGAAAAGCCTGTCTTCCTCACTTCAACTACAGGCCAGGGGTCATGGGGATCCCTGCTCATATTGACAACCAGGAGTCCCCTCTCCAATTAACAACCTGTACTTCAAGCTATATTTCAGGGTCTACCTTCCTGGAAACCATTGTTAACACTAATATACATACTATGGTCCTCTAGATCTCAGCCTCTTGACTGCTCAGATTATAGTCATAAGCCACCAGTACCTGGTTTAATTCTTCCACCTTCCTCCTCTACGTCCTCCTCCTCTTCCTCCACTTCCTCTTCTTCCTCCGTTTCCTCCTCTTCCTCCTCTTCCTCCTTCTCTGGTAGTCCTGGGTCCCTGAGCACTGTCCCTGAGCACTCAAAGTTAGTGCTCTACCACTTGAATCATAACTCTACTTCTGGCATGTAAAAACATAGTTTATTAGGGATTAGAGTCTCAGGGAACTTCCTATTTATCTGGCTTGGAACCATGATCCTCAGATCTCAACCTCCTGAATAGCTAGGATTATAAGCAGGAGCCACTGGCACCCAGCTGGGCTGGATACATTTGATCAAATGTTTCCCTCTCATAGCTCATAGAACATTCTGTAGTACAGCACTTCCAGATTTCTCCACCTGGTAAGCCTGTCTGCACTTCCAGTTTCGTCACTTTGGAGACCAGTTTGGTAATAGAAATCTTATATCCTCACTGAGAGCAAGCAGACGGGTGCCAGTGACTCACACCTGGAATCCTAGCTACTCCGGTGGCTGAGATCTGAGGATCACAGTTGGAAGCTAGCCTATCAGGAAAGAGACTCTTATCTCCTCCAAAAAAGCTTATCTCAGAAAAAGCCAGAAGTGGTGTTGTGGCTCAAGTGGTAGAGCACTAGCCTTGAGCAAAAGCAGCTCAGGGACAGAGCCCAAGCCCAGAGTTCAATCCTCAGGAGGACTGGCAGAGAGAGAGAAAGAGAGAGAGAGAGAAAACTGGTGAGACTGTCCGTCACTTGTCAGACCCCGTCGTGGCTGAATGTCAAGTTAATTAATGGCTTCTGGAGCTGATTGTCAAATGTTCAAATCCCACCTCTGTCACTTTTGCTTTGAGTCCAGCTCTCTGGTGAGTAACAGTTCCTCTCCCATAGGGTCCTTGTAAAGATAGAGCAGGTTGGTTTTCATAACGCTTTTATTTACAGCAGTATTTACACAATGGTAAGTGCCATGGGACGTATGAGCAATTTTTATTTCCATAAGCAAAGCTTTTTCCCCCTTCCCCCATGAGTTGATTTGACAAGATTCTGGTGAACTTCTTTTTTCAATTCCTCAGGAGATCTTTAAGGCTTCCTCCTGGTGCCTTACTGCCACCAAATCTGTCGTAAATGCCACTCTTTCTGGACCCCCACTTGGACTATTCCAGTTACCCAATGGGAGGGGTCTCCCTATATCTGGGAATCTTGGCTGTTTCTCATATAAGGTCACGCATCCCTTTCATTTCCAATAGTATTCTTTTGTTTTATAAATGCCCGTCTCTTCAAACTCTCATTCTAAAATGGACCAGATGACACCATTTTTCTTCTGATCCAGTTCCTTCAAACTTTAGTTTTCCCACTTCTTGGGTCCTCCCCTCTCACAGACAACTTTCCTTTGGGGTGGCCTGGGTGGCTAGGGGCCCTTGGGCTGAGTAATTGATGCTGTTTGGGGGAGAGAGCAGGGCAGAGGGAGGACCATAAAGGAAGGACTTAACCAAGACCAGTGTATTTTATTGATAAGACCACAGTGTGTGTGTGTGTGTGTGTGTGTGTGTGTGTGTGTGTGTGTGTGGTGTGTGTGTGTGTGTGTGAGAGAGAGAGAGAGAGAGTCCCATTGAGTCAGAGACTCCTTCCTCTTCCCCATGGGTCACTAGGGTTACAACCAAGAGAAGGAAGGAATGGATCCCAGATCTCTACTTTCTCCAGATCTAAGGCTACCCTCATCAGATCAGCTGTCAGGGGAATGAGAAATAGGATCTGAGCTCAAAGTCCAGGGGTAGTGCAATATTGGACTGTGAGCCTCAATTCTACTTCAGTTCTGGCACTGTTTCTAACTAGTTATATGAGCTTGGGTAAGTCACACCCTCCTCTAAGTGTCAGTTTCCTTCACAAGGGGGGTTGAATTAGTTGAGTTGTTTTTCAAGCTTTTCCTCCCTCAGAATAGTAGGCTCGATCAATGTATTCTGCAGGTAAAATCAAAGGTCTTTTCCTAAACTCTCATAAAGTAACAGCAGTAATCATGAATGTACAATACTTTCACAATCTCCCCCACCCCCCCCAAAAAAATAGCTGTGAATCAGTGAACCTGTTACCTTCAATACCAGGACACAGAACAAAGGGAGTCTGATTCTTGCTCTAGCTAATACATTGAACACAAAGCTTTGTGTGTGCTATGCTGCAATGCGGTAGGGGAAAGTTTTCTGCCTGAGGCATTCTGGGATATGAGAAATGAGGTGGACACTGGTGGCTTTCGGAGCATTTGTCTGGTTCCACTTGGACTTGTCAGGGAACAACAGGTGGAGAGAAAGATCTTCTGGGGTTTGGGGGATCCCTGTTCTCACTGGCCTTACTCCCTGTTGGTGCTTCTAATGCAGCAATGTGTCTAACTCAACCAGTCTTTTTTTTTTTTTGGTCAGTTGTAGGGCTTGAACTCAGGGCCTGAGTGCTATCCCTGAGCTTTTTCACTCAAGGCTAATGTTATACCACTTTGAACCATAGCACCACTTCCAGTTTTCTGATGGTTCCTTGGGGAGAAGAGCCTCATGGACTTTCCTGCCCAGTCTGGCTTCAAACCACAATCCTCAGATCTCAGCCTGAGTAGCTATGGTTACAGTCGCGTACCACCAGTGCCTGGCTCAACCAGTCACCTTGAGGATGATCCGTGGGTCTTTCTGGGAGAATCCCCTCTGTACAGATGCCCCCATCCCTGCAACCCATGCTCAGCCAGGGGCTCACCAGGGCTGAGTAGGTGAGGGCTGCCCTCTCCACAGCAGGATGACTACTGAGGGGGAAATGGAATTGGGTGGACGTTTTCCTTGCCTGCTTCACAGACCCTCCCTTTTACTTTGGGGGTGGTACAGTGAGAACTAGACCAAATCACCGCACTCCCCTGGCATACTCCAGCTAGCTGCCTCTAATCCCAGGGCTGGACCCCTTCTGTCTCTACAGTGAGATGACCAATGAGATCAACAGTAGGCGTGGACACACATCTGGGCAGCTACAAGTTCTCCATCCACTCAGCCAGGAGGAGAGGTGGAAGGCCCACAGGGAAGCAAGAAGGAGGGGCAATGGCTGCTCTGTATGGGGGTGCAGTGGGGGGGGGACACTGGGCTGACTTCTGGCTCACTCTTGGTCATCAGTGGTGAAAAGCCCTGAAGGGGCCAAAGAGGAGGGGGGGGGTGGAGGGGGAAAGGGAGTAGGGCACTGTCAGGGTGAGGAGAAAAGTTACCCTTGCAACCCAAGGGTAACTTGAGTCTGGCCACATGAGCGGCTGGGAGAGGAGCTGTGTCCAATCCAACCCTTTGATTCAAGCCCAGGAGCTCTGGGCTTTGTGACAGGGACAGTAGAGGAGCTACCATCTGTTGTGGTGGTTTTTATCTGCTCTCCATTGCCTGGGCCTAGCAAGTCACCTTCCTGGGGTCTCCCCCTGTACCGGAGGAGCTGCTGCCTGTGAACCAAAGACCATGACAAGAGGAGGAAGGTAGCATGGTGGAGCTAGACATGCATCCTTCAGTCAGGGAGGCTGGACATGGGGAGGAGCACCACCCTCATTCTCTTGTGCTTGGTTGCCCTGGACTATCAGGGATCAGGGATATGAAGACAGGCAGAGGAGAGTGTACTGTGTGGGGTCCACTGAGCTGGGACACCAACTCAGACTGGCAGCAGGGAAAGATGAAATGAGGTGTCGGGAGGGAGGGAGGGAGGGAATTGGGGCAGGGGCAAGGGGATCCCTACCAGATGCTGGAGGGGTGGGTCTGGAGCTGGGGGGAGTACAGGTATCCCAGTTCCTGAGAAATGGGGCACATTTCTCCTGCCTACCTTCTCTCAGCACCAGTGAGCAGCCAACCGAAGGGGTGGTGGTAGGGTGTCCTGGGGCGAGGCTCTGCCTCCACTCTCCAGCCTCTGCCCTCCGCGCCCACATGAGTTTCTTGGTCAAATAAACAACAAGCTCTTATGACTGAGATCTCAAGGAACAAAGGACAGCCTGTGGCCTCCAAGAAAAGGGGACTTGGAATTAGACTGGGCCAGGTGGAGGGGAGCGATGACAGAAGGGGTGGGAGGTGCCCCTCAAGGCTTGGGCATTAGGGCCCCTGGAAGAGGACCCCTACCCAGGCCCCACTGCAGGCCAGCCTGGTCAGGAGATCTCATTGCCAAACACCTCAAGCACAAGGGGTGTGAGCTTCGTGCTGCTCCCGGGCTGGAAGGAGAGGCAGCGGTACTGCTTAGAGTGCTCCTCATTGAGGCTGCGCAGGTCGGCCAGCTTCTGGATCATCTTGGCATAGAGCAGGTGGCTGCCCGGGGGTGGGTGGCGGCAGCGGATGTAGGTCTGCAGTGTGTTGGACAGACGGTCCTGGATGGCTTCAATCAGCTTGCGGTCCTGTACTCCAGGTCGGTCTGTGGGCCAGGGTGGGGAGGAGAAGATTCAGGGGTTCTGCACTGAGTCCCCCCACTGCTCCATCTATCTACCCCTTACCTACCTGCACGACCCTGTGTGACTGCTGACTTGGGACACCATCAACTTGCCTACGGTCCCTAAACGGCTGTCCATTGCATGTAGGATCAAGTGCTTTCACGAGCCCGTCTGACCTGGCCTCACTTCAGTCCCCTTCCTCTATCTCTATTCTAGGTCTTTCCCTCTGCCTGGGGTTGGGGTGGAGGTGGTTTGCTGGTCCTGAGGCTTGAACTCAGGACTTTGGCACTGCTCTTAAGTTTTTTCATTCCAAGCTGGCACTCTATCACTTGAGCCACACCTCCCTTCTCCCCCCCCCCCATCCCGCCCCTTTTTGGATCCTCAGATCTCAGTCTCCTGAGTGGCTAGGATTACATGGGTGCCACCAGTGTCCAGCCATACCTTGATTTTCAAAACTCTCATCACATTAGGAATTAACCATTACATGGTGTTCATCTCATGGAAGCTTCATGGAAAGGGAGAGTAATGGCCTTTGCTGTAACTAGTAAGTCATTGCTGGCTATATGGACACAGGAGAGGAGAAAGGGGAGGCTGTGTCCTTGCCTTGGGCCTACAGAAGGAGATAAGAACATGGTCCTGGGCACAGACGCTTTACTTGTTCTCTGAACATGGCTCAGGCTGACGCAAAGCTGCATTGCCAATAAGACCAGAATAATTTCCTCCTCAGCCTTTTCCCCTCTTCCCAGCCCAAATAATAAGAAGAGATCAAGAGTCACCATACAATGCCTCCAAAAACAGTCTCTAGACAGATCCATCTATCATTCTCCAGTTGTTTTTTTGTTTTGTTTTGTTTTTGCCATCCTAGGGATTGAACTCAGGGCCTGAGTGCTGTCCTTGAGCTTTTTATTCCGCTCAAAGCTAGCCCTCTACCACTTGAGCCACAGCTCCATTTTTGGCTTTTTAGTCATTAATTGAAAATAAGAGTCTCACAGACTTTCCTGCCCATCTGGCTTTGAACTGTTATCCTACCTGAATAGCTAGAATTAGAGGCATGAGCTACCAGTACCCAGCTACTCCAGGGTTTTATGCTTAGTCTCTAAGGAACCTTGAGTCACCGGAAAGTTCAGCCCAGTTCATACGAGGAGAGCCTGGGAATTGGGAACACACAGGCCTGTGACCCTGTTTATCTGGTTCTTCAGAGCCCATGAATCACCTTCAGTCTCTATAAGGCAAAGCTAAGGGCAAGAGGGATCCCCCCCAGTGGACCCCAGTAGGCCACATACCCCAGGACAGTGGGTATTTACTTTTGCTTCTGGCCTTCACTAGGACTTTGTTGCTCACTTCCCAGGTTCCCAAGTTCCCAGCAATCCTTGGGCTGCATTACCTGGGGAGACAATGCAGATGGCCATGAGCAGGACATGTTCCTCCTCGTGCAAGTTCAGCTTCTTCAACCCCACCTGGAACTTGATGAGGGGCTCAATCAGCTCCTGGTTGTGTCCCGCTGTGGGAGAGAATAGCCAGGTGTTGTGGACAGAAATGGGGGAGCTGCCCACCCTCATAGAGTCGGACCCTGGCCCTTCTTTCCCTAAAGGAGTGTTTGCCTAGACCCCTTCCATATGCCTGATGGGAACTCAAGACCTCCGGGTGAGGTGGAGCCAGAGGAAAAGGTACAGGAGGACTCCAGCCGCACCTTTGGTCACATCAGTCACATCGTATTTGTAGTCCTGGCTGCCACAGTCCCAGGTCATGTCATCCATGCTGAAGGACTGGTTAGAGCGCAACATGATCACCTCGATGGCACTGGACTTCAGCAGCACGATTTGGTCGTCAGCGGTGAGATCCCTGTGGGGAGGGGCAGGAGGGTGTGGGGTGACCCTCACATCACAAATCACACAGCGCAAATCACACACATCTGTTTAGTGTTTTGGCCTGACAGGTGAGCTGCAGGTACTCAGATCCTTCATCAAGGGTTTGCTTTTGGGGCTGGGAATGTGGCTCAGTGGTAGAGCGCTTGCCTTGCATGCCTGAGGCCCTGGGTTTGATTCCTCAGCACCAAATAAGCAGAAAAAGCTGGAAGTGGTGCTGTGGCTCAAGTGGTAGAGCGCTAGCCTTGAGCTGAAGAGCTGAGGGACAGCGCCCAGGCCCAGAGTTCAGGACCCACAACCGGACCCCCCCCCCCAAAAAAAAAGAGTTTGTTTTTGTTTTTTGGTGCTAGTCCCTGGGGCTTGAACTCAGGGCCTGGATACTATCCCTAAGATTTATTGTGCTCAAGGCTACTGCTCTACCACTTGAGCCACAGCTCCACTTCTGGCTTGTTAGTGGTTAATTAGAGTCTCATGGACTTTCCTGCTTGGGCTGGCTTAGAACTGTGATCCTCAGATCTTAGTCTCCTGAGTAGCTAGGATTACAGGTGTGAGCCACTGGTGTCCTGCTTCATCAAGGGGTTTGTAACCTAGTTGGAGAGGAAAAGAATATTCCTTGAGGGAGAACAAGTCAAGACTGCTTGTGTACTAAGGTGAGAAGTGAAACAGCTTGGTGACTAAGACAGAAGAAAGCCAGCCAGTGACTTACGCAGCCCGAGCTTTTAGGGACAGGAAGAGAGCTTAAAGAAGCTTCCCAAGTTATGACATGAATAGGTTCATCTTGATACCACCCATGATTCCTTTCTCTTATCTTTTCTTTCCCTTTTTTTCCCCTTTTTTTCCTTTCCTTTCCTTTCCTTCCTTTCCTTCTCTTCCCTCTCCTTCCCTCCCCTCCCCTCCCCATCCTTCCCCCTCCTCATCCCTCCCTTTCCCTTCACTTTCCTTCTATTCCTCCTTTCCCTTCCCCTTCTCTTTCCCCTCTTCCTTTCCTTTCTCTTCCCTTCTTTCCCCTGCCCCTAGGGCGTAACTTTTTCCTTCAAGGTTGGTGCTCTACCACTTGAGTCATAGCTCCACTTCCAGCTTTTTTGCTGATTAATTGGAGGTATGTGTCTTGATTTGTCTGCTCAGGCTGGCTTTGAAGCGTATTCAGATCTCAGCTTCCTGAGTATCTAGAATTACAAACATGAGCCACCAGCCTCCTGTCCTCTAGTCCTCAGTAGTAAGCTCAATCAATTCTTTCTCCAGGAGAAAGAATTGGCCTTGGGCTTATCCTGTTTCCACCAGGATATTCTGGTTCAAGACTTGATTGTCCTCTACAATAGACTCCTATTGGAACCCCAAACTCTCTCAGGTCTCTCGCTCGCTCATCTTTCCTACTTCTGCCTCACCTAAATGTCATTCTTGTGACCAGAAGTTCAACCTCTCTCTCTCTCTCTCCCTCTTCCTCTCCCTTCCCCCCACTGTTTCTCTCTCTCTCTCCCTCTCTCTCAGTGGTACTTGGATTTGAACTTAGGGCCTTTTTCTTGCTAGAAAGGCACTCTACTGCTTGAACCATGCTTCCAGCCTATCCTTACTAACTTTCAAACACTGCCTCCCTACTCCCCGCCCTCCCCCCCACACACACCAGGATCAAGCCTGTACTCCTTAATTTGGCTCCATTTCTTTTCCCAGCCTCACTTCCTATCCCAGCCTCTACTACCCCTCCATTCTAGCAATACTGGCACTGTGCATTTGGATGCTGTGTATTCACACACCTCCATGCCTTTGAGCATGCTGCAAGCTCCGGGCAGGAGCTTCCATCCTTCTTCTGATGTTCTGCCGTATCTTTCTGCTCCTGAACCCAGCCCTCACACTGCAATACTGTAAGCAGAATTACAACCCACTTGCATTGCTGCTTTAAAACAATGTTATTGTAGGGGCTGGGAAGGTGGCTCAGTGGTAGAGTGCTTGCCTTGCATGCATGAGGCCCTGGGTTCTATTCCTCAGCACCACATAAGCAGAAAAAGCCAGAAGTGGAGCTATGGCTCAAGTAGTAGAGCACTAGCCTTGAGCTGAAGAGCTCAGGGACAAGTGCCCAGGCCCAGAGTTCAGGCCCCATCACCGACAAAAAAAAAAAAAAATGTTATTGTAAACTAGTATATGTTTAGGACAAGCAGAAAAGGTCAAAAGCTATGTACATATGACCATATAAGATGATGTTAAGTGAAATGAACCCTAAGGTAGGGACACAAGTGTTTTTTCTTTCTTTTTTGCTCTTGTTTTTAACGTATTTAAAATGTACTATGTGATTTTTTTTGCTTTTCTTGTATGTTCTTCCCCCACAGCATAACCCCTGTTTTCACTGTATTTGGTGTAGGTGCACTGCATATCCATTTTCTAATTTGGGGAGGGGAAGGGAAATAACAACATGCTTAAATAAGGATACAGGTTGACCCATTTAACAATGAGATGTACAAGACACTATGTAGAAAATGAACTTTACAACTTGGCGGGGGAGGGGAGGGAGGAGTAGGGGAGGTGGGAAGGGCAGGGATCCTAGGGGGAAAACAAAGGAGGAGGTAACAATGCTCAACAGGAAATGTACTCATTACCTTACTCATGTACCCCTCTGTACAGTATTTTTACAATAAAAAAAAACATAAGAAAATGTTATTGTACAGGTGATGTACAGTTTGGGTTACAGTTTGTGCGTTGCTTTTGCTTGTGCTTTGCCTTTCCCTGTGTTTCCTTTCAGCTTTATAAAAGATTGTTTCTGCCTCTTTGGTTTACTTGTTTTTGGTGTTTGTGTTTGCTTGTGTGTGTGTGTGTGTGTGTGTGTGTGTGTATGTGTGTGTGTGTGTGTGTGTGTGTGTGTGTGTGTGTGTGTGTGTGTGTATGCCAGTCCTGGGGCTTGAATTCAGGGCTTGGGCTCTGTCCCTAAGCTTCTTTTGGTCAAGGCTAGCCAATCTATCACTTAAGCTATAGTTCCACTCCAGGTTTTTTGTTAGTTTATTGGAGATAAGAGTCTCACAGATGTTCCCACCTGGGCTGGCTTTGAACCATGATCCTCAGATCTCAGTCTTCTGAGTAGCTAGGATTACAGGTGTGAGTCAACAGTGCCTGGCTTAATTCTTCTCTTGAGCTATGATCAATTCATCCATTGCTTATAGTTTCATACCCTGAAGGCATGCAGAACCAAACTTTCACATGAACATGAAAAGTCCCTTTTCACCATGGCTAATGGATTTTTTTTTTTTTGGAAGTTGTGGGATTTGAATGCAGGGCTTCACATTTGCTGAGAAGCAATCTGTTGCTGAGCTATCCTCCAGCTCTTTTCTGAGCTGTTACTTTTGAGATAAGTGTCACTTCCTGCCTGGACTGAGATCTTCCTATTTTTTGCTTCCTGTTGTAGCAGGGATAACAGGCAAGATCACCATTCCATTTGTGTGTGTGTGTGTGTGTGTGTGTGTGTGTGTGTGTCTGTGTCTGTGTGTGTGTGTGTGTGTCTGTGTGTCTGTGTGGTCCTGGGGCTTGAACTTGGCTTGGGTATTGTCCCTGAGCTTTTGTGCTGAAGGCTAGCGCTCTATCACCTGAACCACAGCTCCACTTCTGGATTTTTTTGGGGGGTCCAGTTATGGGGCCTGAACTCTGGGCCTGGGCGCTGTCCCTCAACTCTTCAGCTCAAGGCTAGCGCTCTACCTCTTGAGCCACAGCACCACTTCCGGCTTTTTTTTCTTTTTGCTTATGTGGTGCTGAGGAATTGAACCCAGGGCTTCATGTATGCAAGGCAAGCGCTCTACCACTGAGCCACCTTCCCAGCCCCATGGATTTTTTTTTTTTTTTTTTTTTTTAGTTTAGTGGAGAGAAGAGTCTTACAGACTTTCCTGCTCAGGCTGGCTTCAAACAATGATCCTCAGATCTCAGCCTCCCAAGTATCAGGGATTTCAGACATGAGTCACCAGTGTTCAGCTGGGATTTCTTTTTTTCTTTTTTATTGTGAAAATACTGTACAGAGGGATTACAATTACATGGGCAAGATAGTGAGTACATTTCTTATCAAGCATTGTAGCCTCCTCCTTTGTTTACCCTTCCCATCCTCCCTCCGCCCCCCCTCCCCCTGCACCAAAGTTGTAAAGTTCGTTTTCGACATAACGACTTGTACATCTCATTGTTGCAATGGGTCCACTTGTATCCCTATTTAAACGATTTGTTTTTCCCCTTCCCCTCCACAAATTATACTGACATCAAATACAGTGAAAGCAGGGGTTATGCTGTGGGGGAGGGACATACAAAGCAACAAAGAAATAATCTTATAAATGTGTTAGAAACAATCGCATGAAAGAAAAAAAAACATTTAATACATATATTAGGATTCATTTCCCTAACAACACCTTATCTGACCTTTTCTGCTTGACTCAGACATAAACTAGATATTGCAAATAAGGGAAACCATGGGACCTATGTTTCTTTGGGTCTGGCTTACTTCACTTAAGATAATTTTTTCCAAGCCTTTCCATTTCCTAACAAATGGGGCAATGCCATTCTTTCTGATGGAGGCATAGAATTCCATTGTGTGTGTGTGTATATATATATATATATATATATATATATATATATATATCACATTTTCTTGATCCATTCATCTACTGAGGGGCATCTGGATTAGTTCCATATCTTAGCTATGGTAAATAATGCTGCAATAAACATAGTCGTTCAGCTGGGATTTCTAAGCATGGTTCGAAGCTTAGAACAGTGGTGCACAAGAGTTGATGCCAGGGGAAGCAGGTAGGAAGTCTCCTCCTACAGCCACGTAGCTCCTCCCTGGTTTGCCCCCTTGTCATTTCATAGTTGTGGCCGCTTTGGGGCATCTGATCTGTGCCCTGGCATGGCGCTGCGGTGTCTATGTCTTTCCCACCCTTAAGGGCAGGGTCTAGCCCCTCCTTGCCTGTGTTCCCACGGTCCTGGAAGCAGGTTTCTGCCCAGCCCTTTATCTCTTTGCAGCCATTGTTTACCTGTCTATCTCTTCCATCAGTCTGTGCATCCCTGGAGGGCAGGGACTGTGTGTCCTAGTCAACTTCTCTCTCACACACAGTTTATACAAGAAAGCTGTTTGTTGGATGGATGTGCCAGAAAAGGACATGACACCCCTGACCTCGGCCTTGGACTCAGGAAGGAGTCCCTAGAAACGAACTTGAGGCATCTAGCTCATAGAGCTAGGTCTCTTGTACCCCTCAATGGGTCTCTTGTGACCCAGCCTGGGTGCTGGGTCCCTACTTGCATCCTCCACTGCTCAGAGGACAACGTCCTCTTAATCTACTCTTTCCTTTCCTCCTCCCTCCCACCCCTCCCTCCTTGCCTGCCAGCCTGCCTGCTTCTTCCTTCTTTCCTTCCTTCCTTCTTCCTTCCTTCCTTCCTTCTTTCCTTCCTTCCTTCCTTCCTTCCTTCTTCCTCCCTCTCTCCTTTCCTCCCTCCCTCCCTTTCTTCTTTCCTTCCTTTTTCTCTTTTTCTCTTTCTTTTTTGTGCCAGTGATGAGGCTTGAACTCAGGGCCTGGACACTGTTCTTGACCTTCTTTTGCTTAAGGCTAGTACTCTACCACTTGAGCCACTTCTGGCCTTTTGGTAATTAATAAGAGATAAGAGTCTCATGGGCTTTCTTGTCTGGGCTAGCTTTGAACCACAATCTTCAGATCTCAGTCTCCTGATCAGCTAGGATTACAGGCATGAGCCTTCAGTGCCTGGAATTTCTTTTGTACTACCAAGGAAGAAAGTTTACGGATGATCCCTAGAGGAGGTAGGAGGAGGGAGCAGGGCCAAAGGCTGCTTAGGCATAGTTACACCCAGAACAGCCCATCCAGTCCCACCCTGCCAGATTCTCATCCTACCCCTATTCCCTCACCCACACACACTTCTCACCTGCCTTTCCATTCCTACAGGAGGATGGGCCCCTGCCTACGGGCAGCAAGATCAAAGCCACGACACAACCACTGGTCCTCAACTTCTTGGGAAGATAAACCTCTCACCTCGGCCTAATTTTTTTATTTTTCTGGGCCACTACTGAGGTTGAACTCAGGGCCTGGGCACTGTCCCTTAGCTTTTTTGCTCAAGGCTGGCACGCTACCACTTAAGCCACAACTCTGCTTCTAGCTTTTTAGTTGCTAACTGGATATAGTTTTAGGGACTTTCCTTCTTGGGCTGGCTTTGAACCATGATCTTCTGATCTCAGACTCCTACATAGCTAGGAGTGAGCTACAGGCACCCAGGATGAGAAACTTTCTTTTCAGGACAGATTTCCCAAGCGTTCAACCATAGCCTCCAATGACAAGCACCAAGCATCAGCACCTGAGGGGCTCAGGGACTACCTGTCCAAGATCCTTCTAGAGCAAGAAAGGACAAAGCCTGACAGGTAATCAAAACTAGAATGGAAGCCAGGTGCTGCCGTGCAGACTCTGCACCATAAAGTGTTTTCTTCTCTAGCTATTTACACAAAACAAGAGTCTGGAAGACACAGAGTTTGCAAATAATAACAGAAGGGAGGAGGGAGTTGGAACTTGTGCTCCATGGAATGTTTTGGTGGTTGGCAAGGAAAGGCTCTGGGTTTAGGTAAACCAGGCCCAGTAGCACGTGGGGTTCACCAAAGATACAGTCACTTGTTCCTGCCAGTATGCCAGATGGCCCTTGTGCTTATGTTGCAACCAAAAGTGAATACAATAAGAGGGTTCAAGTAGAGACCAGAAGAGCAGTGGAGACTTTCAGGCTGTGGTGTTGGTGACACACATACAATAACAAAGTCAGTTATCTAAGGGCAGAAAGAAACTGGGAAGTGCCTCAGTTTAGCCTTATGAATTCCCAACACCCAGGGGGTCAGATCGTCATACAGACAATAAAGGACAGCTCTTAGTTTCCAGCTGAATTTGCCAATGTCAACTCATTTTCCTGCTCTCAGGATTAGCAGTTAATTGGAGATTAGAGTCTCATGGACTTTCCTGCTTTGGTTGGGTTGAAACCCTGATCCTCAGATTTTAGCCTCCTGGGTAGTAAGGATTACAGCGGTGAGCCACCTGTGTTATCCTTTTCTAATTCTAAACGGCATTGTGTGTATATCTAATGGCAGTGGATACAATGAACTGGGAAGAATAAGGATCTATATATATCCCACTACATATATAAACTATATATTGGGAGATGGAATTGTCTTACAAAGTATCTACTAAAAGTGACAGTTGTTTATTCTTTTAACAGTATTTAATGCTGCAGAATATTCAGATGTCTTATACACATTGTATTATTAAAACACTAGGACACTGGAATGAAGGAGAAGAATTTCTAGAATCTATAAAGGAGAAGCTCTAATCCAGTAGATTTCCTTATATCTGTTTTGGCCAAGGGCTTATTCTGAACAGGAAATGGTGTTTCAATGGGAATTTGGCCAGGTACTGGTGGCTCACACCTGTAATCCTAGCAACTCAGGAGGCTGAGATCTGAGGATCATGGTTTGAAGCCAACTTGGTCAGGAAAGTCTGCCACTAAACTACAAAAAAAAAAAAAAAAAAAAGCTGGAAGTGAAGCTGTGGTTCAAATGGTAGAGCATTAGCCTTGAGCATAAAAGGTTAGGGACTGTGCTCAGACCCTGAGTTCATGCCCCAGGACTAGAGGGGTGGAGAAGGGAATGTGGATGAAGGATGGCCAGGCCATACATGCTACTAAGCTTTGCTTCCATCCCTCTTGGATTTCTGGATTAAAAAAATATATTTTTGTGTGCCAGACCTGGGACTTGAACTCAGACCTAGATGGTGTCCCTTAGCCTTTTTTCACTTAAGACTCTCCACTTGAACTGTAGCTCCACTTCTAACTTTTGGTATTTAATTGGAGAATAAGACTTTCCTGTCTGACTGGCTTCAAACCTTGATCCTCAGATTTCAGCCTCTTAAGTAGCTAGGATTACAGGCGTGAGCCACTGGCATCCGGCATTTTTTTTTTAAACAAGTCTATATGCCCTGTGCTTTCATCTATCACTTCTTGAAACTGGGAGTGGGGGAATACTGTCCATTGAATGTGAAGGAATGATGCAAAGATTAGAGTCAAGGAAACAGGAGTGGACAAGGCACTGTCCACTCTAGTGAACTCTAGGCCTGGCTCTGACACCAGAAAGAGGTCCTGGCTGACTACTAAACCTCATTTCATTATCCAGAAAGTGTGGGACAGAGAGCCCTTCAGGATCAGCTCCCAGAGTGATGCTGGTGGGCTAAATATCCAAAATGCAGACTCCTGGGCTCGACTTCCCCCAGACTCTGACTTAGGAAGTCTAAATCTATGTTTTGGGAAAGCAGAGGATTTGTGATCTCCAAGCGTTCTTCTAGCCCAGTCATGGATTCTGTCTGCTCCCCCCAGATGTTCCAGAAGTTTCTTACCTGAATCCTGGGATCATCTTGGCAAAGCCAATGACCTTTTGGATACTGTAACTGACCAGATCAGCCAAATGGGGCAACATGGAGAGCTGGGACAGGCCCAGTGTCACCGAGGGGTCATCTGGGTCTTCTTCATTCAAATCCAGGTAGAAGTTGGAGGGCTCCATAATGTCTAGGGAAGAAGACAGGGAGGAGCTACTGAAGGCTGAGACTCCCTTGCCTGCCTCTGAGAGGAACACATGTATCATAGCTGCAGAACCAGTGGTAGCCTTCCTCCAGACTCCTGAGCCCAGGCCCAGGCTTCTTCAGGGTCTCTCTGTATCTGATCTCTTTTCTTTTTCTATGGTCCAAGACTGGGATCTGAACTCAATACCTGACACTTTCACTCATTGGCTAGCACTCTACTGACTGAGCCATACTTCCAATCCCACCCCCCTCTGTCAGTTGTGGGCCTGAATTCTGGGCCTGGTCGCTGTCCCTGAGCTCTTCAGCTCAAGGCTAGCACTCTACCACTTGAGCCACAGCGCCACTTCCGGCTTTTTCTGCTTATGTGGTGCTGAGGAATGAAACCCAGGGCCTCATGCATGGGAGGCAAGCACTCTACTACTGAGCCACTTTCCCAGCTCCCCTGTGTCTCTTCTTTTAGCCTTATGAACTGGTAAAATCCAAGAGGCAAGCTGGGTGCTGGTGTCTCATGCCTGTAATCCTAGCTACTCAAGAGATTGAGATCTGAGGATCACAGTTCAAAGCCAATCCAGGCAGAAAAGTCTGTGAGACTCTTATCTCCAATTAACCAGCAAAAATCTGGAAGTGAAAGTGTGGATCAAGTGGTAGAAGGCTAACCTTGAACAAAACAAGCCAAGCAAGAGTATGAGACCTTGAGCTCAAACTCCAGTACTGGAAAACACAAAAATTCCAAGAGGCAGAGATACCTGGAAAAACAAGACTTCCTTGAGCAATGGTTTTGTAGGCAGAATATGTTCCAAATGATCCCAGCACTTGGGAGGCAGAGGCAGGAGGGTCTTGAGTTCAAGTCCAACCTAGGCTATGTAGCAAGAAGACTTTGTCTCAACACTCCTCCTCCAAAGCCAATAAAGAATGTGGAAACAAAAAAACCAACGAGGCCGGGCACTGGTGGCTCACGCCTGTAATCCTAGCTACTCAGGAGGCTGAGATCTGAGGATCAGGGTTCAAAGCCAGCCCAGGCAGGAAAGTCTGTGAGAATCTTATCTCCAATAAACCACTAGAAAACAGGAAGTGGCACTGTGGCTCAAGTGGTAGAGCACTCGCCTTGAGCTGAAGAGCACAGAGAGAGTGCCCAAGACCAGAGTTCAAACCCCATGACCAACCAAAAAAAAAAAACACAAAAAAAAAAAACCATGGGGAAAGAGGAGGCTCAATCTTGCTAGTGATCAAAGAACTCCAAAGTAAAACATCTGCACTTTTCACTTATAATTTAGAAACAAGATTGATGTTGGTATTTATAAAGAGTCAGGGACTCTTTGCAAGATTGATGTTGGTATTTATAGAGTCAGGGACTCTTTATAATTCTTATGAAATGATTGGTATTATAGAAAATGTACATCTGTGCAGATAATCTAGACAGCTATTTGACAGGAAAGGTCAAAGCCTTCAATGACTGAGCATGGTGGCTCATGCCTGTAGTCCTAGCCCTCAGAAGTAGAAATAGGAGGTTGGAGAATTTGAGGCTAGCCTGGTGAGTTCAAAGTCAGATTGGGCTACAAAGTGAGATTGTCTCAAAAACAAAAAGAAAGTAGCTGGGTACTTGTGACGCACTCTTAGCTATTCAGGAGGCTGAGATCCAAGGATTTCAGCTCAATGCCAGGGCTGGCAGGAAAGTCTGTGAGATCCTTCCAATTAACCACCAGAAAACCAAAAGTGGAGCTCTGGTTCAAAGTGGTAGAGTGCTAGTCTTGAGCAAAAAAAAGCTCAGAGACAGTGGTCAGGCCTTTAGTTCAAATCCCATGATAAAAAGAAAGAATGAATGAATGAAGGGAAGGGAGAAGGATGAAGGAAGGAAGGGAAAGGAAAGGAAAACAAAGCAAAACCAAGCAAGGACGGGGGCATAGATCAGTAGAGGAGTATTTGTCTAGCATGCATAAGGTCCTGAGCTTGATACCAAACACTGAAATAAAAAGCCTATAATTATATGTTCAGTAATCTCACTTCCACAAATAAATTATAAGAAAAAAAATTACTCCACAAGTAATGTGTTATCTTACCAAAAATCTGGGAAACAGTCTAGATACCCAAGGATAATGAAATTTGATGTGCTAATATGTTCCAGAAAATGACACAATCTTTAATAACTATTATTCAAGATCCATACATTGAATGCATAGCATTGAACTCAGGGCCTCATGCTGCCACGTGGCTTTTTTTACTCACAGCTGACATGCTACTATTTGAGCCATATCTCCACTTCTGGCTTTTTGCTGGTTAATTGGAGAGAAGAATCTCCTTGGGCTGGCTTTGAATTTAAATTCTCAGATCTCAGCCTTCTGAGTAGCTAGGATTACAGGTGTGAGCCACCGGTGCCTGGCATTCAGTGCTTCTCTTTAGTACCTGCTCGCTTCCTTTTCCGTCACTTCTGAGGGAGTAGAGACTACGTCTGCTCCAACTGCTATCTCTGTCCACTTGGCATGGAGGCCCCATTCACACACAGGTGCCTCACCAAGTCTGGAGGGATCCTACCTGAGAGCTTCCCTACCCTCCTATACTCCCTAAGTAGAGAACTCCATTGTGAGAGGTAGATGGAGAAAGGATGGGAGCAGGAGGGAGATGAGGCAGGATGATGGAAAGGAAGTTAAGAAGGAGCCATTAGAAGAAAACTCTCTGGTGAGCTGGAGGTGACAAGTTACCCAGAGCTATGGTGGTCAGTGCTCAGGCCAGGAGACCCACCCCTTGTCTTTCCCATACCAATATCAACTTTGAAAGGACCCAGAATCAAAACATCATGTAAAGCAGGGTACCTGTAATCCTAGCTACTCAGGAGGCTGAGATCTGGGGATCACGATTTCAAGCCAACCCCAGGCTGGAAGGTCTATGAGATTCTTATCTCCAATTAACCAACAATAAACTGGAAGTGGAGCTGTGGCTCAAGTAGTAGAGCACTAAGCCCTGAGCACAAAAGCTCAGGGACAGTGCCCAGGCCTGGAGATCAAGCCCCTGGACTGGAACATAGATACACAAAAATCACTTAAAGAAATCAGATCACCACCCACAGAGGAAGCCTTGGCAGATCATGGTTTAAAGGGTGAATCTGGCCTTAGAAGGTCCACCCTGCACATCTGGCACCCCAAACTTGGCCTCTTCTCAGCACAGGCCCAGTCTTCTTCTGTAAGAGAGGGGCTGCTAGGTGCATACACTGTCTCACCCAGTGTCCAAGTACTGTTTGTGTTGGGGAACTTTATGCCACCTCCTATCCAGGTGGGCAGGTTCCTGGCCCGGCTCAGTTGGGGTGGGGGAGGGAGTCCTGCTTACCTAGAGAGGAGGTGTAGAGATCTACACCAGTAGAGAAGGATGAGTCTTTGGAGAGGCTAGATGTAGACCTTGGAGAATGGCTCCCTTCACTCGTATCCAAACGAACTGGAGGCTGGAAAGGAAAGATGTGGTCTCAGAGGCCCCCATTTTGAGGTCTCCTTCCTTGCCTTGGCCCTGACCTCTGACAACAATGGCTTCAAGGAAGGTCCACAGGAGGGGGGAGGCCTCCCTCTCAGACCAGCATCTGTCCATTTCCTGATTTTGTGCCAACAAGATTCCGTGGCCAGGCTGCATTCATGTTTGCCCATGAGCTTGGCTCAAAGTCCCTGGCCATCTGGTGGACATACCCGGAACTGGCCGAAGTCGGCGTAGCTGGGGTCATAGGTCTTATGGTGGGCTTCCAGCAGAATGGCTATGATATGCTGTTGTTCCTCCGACAGCTTGGGCCGTAGGCTGTCTTTCAAGGCCTCTTCCTCCTTCCGCTTCAGGATCATCTCTCGTTTGCGCTGCACCTCCTCATCTGTCAGGATGACTGTGGGGGGTGGGGAGGGAGGCCAAGAAGGGGGAATTGGAAGAACTGAGCTGTAAAAACCTTCCCTATATAAACCTTTCTCTACTGGCTGTCTCCTCACACTCCCTAGGTACCCTGAGGTTCCAGGAGGCTCCTATGCTCCCCCACTTATAGGGAATATTGGTTTGTTGTTGTTTTTTATCCATCCATCCATCCATTTATGCTAGTATTGGGATTTCAATTTAGGGCCTCAAACTTTTGCTTAAGCTTTTTTTTTTCTGCTCAAGGCTAGAGTTGTACCATTTGACCCACACCTCCACTTCCAGCTTTTTGGTGGTTCATTGGAGATAAGAAACTCAGGGACTTTCCTGTCCAGTCTGGCTTTGAACTAGGATCTTCAGATCTCAGCCTCCCAAGTAGCTAGAATTACAGGGGTGAACCACCAGTGCCTGGCAAATAGTGGGTTTTCTATGAAGAAAAGACAGATGTAGAAAGAAGAAAAAAGAGAAGCAGGATGGCCTGGCAGGAGGCTTTTTTTTTTGCCAGTCCTGGGGCTTGAACTCAAGTGCTGGGTGCTATCCCTGAGCCTCTCTGTGTTCAAAGCCAACTAGCACTCCACATCCAGTCTTTTCTGAGTAATTTATTGGAGATAAGAGTTTCATGGATGAGCTGGGAAGGTGGCTCAGTGGTAGAGCGCTTGCCTTGCATGCTCGAGGCCCTGGGTTCGATTCCTCAGCACCACATAAGCAAAAAGAAAAAAGCCGGAAGTGGCGCTGAGGCTCAAGTGGTAGTGCGCTAGCCTTGAGCTGAAGAGCTGAGGGACAGCGCCCAGGCCCCGAGTTCAGGCCCCACGACCGGACCCAAAAAAAAAAAGTTTCATGGACTTTCCTTCCTGGGCTGGCTTTGAGTCGCGATCCTCAGAGCTCAACCTCCTGAGTAGCTAGGATTACAAGCATGAGCCACCGATGCCCAACTAAGGTCTCCTTCTTGTTCCTTCCCCTATAAAGAATGCATGTATGAGTGTGTCCATGAATGCATATATGTGTAATTGTATGTGTACACATACATTTGTGCATGTGTGCATGCATGTGTAAGTATGGGAGCAATAACATCTATCTCAAAGGACCATCTGCTTTGAGAACTTGATGTACACCTGGCTTAGATCTGTGATCCTCACATCTCAGCCTCCTGTACAGACATGGGCTACTGGTGCCTGGCTCAAGGAAGGTTTTGTGTCCTCTCAGAGTTCCTAGAGTCTAGCATTCCATCACTCTCATCTAGAACCCTTTCTCTGAGTCACTAGTGGCTGATAGACCATGGGAGACCCGCTCCTCCATGCAGGTCTGTGCAGGGGTTCCTGTGGAAGTAGTATCTGCTACAATGTGTTGGGGAGCTGCCTGGAAGGTGGGGTTGGAACAGGGGTGCCTGGCATGACAACTGGGCATACAGACCTTCTGGCCAGGGCTTGCAGAGCCTGACGGCAGGAGTGGGCACTGGGGCTCTCAGCCTGTACCTACTTGCTCTGTGCTGGAGCTGCCAGGGCATCTGCCCACAGAACTGGGGCGTTTCACAAGGCCATGGAAAAGAACCACAAGTCCAGGTGTCAAGAAAAGTCCATTGGTTCAGGCCTCTCAAGGAAGGTAGGGGGAGGGGGATGAGAGAAGCCATTAGGGTAGGGGTGAAGGAGAGCCCCTGGTGAGTGGGAATAAACACCCTGAGCCAAAGGCCTAGCAGGGAAGAGCGATTGAGGGCAAAAGATGGAGTGTTCCCTTCCATGACACCAGGTAAGCCCTACCAAGAGGAGGGCCCAGAGGAGGCCACGCCCATGACTGACTCACCTGCTTCAGGAGCTGCCAACCCTCCACCCACAGAGGGTGTCTGCTCAGACCCTAAGAGGTCACACAGGGTGGGGGAGAAAGGAGCAGAGAACTTCCCAGGGAAAGGCAAGGGTGGAAGGCCCCGGCTGGGGGAAACCAAGCTTAGCTGTCTGGTCTTTCCTGCTCAGTTGAGGAGTGGGCAGAGCTGGTCATGAAAGGATCTGGAGAAGGCCGGTTCTGCCCATCACACCGTGAGCCTATTTCTGTCAGCCACAATGGCCTGCTTCTGAGCCTTGCTCACGTTGGGAGCCCCCAAAGTAAGCTATGCTATTTTTCTTTTTTCTTTTTGGAGCCATGGGAGTCCTGGAGCTTGAACTCAGGGCCTGGGCACTCTACCACTTGAGTCCCAGCCCCACTTCTGGCTTTTCTGGTGGTTCACTGGAGATACGAGTCTCACAGACTTCCCTGCCTGGGCTGGCTTTGAACTGTGATCTCCAGATCCCAGCCTCCTGAGAACCTAGGATTATAGGGGTGAGCCACTAGTGCCTGGGTCTGTTTTCCTATTTGTATTTTTAAAGTTTCTTGGCTCCTCATTGCTTACTATGCCCAAACCAGAGTGAAGGCTCAAGATTATCCATGGTTCCTAACTCTAGTCTCACTTCTCAGCATCCTTGGGCACAGCTTCTGTTCCAGGGATCTGGGCCTTACTGACAGTGAAGATGACTTTCTCAAACATCACATTGCCAGCTGTGTGTCCTCTCCCTAACATCTATACCAGTCCTATCCCTTCTTTAGTGGCCAGATGGTTGCCCTCTTTTGCCATAAAGCCATTTTTGGGGTTTTGTTGTTGTTGCTATATTGGAACTTGAACTCAGGGCCTGGGGAGCTGTCCCTGAGCTTTGTTGCTCAAGGCTAATGCTTTACCACTTTGAACCATCACATCACTTCCAGTTTTCTGGTGGTTAATTGGAGATATAGAAGGCCTCCTGCCCAAGCTGGTTTTGAATGTGATCCTCAGATCTCAGCCTCCTGAGTAGCTAGGATTATAGACATGAGCCACTGGAGCCTGGCTAAGTCTTCCACTCTTTAAGCCTACAGTGAGAACTTAAAAAGATCTCTGCACTACACCATAAATCTTAAGGCCAAGGGTCATGTCATAGTTCTTGACCTTTCTCCACAGCCCAGGAGGTTCATGATCACAGAGCTTGCCTTATAGTCTAACACCAAATATCAAGCGTATCAATGCAGATTGTACCTCCATATGGAAGTCCTTGTCCTTGGCTAATGAAAGGGCATTGAGGAGTGCTCCAGGGTGCTTAAACCCTGCAATGTTGCCCTGAATGGCACACATGCCATGTCAGGCTACTGAGTAACTAAACACATTACCTCTTCACCCCCCCCCCCCCCCCCCCCCGTGCCTGTCCTGGGGCTTGAAATCAATACCTGAGCACTGTCCTTTATCTTTTTTTGCCTAAAGCTAGTGCTCTACCATTTGAACTGCAGCTCCACTTTCAATTTTTTGGTGGTTTATTGGAGACACGAGTCTCACAGACTTTCTTGCTTGGTCTGGCTTCAAACTGTGATCCTCTCAGATCTCAGCCTCCTGAGTAGCTAGGATTATAGGTGTGAGCCATCAGGGCCCAGCCTGTAGATACTTTTTGTATACACTGACTCATATATACTTACTCCTTATTATAAACCCTTAAGGCAAGTGCTCTTATTGACCCTATTTTACAGATGGGGGACCTGAGGTCAGAAAGGCCACATGTCTTGCTCAGAGTCACACAGCTAACATGGTGACTGGTTCAGGCATCAATAGCCACAACCACCATGCTATCTACCTCTGAATATAACAGTTATGGCACTCAGTGGCACGGTGGCTACCAGCCTCAGAGCTGGAACTCACAACACGCTGCAGTGCCTCTGGAGAGTGTGAAGAATGAGAGTAGTAATAAAGCTTGTCAATAATTGAATTTAAAAAGACAAAGAAAGCTGGGTGCCCTCACACCTGTTATCCTAGCTACTCAGGAGGCTGAGATCTGAGGATTACGGCTTGAAGCTAGCCCGGGCAATAAAGAAAGTCTGTGAGACTCTTATCTCCAATTAACCACCAATAAGCCAGAAGTGGAGCTGTAGCTCAAGTTGTAGAACGTTAGCCTTGAGTGATAAAGCTTAGGGACAGTGCTCAGACACCGAGTTCAAACCCCAGTACCAGCACAAACAAACAAAACCCAGCCAACCACAAAAACAAAGAAGATACCAGGTTCACATCACAGCACCTTTTACAGTCACTTGCATCAAATAGCCAACACCCCCTGTGTGAAGACTGGAATGACAGCAGAGAACCACTGATTCCTTGCTGGGTGCCCAGTCCAGACGCGTCCATCAAAGTGACACTGATTAGATACGGACTAAGCCATACATCTCTTACATGGGAAGATGTGACTGTGATTTATCAAATAATGTGTTACAGGAGTTACTAATTTCTGCTCCTTGGGAAGCAGACACACCTGTCCATGATGAAATCGGATACCATCAACTTAATTTGCTCCATTACTGGGTTCCCCTTCTGGAACCCAGCTTTTACAGATGATGAGACACTGCTCTCTGTGCTAGGCTAGGACTTAGAGACAGCATACGGGGCTGGGGATCAGCGAGCAGCTATGACCAGTGAGCTCTCAGAATTCTGAGCCAAAGTCTCCAGGCCCAGATAGCAAGCAAGGCTGAGCAGGATCTATTTGAGGATAGCCTGACTTCAGGACAGTGGAAAGAACTGGCCTTGTGGTGGTCTGATATCCCTCTCTCCCTTCCTCCCTCCCTCCCTCCCTCCCTCCCTCCCTCCCTTCCTTCCTTCCTTCCTTCCTTCCTTCCTTCCTTCCTTCCTTCCTATTTTCTAGTGCCAGTCCTGGAGTTTAAACTCAGGACCTATGCACTGTCACTGAGCTTTTGTGCTCAGGGCTAGCACTCTACAACTTGAGCCCAGCTATACTTCCAGCTTTTTGGTGGTTCATTGGGGATGAAAGTCTCACAGACTTTCCTGCCTGAGCTGGCTTTAAACACAATCCTCAGATCTCAGCCTCCTGTGTAGCTAGGATTATAGGCAAGAGCCATTGGCACTTGGCTGTTCTGGCATTCCTATTCTAATTGAAACTCAAGGCTTGGTATCTCCTGCACTGGTGACAGGAGAGCAGGCAGGGAGGACAGGGTCACAGAGTTCCATGGAGCCAAGGTACAAACCGAATCTGGAGATGGGCAGTTACTTCTGGCTGAATGTCTCTACCATGTGGTATGGTGCTCCTGGGAAAGGGCCCCTATCCCAAACATAGCACCTAGGCCTCATGTTGCTCCTTTCCATGGATATTGTCATCCTGTGGGGACTCAAAGGGGTCTAGGAGGGACATGAGTAGAATTCTAGTCCCAGCCTATCTCCAACTTGCTCTCTTACCCCAATCTCAAATGATCTGTGTATTCTTCCCATATTCTAGGCTAATAGGGCAAGTTCTGCCTGTTGAGACAGGCCAGGGGCTTCTGAGGCATCAGCAAGGTTGACCCTAACTCCTGGGACGGCACTTTACTATGCCCAGCTGTGTAACTACCTCCACCTTCTCCACCACCACCTCCTCCTCTTCCTCTTCCTCCTCCTCCTTCTTCTTTTGGAGGGGGACATCCTGGGACTTGAACTCTGGGCCTAGGCACTTTCCTTGAGCTTTCTGTGCTCAAGTAACTGTTCTACCACTTGAGCCACAGATCCACTTTGAGCATGAGTCTCACAGAATTTTCTGCCCAGGATGGCTTGGAACTGTGATCCTCAGATCTCAGCCTCCTGAGTAGCCAGGATTACAGGTGTGAGCCACTGGCACCTGGCTCCATGCCATTCTTGGATGGCTGAAGCCTCAGAACCCCAGGCTCCCTGCCCCAAAGAGGCCACTGCTTCCCGGAGGTAAGACAGGGGTTACATCATACCTTGTTTGTGCCCACCTGAGTACACTCCACACACACACACACACTGCAGGCCCCAGCAAAAATGTGCGTGGAGCCTCATAAGGCGCCAGGCCTCGGGCATCCCTGTTCTCTTCTCCAGCATAAACACAGGATCAGGGTGGGGCAGAGACTGGGTGGGAACCACTGGCGTGTCCAGGCCTGCCTGCATGCTCTATGGGGAGGGGGAAGGGGAAGAAGGAGGGCCTGGAAACACCTTCCAAGGCTGCCAGTGTTGGCTGGAGAGACAAGATAAAAGAGTGAAGAGCTTTTATCAAGACTCTGATAGGGGGATCCAAGGTGGAGGGCCTCCACTGTGCTGCTGATTCTCAGCTATGGCCATGGGAAACATTTCCTATTCCATAAACCTTGTCCTATGACTTTGCTCCTGCCACAGGTGGAATCTACCCTCTGCGTATTTCATCCTCGAATAGTCCCACAGACAGAAGGAGGGGTGCTTAAATCTGAGCCCCTTCTGGAGATCCTGAGGATCATAGCTTGGAAGAATGGACTCTGTCCTAGGGCTGTATGGGGGTCTGAGTGCAAACTCTAAACAGCAGCTGTCGGGGGAGGTAGAGCAGGGTAGGGCAGGGATGGCTGTACAGAGGACTCTCCTGCCCAGGTTGGCCCAGGGCCCTGGCTCCAGCGGCTCCAGCATCTTGTGAATTCAGTGGCTTCCCTGGTTACCAAAGAACAGTACTAACTTCAGAGTCAGATGCAAAGTCCAAGGTTATTGGTAACGTGGGTGAGAATATTCCTGAAGGGCTGAGAATGTGGCTTCGTGGTAGAGTGCTTGCCTAGCATGCATGAAGCCCTGGGTTCCATTCCTCAATACCACAAAAATAGAAAAGGCTGGAAATGACACTGTGGCTCAAGTGGTAGAGTGCTAGCCTTGTGCAAAAGAAGCTCAGGGACAGTGCCCAGGCCCTGAGTTCAAGCCCCAGGACTGGCAAAAAGGAAAAAAAAAGAAAAGAAAAGAATGTTCCTGAAAATCTGTTACTTTTGCCAAGTGCTGATAGCTCACACCTGTAATCCTAGCAGTTCAGGAAGCTGAGATCGTGGTTCAAAGCCAGCTGGAGCAGGAAAACACCATGAAGCTCCTATCTTCAATTAACCACCAAAAAAAAAAAAAAAAACAAACTGGAAATAGAAGAATAGAGCTATGGCTCAAGTATGGTAGAGTGCTAACCTTGAGCACAAAAATTCAGGGACAGCACCCAGGCCCTGCGTTCAAGCCTTCCCAGACAAAGCCTTCCCCAAACCCCAGTCCAACCCTGACTCTTACCCACACCCCCAGATACTCACACTCTTTCATCATGCCAATGTCCACACAGCGTTTGAGTCGACAGGCCTGGCAGTGGCGCCGATTGTCTTTGGTGATGCGACAGTCCCCGTTGAAGGGACAGGTGAACAGTGCCTTCCGTTTCATGCTACGACTGTAGAGAGAGCACATGTCCTGAATTGGGTCACTGACCTTCTGGATCCTTGGCCTTGACTATGAACAGCTTACCAGGGTGGTAACCATAGTAACCTGTCCATGAGCCCCTTGATCTCTGTTTCTCCCATAGTGGGTGGCAGGCCCAGCCTGACCCTGGATCACCCTGTGAACCCTGTTGCCCTGTACAGGGCTGGGTGCACCTGTGAGTTCCTCCTCAGTTTATTGCTCATTCAAGTTCCATGACTGCTTTTACATACTTTTACAGTCCTTTCTTCTCCTCCCCTCTTTAAAATTCCAGAGGAAATATACCAAGTACATTTTCCTGGTAGAGTTTTCTGAAAATACTGAAATGTACAGTATTCTAGAAATGCTTTCAATGAGAGGCAAGAATATTAGTCTCAACTTTCAGTCTTCTAGAGTCCAGAACAATCTGCAACTCAGGGATGGATGGGTACACTGATACATGGAGAAAGGAGAAAATACCCAAGGCCAAACCATAGCTTTAGCTGTCTAGGAAGAGAAGAAGAGAAGAAGCCTGATGTGCCGGTGGGAAACTGAGATCTGGCCTTGACTCCCTTCCCTTCTTTTCCCTTCCCTCCCCTCCCCTCCCTTCCCCTCCTCTTCCTCCTCTTCTTTTTCCTCTTATTTCTCTGTGCTAGGCTTGAACTCAGGGCCTGGCCATTGTCCCTGAGCTTCCTTGCTCAAGGGTAGCACTCTATAACTTGAACTACAGTTCCACTTCCAGGTTTTTTGTTGGTTAATTGGATATAAGAGTCTCTGGGAAGCCAGGCGCTGGTGGCTCATGCCTGTAATCCTAGCTACTCAGGAGGCTGAAATCTGAGGATCACCATTTAAAGCCAGCCAGAGCAAGGAAAGTCTGAGAGACTCTTATCTCCAATTAACCACCAGAAAACTGGAAGCTGTGGCTCAAGTAGTAGAGTGCTTGCCTTGAGCTGAAGAGCTGAGGGACAGTCCTCAATCCCAGAGTTCAAGCCCCATGACTGACAAAAAAAAAAAAAAAAAATGTCATGGATTTTCCTGCCCTGACTGGCTTCCAATTAAGATCCTCAGAACTCAGCCTCCTAAATAGCAGAGATTACAGGCATGAGCCATTAGTGCTTGGCTTTTTTTTTTTTTTCCTGAGACAAGATTTCAGCATATAGTCCAACTTGACCTTGGCTTTCTGAAAGGCAGCAAAGCAAGGGCTCTGTGAAAACCGAAACCTACAAAAACAGTTCTTAGCTAGGAAGGTAGCACCTCACCCTCTAGTCCATGTATACATGGTGTATGTGTGTTTGCACATTTGTGTGTGTGCATGGGTGTTCATGTGTATAGTGTAGCATATGCATGCATGTCCCTGCATGTACAAACTTAAGGACTCACTTGCCTAATTCCATGTTCTTCTTTACTGCCAGCACCCCATGAGAACTTTGGGAGGCTACATGGAGAACATCGCCTTCAAGGTGCCTTTCTGGCAGCCTCTCACCATCCCTTTCCTAGAAGCTCCCGGTATTCTTCCAGCTCTAGTTATCTTCCCAAAGGAACTAACAAGACTTAGCTCAGGAAAGACAGTAGCAGATAACTTTTTCCATGAGGAACAGCATCTTTAGAGCCAAATTCCCCTCTACCTCTTTTCTCCCTGAGTTGAGTGAAAGACCTCATCCTCTCCAGATACAGACACTGGCTATGAATTTTAGTGAAAAGTGACTTGCAGGGCCCTGGTGATTCGTGCCTGGAAATTTAGCTACTCAGGAGACTGAGATCTTAGGATTGTGGTTCAAAAAGCCAAGCAAGCAAAGAAATAGACCACCAAAAAGCCAGAAGTGGAACTGTGGTTCAGTAGTAGAGGGCCAGCATTGAGTGAAAAAGCTAAGGGACAGTTGCCTGAGTTCAAGCCCTAGTACACGGCTCATGCCTGTCATCTTAGCTACGCAAGAGACTGAGAGTGATCGTGTTAAGGTTTGAGCTCAATTCCAGGTAAAAAGTTTAGAATACTCCAACTTAGACATATAGGAAGTATGAATAGGAGGATGATGGACAAAAAATGATACCTTTCTGAAAAATAATGAAAATGATAAGGACTGGGGACATGGCTCAAGCAGTAGGGAGTTTGCCTAGCAGGAGCAAGGCTTTGAATTCAATCCTCAGTCTTGCCTTAAAAAACAACAACAACAAAACCCAACACCCAAACACTGCTTCTGTTCACTGGAACAATGGGATAAAGGACAATCATACTCTTTAGTAAACACACAGATGGAGACCAGAGGGAGCTGGCCCACTTGATCCCAAAAATGAGACTTGAAGAAGGTCCTGCAGCAGCTGCAGGCAATCAAAGACTCTTGGGTCACTTGAGTCTTGGGTCCACAAGTGTCTCCTCATTTAATAGTGGGGGCCACTGAGGTTAAGAAATTTAGCAATAAGGCAGAAATGAAAGCTCTCAGGTCTGGAAGTCTTAGGGATCCAGAGGCTCTGCTTTTAACTTGCTTTCGACTTTGGAACTCAATGCAGTGAAGCCCATGGGTAAATAGCCCCAGGCAGAGGCCCATCAGCACAGCTCAAGGCTGGGGGGGTCCCAGCAGGTAGAGGAAGTAGCTGCGGTTGATCTTGGCTGTGGTCTCCCCATCTGATAACCCTCTTTACCCAAGGGACAACAGTAGACTTGGGGTTGTGTAGGGGAGGTAGTGAACACCAAATCTATCCTGCCTAAAGCCTAGACTTGCCCCACGTGGCAACTGCCCAGAGAGAGACTGGTGAGCCTTTTCTGCCATCATAGAAATGAATGCCTTTCACCTCTCCACCTCCACCACAGGCCCAATATTTTCCTGAGAGACAGCAGACTATGAAAGCTCGTGGGATGTGTTAGAGCTCCCCAGATGTGGTCACCACAGACACATCTGTCTATTCCAGAACGTGGGCTGGATGCCCCTCCCTTCTTCCTCTCCTTCCCCTGCGGTTCTTGAGGATTCGTCACCTGTTACCACAAATGCCCACAATTCTCTAAACCTACCCGAAGACCAGAAGTTTCTAATTCAGAGCAAACTCTCATTTCCTTCCCTCCCCCCCCCCCCCCCCCCCCCCCCGGCATTTAAGCCTGAGAGGCTGCTCTTTCCTCCTACCGCAGTCTTGGCTGGCTCAAAACTCTTCCTGTGAAGCAAGCCTTCAGTGTCCCAGGTACCAAACAGAGCTAAGATGATGCCCTGAGTCCAATAGCATGGCCAGCAACACCCACCAAAGCCTTAAGCAGTGTCCAGTGTCCAGTGGGGCCAAGCTCTTCCTGAGGTTCAGGAGAGGGTCCCAAGTCCCTTCTGAGACCCCATCTGTCATTCCTGAGACCCCCCAGGAGGGGGCCCTCAGGGCGTTTTACAGCCTCAACTTTTTTTTTTTCAGGAGGAGCTGCTGTTGACTTCTAGGTAAGCCTGGCAGCCTTCCCACTACAAGTTTTGTTTTCTTCAGGAAAGAGATTTAGGAGCCTTACCACCTTTTCTACTTATTAAAAAATGCTTTCTCCTATTATTTGACATCTGAAGCCCAATTTCAGGCTTCCATATAAGAGAGGTTGCAGATATCCATTGGCTCAACTGTATCTGGCAACAGGAGTAGGTAGGTTTGGGGTCAGAATGCAATAAACAATTTTAAAAATGTAGAGTCGAATTAAAAGTAAATACTTGAAGCTGGTACTGATGGCTTATGCCTGTAATCCTAGCTACTCAGGAGACTGAGATCTGAGGACTGAGGTTCAAAGCCAGGAAAGTTTGTGAGGCTCTCTTATCTCCAACTGATACCAAAAAGCCATATGTAGAAGTGTTTCTCAAGTGGTAGAGTGCCACTTTGCACAAAAAGGTCAAGTAAGAGCAAATGGTCCTAAGTTCAAGCCCTAGGACCAGGACCAAACACCTTTTTTTTTTTTGCCAATCCTGGGACTTGAACTCAGGGCATGGGCACTGTCCTGGAGCTTCTTTTTGCTCAAGGCTAGCACTCTATCACTTGAGCCACAGCACCACTTCTGGCCTTTTCTGTGGTACTGAGAAATGGAACCCAGGGCTTCATGCAGGCCAGGCAAGCATTCTACCACTTAGCCACATTCCCAGCCCCAACACCAAAATTTGTAGGTAGAAATCCTAGTGTTCTTGCTTTCATTGTATGAGATTAGTATGAAGCTCCAGAGTATTCCAGAGGAGAAGAGATGATAGAAGCGGAGGAAACCAGAACAGAGAAAGAAGAGAAAAAGGAGGAGGAGGAGAGTAAAGTCCTGAGCTCTTTCTGGAGCCAGGCACTGACTCTCACAGCACTACCACTTTAGCCATAGCTCCACTTCTGTTTTTGTTTTTTTATTTTTTGCTAGTTAATTGGAAATTAGCTATTCATAGACTTGGCTGCCCGGACTGACTTTGAACTATTAGCAAGGATTACCAGTATAAAGTACCAGCACCTGGCTTGGAGCTTTAAAATTATTATTCTTATTTGAAAATACAAATAATCCACTCTTCCCAGGGCCTCTAAATACAGAATCAGAGGAAGGGGCTGGTGAGGGGGAGGGTGGAGACACCTGACACTCGAGGTAGTGGTCAGCAGTCAGGTTGAGCCCTCAGGAAGCTCATTTACTCCAACAGCCAATGCCAGGGCCTTCCCAGAACCTGGACCTCAATCCCAGGGACTTCAGCCATGTCTACTCCAATATGTTTCCTGGGCCACAGGTCTTCTTGACTTCAAGACCAATTTCCTCCACTCCTCCCTCCTAAAAGCATTTCCACACATATGGCTGTCATCTAGTCTCTGCCCACAAAGAGTCAAGGCAGCCAGGCCACCCAACCCTGGCTCTGTGCTTTATCTTGAAGACCTATACCCTACCCCACCTTCCTCCCAAAGCTAATTGCCTGTGAGCTGGTTTGGTGTTCTGAGAAACAAGAGCCTTGGAATTCTAAGGGAGCCCAATGCCTTTGCTGTTCTCTGAGCCTGAACCCTGTCATCCTCTGGATGGTTGGCAATTATACCCTAGCTCAGGAAAAGGGCCAGGGGTGGTGCAACCATGCTAAATATAGACAGCATTTCTAGAAAGCCAGGGGTGAGAGAGGACACTTACTGATTTTCATGCCAGAGACCAATTCATCAAAATACGAAAGAGACAAGACGTTCACAAAAGCATCAAGAGCCAGGGGCTAGGGGCTCAAGTCTGGGACAGTAAGGCTCTGGTCAAAAATGGGGACCTCTATGGGGCTGGGAAGGTGGCTCAGTGGTAGAGCGCTTGCCTTGCATGCCTGAGGCCCTGGGTTCCATTCCTCAGCACCACATAAGCAAAAAGAGAAAAGCCGGAAGTGGCGCTGTGGCCCCAGTGGTAGAGCGCTAGCCTTGAGCTGAAGAGCTGAGAGACAGCGCCCAGGCCCAGAGTTCAGGCCCCATGACTGGACCCAAAAAAAAATGGGGACCTCTGATAGTAGCATATACCCCCAGTGGACTGGGTCTGCAGTTAAAGGTCACAGAGATCCCAGGGCCTGGTTAAGATACAGGAACTGCAAAGATCTAGAGCAATGAAAAAGCTTTGTGCAAAGTGATAGTCATTTTACCTCACTTGGTAGTGGTCATGAGCTCGTCCTCTCTCTCACTTTCTCTCTCTCTGTCTCTCTCTAATACACACACACACACACACACACACACACACACACACACACACACACACACGGTGTTGCATACCTTAAATACAAATCACTTCTAGCTGTCAAATATTGCTCAATAAGGGGCTGGGAAGGTGGCTCAGTGGTAGAGCACTTGCCTTGCATGCCTGAGGCCCTGGGTTCGATTCCTCAGCACCACATAAGCAAAAAGAAAAAAGCCGGAAGTGGCGCTGTGGCTCAAGTGGTAGAGCACTTGCCTTGAGCTGAAGAGCTGAGGGACAGCGCCCAGGCCAGAGTTCAGGCCCACGACTGGATCCCCCCCCCCCCCCCCCCCCCCCCCCCCCCCCCCCGCCAAAAAAATATTGCCCAATAAGCCAGGTACTGGCGGCTCACATCTGTAAACCTAGCTACTCATAAGGCTGAGATCTGAGGATCATGGTTTAAAGTGAGCTCAGGCAAGAAAGTCCACAAAAGTTTCTTCCCAAATAACCAGCAAAAAGCTGGGAGTGGAGCTGTTACTCAAGTGGCAGAGTGCCGGCTTTGAGCCAAAAAGCTCAGAGACAACAGCTCCCAGGTCCTGAATTCAAGCCCCAGTAGTGGTGTCACGAAAAATGAAAAATAAAAAAAGAAGGAGGAGAGGAGAGAAAAGAAAGAATCCTCAGGGTACACTGAGAATGAATTTAAATAAAAGATCTAAGATTAGAGTGTTAAATCCTAAAGAAACAAGAACAATGACCAAAAGAAACATACTATCTTCATACCATTGCAGCTATCTTCCCCACTCCCCCCTGCCCCACCCCCACTGTGTTTTGTTTTTTTGTCAATTGTGGGGCTTGAACTTTGGGCCTGGGTGCTGTCCCTGAGCATTTTTTTTTGCTCAAGACGAGTGCTTTACTACTTTGAGCCACAGCGCCACTTCCAATTTTCTGGTGGTTAATTGGATATAAGAGTCTCATAGACTTTCTTGCCTGGGCTGGCTTTGAACCATGATCCTCAGATCTCAGCCTCCTGAGCAGCTAGGATTACAAGTTTCTCCACATTATTCTTGGGCCATCCATAGACAACCACACTTACGCTCTTTCATCCACATCCCAGGACATCTGTGGAGGGAGACCAGTTGACCTGGCCAAAGTTCTGTCCAGCAACAATGACTTCCTGGTGAGTCATTTACTTGTGCCCCTAGAGTGCCCTATGTGGCTGCTCCTCCCATGATTTCTATTTACTCTAGTGAAGTTAAGCACTTTGAGGTTTAATTGGCTGGACATTTGCCCCATTTTTCTGCTTCCCTTCACATCAGAATTCTTAGAAGAGCTACAAATATCAGCTGAGTGATCTTCCTGAAAGCCAGAACATTCCTCATGTTCCTGCATCCTCACTAGCCTGTGTTTTACTCCCTCTGTCCTTCGCAAGACCCATAATTAACAAACTCCCTGCAGACTGCGGGGCCAGCAAACAAAAACACTGACTCCACACTGTCCCTTTTATCTTAGAGCCTGCAGCACACAGATTCCCAATGTCTCCCCTCCTCTGTCCCCTCCCTTCTCCTCCCCTCCCCTGTCCTCCCCTCCTTTATCCTCCTCCATTCCCTCTCCAGTCCTCTTCTGTTCTTCTTTCCTCTTTTTCAGTCCCCTCCCCTTGCCTCTTGTTCTCTCCTCTCCTTTCCAGTCCTCTACCCTCTCCTCCCTCTTCCTTCCTTTCTTCCTTCCTTTCTCTTCCTCCTTTTCTCTTCCTCCCCTCTCTACCTCCCTCCCTCTTTCCTCCCTCCCTCCCTTCCTCCCCTTCCTTCCTTCCTCCCTCCCTCCCTCCCTTCCTTTCTTCCTTCCTTCCTTTCTTTTCCAGGGATGAACTTACAAGGACTTGACAAGCTAGGCAAATAGTCTACCACTGACTTACATATCCAGTTTTAACCAGTCATCTGTAAGACATCATCATTGGATTTGTTCTCTTTGCAAAAGGAATCTCTCTGATACTCTTTTCTGTCATTTATACCTTTCCTTTTATATTGGACCTTAGACAACATTATCCATGATGAGAGAAACACTAAGATACATAAATATGGGTCAGAGCATTCACTATGTCTAATACACATTATATAAATTTTATGTATTACATATGAGCTAATATCTATATATTTATATATTAAATAATGTTTTAATATATGCAAATGGAAACATGTATATAACTATACATATATATGTATTATATACTTGTGCATTTATACATATATGTATATATGCTGTGTATACACATATATATCATATATATGATACATTTGTATATCTTTAGTTTGTAGTCAATCTAAAGATTTTTCTCCTCCAGCCCTTACTTATTATGCTCTGATTGTTAATATATAGCCAAAAAGTTCTGACCACCTACAGATCACTTTTGCAGACTTTTATTTCACACTGGAAATACCATCTTTCTCAGATGATATCCATATACAGAACAGCAGAAGCAGATGCAACATGAACTTGCTTTTGGGAATTGACCCACAATGGTCTCTAATTCCTGGCTGTAGATCAATAGAACTGTGGTCCAACCTTTGTCGCCCTTCAATTTCATTTCTGGTCACCCTTTGGTTTGAGTCTTGGACTTGCTCAGATGACCATAACTAGCCCCCAGAGAAGTTTAGTTTTATCTCAGGAACCAAACAGAATACTCATGGTCAGACAGGATGACCTGTCCCCAGGGTTTGTAAAAGAGTCCATGAAATATCACTATAACAAAACTCTGAAAACTGCTGTGACAGAGTTGAGGGTGCTTCTTGAGAGCCAAGACTTGGCAAAAACATTTCTGGTCTCCAGAGGAAACTACTTCCTGGGATCAAAATTGCACAAACAAACAGATGTAAGTAGCTAAGTGCCAGTAGCTGACATCTGTAATCCTAGCTACTCACGAGTCTGGTATCTGAGGATCAGGGTACTCAGGAGGCTAAGATCTGAGGATCAAGGATCTAGACTGGGCAGGAAAGTCCATGAGACTCCAGTTAACCAGCAAAAAGCCAGAAGTAGAGCTGTGGCTCAGGTGGTAGAGCACCAGCTTTGAACTAAAATGCTGAGGGACAGTGCCCAAACCTTGAGTTTAAGCCCTGGTACTAGCACACACAAATATAATCATACACACTCCAAAAACAAAAACAAGAGAACAAACAAAAAACAGGTAAAAGGGGCAAGAATCTTCAAGTAATTATCAATACCAGACTAAAATGAAAAATAAATAAGTAAAATATGGATGAAGAAAAGGAGGAGACAGCAGAGGAAAGAAGAGGAGAACTGATATATATAATAGATTCTTATTCACAGTAGTTATAATCTATATAAATCACTGTGAACATTGGATTTACAAATACTGGACCTTTGCTCTTGAGGGAAATAAAGTTTATGCTCCTAAGAAACTGAGGTCAAGGAAGAAAAAACATTTGAGTCCTTATCTTGGGATTCATTTCACCTAACATCAACTTATCTGACCATTTCTGCTTGACTCAGACATATACTAGTTATTGCAAATAAGGGAAACCATAGGACCTATGTTTCTTTGGGCCTGGCTTACTTCACTTAATATAATTTTTTCCAAGTCTTTCCATTTCCTAACAAATGGGGCAATGTCATTCTTTCTGATGGAGGCATAGAATTCCAAATAGGGATAAAGGTGGACCCATTGCAACAATGAGATGTACAAGACGTTATGTCGAAACACCAACTTTACAACTTTGGTGCGGGGGAGGGGGGGGTGGACTGGGGGGGGGGAGATGGGAAGAGATGGTAAGGGGAAACAAAGGAGGAGGCAACAATGCTTGATAAGAAATGTACTCATTACCTTGCCCATGTAATTGTAACCCTTCTGTATGGTATTTTCACAATAAAAAAAAAAACAACTGAGGTCATAACATTTCTTTTGCAGGGGTGGGTTAGTTGTGAGTTTGAACTCAGGGCCTGGTCACTCAAGACTAGCACTCTTTGAGCCACAGCATCACTTCTGGTTTTCTGGTGGTTAATTGGAGAGAAGAGTTTCATGGAGTTTCAGCTCTCAGCCTCCTGAGTAGTTAAGATTACAGGTATGAGCCTACTGATGCCTAATGAGCCACCAGCACCAGCTGACAAATCCATAACACTGATTTATATATTTTTCTGTCTAAAGACACTATATTTCATATGTATTGTTGATTTAGTTATCATTTGTTTTAATTTTTATTTTTGGCACCCCTGGATGGGCACAAAATATTGTTGATTTATTATTATTGAACTATTGAACAGTGAACAGCACTAACATCTTGTGTCTGAATGAGCACTATAGCTCATATAAGACATACCATGGCTTTCTTTGCTTAAAAATACTAGAGTGAGCTGAACACCAGTGACTCACACCTGTAGTCCTAGCTACTCAGCACGCTGATATCTGAGGATCATCGTTCAAAGCCAGCCTGGGCAGGGAAGTTCGTGAGACTTTTATTTCCAATTAACCAGCATAAAAACAGAATTATTATCTGTGACTCATATGATAGAGGGCCAGACTTAAACAAGGAAGAGTTTAAGACCCTGAGTTTAAGCCCCAGTACTAGCAAATAATAATAATAATAATAATAGATTGTGGCTCGATGCCTCACACCTTTAATCCTAGCTGTTTAGGTGGTTGATCTGAGGATCAAGGTTCAAAGGCAAGCTGGGAAGACAAATTAATTAGCAAAAAGTTAGATGTGATGGCGTGGATCAGTAGCTGTGAGCAAAAAAGCCAAAGATAGTTTGGGACCCTGAGTTTCAGCTCCAGTACAAACACAGACACACACACACACACACACACACACACACACAGAATATTAGATAGTACTATGCTAAGCTTGGGAACCATTTAAGGAGTAAAATCACCAACAACAATCTCAAAATTATCAGAACCCAAACAACAACAAACTACTGAGAAACTGATCTGTAGAATACAACCTGACAAGAAGCCACCTGAGGGTTCCATTCACAGAGCTGTACCCCAGGGGAAGAGAGCGCTGATTTGGAATAGGAACTTCATGAATGAACCATACAGCCCCCAAAGCTATGGAAGATGTTTTGGCTGGTGCCGGGTGACATATAGACTCCTGGAGAGAATCTCCATTTTGGCAGCTCTTGATCCCATGTTCCTTGAGATCTGGCGAGGGAGGGAGCGAAAGAAGCAGGCTGGGAGAGACTGGAGTGGTGGCCACAGAGATCTGTGTAAGACACTCATGTGATCAGTTAACTGAACACAGGAAGTCCAGGATGTCCAATTAATAAATGTACAGCCGCCACTCCATCCCACATACTTATTATGGGTTGTATGATGGGAAGTAAACCCTGATGTGTATGCCCAGACTCCTCTATTATCTCTCCAAAGGTAGTTTCCCCACTCCCAGGTCCTGGCAGGAAAGGGCCCAGAATTACCTGGCATCCAGGGCTCCAGCTCTGGAGCTCACACCCTATGAGAAGTGTGGGTTTCAGTCAGCCCTGAGGACCGATAGATGTGGCACCAGTACCTAGTGCCAGGAAGGCTGCTGGTCTGGTTCTCCAAGCTGGGAAGCAGCCTACCCAAAAGTCAAGGGCCCAGTTTGCTTGCACCAGGCCAAATAGGCAATTAGCACCCACAGAACCCTTGCTGTCCAGTGATTGCTCAAGCTATGAAACTTCAAGCTTACTAGTTCCTGGGTAGAGAGCAGGTAAGTTGGGAGCCCCTGAGATAGAGGAGAATCCCATACAATGGCCTGTACTCAGAGTCACCTTGCTGCCCAGTTCAGACAGGAGCCAGAAAACTTTAGCATCCTCATTTTGGACTTGATTTTCGCTGTCTGTCTCTCTGTCTATCTCTCTTCTTTCCCCTTCCCTCCATCTCCTTTGTCTTTCTACTTCCCTCTCCCTCTCTTCCTCTCCCTGCTTGAGAGGCTTGAACTCAGGGGCTGGGTTCCATCCCCTAGCTTTTTGATTCAAAGCTGGCACTCTACCACTTAAGCCACAGCTCCACTTCCAGCTTTCTGGTGGTTAATTGGAGGTAAGAGTCTCTTGGACTTTCCTGCCCAGGCTTGTTTTTGAACTATGATCCTCAGATCTCAGCCACGTTGAGTAGCTAGGATTACAGGCCTAATTCACCAGCATTGGCTATTCTTGCTTCCCTTGATTTTTAGAGCCCTGTCCTCCTCTTAGCCACTGCCAGTCTAGATTGACACAAACTCTTTCTTGGATACTCTTTTCTCTTCCTCCAATGTATGCCAAATGCTAATTTCTCATGGTTCCCAGTTCCACCCCATAATCCATCCCTTCCCTACCTTCTCTCCCTGGCTTGTGATCGGAAGGAAGAGAGGCTTGGGCCTCTCTAGTGCTCTCCCCACACTGTTAGCTCTTAAGATCCCAAGTTCACATGAGAAGAGCAGAGGCTGGAGACACCAGCCCTGACTGACTAAACAGGAATTCTGGTAATTCCTGGCATGGCTTGGGCCATCTTTGGTTGCTGTTCATACCTAGGGTAAGTAAGCCATGGGTGAAGTGCCGGGCCCAGAGTAGGCATAGTGACCCAGTCAGGAATGCACTCTCCCCTGCTCCAAGGCACAGTTTGGATTGGACAGGAACTCAAGCATTAAAGCCAAGTCCTGGGGCTTCCCCAAAGACCTATCTGACTGATAAGGACGCTTCCAGCCTCTGTGGGGGAGGAAAATTGCTTGGAAGTATAGACACACGGGTTGGGCAAGGAATAAAGGACTAATTTTCTTCCTTTCTTTCTTTCTTTCTTTCTTTCTTTCTTTCTTTCTTTCTTTCTCTCTCTCTCTCTCTCTCTCTCTCTCTCTCTCTTTCTTTATTTCCTCCCTCTCTTCCTCCCTCTCTCTTTTCTTTCTTTCTTTTTTCTTTCTTTCTTTCTCTCTTTCTTCCTTTTTTTCCCCTGTGTGTGTTGGTACTAAGGCTTGAACTCAGGGCCTGGATGCTGTCCTTTAGCTTTTTCACTCAAGGCTGGTGTTCTACCACTTGAGCCACAGCTCTACTTATAGCTTTTTCCTGGTTATTAGAGTGAAGAGTCTCATAGTCTTTTCTGCTTGGGCTGGTTGCAAACCATGATCCTCAGATCTCTGCCTTCTGCGTAGCTACGATTACAGGTGTGAGCCACTGGCATCCCTCATGCCAAGGACTAGTGAGAAGAAACACAATCACCCCAGGAAAGCAGCTCCCAAGGGGGTCAGAGGAGCCATCTTCAGCTGAGAGGAGGTGAAGAAGGCACTCCTGCCCAGCGTCACATGATCAACAGAAGCCCAGGAGTTCCCAAGGGAAAACTTTGTTTCTTCTTTCCTTGTTCCTCCTGGGGTGGAGCCTAGGAGGACTTACCGGAAGAAGCCTTTGCAGCCTTCACAGGTCATAGCATTGAAGTGAAAGCCTGTGGCTCGGTCTCCGCACACGCCACAGATCCGAGGTACATTCCGGTCAAAGTCACTGGGGTCAGGCAGGGAAGTGCTGGCTGCCATTGCCTCCATCCCTGCAAAGATAAAAGGTAGGCCACATCCAGGACCAAAGTCAATGGCAGGGCCACCTGGCATCTTCTGTATTACCCCTCTGCCACAGCCCCTGACAGCTTAGCCAAGCCTGGGGTTTAGGCTGTAGCCTGAGTTTACACCAGTGGCTATGAATCATGCCTGTAATCCTAGCTACTCAAGAAGCTGAGATATGAGAATCACAGTTCAAAGCCAGCCTGTGCAAGGAAGTTCATGAGATACTTATTTTCAATTAACCACCAAAAAGCCAGAAATAAAGATATGACTCAAATGGTAGAGCACCTGCCTTGAATGGAAAAGCCAATGGACAGTGCCCAGGCTGAGAACCAACACAAAATATATCCATGCATACATACATACATACCTTTTAGTTCATTGGTGATTCTAATATGCACATGCACCTCACTAGCTCTGCTCCATCTCAGGAGCAGATCTGAACAGGCCAGAGCCTCTATCTAGTCCTGTATGTCATCCAAGAGGAAAATGGGGAGCCTTCTAATGCCCAAACCTGAATCCTTTCTATTCCAGGCCCTGTTCCTCACAGCCAGACAAGTCATATCTAAAGACTCTTGTCCCTGGTGTCCTGTCATCAAGGTAATGAAAATCTTTTCCTTCATTTTTTTGTGTTCAATTCATTTAACATTATTTTTAAAGTCTTTCTGAATAATGTGAATCATACATGGTTAATTATACATAATCATGTACAATTAATTGTCAGAGACAGGTTTGTTTGTTGTTGTTGTTGTTGTTTTGTCAGTCATGGGGCTTGAACTCAGGACCTGGACACTGTCCTTGGTCAGCCATCCTAAGTCCAAGATAACTCCTACAAGTTTTCAGAACATAGAAGCATCTGAGACATGGGCAGGAATCCCACTGCCCATTCGCATTATAAGGTAATAGGTCAGTGGCTTAACCCAGGGTCAGCTCAGATGTTGTATCTCCAAGTCATCAGGATGTTGTACAGCATCTGGGTCATCCAAACTCCCCAACAGCCAGTGGGTTTGGTGGAAAAAAGAGAACTCAGAGCCTGGCATTGGTGGCTCATGTTTGTAATCCTAGCTACTCCAAAGGCTAAGATCTGAGGATCACAATTTAAAGCCCACTTGGGCAACAAAGTCATCCATGAGGCTCTTATCTCCTATTAACCAGCAAAAGTCTGGAAATGGAGCTGAGGCTCAAGTGGTAAAGTACCAGCCTTGAGTGAAGAAGCTAAGTCTTGAGTTCAAGTCCCAGTACTGGCATGGGAGATAGCTAGATAGACAGACAGACAGACAGACACAGAAACAGAGAGATAGAGACAGAGACAGAGACAGGAGAGAATCACAGAGATGGGAACGCCTCATTTCTCAACTCAATCCAACAAGCTCAGCCTCATTGGTCATGACATGACACAAGGGAGTTAGGACAATAAAATGCTATCACATGGCACAGTGCCACTTCAGGAAGTGGCCTGGCCTGCAGGTGAGAGCTCAAGCACTGGGGTAGGCTGGTCAGAAAGACTGGATCCCCATCCAGAGGCCCACAAGGGAAGCAGACCATTGTAAGGGGTCGGAGAGAGAATCCAGCCAAGCACTCAGGAGCAGAATCCAGATGTGGAGAAGGGACCTAGGATTCTCAATATCTGAGAGCTGAAAGCTGCAGGAGATACAAGCAGAGACTAAGGAGGGCAGGAGAAGGAGAAGGTGGGAGCTAGGAAACATTGAACCTATAAGACAGCCCCTCGGATCCCAGCTCACAGCCAGCAAAGTCCCTCTCTGAACTCTTATCCTAGCCTTCATGCCTGTGGATCTCAGCTGTAGATTCTGGTGACACAGATCCTACACATGCAAGGACTCGGGTAGGACTCCCTGCCTTCCCCTCCTCTGTCCCATGACTTTCCCCTGTCCCTGGAAAGTAAGCCAGGAAAGGTGTGGTTGACAAGGACGGTGCACTTACCTGAAGGAGTAGGGGGCAGGTGAGTGGAACTCAAGGGTGCTCTACTGTGCTCTACCACAGATGTGTCCAAACAAAAGGATTCTGAAAGGTAGAGGATGAAACATTTTATCTAAAGCATCATTCCTCTATGGAGCCCAGCAAACCATAGGACACTCTTGCTAGGGACATCAGGTCCTAGATCAAGGACTCAACACTTGACAGAAGTTACTTCTTGGGGATGTGTGTGTGTGTGTGTGTGTGTAGAACTGCCATGTCATTGCTGGCAGGAGTGTCTGGACAGGTGCCAGGCTTGGCTGTCCTTTGAGGTAGAAAGCAGCATGAAGTATGTGAGATGTGAGGGTGATAATCAGAACTGCAGATGCCAAGACCTTCGTCCTGCTCTTACAACCAGGATGTTGAGGGACTGGAGGAATGTGTGTGTGTGTGTGTGTGTGTGTGTGTGCTGGTCCTAGGGCTTGAACTCAGAGCCTAGGTGCTTCCCTTGAACTATTTTGCTCAAGGCTAGTGCTCTACCACTTGAGCCACAGCTCCCCTTCTAGCTTTTTAGTGGTTCATTGGAGATAAGAGTCTCACAGACCATTCTGCCCAGGCTGGCTTTAAACTCCAGTCCTCAAATCTCATCCTTCTGAGTAGCTAGGATTATAGACAGGAGCCACTGGTGCACAGATTGAAGAACAATTTTTCCCTTTTTTAAAAAAAAGTTTATTGTGATTATAAAGGTGACATACAGAGGGATTACAATTACATAAATCAGGTAAGAAGTACATTTCTTTTTGTCACTCTTCCCTCCCATTCTCCCAGTTTTTCCCTCCATTCCCACCCACAAGTTGTATAGTTCATTTTCAACATAGTATCTAGTAAGTACCACGGCTGCATTTGTTCCGCCTTTGTCCCTCCATTTCTGAGCTCCTCCCTTGCTCTCCCAAAGACAGATAAATGAACAAACAAGACAAAAAGAAAAGAAAACAAAAACAGCAAGGAAGGAAAAACCAGCCTCTGGTTTCTATTTCCTGGAGTTCATGTGGGTAAGTAGTATTTTATATGATGCACCTAGGCATTGTAGCTTTGTAGGAGAACCTCTTTCTAAGGAGGCCTGCTGTGCTCCCTGACCTGCCCTCGGATAGTAGGAACACTCTGGGAAGCAGAGGCATGGGCCGCCCTGGCACATTGCTGAGACTGGGGAGTTGATGGCTGCCTCAGGCAGGATTGCACCGGAGCCTTGCAGGAGCTGGGTGCAGTGCGGTGCTGACTGGGACAGCAGCACAGGCCCCTGGTCTGTGTCTTTTTGAGGTGTCTTCGAAGGCAAGTGTCTGGGATCTCCTGTTTGTGTGTAGACACGGGGGAGGGAGGTGGAGCAGGTGCTGCAGGGTTACACACAGCAATGTATGGCTTTCTAACAAGATGTTTTCCTGCCGATTTTAGCTCTTTCCCAGACATGTTTAACGCCCCCGGCCTCAGCTAAGGCTGGGAAAGGGTTGATTTCCCAATCCAGCATGACAGCTCATCAGGTGGGACTGGCAAAATTGTACCCACAAGACAGACAGACAGACTTGCACACACACACACACACACACACACACACACACATACACACTTCTCCCCTTCCCTGATGTCAATACAAGATGAGATAGGACATTATATATACATATATTTTTTTTCAGCTACCTGACCCTGAAACTTAGCAGAGGCCTTTAAGCTAAACCCAGGTAGGGAGGTCCAGTCCTCCAGCTGTTGTTTCTCTTTAGAGACTCCTCTGTGTCTCTCTCTCAATCCCCCATCTCTCTGTCTCTCTGTCTCTGTCGCTCTCTCTCTGTTTCTATCTCTTTCTCCCTTTCCCTCTCTCTTTTACTTTCTCCCTTCCTCCCTCCTCTCTCTCTCTCTCTCTCCTCTAGTGCCCTCCTGATTAGGCAGGGGAAAGGAGAATTTAAGGGGTTGTCAAGATCTGAACTCATTGTACTCAGATGTGGGGTCCCCAGGGGACCCTTGAGGAACGGCCAAGCGGCTGAAGCTCTGAGGTAATCTAAACTCTTATGGCTATGGGTGGAAGGGAGCTGTGCCTGCTGGGAACGGACAGGCTACTCCACCCTAGCCATGCTCTCCCTCATGTCCCTTGCTTTCCCCAGCTCATGTTCCCCAGCTCTTCTGAATTCTATCTTATAGATTTCCCAGAGTCCCTAACTGATCCTCAGGAAGGCTGAGGTGAAGGGAAAATACACACAGAAAGGACCATTGCCCTCCTGTTATCATCCCCTAGAGTTTTCAGACGTCAGAGGGGTCATCCAGGTAGACTGTCACCCTTGAACTTAAAACAACTGTTTGGTTGAGCATCAGTGGCTCACATCTGTAAGTAATCTTAGCTACTCAGGAAGCTGAGATCTGAGGACTGCAGACTGAAGCCAGCCTGGGCAAAATACTCCATGAGACTCTTATCTCCAATTAGCCACCCCAAAAAACAGAAGTAGAGATGTGGCTCAAGTGGTAGAACACTGGCCTTGAGTCCAAAAGCTCAGGGACCAATGAGCCCAAGCCCTGAGTTCAAGCCCCAGCATCTGCACAAAACTCCATAGTTCGGAAAAAATCTACTATCTGCTAAGTCCTGCAGTCTGGAAGGTAGGAAGCCATTTTATTTTATCAATGGTAAAACCAAAGTTCAGAGTACTTTGAGTGACTTGCCAGGTCTGGGGCCAGGCAAGTAGTGGCACCCGGTACAGCCAAATGAGGGCAGGTAGATGGTCACACCCAAGAACATCTCTGCCTCCTGCTCACTCCTCCCATTGCCAGTGATAGCCATCAGAGAAGACACCTATTGCTTTATACTGGGACCTGCTCCAAGGTCCTCATGCTTTGGATTTAACCTCCACCACACCCTTGTTGGGTGAGCTCTGTTATTATCCCTATCTTTTTTTTTTAATTGTGCCAGTACGAAAGCTTGAACTCAGGGCCTGACTCTCACTCTTGACTTTTTCTGATGAATGCTGGTGCTCTACCATTTGAGCCACACCTCCATTTCTAGCTTTATGCAGTTAATTAGAGATAAGAGTTTATCTACTGGAGCTGCCTTTGAACTCTGTTGATCAGGTCTCAGCCACCCCAGTAGCTGGGATTACAGGAGTGAGCCACTGGCACCTACCTTTATCCTTGTCTCAAGAGGAGAACTGAAGCACAGGAAGGTAGCTTTACTTTGGAACTGAGGTTTGAAACTAGGCAGCGTACCCCTTGAGTCTCTACTCTTCTACATTTTCTTTCTTTATTATTTTTTAATCAGCACTTTTAAAAAGAATTATTATTATAAAGGTAATATACAGAAGCATTACAGTTACAGAAGTCAAGTAATGACTACATTTCTTTTTTGGACAATGTCACCCCATTCCCCTTTCTTCCCAGTTTGGGGGGGGGGGTCTGGTCGTGGGCCTGAACTCTGGGCCTGGGCGCTGTCTCTCAGCTCTTCAGCTCAAGGCTGGTGCTCTACCACTTGAGCCACAAGTGTCACTTCTGGCTTTTTTCTTTTTTCTTATGTGGTGCTGAGGAATCGAACCCAGGGCCTCTTGCATGCAAGGCAAGTGCTCTACCACTGAGCCACCTTCCCAGCCCATACAGTTCATTTTCAACATAGGGTGTAGCGAGTATTTGTTTACCCTTTGTCCCTCCATTTCTGTGCTTCCCCTTGCCCTCCCAAAGACAGATAAATGAACAAACAAGACAAAAAGAATAGACACAAAAATAACAACCAAGGAAAATAACATCTTGTTTCTATTTCCTGAAGTTCATGTTGATAAATACCATTTTATATATTTATACTTCTGAATTTTCTAAGGGAAATATATCATCCATGTTTCCAATCCTAGACCCTGGACATCATTCACACCTACTAATTCAGAGAACAAGATGCTGGTGGTTCATGCCTGCAATCCTAGCTACTCTGGAGGCTGCTATCTAAGGATCGTGATTGGAAGCCTAGGCAATTAAGCACAAAAAAGTGGAAGTGGAGCTGTAACACTCACTTGAGTGGTAGAGTGTTAGCCTAAAGAAAACAAAACAAAACAAAACAAAATTCAGGGACAGAGCCCAGGCCCTGAGTTCAAGCCTCAGGACACACACACACACACGCACACACACACACACACACACACACACACAGATCCTGAGGTCAGAATATTTCACCTCCAAGGATCCTTAGGCTCAAATATCAAAAGCCTCAATCAGGGTCCGTTTTCTATTCACAAGCTGAGAACCCCATTTCAAGCAATAGTTCTCTCTTCCCCTTCAACTTTTCACTACTGGTAGGTCTTTTTAAGAGAGATTAGCCAGGATTAACCTCTGGGTCCAAGTGCCAGTTAATAGGAAAGTAGGGCAAAAACATGGGAAGAAAAGAGGACAGGTGAAAAAAAAAAATAACCCCATCTCACTTTCCACGGTCATACATGCCCCCTCCCCACCCCACCCCACCAACCAGAAGTCATGTTCTGAGTATAGAACATTCCACTGCTTTGGCTGGGGCTTTCCCCAGAGCAACACCTTCCTGACCCTGACCCCAGACTTGACCTTGTTTTTGGCAAGAAATGAGATCACACAGTTCCTGACAGTCACCGAAGCCACAACCACTGCCTCCCTTATACCTCTATCTTCCAGCACACTCTGTGAGCACCCACTTTTTCAAAGAGTCTGTGAAATGGTCATTTCCTGGGGTAGAGTCCTAGGAAAGCAAGGATCAAAGTTCTGAGCCCCCCGGGGTTCAGTTTAACTCTACCACATTGACGGGACCCCCTTCAGATTTTTGAAGATGGTAGCACTCTATGAGGAGAGTCTAGGAATGGACAAGAGGCTGACCACTAAAATCCTTTTCAAGCTGGGTGCTGGTGACTCACATCTAGAATCCTAGCTATTCAGAAGGTTGAGATCTGAGGATTGTGGTTCAAAGCTAGCAGGGCAGAAAAGTCCACAGGACTTATCTCCAATTAAACGACAGAAAGCCAGAAGTTGAGGCATGTTTAAAGTCGTAAGGACAGCTTTGAGCCAAAAAGCTAAGCCAAAGCATGAGGCTCTGAGTTCAAGCTCCACTATTGGCACCTAAAACAAATAATAAAGTTTCCAGCAACTACAAGATCAGATCTCCCATCATAATGAGTTCAGGGTATACATTTTATGAAATGTATTCCCTGATCCTTTAGGGGAGCCCCAACATACATGCCTGAGCATGAGACCCACGCAGCCTTAATGCACCCTTAAGACAGGAAAGGCATGAAGATGAGTGGCCCATGTACCCCAGTGGGGAATGGGTCCCCATCCTATTTGAAGCTGGAGTGATCAAAACTGAGCTTTTAAAATTGTTGAAGGAAGAAACCAAATCTGATTCCTTCCACTTTTGCTAGATACCAATGGCTCCTACCTGTAATCCTAGCTGCTTGGGATGCTGAGATCTGAGGATCATGGCTCAAAACCAGCCCAGGCAGGAAAGTTTATGAGACTCTTCATTCCAATTAACCACTAGAAAAGCTGGAAATGAATCTGTCGCTCAAGTGGTAGAGCACTTGGCTCAAGCAAAAGAGCCCAGGGACAGTACAAAGGTCCTGAGCTCAAGCCCCAGGACTGGCACACACACTCAAAATTATTGACATTCAAAGATCTCACTCCTTCTAGAAATAAATGAAAAAACTAAGTCATTTCTGTGCAGAGAAAAAAATTTTCCCTAAAATTTGCACCTCCAATGTGAGCTATCTATTGGACTCTGGAGTAGATGGGTCCATGTATCCACAGCCTTAACTGCACATGGACTGTGTGCACATGCTCTTTGCTTGCTACTTTTTAAATTTTTTGGTCATTCTTTGCCTTGCACATGGAATGGTGAGCACTTATGGCCCTCCTAACCTTTTATTTGTTCATTTCTTTATGCTAACACATCACTAAGGCATGCCAAATTGACAGCTAAAGTGACATTGAACCCAGAACAACCTCTTTGTTACTTCACAGAAGAAGGAGCAGGAGAAGAGAGGAATAATGAAGGAAGGGCAAGTGTGTTACATAAATAGGCTTTATCCAAGCTACTGTGTATGTGTGTGTGTGTGTGTGTGTGTGTGTGTGTGTGTGTGTGTGTGTGTCCCCGTACTGGGACTTGAACTCAGGACCTTACAGTCTCACCTGGCTTTTTTGCTCAGGGCTTGTTCCCTACCACTTGAGCCACACTTCCGCTTCCTGCTTTTTGTTGATTAATTGGAGATAAGAATTTCAATGATTTGTCTTCCTGAGCTGAATTTGAACTGAGATCCTCAGATCTCAGCCTCCTAAGATTACAGGCATGAGCTACCAGCACCCAGCCCAAGCTACTTCTTTCCCTATAGCCTCTGTATCTTCTCCATACACACATACTTTAAATGTGAACAAGAATGGTTGACATTAGAAAGGTCCAAAGTAAAACCCAGTATAGACCAGTCACCTCAGAAAATTTCAAGACTGGAAGATAAATTGGCATTATTCATCTAATCTGTTTTAAATCCCTTCTAGAATATTCTAGCAAAATAATCTTATTCTTAGCTCATATCAATATTTTTCTTGATAGAGAATTGTCTCCCATGCGATTTGGATTCTTTATGGATGGCTCTATGCTCAGAAAGCTCATCCTTACGCACAGATAAAATAGCCCTTGTAGTTTGTCACTGCTTGTCCTAAACCAGCTCTTTGCAGCTCTAAAAGATGACTCTCTAGAACATTCTCCATAGACCTTATTAAGAGAGGTTTGGAGTGGTCACCACAAAGGGACTTCTTACCCAAGATACTTTACGGTTAGCAGTCATCAATCAAATTGTCATAAAAATCTATGGTGCTTAAGTTGTACATCAGTTAGCTGGGGAGAAGGGAAGGGAAGAAGTCAGCCTGGGTGACATTTGAGATAATTTTAGACCCCATAACTTTCTGAAGTATAGGCCTGATTCTTGTAAAAGCGGGAAGTGAGTCAGAAGTGATTCATGCCTGTAATCCTAGCTACTCAGGAGGCTAAGATCTAAGGGTCGAGGTTCAAAGCCAGCCTTGGCAGAAAAGTCCAAGAGACTCTTATCTCCAATTAATCCTAGAAAAAGCCTGAAGTGAGACTGGCTGTGGCTCAAGTGGTAAAGCACTAGCCTTGAGCAAAATAAAAAGGAGCTCAGGGACAGCATCCAGGTCAAGAGTCTAAGCACCAAAATCAGCAGAAAAAACAAAAAAGGAAAAAAAAAGAGCAGGAAGTGATGAGGTAAGCATAGACCATGTCTGCTTCACTTCCATGACTGAAATTGGATAGGACAATTCCACAAGGGAAGGGCCCTGTGGAAGCCTGGGGGGGAGGGGGGACAACTTGTTCCTCTACAAGGATCCCACTGACTCTGTCAGCAGCCCATTGGTCGGTCTCCTGGGGGGGTCGGGGGAGGGAAGAGCTGGGTCCCAACATCACAAGACTCAGCACATTTATTAGACTTACCACACATTTAACTACTGACTGAACTAGGGGAAATTCAGTGGCTGATGGCCCAG